>NC_134646.1:18705295-19305295 GCF_030463565.1 Pelecanus crispus
GCATTGAGCAGCTGCCCACAGAAAAGCTGTCCAGACAGCCAAGCAGAGGATCTTGTTTGTCATGAATTCTTTAACCACATAGCATACACACTCAGGATTTAGCAAACACCAGCATGTTAATGGCCTGACTGCATAATAAAACATATAGGCACAACCACTTTTATCTTATAACAAAGTGAACAGCATTATAAAAACAAAGAGCCCAGTTTCAGAATAATGAATCCAGCTAGCTGACCACTCCACTCCCGTGACTCTCCTTTAGATTTGGGTAGCCAACCGTTTGCTGTTGTTTGTATAAATATGAACTATAAAACCTAAGGAGAAAATCCACATATCTTGAGATAGACAGAAGACAAAATGCATATGAAGACTGACTTGACCTTTACCAGATGGCTTCTTGAAGTTGAGCACATTTGCAGGCCAGCACAGAAAAGTTAATCATTTTCCTAGCTGTACTACACCTGTTGTATCAACATCTTCCTTTTGCTGAGGTACCCAAAGCTAAATACTAGCAAATAAGAACTGAAAGTCACAGCTACAAACAGAACTCAAAACTACAAAAGATTCTTTGTTACAACATTTTCTTATCATTTTAGTTTTTGTTGATCTTCTGAAAATTTGTTAATACAGAACTCAAAAAACGGGCACCAAATTTAGATCACCCCCTCATCAAACCACTGTACATGAAGACTCACAACAAATTCAAATATTGGTAGAAACAATGAAGGCTTTTCCCCACTTCAGAACTCCCTGTTTCTAATTCCAGTTTTCATCTGGCAATTCCACAGATCGCATATGCCAGACAAAGCATTTCAGCCTTTGTCAATGATTGGATTATTCTATGATCTAGTTAGTAGAATGGACACAAATGTCTGCCTAACAACAAAAAAAATTGCTTTTTCTTTGTGAAGCACAGCTGATGCAGCCACTAGTACAATTATTTCTTAGAGCTTAGATAACAGCACAATGTCATAATGCTTGTTATGTTTAAAACAGTAGCAATGCTTTTTCTATATAAATCTATCTATACATACAAGCACTCGAAAACTGCTTCAAATAAAAAAATAGGCAGGCTATGAATGTTATTTATGTGTATATACAAATATATATATATCATAAAGTGAGAGAAAGATAGGAAGAATGTGAAGAAGACCACAAGTAAAATAAAATTTGGGGTTGTGTAGATTTTCATAGGCATTAGATAACAAAAATGTACTAATGGATGGATAAATTTTAAAGAGCTATTTTAACAATTTCAATATATTTACAAATTTCCTCATCATTTTTCCCACACCTTAGAGCAATGCTCACCTGATAAACAGACATCCAGGAGTGAAGAATGAGCAGCTGACTTTCCAAGTCAATGAGACATCAAAAATTGGCTTTTGTACTCCTACATGAAGCACTTTGCCACCCCTCCTCACAAACATGTAAGATGGCTAAATTATAACCAACACTAAACAAGATTTTTCTAGCTCTTTTTAAATACAGCTGTCTTTTCCAATACATTAATTTGTTTTGCACCCATGATGATTCTGAGTTCTTTTCAGCACTTTGTAAATGTTTCATAAGCTGTTATTTTTAAGTTGCCTGAAAGGGCAGAATTCTAAAAACAAGTGTATAAGGTAAGCTAAGTAGTAAAATGTTTTAAAGTGCTCTTTAATGGATCCTCCTTTACAATTTGAACAGCAACTTTTCATATTTGACATAAAATCCATAGATATAAATCACATTAGAGGGTTATTCTTTCCCCATTATCAATCTCTGTCTCTTTATGGAACATTAAAGTCACATTTGACCTTAAAACATGATAAAATGGAAATCAAACTAGAATGTTTTGTAAAAGATATAATGAACTTGTACCTCTTTTAAAAAAGTCTCTTTATGATGTAATTTTGAATGCATCCTTCATTAAATACCAACAAAGATTTTCAAAGTGTAGCTGTGACATTCAAATGAAGGAAAAACCAGTATTTTATTGTCCTGACAACTTCCATGAAAACAGAATCAGCCTGTTACAAAACAGAAATGTATAGGACTCCACTTTTCAGCAAATTCAGCACTTAATATGAATAGAAATTTGCAATTACCCACCAAAACTGAGAGACTCCCACATGCAGCAATCCCATAAAATTAAAAAAATCACTCCAGGAGGGACTCTTAACAAGAGCACGCTCTTTACAAATATATTTTGCAAACAAGAACAGAAAGAAGCCACAGTTCTGCCAAACACTTGGCACATGCATGTATAGTTACTAACATTAAGAAAGTTTTGCAAGAATAATCTTCTCTTTGATCATACAGGTGACTCGGCAATTGTTCAGCAGTTCCTACCCAAGATATATGCCAAATATTCAGCAAAAATAAGCTATTTCTATATTTTTTAATTCAGGAGTGAAAAAAGACTGGCTCCAACAAAAGAAAAAAGACACCCACCCCAAAGTAGATGGTCACCACTAGACTGTTTCGAAAGCATTAAAAAGTCTCTGTTTCTCTACTGTATTTTTTCATTTTCCAGATGCCTTCAGGGTTCACCTGATCCACTACTTCCAGAGATGCAAGATGAGGATATAGAATGGTACATGTTAATACTTCACACTATATCTTGATCATTCCATTTATGCAAAATAAAAATTCAGCTTGATTTCTGTTTGTGCACAAACTCAAAAATATATTTTTACAGTTTTATTTCTTCTTTATTGTTTGATCTCTTGCACTTGCAACATGCACCCTGTCATGCTTGAATATGGTTTTACAATTCGATATACAGTTGAATGCACACAAATTTGTCAAAGCTTCCTTCCACTAGTGCTTTGGCCTACATAATTTTTGTTATCTGTTTGGGTAAGTGTGTAATGAAAGTATAATCACGAAAATACTGCTGTCACACTCATGATGAAACAAAAAATGTTGAAAGGAGAAAAATGTATTTTCATATATACAGTCCACAGTTTATCTACAAAAAGTCTTAAAATCAGTGGCTGTTACAAGTTTTACAAAGGAGAAGTGTATTAAGCAGAAGCCTTTGACAAAGCACAGAGCTGAGGAAAGACCCTTGTTCTCTACCCCTTCATACAGGATGGAACAGAAACCTTCTCTTTGCCATTACTGCCGAGCAGAACAGGGTTTTTTCCTCTATCCTGTTCCCTGCTTGGACAAGACTGCAGGCTATTTGAACACGTAGGTTATCTGAAGATTTATTTTTAAGGAACAGTAATTCTAAAGGAGCACAAGGTCATCCAAAAGGCAAGTTATAGATATGAAAATACAATACGTTCTGTATGCAGGAAAGATTCCAGAAATAGTATTGCAAAATACTGACAAGGTGAATTAGTCTATTCTGCCCGTCTATATTCCAGTGAAGAGGAGGATTAATCTAGTGTTTTCAGAACTATTTTATCCTTGATCTTTATAAAAATGTCAAGTAAAAGATTTTTTCTGCACAGTACCATCTGCATGTGCACCTTTGCAGTCCCAAAATTACAATGTAATGCTTTCTACAAACTGTGAAAAAGCTTAATACTGTAGGGTTTTTAAAAGCAATATTGCCCCTTTTTACTTGTATACTTCAACTCAAAGATCACTGAACACTTCTACATATGCCAGTTCCTTTGTCTAATTTGGCTAAAAGCTACTTGCTTTGTAAAACAACCCATCTCAGAGGGTGTCATTTAAGAGGAAAAGTCATCCATAAGATAACGCGTAGCCTTGCCAGTAATGCAAATTCCCTACAAATAAGGATATTTTAGTAAATGAAGGAGCTCCTCAATCCTCTGCTTTCACAGATCTTTGCACTTGACCTCTGACCTGAGGTTTAAAGTCTGGACTAAAAATGCTACCCAGGGAAATCTTACAAAGACTCCTGAATAAGACTTAGAAAAATGAAAGCTTAAAACCTCAACAGCGAACAAAAGTCAACCAATGACAACGTCTGACAGCCACCGTCAATTCTGAAGTGATGCCTCTGTCATCCAACGACTCAAAGTATTGATTTCTCTCAGCATGAAAAAAGCTTAAGCCAATGAAATAGATATAGCATCATCCCCCCGATAATAGCCATCAAGGTTAACACCAGCAGAACACTTATCAAAGTATCTCCTCTATTTCTTCTTGTTTTAATGGACTGAACACAATGCAATGGCTTCTCATCTCTGCAACCTATAGTCTTCCAAACCTCATTTATCCACTTTTCCAGCCTTTTATCTGATTTGAAGATTAAAAAGAATCTGCATCTAAATCAACTGTTTGTAATACAGACGTGGGGGGGTTGAGGGGGAAGAAAAAAAAAAAAGAAAAAAGAAAAAAGTGGGTTTGTAGCCAGACATTCCTGGGGGAAAAAAAACTCCATGCATTTAAAATCACAAGGAGGGGGGAGGAACCCGCAGTTGACTTAGATCACACCAAACACAGACTGGTAAAACTATGGTCATGACCACAAAAAAACCTACCACAGTCAATTTGGGTTAGTGATTAGAAAGAAATGCAAGGATCTCAAGAGACATCTGGTTTTAATCTGTGCTGAGTCAACAGCTTTATTTTTTACCTTTAAGTCTCACAGTATTAAGTTTTAGTAAACCCAACTAGGCAACAGCACTTTTACTGAGATTGCATCTTTCAAATGAACCCAATTTAGTAGAGTAGGTAAATGAGACAAACTAACAAGAGTTCAACTGGATCTAAAAACAACGGACAGAATAAATAAATACTAAAGAACAGAAACAAATAACATGAGATTTATTCTGTAGTATCCATTAGTACCATAGACTTTTTTTTTTTAACCTTTTTCTTTGATGCTTATCTAATTGATATTACTTGTGTTACAGTAGCACCCTTGGATCACAAAGACAAAGCTTTACACAAACAACAGCTCTTACTCCTTGCTAGAAACTGGCATTTGCCATACGTGCCCTACATTATTCCAATATTCTAACTCTCTAAGCATCACTGCTAACTATTGACAGAAACAATATGCAGTTCTTTTTGAACCCAAGAAGCCAGTTCTTACTGTACATATGCCCTAATGCTTTGCATTCAAAGCATGCACTAAGATAGACACTTTCCTCCCTATCTCTTTTGCAAATCCAATTTATTGTCTGCAGTCCCTTCATACTGTTCTTGTTTTAAAACAGGCTAAGATCCTAAAAACATTACACTTGGGCACTAAATCTGAGATCCTTTGGGTTCACATCTTCCAAGTACAAGGCATTTTTCAAGCTAGAAATAATCAAAATACAATTCCCCTATGTTCTAGAAACAGTAAAGCTCAGCGCTTCTGCATAGGTGGCCCTGTGCTCTCAGATTAGATATTAAGCAAAGGAGGAGCCAGTGATGATCTTTTAAGCCATTTCCCAACCACACTGCATTAACCTGGTGACATTCAAGTGCTTCAACACCACAACGGAGATTAGTACTGTATTCACTAAAGAACTTCTAGTCCAATGCAACAAATTAATCAGATCCATGAACAACTTCTGGAATTGACAAACTCACTTATTTTATAAGGAACATCCACTCTGCCCAGCAAATGAGACATATACTTACATAATCTAAGGATTCACTACACATGCTTAATGAAGGCCAAATTAAGGTATTTCTCATAAGTGTTGGATACTTGGTTTTGGAATCTTTTCATATTGCTATTTCTATGCCACTTAAGTTTTAAAAAGGGGGCAAATACCTATCAGTCACATGAAAACGTATATATCAGTCTCAAAGTGGGCCAATTACAAAGATTTCTATCACTTCAAGCAAAGCACAGCAGTATTTGATTGTTACCTTATCTGTAACCAGCAGTTAGTAGATGTAGGAGCAACTTGTTACTACCAGAAGAGAAATACAATACTTAGTTCCAGTCTCCAAAGGTGCAATGGAGACGAGCCTAGGGAACTGTCCCAATGCTACTTTCAGTGTTCCCCAGCTTTTCTTTCTGTTCTTATCTGCAGGCTCTTTCTCATATTACCCAACCAAACTTCACCTTTTGTTCATGCTGTTAGTACCTTACTCTAGCAATAGCATCAGGACACTTCCTCCCCTCTGTACAGCACGAACGCTAAGTGGGAGTAGGGGAAATAGTTATCATACGCTGCAGTGTGGCACTGTCAGCTCAGGAAACATTTGCCAAATAACTCTTGCTGTGGCTTTCAATCCATTATTTAGCATCTTGTGAAAATCTTCGTATGAGCAGGGGCCAGATGGCACATTTCCAATAAACCCCAACAAACTAAAGCTCTGAAATGTCCTCATTCACTAACTGTGACCACCAACTCTCCAAGTGTCTTGTTCCACTCAGGCACAGTGAGGACCTGAGGTAGGTAGAAAGCAGTTCAGCAGCTTTGGCCCCAGCAGCCGAAAAAAACCTCCCTAGGATTCAGATTTCCAGACACCCTACTGCCAACATAGTTCTTTTACAACTTACAGCACCAAGACTTGGCACAGGAGTGACACTTGAACAGATTGAGAGTCACATGCAGTTCAGACAGCACAGGTAAACCTTAAATTAAGTCTCTAAGAGCACGTAACACACACTATTGAGTATTTTTGAACAATGCAACGTAGGAATTAAGAAGCGCTTAAAGGTACTACATAAACAGCAATTATTCACAAGTTGTGTGTCAGACAAATTCTGAATCATTTCTCATAATAGCGGCAAAAGGTACATTTCTGACAGAGGGGAAACGATAATACCTCAAAACATAGAAGAAATGGATATTCTCAATGAAATAAAAAGAAGTAATTTTTTTAATGTTTTAATTTGGAAACATTTTGCCAACCTTCTTTTCCAAACCAACAAAAGAAAAATCTAAACATTAAAGTAATTAAACCTCCAAGAGCACAAAGAATGGAAAAATTTAGCCAGAATGATTCAGATGACAAGCAGATAAACCAAAAGATAATTTGGAACCTTATTACAAAATACCTTGTACGATTTTAATCTATAAATATGGCTTTAGCCTCTGGCTATAACAAAGTGAAAGGCATTTGCATGAGTTAAAATTCTTTAATTTCTATAGCTATAAAAGACACAGCTACAAATACTTAGGTATATTAGTATTTAACACAACTTGTGTTTATTGTCTCAACACCTACCTTACAGGAACGTATATTCCTATATAGGACTCATTTTTATTATTGTGTAAGAACTCACATTCATATTATATATAGAATACAATGCAAAAATAATCAACATACCTCTGCTGATTTTGTTATTTATTGTTTGATATTCCTGCTACATCACACTCACTAAATCTCCTTATAAATTTGCAAAACACATGCAAAGCAAATTCATTTCCAGCCAAAATCTCTACATAAACAGTTTCCAAGATTATGTAAAGTTCCAGAGTTCCAAAAGATGGAAAGATTAGCCCCTTGAGATATCCCTGCAGCCTGGGGTCTGTGTTTCTATTTCTATTTTCTACACAGTTCCCCTCAAGCACTTTTCACCTTTCCCTGTTTAGTGCCTTGGTTGGAGAACACAACTCTGATTTTCATCCAGGAGCTTCAGAATGTATCAAAATATACCAACTCATGAACAAAGAACAGACAAATCACATTAATTTGAGACGATAAACCATTTAGGCTTGATAGTTTCCTATCTTGCCATGACTGGTTGCATGCCAATGACAAGCGCATCTCTAATAAGCTTCAGTACTTTGGATACCAAGCTGGTTTTAGACCTGACTGGACTCCTTAACATGTCACTTAAGACATTTCATTAAAAAAAAAAAAAAAAAAAAAAAAAGATATTTGTAGTTTGCCTTTCTGTAACTTTGTTCTGTACCCTGATAACAGAATCAAAGGCATGTTTTGAAAGTATTCTAGTCTGTGCAGGAGTCTAGTACTCACTAGACATTAAGAATAAACAAAGGGAAAAATACCATCAGCACACACCAAAATCTATGTATACACAGGGATACGTACTGGTAATTAAGGTAGATGTAGGAACAAATCACCTATTGTTCTGCACCAGCAACAGAAGGAGCTTTAAAAGTGTTCTGTGCCATATTTGGTAAACCTTTTGTAAAACCTCAGCTATGAAACATTCAGACACGAACATGATCTCACAACCCAAATGGTAAGCCATTTGTCCTTCACCAGCTTCTATCATGCTTGGACCAAGAGCTCATTTAGTGGACTTGATCTCTGACAGTTCAGGACCTTTTCAGCCTCTCAAAGAGAGGAGACTCTGTGAGTCTGATCACCTTGACTGGCACATATCGTTGAGCAACACTGCTAAATAAGACAAACATGTTTACTGGCAAAGCATTTCCTTTCCACATGCAGAAAAAAAAATAGTTTCTGCCATTAAGTCATTGAACCTTCATCTGTATCTGTAGAAACATTTTAATTCATTATTAAAGAAAAGTATTAAGGGCTTCTTTTTTTGTCAGAGGAATTTCAAATCACTATCAGAGAATCTGTGAAAGAAGCAGCATTACATGGGATTGTATTTAAAAGTCTATTCAAAAATAACATGCTCAGTGCTGCTGATTCACAAGTTTCTAACTTAACACTCCAAACTTGCTCTTCACCTTATGGTAAACTAAGACTCTTAAGAGGCTTATTCTTTGGAGGACCAAGTATTTCAAAAGCAGGATATTTTGATTAAGATGATGATGAAATGGCCAAGATTATAAAAAAAATCCAGAAGCCAAATGGGAAGGGTTATTAAAGTATGGCCTCTTATAGCAGTTATTTTTTAAAATCATTCCTAGCCACTTTGGAAACATTTTAAGAAGTCATAATCCCAGCTTTAGCTTAACCTCTGCCTTAACTTAAAGCCTCCTGTCAGAATTCCTATGGCATCAAACTATGAAAAGCAAGTTATTTTAACTTGATTTTTCCCCCCCCCTCTCCTTTTTCTCAGTAGTCTATGTTTTGTATTTCATTCCAACTAGCATATGAGGCTTTTTCCTTTGCGACTGGTTCTCATGCATTTACGTAACACAGTTTTGGAATTTCAGAACAGCATAAGATAGGTATGAATAGGTTTGGGTTTTAGTTAACATTTTTTATTCAGAAAAAGTTCTACCACCCTTAAAAGGTTGACATTTGGCTCTAAAAATTGTTGGGGGAGGATAATTTAATTTCTTTTTAAAACTGTGTGACTTTATTATCCATATAATGACAGCATTTGAAATATTCTGAGTATTCAAAGTGTGAGAAGACAACAGTCTCTGCTTTAACTTACAGCAGTCTAACTTAAAATCGCTCATTCATGCAACTCTAGATCCTTATACTGAGCGATATGGAACAAGCATTAAAAATATTCCATAACAATTACTTTAAAATTTATATTTTCTTGATCATTTGGTTTAAATGAAAAGACAGTAATGATGCAAGAGTCAGTATTGCAACTCCACAGGTTCTACCTTCAGAGAAATGAAGTCCTACGTAGCATCAAGCAGTTTCTACTGGAATCATCCTTTACGTTGTTAACATTAAAAAAAAAAAAAAAAAAAAAAAGAATAGTCCATAAACATATTTATTTACATAAGAATATAAGATCCATTTCATGAGTTTTCTGTTTATCTCTCATTTCAAAATTAAATATCAGAACTTGTGAAACGTCCTATTCCAAGTCTCTGATGTTGTTGTAGTTTTATTTTTGGCTTCATTCCAGTTCACCGTGCAAAGTTTTTCTGTCTGGTTGTTTTTTGTTGGTTTTTTTTGAAGGTATGAGGGTGTTTTCATACTACCACTTGGTAACAGTTATCAGCATTTGTTACAAACAGCTGAACTCACAGACATCGGTGTAATGGCACAAAACAGATTAGACAGTACAACTGCACAAATCCTGCTTAACTAGATTTCACTAATTGACTTTAATTCAGTGTAAAATAACAAATTCAATACTTGGAGCTTGTTATGTTTAGAGCACAATAGCCACGCAGGATAAAAAAGCAACACAAATTCTATGGAATTTTAAAACAAGGATCTGGGATTTGATGTGAATTACAGTTCACTCGTCAACATTATAGGTATTGAAAGAAAGTACAGCGACTAATCAAAATCACCAGCTTCCACCAAGCACGCACAAGAATAAAACAAACTACTGAAATGATACAGAACATTTTATAAAAAACACATGCAAGTGACAGTTATTGGACATACCAAAGCACCATGTAACATTTCTCACACACTTTAACAGCGTCAGTTAGACTCTAGCCAATAATCTACCTCTGTCTACTTCTAATATTCCAAATTTCTGAGCAGCTTCAAAGAACTGCCATTCAAAAATAACCTGAGAAACATTCCTCCCTCCTCTGCTGCTGACCATATGAAATTGCCTTGCAAAACAGTGTTGGTCCAATGCCAAGATGGGTGATGCTGGCTTTGAGGCTATTAGAAATGAGATACTTGGGGTTTCTAATGGGTGATGTAGGAAAAAATAAGCAACAATATCTCAGAAGTCAGAATATCTGACTTTTTCTTCTGTAAATGTTTAACACTTTCAGGACTAATGGTAGGATAATTTAGAGATGTCTGTAGGTGGCGTAAGGTCCTCCCAGGGCTGAGGGCCAGCACAGAGCCAGCATGGCTGAGGATGACCCTGTCCTGCTGGTGGTAGTGGAGAGAGGCTGCCCCACAGCCTGGCCAGAGGCCAGGACCAACCCCCCATCCTAGCAATGCCCACCACTTTGCTGTGGGCTCCCTGATCCTTCCCAGGCCCCGAGTCATGGGGCAAGCAGGCTTCCTACCCTCAGGCTGGCCCTGGCCCCGCCCTACCATGGCGGGGGTCTGTGCTGGCCCTGGACACCCTCCCCCAGGGCTGCCCTGCTCTTCTCATGGTAGGTGACAGGTTGGAGATGCTTGGTGAGGTCCTGTCCAGGAGGCTGTCGTACTGCAGTGGGTGCTCAACTCAGCCCCTCATGGCACCCTGACAGTGTATTTTAAGTCTCTGGTCCCAAGTTATGAGAAAATTTGTTTCACAATTGGCATATGTTCTCTATAATATAGTAACCCATCCAATAACTAGGCATTTTGCTTGTTTTGTCTGTCACCTCCCTTAAATATTTCTGAGGGAAGAATTGGCATCGGTCATAAAAGACAGAATCTCAAATTGCTCCAAGGGCAACACGCAGTTCAGGGTAGTTTGATGAGATGTAAATCCCAAGTTTCCTCAAGGACAGACAGGAAGAAGGATGGAAGAAGCACAAACATCTCAAAATCCATTATGCCATAACCTTGGCTTTACTACATAGACCCAGAATTTGTTCCAATAAACTTTTGATGAAAAAACAGTATCTTGGTGCTAGGGCACAAAGAAAAAAAGAGTGTAAGAATGACCAAAGCACTTGGACTGCTCATCATTATAGTCACTATCATCGCCTTCCAAGCCCTACTTCCAAGAGATATCTAAATCTTTTCTTTTAAGATGGCCAGAAATCTTTGAAGATGTGTTTTCTACAAACTGAATTAATAACAGGGACCTAGAAATGTGAGCAGGAAAAAGGGGGGAGGGAGAAGACAAGTGGTGAGGACAGTATCAGGAAACTTTTCTTCTTCCTTGTATGAAACAGAACAGTGAGGACTATTTGGTTTTCTGAATGGTAAGACTTCTTAAGGATTGACTATGCCACTTTCAGCAGGACTTCAGATTAACAGTGAAATCCAGAGGTCTCTAAGTCACTTGGCACTTTCCCCGACACAGTGATCATCTGAAGAGCAACTTAACTGCCTGATAGATCTTCCTTTTCATGATCTAAGACCATTTCAAAGGGATTGGCTCAGTTTTCTCCTACTTAGGTCAAAGAGAAAAATTAGCAGGTGGACTCATTCTGTAAACATTTCTATAAAAGAATCAGATGAAGCAGGATGAAAAAGATTCAAAAAAACCCTATTATAGCGATTCCCATTTAAACACTAATATAGGAAAGTTAAGATGAAAAGCTGGACTGCTACTTCTACCTCATTGCTTTGCAATGTGACAGGACCTTTCAGTTCCTGTTAAGAATTCCGATTAGTGCAGTCTTGTTCCCTCTTTCCTGGAAAGCTGTATAGGTCTACTCAGAAATAAAAGGCTACCTTTATAAAAGATTAACAGGAATGCCATCCTTGGCCGGGTGTGGCTTTACAGTTTTCCACCATTTCCCTCCCTGGATCCCAGACAGACTTCAAGACCCATCTACTACAAAATAAAAATCATTTTAGCAATTTAATTGCAAAATCTTTATTTAAACAATTACCGTCTCTTTTCTGCCATCACTCATGGAGGTATTTATTTCAGCACAGTAACTATATTTTGTATTCAGAACAGAGCATTCTCAATGAAAGGCTGAATCTTTCATTGGAATGAGAAATGCCATTCAGAATAAACTATGACACTAGATGCAGTATTTTGCACAACTTCCACCTCAATAATATTCCAATAAATGAAAGAGAAAAATACATGACTAAGAAATATAGGTAACATTGAAAAAACTTAACTGTAAATGCCTTCAGGCTCTACTGATGAACTTTTCTAAACATCTCAGTATCTTAATTGCATATATTTTAATATGTTTTACTTCCCACATTGCCCCAAAATTGATTTTCATAAGCCACCTTCATGAACATCAAAAAATAAACCTGCATGAATCAAACTTTGTCATGCCTAAATGAGGAGACTGCATTAACTACAAGATGAGACTATACATACTGCAATTTGAGTACAAACAAGCTAATGACAAGTGTATCTGTAGCTTACACAATCAAGAAGCCACAGGTCAAGACAAGTAACTAGTCAAACTATGGACTACATTTTCAATACACACTTCTATAGATCAGGTATGCTATGACTTTTAGGCACATCCAAACCTGTTTTGGGGTTGAAGATACTTGTTCTCCCTTTCCTTTTACAGAAATATCAGTGTGCAAATGCTTGGATAAATCCTCCAGATAAAGTGGACTTTACTTTCCAAATCTGATAAGGGTCAGGGTTTTAAAAATAAAATCTTTTGGAGGATATACACATAACTACATTCAGCTCCAGACCGAAGTTTAATAGGTCAGTAAAAGAAAGCATATTGCAGGTACACAAACTTGTACACAGTATGCTTTCATACATACAGCTGCAGAACGAGCTGGCTTCATAGAGTCACTTCTAAATTTTCCTTTAAACCATCAGTCATTATAAAACAATTTCAATGTTTTTAAGTAACACAAATAATAACATCCTAATACCTGTATGCACCAGTCTACCCTGGTAACTTCAGAACTGCAGAGGTTTCACATGAAATCCACCTATAGTCAAGTGGGATGGGCTTTAACCCAAAAGCCTGAACTCAGGTCAGTCATAAGCAGTATTTGCAACTCAGGTGCTTTTGCCAGGAAAAGTCAAATGAGAAGACAAACATGCAGAAACAGAACTAGAATATAGGGAAATATTTTACAGTTTTGTGACCTCTTTCTTCAATTCCTGTTTTAAACAAGCTTCTCACATAAAAACAATACTTCTGAAAATGAAATTGTATTTGAGAGAATATTCAAGACTACTGCCAAAAGACTGTCAAATACATCTGGGCTACAAATGACAATATGCTGGATCAAAAGTTAACACTCATTTAGCAATCAGATGCATATTTCATCCTTAATGAAGGCCTGAAAAGAAGAGTTCACTTTATTCTGGATGCAGGTATCAAAGCAGATCTCACAAAGCAACATAGGCGCATCATCTAAGTATCTTTTTCACATTAAGAATCCTATTAGAAGGAAAACACTAAAAGGTAATTGAATTTCCCTCAGTTATCTTCATCTCTGTCAGCTCCTGCTACAATAACTTACTCTCCAGAGCAGAGATAACTCAATTCTGTCCAGCAAGCATATGTTATGAATCTCCAAAGCAAACTTGTCTAAATCATTCTGGTCTTCTATCAAGGTTGGCTGTGGATATGAACTCTGACAGAAAGCAAACAAATTTATTTTTATCTTTTCAATAATTCACTTCCCTGTGCCTTGATGGAAGAATCTAAAGACATGAATGTTTCCAGTAATTCTGGAATTATAAAGACTGGTTGAAAATATTTTTTCTGGAAGTTAATGCTATTATAAATGGTTTGATTCACCATTCTGTTTTAGCAAAAACAAAAAAAAAGAGTGTTACAGCAGTTTCAAGTTCCTGTAGGTACACAAAAACTAAACCTATCACCTCATGCTGTAATTGCTTTTTTTTTTTTAGAATGGTTTTGACATTTACATTTTCACCTCCAGTGGAAATGTTAACTGTATAAATAGTAAGAACAGAACTATACTCTAACTTTTTATTTGATCAAAGCTCTTAAAATATCAGTAAGCACAAATTCTCCACTCATGGGAGCAAACCACTTTGATTTTAGAAGTCACATTTTAGGAAGGTATAATGACTTATCTAGAACAACATCACAAAAGAAAAGCAAAACATAAAGCAGCCAAAGGAAGGGTAAATGACAGGAATCAGAAAAGCTACTTCCAGAAGGAGATGAGAGAAAATACTAGATAAGGTTCTGGTCAAACTAACATTAACCATACAATTCCTGTCAGTTTATGATCGTTTCAGGCTGTTCAACATATATGTTTAAAAGACTCTGAAGAATGAGTGAATAATGAAGTGACAAAGTTCGATGCTGATACTAAGCTATTCAGGGTTGTATAATCATGAAGGAGCTGTGAGGAACGGGAGGGGGAGCTTGGAAGACCAAGTCATGGTGGTAATAAAACAGCACAGGAACTTCAATGTAGATAAAAGAAATGTAGGAAAGAATCTAATTTTAGATATAAAATGATGGACTCTGAGTTCACCTTTATCTTCACTCCTTTTTGCCATAATGAGATGGTATTATCAATGACAGTTCTATGAAAACATTGGCTCGGTAGAGGATAATCAACAAGCACACAGGAATTAAGTAAAGAATTAGGAACCACTGTGAAGCGAACAACACAGAAAACATTGTGTATTTATAAATTCCTGGTGTGTCCACATCTGGAATGCTGGGTGCAGTTTTGTGTCTTCCATCAGAAAACAGGACACAACCGAGAAGCATTATGGAAGGATTCAGAATTTGAAACACTGCCACAGAAGAAATAACTATGTAACAGTAGGATTTTTCAAGGCAGGGGAAAGAAAGACAGCTCAGGGGGATAGGAGAATTCTGTAGAATGATGTGGTATAAAGGACCCTTCCTAGGCAAGTTTGCATGAATGGGTTGTATAGATTAGATGGAGAGAGTCACCAGGAAAAAGCAGGCCAAACAGATGGAGCATGTATGCTGAGAAAGTCACGTGTGAAAGTTTCCCAAGAGCTGGTAAACTCTAGGGACTGGCAGTCTTGTTGAACTTGCAAAATATGATCAACTCAGAATACTATAGGTCTGCTGAATCTGTACACCACCACTAGCACACGCTAGTACCAGCAGCAGGTTGTGTGACTCAGACAACATCCAAGAAGAGTGACAGCTACTCTACACAAACAAGGAAGACAAGATTGTTTATGTAACCCATGAAGCAAAAGACCTTCTGCAGGACTTTTTGAAGCTTTTGGAATGCCAGTAAATGCCTTCATTACACTTGTTGGAGCATACAGTTGGAGTCAGCCTCCCAACTGTAAGTGATGGCGCTGTGTGTGGTTATCAGATATTAACAGTAACAGCTTTATTCTATTAATTACAACAGTATAATGAACAGGTGTTATAAGAAATATTGGTTGTGATCCATGTCTCCCCTCCAACCTGATTCGCTACCAGGGAAAAGGCATTTTATAACACAAGAATGAAACCAAGATGCCAGTACAATCTGCAATTAATTCAGTGCAACTCTTAGCGAAAGTCTATGTGGATTCAAAGTTTTGCTGGGCAAATGCGGGAATAATCCCTGAAGAGGTACTAAGCACGTGGGCATCATTTCTGGCAAGCAAGAATCAGAAGTCCCTGAACTTCAAATTGCAGAAGGGTGGGAGTGTATTCTGGGAAAGTGTTACTATTGTTTGCCCTTTTAATAAACTCTTCCTTAAGTACCCACAGTTTGAGATAGGATAATAGGCTTGATAATGGACTTATCAATGTAATTAGTCTTGCTCATCCATGTTCCAGTAGGAATCAATCTTCCAAGAACAGACACAGAGTAGAACTACTAGGATGATCTAGAGTATACAGACACCACCTTAGAAGAAAAAAACCTAGACGAATAAAACTCATTTAACCTAGCGAAATGAAGTGAGGAGATGTGATAAATAATAGATTAAAAAAGCAAAAATAAGAAAAACTAAAGAAAAGAGACCAGTGAAGCCAAAGACAATAATCACATAATAACAAAGAAATAGATGCTGAATACAAGTAAAAATAAATTAGAAAAAGTTTACAATTGAGCAGAATATTTAAATCCAACCTGCCAGGTGGAATAGTGAGAAAAAACACCTTTGGGTATTCAGACCCTGAAGATCTTTTCTGACCTTGTCAGCACCAATATCAGAATTGTTGTAATATAATGTCTTTCTCATTTAGATCAAACTAACCTATAATAAAGCACATAGGAGAGAATCTGTACTGTCACCAGATTTTTTTCTTCAAAGCTGAAGAACTACTAACACTGTTGTTAAAAAAGTACGTTACGTAATGCACGCTATCTTTGGACAGGAATTTTAGAAGAAAATCTCCAATCAAGCACAATAGGATATTTGCTTTGTTAATGCTAGACATTTACACTCTATGTACACTGTACTACTTCGAGTCAAGAGTATTTTAGAATCATTGCCTGGCATGAGCTACCATAAAAGTCGGTACATGAATAATAAATGAGGTAAACACTACTGATTTATTTTTCACGAATAGGTGAGAACAACAACATTTCTGACGGGAACATCTAATTTGAAGCAAGAAATTTCTTAGCTAGCTAGCTTAGTTTTCATATTATGAGCATAAAAAGATGCAGCAAAACATGGAAAATGTTTTTATAGACAACACAAAAACTGTATAAAAAGATACAATATTAGGGGTTCAAAGGAAATGTATGCCATCCATCAAAAGGCTTTTTAAAAGACCAAAAAAAGCTGGAATGGTTAAGCCGCAGAGGAAGAAGGCTGTAAGAAAATAGCATTCTTCAAGAAGTCTGTTCAAAGAAGGAAAACAGAAAAATATGTCAACTATGGTATGTTAGTTTTAAAAACAGAACGAAGCAGGCCAAAAGAGTTCGAGGAACACTTGCATAAAGGCATAAAAGGCAGTAATAAATTATTTTTCAAACAAATCAGGAGCAGTAAGCCCGTTAAGGTATCTCTGTAGAGTTAGTAGAAGATCAAAGGATAAAAAGAGCTCTTGGAACACAAGACCACCACAGAGAAGTGCTAGCGAAGAAGTTATAAAAGAAAACTGACAAGTGACCAACTGCTAGGACCAGACAGTATTCACTCAGGTGATCTAGAAGAACTCGGGGATGAACACAGCTGAGCCATTAGCTACAGCGTTCTTGTTCAAACTGCCTCAGTGCCAGAAGAATGAAATACGCCAAATGGACTCTGGAGGACAGCAGGGCACTAAGTCTGAATTTTTTTATAGGCAAATTGGTAGCTGTGTTTAAAGAAAAAAAGCAAACAATGGAATAAACACACTGGCAAGAGCCATTGTTGCTTTTGTAAAGGGAAGTCACGCTTCATTAGATTTCTTTCAACAAGGCACGGGAGACACAGACAAGAAAGATCCAGTTCATAAAGTCCACTGTTTGAATGCCAAAAAGATATTTAAAGAAAGGCAGGATGTGATAGGGCATATAGGAACATCCTTATGTTGATAAAAATGGACCAAAACAAAGGAAACAGGTTTAAAAAAAGAATAGCTAGTCTTCAAAGTGGAGGAAAATCACCAATTGAATCCCACTGTGTTATTAAATGTATTTAGACTGGAGAGTGGAAGAGGTGTCAAATTTTTCTGATAGCTCTAAGTAATTCAAGGTAGTAAAAGCAACAATCAAACATGAAAAATGTTAACACAGTGACTTGGAGATAAAACAATAGGTGAAATTCAGACAGAGAACTGCAAATCTTTATCCAAATTGTGATTCCTGCCACCTAGGCAGAACCAAGGAAGCACCCCTATATAATTGCATTGTTCTTACACTTGTCCCTAGGCATGTACTATTCAACTCTGTTAGAAATAGAATACCAAGTTTGATGGACTTTTGCTAACCCAGTACAGATGCTTTCGAGTCTTAGCAAACTATTTATCTGTGAAACGAAAGAACAACATTATTAATGCAGAGGAATAGAAAAAGGCATGGAATTTCCAAGTGGATTGTGTTAACATCCTCAATGATTTTTGGATTTTGAATGCTCTAAGCAAAGTTCAAGTTATTCAAGTTTACTGCCAAATTGTTTCCTATTCCAGAAAATTGGCAGAACCCATGGCTCCATAATACACTAATAACTAAGCGATGTTCATCTGAGTATTTGAGCAATTCCCATCACAAGTGAGTATTCACATAGAATTATCTGCGATAAAAGGAACTTACCTATATAAATCTTGCACATATTAATACAAGACCAGACATTCATATTTCTGTACTTTTCTCCTAACACATGACCACTTAGAAATCACTCATTACAGTCACTGCTGTGGGAGAGATACTCCACAGTACAGATTATTACATTTCACTCAGTTCTTACTGTGTATAATTTTACTTTAAGAGTTATTCTTGCAAAGAAGTAACAAGTTTGAATCTTAGAATTTGTAATTAAAAAGAAAAAAGAATAAAAAGAAACCAATCCTAATAAAGCGCTGTTTAGACATTACCTTATTTATGTTGATCAATCTTGCAAGCATGCACTAATTGTTATTCTGGATTTTGTGTGGCACTTAGCTAGCTGGGGAGCTACATGATTTTTAAAAAAACAAAAACAACGAAAAACCAAACCACCCTGTCAGCCTTACAATTATGGATTTCACACCAAAAAAAACCCCCTAAGTTAAGATGTGCTGCCACAGCAAAAGATAAGTTCAAAAAGGAATGTCTTTTCCCAGTCTAGCAGAAGATAGATCACAGCAGAAGCCTACAAAGCCGCTCTCCCTTCTTCTAATTACCCGATTTTCTTCATGCCTATGCTATTTCAATTCAGCCCTTAAAGTAGCAGGGCAAAATTATAAAACATAAGTAGTTACAGGTACTGAGTCTTTGGGTTTTTTAGGTTTTTTTCCAGGGTCTACGAATGCTAAAATAACAAGAATTCCCAAGCATGTTCTGCTAAGACTTCCAGAGACAGGGAGAGTAGCTTTATTAAGCTAATCGATAATCTCTAGTGAAAATAATCAGCTGTAACAGTACTTACAAGAGAGGGTAAAAAGTTTTTAAAACAAAGGAAAGTTTATCATTCACAGGAAGTGAAGGATAAGTAGATGTGTTAAATATGTAAAAGGAAAGAAAAAGGGCCATAAGAAGTTAAAATCTCAAAAGGCTCATATTTTCATGACATTCCTGGATTTTTTTTTCAAATTACACTTAGTATATAAATGAAACTTAGCATAGATTATAAAAAGTGGAAGAGTCTCGACAAGATACTGCTAAACACTAAGCATTAATTATAAAGTAGTAAACTTCATTATCATCAGAAAAACAAGAATAGATTTTTTGTATATGAAATAGCTACGGTCATGAATCTATTTCATTTCCATATTCAATATGATTTGAAAAGCCCAATAATAGGTTGATACTTATTAGATTTAATTCTTCACATAGTTTGTTTCTTAATTTGCCAAAAATATAATCCAAAAATGGTAATGAAGATAACATCACTTCTTGTTTGATCAAAAAAGTCTATAGGAGAGAGTAGTTCTAAAATGAATTTTCCTTCAAGCTGCTTCAGAAACAATATTACTATATTTTCAATAGCTCTTAGACATATTTCTGTAATGTATTTTGATTTAAAATTGAGATATAACAAAAAAGATGCTCAGCATTCCAGTGCCAGCTTTCATTCCTTCTCCTCCCATTGCTTATTAAAGCATAAGTGAAAGAGAAACCACAATTTTTTCACTCCTCCTTTCATAATCAGGCCATACTTTATCCCAACACTTCCCAGAGCACAGGGAAAGCGTTACAATGTTCAAACAGAAAATGAACTTCTCATTTCAGTATCCTTAGGACTCATTGTCTCATGTGAGTCAAGAAATTGCCACCTCAGGAATATGAGAAATTTAGTTTTCCAGTTTGGGACTTGTCAACATATTGCAGCAGAACAAAACTGGTTAATCCTCCAATGGAAAAAAAAATATCCTTCCATGCTCAGCACTCTGCTGAAGACTTTATAATACCTCAAAAAAAAAAAGTTTTGAAATGATAGTCAACTTTTTTCTTCCTTCTACCGACAGATGGTGCTACAATGCCTAACCTGCCCAACACAAAGGGCAGCATTTATTTAAAAATCTAAATTTGAGAGAGTTAAGCACATTCATAATGAAATGTGTAAAGCCTTATTTTTCTGTGAGGATACACCTAGCTTCCTTTGTGTTGCCACATTACATTTTTGCAATCTTATGGACTATCACTTCTGGTTACATTACTACAGGAGGCCTACAACTTGCGCTGTCCATTATCTTCATATGTTCTGTAAAGATTCATTGCTGATAACCCACACTACTAGACAGAATACCCACTGAAAGCATTCCAGAATCTTTTGTTCTAATAAATAATGTAATTCCCATTAAGTGTGTTGAATAACGCTTTATATAAAAGGATGTTGCAAGAGCCACAGAAAGATTATTTGATGCACCAGTTCTATACCAAAGCAGTTTTTATTAGAAGCATTGGAACATTATATGGAGAATAGGGACCCAAGTCAAGGATTGAAACTTACTTTCCCAACAGAAGTAACAAACATATAGAGAAACTACAAAGACACCAAATACCTTTTCATAATTCTTTCAAGGGCTCTTAAACATTCCCTTTGACTCATGGGTATTCTGCCACAATTGATTTGCAGTACTTTTTAGTTACTTCCTCTGATACAAATAACATCTTCTAACGTTTAATGCTTAGTACACCGAAGGGGAAAAGGTGCAGAATACACAAGATTATCAATCAACGGAACCACTGAATTTTGTTTTCTGCCAAGGAAACAAAAAGCAAATACCTACATCCAAGTCGCTATTGGAACGCTTGCCTAGCCTTGCATCTTACCTCTGTCAAGGCAATACTTGTATTAAGATTCGTTTCTCAGCATGAGCCATGAAGTAAAACATTCAGTTTATTACACACAGCCTATAAATTGATACTGAATAAGAATTAAAACTGCAAGGAAGTCCAAGTCTTCCGCATGAAAAAACATAACTGAACAGAAAAGGGCAACAAATTTTACAGCAGCTGGAAATGCTAGATTTAATTATTGAAGAGAAATCATGCAGAGAAGTTAGCTGCCTAGCATGATTTATAACAAATGCAAAGGGAAAGTCATGTGAAATTCCCAGTTAATCAACAGAAACGGCCGATAACAAGAATGCTAGCACTTCATATTTCTATAGATGATGAGAATTTGAAAAAATAAGACCAAAACTTCAAGGGAATGACACCACACAATCTTTAACAAAAAAGACACTTTAAGGAGCCAGGTTAGTTTGTAAATTACAGCAATTACATTTTACTGAAAAAATTACCAAAGCGTCTGTTTTCCTCACAGACTGAGAATGAAGAATCCTTGTCCTTGCCTAGAAAGTTTTCTGAAAATTATTGTGTTGTAATGTCCATTGCTCCTCTACACACACTCATGATGTGCAACATTATGAATGGTTCTGTATAATACCTTTTCCCTCATTTTCCTATTCTTTCATGTGAATCTTCTGGGAAAAAAAAAAAAACATGCTGCTAGAAGAATATTCATCAAAAATACTTCACACAAGTATTGAGATACGGTATCACAGATTTTGGTTAAAATCCAGTAGTGCCATCCGATAGCAAACTAAACCTTCACTAGAAAGATGAAACACTGTGACGGTTGAACCTAACACACTTGCAGGTTTACATATTTAGAATTCTATAAATATGTATATTCACACACAAATACATGAAGAGATTTATATAAGACAGGATGCATATCCAAGGCAATGGGCACTCCTGTCATAAATTATAAAATAAAGTCAATTAGAGTACAAAATTCCCTCCCCCTCCTCACACCAAATCCAATTATTCTTGTAGGCCCGACTCCGCAGCAGTCTGCACACATAATCTAAGACACAGTGAGAATCACCACATTTTTCAAGGTCATTTCTAGAAAGCAGTCTAGGTGGTAGCTGTTGGGATTCAGGCATAAATAGGTTGTTCTTCAGGATTTTCAGCTCTACCAAACACTCAGGGTGAGATTCTGAAAAATGTCTAAGAGACCTGTGCATATAAATCCCAGGGACACTGGGAAAATTTTAAGGTTATAAGGGTTATAAGTTATGTTAGAAATGTTCACATTTCCACATTCACTGTAAAAACATGTGCTTCACTGTGACCTCACTAGAGAAATTAGTGGAATATTGCTTCATCAAGCTTCTTTGAGGCTTAATCACACTCTAAAATGGGTAAGTATGTCTCAGGTCTCCCTGTGACCTCCCCATATGTCTACATTCATAGATGGAACTACTTATACAGGTAATACTGAAAACACAGGTGAAGAAAGGATCAGAAAAAAAATAAGAACTAAAAAGTTTGACCTTTGTATTCAGCCATAGAAAAACCTCTCACAACCAATGCTTCACCTCCAAACCAATTTTTTTCTGTCTTTTTTACAATACCACCTTAGAACAAAGGCAGCATAACTGGTTTGCTCATAATTTGTTATGTTACTTCTATTATCTCATATTAAAAAAAGAAGGAGTGGCCAGGCACCAAAGAGGAAGACTTTTTTGTCTTTGTCCAGGCTGTTGAGTTGTAAGGTAGAGCCCTCTAGAGAGGGTGGGAGATTGCATCTTCCATGAGGGAAGCTGAGCACCTCCAGTTTGAAGAAGCTTTGGAGTGCAGGACTGTAGAGGCAAAGGAGGGGTCTGCAATGCAAATGGAGACAGAGACTCCTGACAAAAAGGAAGAAACAGAAAAATAGCCAAGCCAAGATGACAGATGCCCTTCTTGCTACCAGACACAGAAGTGGATGTGCAGATTTTGCTGCTGTTCAAGACACTTTATTTGAAGTTTCTGAAAGAGGGAGAATTGCTTTGAGAAGTTATAGGAGGAGAGAAAAGATTTCTTTTCAAATCCTTTTAATTTAGATCTGTCTCACCCAGGCACTCAGAGTTTCCTGCATTTCTAAAGTTACAGCACAAACTGTACGCAAAACAGTACGCAAAAAAGCCCCACCCTTGCCTTAGAGACTCTTCCTGTGCTTTTGGTCATCCTACTTTATGGAAAGGGTATAGACAATTTCCTCTCAGTGTTCTGACCCATGCAGGGTCCCACCACAAGGAGACACAGCAAAGAAAGGCTCAATCATACCTTATGTGGCAAAGTGAACATCTGCCACATTTGCTGCTGCTTCTCCGTCTCCTCCTGGCTGTGAAAGAATTGATAGGTGGACACTTCTTAATCCATTTCTGGAAGGAAAACATCTGTCCTGTACTTGCAATGAATTAAGAACCAAATAGGAGTGGGACCTTCCCCTGTGGACCCTGTGCAACTTTTAAAATGTCACATGACAAATACTTTCTTGCCCCACACTTCTAAAGTGCAGTTGTTCAGTACGGCAGTGCCTTTCCTAGTATTACCTATTTTCCTAGGTTTTTCCTTCCTCTTACAATGGCCATCATTGCCTCACTTATAACCAAATACTATACAACAATATATAACTACAGAAGTTTGTTATGAAGCTTGTCTAAATCTCCTATTGCTTTCTCCTGCATCTGTGTGCCCCAAATACCAGACTTCAGTTTTAAATGACATGATATTTTGCCTTTTATTTTAAAACTGCCCTTGCCTTTCAAAGAAAAGGAAAAAAAAAAAAAAGAAAAAAAGTGTTCTACAGAAAATTTTTTATAAAAGACTAGATTGCTCTATCACCACGGTACAAACCTGTCCAAAATCTGACACACTTATTGCAAGCCTCACCTTCAGAAATGGGAGAATTAAAACCAGGCAGCAGTAAATGTATTACAGATCTCTAAAAAGAAATTTGGGGCTTGGATTTTTGCTGACCCAATGTTATCATGGAATATTTCATATGTGATCTGAAACACCAGAAATATAAGTCTGAATAAAAATGAAAAATGTGTAACAGTTCTCGCCGCATTTCTCATCTGTCTCTGGATCTTCACCCCCACTCAACCAGCCTCACCTCTTTTCTCCCCATACCTCAGGTAGCAAAGCTTACTCCTGATCTGAACCATGCATACTCGTCTCAACCATTTTAAAAAAAAAAAAAAAAAAAAAAAAAAAAAAAAAGAGTTGCAGCTTTGCAACTAGTAATTACCACTATCACAAAATGCTTTTAAATGTGATCAAAACCACATTTGCATATACCATTCTTCAGGGCTACATGTTACAGGATTGCACTATTTTCTGAGAAATTGTTTAATTTTTTTTGTACACAGGGATCTGCTCACTTTCTTCAGTTATCACAGCAAGGAAATTCCTCATATTAGGACATTATTGGTGCAAAATATTTACATCAAATTATAAAAGGAATTGGAAAAATTCACAGCAGAAAAATCACAACACTATTTATTAAAGACATGACCTCCAGCTAGGGAAGTCTGTGAGCTGCGCAGATCTCTATATGATAAGACAGAATGAATGAAAGTATAGCCTATCTGCTTTCTTGTACAATTGCTCTTTTCTGGACATGTGTCATAGCAGATGGGATATTGCATTCAATGGATTGACCAAGCACAGTCTCTCTCATGACTGGCAGAGTACCATTCTCATTTCAACTCATTTCTCAAGAACAGATGGAAGATGAAGCAGCAAATCAAGGAAACGGATGCATGCAGATGACCAAACCACACCAGCCCAGCTAGCCAAAAAAATGTTTAACTTAGGGCCCATCATCTGCTATTCTGCTTCCTTACAGGTCCTCAGGTTGGAAAAATGAACCAAATCAAAGGCTGTAACAACTGTTTTGAAAGTCTTTTTTCTTTTATTTGCAAGTCCTTCCTGTCACATGCCTGTAAGTGTGTCATGATGTGAGTGTTAGGACCAAAACACAGGGATCAACATCAACACCCATTCATACAATGGGAACATACCTACCAACTGCAATACAGAGCAAGTCAGCAGCCCAAAACAGCACAGATCCGCTCCCATTAAGTGATGGAATGGCTCCTGTCTAGTCAAGTGACAGATCCATCTCTGGGCACGACAGAAGAATGGCAAGTTTTCTATAGCCTGAAGCATCACTTTGAAAGGCTATGAAGAACACCATGGCTAAAAAGTACCACTGTGCTAAAAACAAGGCAAGCACGCTTGACAGGACATGAAAACCAGACCATACCATGGATGTATGGAACACAGTACACAGGAATTTCTGATTGTTGATGTGATACCGGCAGATTCAAATGGACGTGACTACCAGTTCCCCCTTCCACAAAAGAAACATAACACTGACTGAAGTCTGCCACAGACATCAGTAACGCTAACTTCATGAGACACCAGGTTTTTTATTTAAGCATTTGGTAGAATCCAGTAGTTGTATATCCTCAATTTGCACAGCCACAGAAGTGATGCCAGATCTAAGTTTTTCCAACACAGTAACAAAACTGAACTTGATAAACAGACCACTGCAATTTTAGTACACTAGTTCCTGTTTAAGTTCAACCTGATAAGTTAAACCTTTTGAGCCACCATACTGAGATAGCACAGGTTCAAAACAGCATCACCTTAAACAAGTATCAGTCAACTCTTATCCTCGAGAGTTGTCAAAACAAAACTCAGAGCTATATTAAAAATGTAAGTTGATGCTCAGTGTAAATTTCTTCCAGACATCATAAAAGGTGTCTTGAGACTGAAATAAGGCTAACAGTGAAGTTGTCACTGAACACTGTATTCATTGATAGCCCGTATTTACGTGACAGAACCCTTTACTTCACAGATTTCCCACATACACGCACACCTTTGCGACCAGTTTACATCTGAAGAAAAAAAGTGAGCTGTTCATCTAATCAATAATGCCACGTCATGCATGGAGCTTCTGCATAAATCTAGAGCAAAAGATGTCAAGCATGTCCCACTCTGATGGTTATCAGGCAATGAAGTAAAAAGATGCACTTTTCATCTCCACAGGACTGTCGCCAAACCCTTGATGCAATAAATGAAACATGCCTGCTATTTCACCATTGCAAAATGGTACTGTAGATATCTTACAACATCTCTGTTTGCAGGAGGGGGTAACTAGCTCTAGATGAAGTGCAGATATGTTATTAAACAACGCACAGCTTGAATCCTGGGGCCAACACAGATGACCTTTAGAACATAAGCACTGTCTAAGACAAATATGCTTTCATCTTTGGGGAATATTTTTTCAAGTAAAGATTTAAGAGAAAAACAGTTTAGAAATACGTTAAGCACAAATGTGCCTTCAATCTCTTAATGCTTCATTTTAAAAACAAAACCACAAGTAGTATCACATGTCAGAAGAAAGACTAAGTACTCTTTAAGCAGAATATTAGTGAGTTTAGTGAGATTTAGCTTCGTTTTCATTTAAACAACCCAATAATTAAAGCACAGAGAAAGGAGATACATGATGTAACTGAGATCCAAAATTGGTGGTATGACTAAAGTGATTCAGAAAAAAGGCTTGTATTTTTATTACAAGTCTATAAAAACAAAGACCATTCTTTCACTTCAGAATCCCTTAAGTGGGATGAAAATACAAAAACGTAACAAAACCACACTGAGGCATGTAAAACATAAGGAAAATGGTTTTAGAGATGGATTAAGTGAAATAGCAAATGATACAAAAAGAAAAAAAGTAATTTCTCGTTTCGCACTTAACAGGCTGTTACCATTTATCTTCAGTAAGGTGTTTTTTTCAGAGTTATATCTTGACTGTGACACTAAGCAGCTTTAACACATACAGTGATATTTGCTTCATGGAAAAGAGCAGCACTGGTATGATAAAATTTCTTCCCCCACAAACTATGGTTTGCAGATTCTGACAAGTTCTGAGCTGCTCTGCACAGCCTGTTTTTCCATCAAAGTTAGTGGCAAACTATCAAAACACCCTACGACTGCAAAGCACTTTTCAGGATGGGACCTCCTGTGCCTGAAAAGCCCGTATCACACATTGAAATCCTCACACACAGTGGGCTTGTGATGTTTTGGTGGGGGTTTGGGGTTTTTTTTTGAAAAAGATTTCATTTCTTACCTCAAATTCAGCATGGCGGTTAATATCCTCTGCTCTCTGTCTGCTCAAGATAAATTCTGCTTCATTAGCCACTCTTACCAAATGGTCCTTCATAGTTTGACTCAGCAACCTGAGGACAGAGAATATTTAAGAACTGCCTTGAAAGAATGAAGTCCTAAAATAAAAAGCTGTAAATACAGTATATATGCAAATACTTTGAGCTTTGTTCCATAACTGACTTTACTGTGTTAAGAAAACGGTATAAATAAGGTTGAAGGGTAATTTTCTGGCAACTAGTAAAATTGTATTTCAATAGTAAACCAAACTAACTATTAAACAAAATGTAAACACTCTAGCCAGTCATTTGTTTTACCTGAAATATAGATATGTAAGAAAATCTTTCACATACACACAAGATAAAGAAAAGTAAGCAGTTTATGCATATAAACATCCACAGTGAAAGCCCCAATGTAACTGATGTAAAGTCTAAAGAAAAAATTGTGAATTGTACTGCAGCATAGTTTTTTCTCCAAATGTAAAATTGGAATTTTAAGGTAAGTATACATTTAAGTAATATTTTCAGGATTATAAAACATACTCAGTCTCAAATGAAATGCTAAGATATACATTGTTCCAGGTTATGTACAGAATAAAGCTGTAATTCAATCTGAGAATTCTGAGGCCTTCATAAACCCTGAGTTTATGAATGGCAGCAGAGCTGACAGATTGAATTACAACCCAATTATTCTGTGAGTTCACATATAGTTACTAAAAACATTTCCTTTTTAATTAGTTACATTGGGATTCATAAAGTTAAAACTGGCTATACAGGAGCTACACTGTTTTAGAAGGTGCACATTTCCATAGGATCACTCAAAGATACACCAGATAAATCCATTACATGCTCTACTGGTTAATTTTTCAAAATATCTGTTATTAAAGCATTTTTTGTTTGTTTGTTTGGGTTTTTTTTAAGGTTTTCAGTTGCTAATCATAGAATCGTTTAAGTTGGAAAATACTTTAAGATCATCCAGTCCAACCATTAACCTAGCACTACCAAGTCCACCACTAAACCAATTAAAGGTAGAGTAATAATTCCATTTTTCCTGGCTTGGTGGCTGGATTATTTTTAATGACAGTAAAAACTAGGAATCATTAAGGTTGGAAAGGACCTCTAAGATCATCAGTCCAACCATCGACCCAACACCACCATGCCCACTAAACCATGTCCCAAAGTGCCACGTCTACACGTTTTTTGAACACTTCCAGGGATGGTGACTCCACCACCTCTCTGGGCAGCCTCTTCCAATGCTTGACCACCCTTTCCATGAAGAAATTTTTCCTAATATCTAATCTAAACATCCCCTGGCACAACATAAGCCCATTTCCCTCTCATCCTATCACTAACTACTTGGGAGAAGAGACCAACACCCACCTCACTACAACCTCCTTTCAGGCAGTTGTAGAGAGCGATAAGGTCTCCCCTCAGCCTCCTCTTCTCCAGGCTAAACAACCCCAGTTTCCTCAGCCGCTCCTCATAAGACCTGTGCTCCAGGCCCTTCACCAGCTTCGTTGCCCTTCTCTGAACACACTCCAGCACCTCAATGTCTTTCTTGTATTGAGGGGCCCAAAACAGGACACAGTATTCCAGGTGCAGCCTCACCAGTGCCAAGTACAGGGGGACAATCACCTCCCTGCTCCTGCTGGCCACACTATTCCTGGTACAAGCCAGGATGCTGTTGGCCTTCTTGGCCACCTGGGCACACTGCCAGCTCAACACCTCCAGGTCCTTTTTGGCCAGGCAGCTTACCCAAGTGCAGGACCTGGCACTTGGCCTTTTTAAACCTCATACAACTGGCCTCAGTCCATGGGTCCAGCCTGTCCTGATCCCTCTGCAGGGCCTTCTTACCCTCGGGCAGATCGACACTCCCACCCAACTTGGTGTCATCTGCAAACTTGCTGAGGGCACACTCCATCCCCTCATCCAGATTGTTGATAAAGATATTGAACAAGACTAGCCCCAAAACTGAGCCCTGGGGGAACACTGCTTGTGACCGGTCATGGACTGGATTTAACTCCATTCACCACAACTCTCTGGGCTCAGCCATCCAGCCAGTTTTTTACCCATACCCAGTGAAGAGTACACCTGTCTAAGCCATGAGCCGCCAGCTTCCCTAGGAGAATGCTGTGGCAAACAGTGTCAAAGGCTTTACTAAAGTCCAGGTAGATGACATCCACAGCCTTTCCCTCATCCACTAGGTGGGTCACCTGGTCATAGAAGCAGATCAGGTTGGTCAAGCAGGACCTGCCTTTCATGAACCCGTGCTGGCTGGGCCTGATCCCCTGGGTGACCTGCACATGCCTGTTGAGCGTGCTCAAGATGAACCGATCTATAACCTTCCCTGGCACCGAGGTCAGGCTGACAGGCCTGTAGTTCCCCAGATCCTCTTTCCAGCCCTTCTTGTAGATGGGTGTCACATGGGCAAGCCTCCAGTCATCAGGGACCTCCCCTGTTAACCAGGACTGTTGATAGATGATGGAGAGTGGCTTGGCAAGCTCCTCCGCCAGCTCCCTCAGCACTCTCGGGTGGATCCCATCCAGCCCCATAGACTTGTGAGCATCCAGGTGGCGTAGCAGGTCATTAACTGCTTCCTCCTGGATTACGGGGGGCTTCAACTAGTTCAGTCTACTGAGAGCCTTTTTTTTTTACAAACACAGGATTTATTATGCAGGATGCCTTCTAATGTATACAATGTTACTTTTATCACCTAAAACTTATTTATCTGACCTAAGACTCCACCTGTCTCTACCTGTATGTTTGATAGTACGGTCATGAATGCTCTGCTGTCTCTTTTCCTATGCTACTCACAATTCCACGCTTTGCAGAAGGCTTGCAGGTCACAAGCCTACTCCAATGAGAAGAAATCCAGAGGCAGAACAACACCTGAAGCTCCTTGTTCATTGCCTCTCTCACTACAAGGCTAGCAAAACTGCAGCACAACAGCTAAATGAGGCCATGTGATCATGAACCAGTTAAGTCAGTGGATTACTGTCTCCCCATTGATGAACTCTTGAAAAAAGAAATACGCACAATTCATTATTTGAAGCATGACTTCGCCTTCTGTTTGAGAAGGCTTGTACAGAAGCCACTGATTTAGAACCACATTATAATTTTTTTCATTTTTTCTATTTTTAGTCACTTTTAGAATGGAAGTGTCTGTTGATCAACAAACATACAATTTGGCCAGTTTATCTGCATGCATTAGTGACAAACTTTTACTTTCAAAAACTTGCAGAATCAACATTGTTGCAATAATGTAACTTCAATTTTGTAACTTTTCATGGCTTCAAAACAATTGGAAAAATAAACTAGTTAAGAAGGCATTGCTCATACACTGAAAAAAGAAACCCCAAACCTCTGTCTCTAATAATTTACAGTAATGTTCAACTAAAAATAGATCCCTACTAATAAACCAGCAACAACAAATTTTGCATAACCAATTTCATAGTCTGGGCAGATTCCAAGAATTTCTTTCCTCTCTTTCTCCAAGATCCCCAGCACCACATTCAAATCTGTCACATAAGCATTTAAATAAACATTTTTTATTAAACTAAGAACTGTCTAAAAAAAATATGTGCATCATAAATACTCATGTATTACAATATCATGTATTACAATTTACATTTAACACAGTTGGACAGTATGCCATTATTTTCATTGAGCTTGTCAATACCAGTATCTTCTGCTAACATGATTGGACTTTGAAAAACACTAGTTATCCTCTAAAAGTACCACTTTTTTTCACCTGTTCAAGAAAGCACCCTAATAAAACAATAATCATTGTTTTTAACAATTTACAGCATGGATTTTCCTTCTATCTACTAAACGTAACCAGTAAGCAGATCAGTACATAACTGACTGTACACTGGCACTTACTATGCATTTGCAGAGATGATGGACATGTTCCAAATAAAGCAAAGAACTACATTCCCTCACATAGGAACAACATTCTCAAAACATACTAGAAGTGTACCTAGTAAAAACAAATAACTTTTGAGTATCAGAAAGAGCTTGGTCTCCTATGGATCAGCTGTCACTTTTGTCACCCCCACGTCTCCTTACTAATCTCTTTTACTTTCCTCATTTTCTCTATGATATTCCATACAGGGCTAGGCCAGCTATATAAAACTCACACATGATTTTGCAGATAAATCCTAGCCGAATTTGTCATTTTGGCAACCAAAAACTCGTATGGCTAGCAACTGATGAATCGCCCAAGCTTAGCATAAGCATCTATCGGTAACTTCAAACTGTTTTCAGAAAAAAGTAAAAGCTTCATATTATTAGGTATCAATTATTATACAATTACTTCCCTTCTTGCAAATTGCCAAATTCAGTAACTAAAGGTCTTCAGGAGGTGAGGACAAAAATTATTTACTAATACAAATGAAGCCTATACGAAATTATTTACTGGTTTATACCATATGACAGCTGTGTTCATTATTTACATTCAAGAACTTAAAATTTTAGTCTTTCCTTTCAGTCACCTTTTCCAAACACTGCATATGCTTAGATTAACTTTCTTCTAATAACCAATTCAAGTTGTATCATTATCTAGGTCAGTCTGGACTTTCTTTATGAGAACAGTATCCACATATATCGCATACCACTCGGATTTCTATTTTGAATTTACCTCTAAGTGTGGAACTCAAACTAAATATATATCTATATATAAACTTAATGATGGCATGATATAACAGAGGAGTCTATAGCCAACATTAAAAATCAAAGGCAAATACAAGCTCTCAGCGTATCTATAAATGAACACACCTCTGCTTATATGTCTAAAATCAGGTTTTAATCATCTACTTCTAAACACTAATTTCAGGAACCTTGGCAGCTGATACTTTTCCATTTGAGGCAAACAAAACATTGAACAGAAATTTCTTAAGTGTAGCTCACTGCTTGCAATAGAAACAACTGTTTCCAGCTGAGTAGATCACTGCTGAGGCAAGGACAAGAGTCTGACTCTTGCAAAAGTATTAGCTCAATTCTAACCTACATACAACACATTTTGTACACATGTAAGTGGCTATAAAATGTATTAACTAGATCAGGTGACTTTATAAGACACAAATGTTTTCTTCTAAAGAAAAAAAAAATGTTTAGAAAAATCTGATTTTCCTCACTAACACAGTAAGTATACTTCATGGATTTAAAGGATCATAATGGTCCTTTCTGGTACCTGCTCTGGCCTCCTAAGCAGAATTGATCATGCAAGTTTTCCCCAAAAGAATTTCACTTCCTCCATCAAGTCTGTACCTTCTGTTTGAGCTACAGCATAGCTTTCAGAAAGATGCCCCAACTTTTTTTTTTTTAAAGATTTGAAGGTATTTTACACTATGTTCCCCTATAAAGTTTTATAATAAGGTAATCAGTGTCAACTTAGAAAAAAAAAAAAACAAAACCAAAAAAAACAACCCAACCCACTCAACCACAACTATCTTTTGTCTGCTTTTATCCTGTTTTTTATTCCAGCAACTAGATCACGAGTTCTTTTTCTGTTAAATAAAAAGTCTATCCAAAACATCTCTTTATACTTTTTTTCACAACAAAAGGACAGCTTTTCATTTCTTTGACTAAACAAACAGATTAATTGAATTCCTTGTCTTTTTTCAAAGTATGCACATCCAAGCTGAAAGAAAAACTGAAGTCTGATAATTTCCTTCTTGCCTGTGCTTCATAATCTCTGTATGAAGACCCATGGACCCTGTTTGCCTTATACTACTATCTCACATATCTGTTTATTTTTTTCAGTGTTATTAAACACCGAAATGCTGTTGAATTTGTGATTTACACTCCTCCTTCCCCAATAGATTGCCTTCTGGTTTGGCTTTATTTATGACAAGTTACTGAATTAAGATTTTTTTCTGATCTTTAACATGAGAAGAGCATGGATGGAGCATGGATGGACATGTTCTGTAGAAGTTAGACCATAATACCTATAGGGGTAAAGACTCTGATACCAGGCTTGCAGTGCACACCAGATTCAGGATCTCAGACAGACTTTTCTTCCTTTGTCTAAGCACTTTCTAGACTAAAAGATTTAAAAATATGTGATTAACTTTGAAAAGATGAACAGCCTAGTAAAAACAAGCAAGGGGACAGATCCCATGCTGGAAGTTAAATATATAGTTGCATACTTTGCTGGGTCAGGAATGAAGTGCTAAGCCAGTGAGAGAAGGAGTTCCAGCCAAATACATGAGATATTCTGATTTTTATTGTTATGCTGGAAGAGAAAACTATGAGACACAAAGCAAGAAATCTTCTCACTCTGATTTCTGGCTGCTGAACGCTTAGATGATCAAGCAAAAAGTCAAGCTTCTCTTTACAACAAGCAAAAGGAGAAGGTATAAGAGGGAAAAAATGGAACAGAAAAATATGTGCAAGCAAAGAAAGTGAGAGATGGATAAATTCTGGGTTAGTATTACTGATGTCCAACAATTATCAATTTTATTCCAAATACGGAAAAAGCTTTACAGGGGACATTTACAACAGCTGTTTAGGCATAAATCTCTCATGAAGTACTACAGGGAGAGATTACGTATGTTCCAGATGCTACCACAACAGAGAAGTCTTAAGATAGCCAGGAAAGGCAAGCTTTCCTACTTGCACTCCTCATAAACCTAGCATACAAGAGATTCTCTTACTTCAAAAGAAGATATGTTCTACATGGATACACACTGTCTTTTATGGGGTCTCACTGCTCAATGGGCTAAGTGTTGGAATTACTGCTGCAAGGAAGTTTTACAATTGCTTTGTGGAACACAGATACTTTACAGATATGCTATTCAGTCATCAAAAAATACAGACAAGTCCATAAGGTCCTAAAGACTGAAGTCTCAACACATTTAACCCCCTTAAAACAGGAGAGGAAAAAACCCAAAAAGCAAAAATATTGCTGACTCATCAAAATGCTGACTTGGACATGCAATAGCATGAAACTTAACAGCTCTCCAAAAGGACAGTTAGGAGGGGACACACGAATCCAACCTTTTCTGTCTAGGATAGCCACTTAGGACATGTCAGAGCCTCGTGAAAACTGATTTGAGGTTGTGTTCGCATTCTGAGAGACACTGCATGGTAGTGAGACAGATGATTTCTGAAAATTTTTGATCAGATAGCAATAGGACAATACACATATACAAACAGAGTGCAGTATAAACACCTTCTTGTTACTCTTGCATTAATTTATTTTTTAAAAGCAGATATGACTAAAAACCTTCTACATAAAAAAACCACTGAAGAATTCCCAGGCATTCCAAGGGGTTTATGATTTTTCTTTTTCATAGACCCAGCAAATTAATGACGTTCTCACAAGCAAAACCTACCTTTGTCACATACATACACTCCAAAGTTACTAGCATCTCCAATAATAAAAGCTTACATTAATTTTCAATCATTAAGACATCATTCTCCTCAAAAAGCTTCTGCTTACTCATTACATCATGCAGCAAAGATCATATGTTTCCAGTTACACAAAAATTATGCAATTTAAATCCATGCACAGATGATCAAACAAAACTCAGTGAAATAAAAAACTGTTTTAAGAATGGTTGTGCATGTCACACTATACCTTAGTGCACACACACGCACAAAAAAAAAAAAAAAATCATGTAGTGTCAAGAAGCCCACCTAAAGTCTTATCCGTCTCTGAAACACATCCAGGCTACAATTTCTAATTTTCAGCGCATTTAAAATGTTGTTTAAAGTCTAGCCTAATGATCTTCTGTAGTTCAAATTCACACATTAACAAAGCTGCTTCTGCTATGAAACCAAAACAATATCATAAAAACTCAAAAAATAAATTGCCAAAAATCCCTTTCACAAAACCTACCACTTAAACAGAATGGGTTGCTGAAAATAAAAAGCAAGGAAATGGGGAAAACATTTTTTTTTCCTCTTACAAATCAAGACTAAGCTTCAAGTTCTATGTTATCAGAATCTCAGGGCAAGGAGGCTGCAATAGGGGGAACAGACTGGTAGTAATCAATTGCAGTTTGGACGTGACCACGTTTATCGGGTTTTTTTCCTCAGCCTTTGTTGGCCAATTATGCACAAAGCATAAGTCTGTCAGTTATCATCCATTTTTTCATTAATAGCTGTATTTTTCTAACTATTTTCCATCACAGTAGTTGCTCCTATGGCAACACATTCTCTAACATTCATTCCTTGAGAGTGACCACACTATTGCAAATGAAAGACAATTGAATGGGGCAGCCCACATCTGTCCCCGATTTTCCGTTAGGAAAGCGTGCAAGTAATTGGCCAACCAGTTTGATTGCCAACTATTTCAATATTAAAAAATATTTGCATCTAGCACCAGTCAAAAGTAATATATACAATTTACGAAAAGGAACAGCAGGTGACATATGTTGAAATTTTCTTAGTACAGTTCCTTCTAAAAAAAAAAATAAAAAATAAAAAAGCTATAGAAATACAGATGATTACAGCATTCCAGATTTTATACTACTGGATGTTATGTATTGGGAGAATAATACCAGTTACATGTGGTTCTTTCTGGAGAGGTTTGGGCCTTTTTTTGGTTGGTTGGTGGAATTTTTACTTGCTAAGGATATTAAATTTGCATGCTGTCTGCCTTCCTCCTTCTCCCAGTAACTTATGAATTCATTGGATAATTCCAACAAAGTTTTTTAATAGAAGGCAAGAGTTTCTAAAAAATATCAATTTTATACAAGTTTTATACGCAACAGAGGACAAAAACCCTTGCAAGCAACCTTAAAAAAAAAAGCTGTTTTCAACTGCACTGAAAGCTGTAATAGAAAATCCAATATAGGAGGAGAATCCTCTGATATCGCAGGAGATTTCTGATTAGATTTCATTCCTCATTAGACAACAGAAAACCTAGCAATGACAAAAAGCTACAGAACAACAAACTTCATTAGTTCTGCTTCTCCTGGATACACTTGTGGATCCTTAAGTTTTGGGTTGTTTGTTTTGGTTAAGCATTTGAAAGGGCAAAAGCAAAGGAGAGGAAATTATACATGTATTCTGCTAGTTTAATGAGGTTATCTTTCAACCAAACTTCATGTGACAGTTTCTTAAAGCAACTGCTGTCTGAACATTCATTTACAGATGTATAAAAATAAATGTATAGAACACAGCACTTAATTCTTTGGATGACCAAGAAAACTATGCTTGAGAAAACTAAAATTTTAAAGAGTCTCTTCAACTGAAAATCAGGAAGAATAATTGCTGCAGCATGCTTAGGAGACTGATCCCTCAACCCCTGCCATGCCAAACCCATTATCACCCCAAAGGGGATAATAACTGTCATGCCTAGTCTCAAGCTCGAGTACGTTTGTTAGTGCACTGACTGATACAGAAAACAAGGTCTAGCATAAGAGATGTTTCACACTAAAGTGTGCTAATGAATCAAAGCGACAGGACAGAGTTTCAACCTTCACAGAGCAAATGAGTTGTTTGCTAAATAGTCAAGTAGAGGAAATAAGAGTCTAACGAGAGACATTTGTACACGTGAGGAAATAAAACAAAGCTGCTTTTTTTTTCAGTTCAGAAATAACAGCTTGACCATCTCCTGCATAAGGAGGAAACATAGTTTCAGGGTGAAAAAAAGGAATCTGTCTGGACACCTTGGAAGTCTCCAAAGCAGAGGACCAGCTATGGCAGTGAACCAAAGCACACCTGAAGGATGGTTCTGGTGAACAAATTCCCTCATCAGTAAGCTCTCGGGTTGAGGCTCCAAAACACACTCTCCCTAAAGGGAGGACCCAAAGATGAAAGGCAAGCACAAAGACTGAAATCTAGATGGACAGAGGTTCAGCAGGCTAAGGAAAACGTTTCTGAATCTGTACTTCTGCTGCATAGATAGCTCAGTACATTGAGAAGCAATGGGTACAGGCACCTTTTTAACAAGGTTTCAAAGAGCATTAAGAGTGTTCCCAGGCATTACAGTAATAGTGAACAATACTTATTTATTTTTATTAAAAACAGATTAATGTTCAATCTAGCAATGTACTGAAATCCACATTTCTTTTCATGCACAGAAAGAGGTTATTTTCCAATACCTGCTCCCTTAGCTTTCCATTTACATTCTGTACCTTCCTGTTTTTCTACACAGTTGAGTTTTTTTGTTTTGGTTTGGGTTTGGTTTTTTTGTTTTTTTAACTATGCTTATAACCTGGCCTTCAAAAGACTTCAGTTGTGTATTTTAGTTTTAGGTAGGTTTACAGTTCTGTATTTTCACATACTAGTCTCTTATTTAGAGGTTGGGGTTTTTTTTCAGTTCAAGATTCAAAATTTCACTGGGCACAAACAAATCAATTTTGCTATACATGTGCAGTGGACCTGATATACCTGGAAAGCCTGGGAGCAACTATATGCGTAACACATTAGTTACTTGTGAACACGATGAAATTTAGACCAACACATTCTGAATGCAGCACACACACTGTAGATCTTATGAGTCCCAGAGGCAAACTTTCTGCACATATTTCTGTCCAGGGAATCCTAGCCAAAACATGGCAAGCCTAAACATAAAACTTTCAACTGCTGTGAGAGAGAGGTACATTCATTCCTTTCACATAAAAGTAAAAAATACATTTGAAAGCAAGTATAAGAGATTTAGACTTCTTCTTCTAGACCTCTTTCTCTTCCAGAAAGATTTCTCAGTTGTCTTATTTGCCTGATAAACAAAACCAGTAGAACACACTCCAAAGTGGAACATCCTCTGGTATCATTAGTCAAAAAAATTAGTAATAAGAATGGGGAATAAAACCCTGGTTTACAAAGGTTATAGGATGACCAAGACCACCAAGGCAGCAGACAACAGCAATTCTGTGATTCCACAAATTCTAGGCAGTTCTTCCAGTCCTTAATTCTATTTTATTTATTCTAACACTCTGCATGTCATGGTACCCCACAGACATCCTTCCTTACTTGCTGAAATCAGTTATGTCCTGTACAACTACCTTGACTTCTTGAGTACTTATAGAAACAATTTAAAAATTCATCTTTTATTATACAATTATGCAGTTGAAGTCTAAATCAGTATCATTCAGCTATTTTCATTTTTAAGTTTTAATTAAAAGATTTCAGCTTCTTGAGTTTTAAAGTTTATAATGTTATGGCAAAAATACGTAAAACAATACCAAATACAATAAAATACAAGACCTGGAATGTTTTAGTGTAAGTGTTAGTATATGTGCAAGACAAATAATGTGCAACCTGCATAAAGAGAAGAAAAGAGTAGTTCTGGAATATAGCTCATGTCATATGAGGGATCATAGTTTCATTTTAGTGAATGCTGAAAAGCCATTTGTGGCAATGCAATGACCAATTCAGCAGTAACTTTAAAGGCTCCTATAAACAGCAATGGAGGAAAATGGAGACAGATAAAAGGAGCCATTTTTAAGAAATTAATCCCCTCTCCTCTTCCCCATAATGAAAGTTATGTTCCCACTTTAAAAAAAAAAAACAAAAAAAACCCCAAAACCAACTCTGCTACAAGTCAGAAATGAAATCAAGTAACAATTACTTAGATATTTTCTGCTAACCAAAACCACACTTTCCAGTCTTCAAGGGATCATTTGTCCCTGAGACAACCACTCTGCTAAGGCTACACTATAAGTTATTGATGTTGTTTATGGAGGTGGTGGAGTGATTCCATCTGTCTGTGATGGGTGCTGCAGGTTTTAAAAGAAAATAGTCGATTCCAAACAGTTTACTGATAGAATGCTCTCTGAAAGCTTGACCTGCACAAGCTGAATAACTAGGTAACTGGTACTTGCAACTCAGTCTCAGCAACTGATTTGTTCATGATAATCATCTTACAAAGATGAACCTTACACTGTGGTTTACATGTGTGGGGGATCTCTATGTTATCTATGCTAATAAAACATTAATCAAGGGCCAAATTTATAGCAGGCACTTTGTAAGTAAGGTCAAGACAGGTCAGCCTCATATAATAGGAAACAACTACAGGCTAGATCTTAACACTGTAACTGAACACCCTTGTTACTTTACCTTGGCCCTTGGGATCAAGACTAGTAGCAAAATGGTTTTTCTGCCTCAGAATGGTGTTTCCCTCACCATAAACTGAAATGCAACCATTAAAATGCTCATTATTTGTATGTACCTTGAGAACACCTACACATTTTGAAAGAAAAATCTCTAATAGCCATTTCCCCTATTCCTACAATGATAAAAAGATATTTATATAGCATTTTAATTTATGTGACAAATTATTTTGTTTCTAATTCAGTAGCTGTCCTAATCCTGTAAAATGTATTTTCTATTGGGATTCTTACTAGCTCAAGTTACTCACTAACAGAATTTAGGTTTAGACAAATGGCGTTTCTTATAATACTCCTTAGCTAACTCATTAAGACATCTTAAAAAAAATCCTTTAGAAAAGGTAAATATTGCTCTTAGTCTGCCTCAGCAATCGATTCCTAATGAAGAAAATATTGATGGTTCTGAACAGTCACTACAAGTCAAAGAGCATGGCCTCATCACCTGCTCTGTCAAGTAATATACATACATAGTTATGGACAGAACATTAAGCTAATTGGTAATATTAACAGATTTTTTTTTTTTAACCTTAAAGGGACTCTCTTCCCTTCTATTTTATGAAGGAGATAGGAAATAAATGAGCAAACTGGATCTAATTTTTGAGACAGAGGCTTATCTTACAATTCCTAGCTATAATGTCTTCCAAATATCAATTCCCTTCCTCAAGAGATTAGCTGAATACAAATTATAGTTTCAACGTTAACCAGCGCACAAGGACAGGAAGAAAGAAAATCTATGACACACCGATAAGTGAAATATTTAATGAAACTAAAGAGCATTCAGATTCTGCAAAATCATGTATTCAATATTAGAACTGAACTGAAGTATTACAGAATGTGAAATCAGGCTTGTAAAACTCAAAGAAAATGACACAAAAAGAGGCAGAAGAAAAATTCGTTAAAAAGTTTCATGCCACACAACTTCTTGAAGGCTAAGGCAGAGGTGCTATCAAATATTATGACTTACCTTCCTTCATTGACAAGCTCAATAAAGGCAAGGCCAGCATTCTTTTGTATAGAGTTCTGCCACTCCTGGGAAAAAACAAGAGAAAACTAGTTGCAGAAAAACAAAACTAAGAAAAAACATTTTCAGCTACAAAGTCATGCACTTTTCAATTTTAGCAACTTACACCACCATCAGCAAACATACAAAGCATAAATTGTGTGCTAATCAGGAAGGAAACATTGCCAGCATGAAGAAACAGAACAGTATCATTTACTCAAAGTCATATACTGTGGAGGGAAGAAGAAAATACAAAAACATCCCACAAACAACTGCATCATTTTCTTTTGCTATGTTATGCAATAATTCTGAACTTACTCTGGTTCACTGATGCTTTTTGCTTTATTGAACCTTGATAATGCAGAAACAAACTGTTTCATGTATGTAAGGTTCATTCTTTAGACACAAATTTCTCTTATAGCTTAAAGTCTAGTTAACATATATGCTAAAAATAATCCTCACCTCAGCATCACATAGCCATCTCTACTCAAAAAAAGTCTGCTAATGATCCAAATATTGCATCATTAACACCCAGTATGTTTCAAAAAATTTTAACACTCAATTTTTAACACACTGAAATGGTGGTAACAGCAGACACACATGCACTGCACATTTCTTACATCCAACTGGACCCGGAATTACAGCAAAATTCTACACCTCTTAAACACGTAGGTGGGTTTTGCCTGGCCCCCAGAAAAGACACACTGGAAAGCAACCAAGCCAGGTGACCTATCACTGGGTCTTGCTTCCCCCATTTGAGAGCTAAGAATAAAACAGAAGTGGTTAACAAAAACACAAAGATTTTTAATCCTAGACTCAATAGGAACAAGTTGACAGAGCTAAAAGTTAGGGCAGTTAATGTGCGACCCTTATGTTTTTGGGAAAATGTAGAGGCATTTGGATAGAACAGACCTAATACAACTCTTGGTTTAAACTCTACAACTCTTCTAAACTGATACAAAACAATGATACTGCAGCAGACAGATACTTAAGTTTCATATGCTTTTCCATATCAGCTTCCTTGATTTTTCAGTCTTTGTTGTATGAAATAATAATCTTAATGATTATTCACATCAGTACTTCTATCACTGTGGTTCTTTTCAAAAAATCTCATCAGCTCCAAAACAGACAAAGAGTGCAAAACTGCAAATATCTCTTAAACAAATTTCAGGTTTCTGAATGTAGGAGTTTTTAATACCTACATTCAGTGTCAGCAGAGTATGTACAGTGTCAGAGTACATTTTTTGCTGCTCAGTGTTGTAGAATTACCTTTCAGTCAGTGACATTAAGGTTTGGCCAGACATACACAAAAGCCAATAGAACAATGTTTTTTTCTTTACAATTTAAATCCTGCCCCCCTGTTCCCCCCACCCAAAAAAAAGACTTCCAGATTTGAAATGCAGGGGAGAGATTACAACTGATCTCTTAAGGCTTGATATGTTCCAGGCCCAACATATTATTTTGTCATTTTTAAGTTGCAACAATGTATTACAATTTTCAAGTAGTCAGAATTAAGAGTAGAATAATTGGAATTTGTGATGTATTATTCATCATGAATTATAAATATATTTCATTACTTTTTATATAATTAGTTTATATGCATTAATAAGCAAGCAACATTCTAAGCGCCAGCTAAGTTCCATTTACATATTATCATACATGGGGTTTTTTGGGTTTTGGGGTGTTGGTTTGGTTTGGGGTTTTTTTTGAGGCTACATCAAGCAACATCATTGGTCCTTATTGCTGTACATATCTTACTAATATTTCTCCCACCATCCCTCCCCCAGTCCTCCCCTATCGCCTTCTTATGACCACCGTTATATGGCTTCAAGTTAGCCTGTAAGCTGTCTGAAATAGCTTTAAGAAGCATCTATTCTTATGAAAAAAAAAAAAAAAAAGCCTTTTAGCTGCTAATATGCTAAACAAAATAGCATATGCAAATAATCCTCATAAGAGTTTTTTTAAATGTAATATCAAGTTCTAAATATTTAGCTTTGTACTATGATAATTGAAACTATTCTGTTAGCTTAAACGTGTGAAAACTCAAGAAAAGCAAAATAGTTTTTTTCATTTATGACACTGTCCATCTGTTGCTCCGCTCTTTAAGAGAGTTCACTACAATACTTGAAAATTTAATTGGTGAAGATGGAGGTTGCCAAAAGTGAAAAGAAAGTGCATTTATCATGATACTTTTCAGCATTTTCCTCTGTATCAGACATCATCAAAGGCGGCGTTAGTCTAAACAATTTCATAAATCACAGCTGAACACACCCTAAAGCTAATTTTAATAGCTGAAAGAAAAGACTAATGGTCATCATCTTTCATGATCCATTCAATATTTCCCCACAGTATATGTTCTCTCTCAAACAATTACACTCAGTATGCATACTGCATTATTATATCAACATCTTAGTTATCCATCTCCCAAAGGTATTAGGGAAAAAACACGTTAAAAGCCTCAAATTCAACCACTAATGCAACTAAATAACTACAAAACACATTTCAGCACTTTCCTAAGGAAGGACTGTAAGGGAAGATCAAAAAAGTCAATAATTTCATACCTGTTCTAAGCTGTACTTAATTGACCATCATTTCCTACAGCTATAAATGTTTAGTAACCGAGAGACATAATCTACTTTTAATGCTTTTGGTCACTGTACACTCAATAGCAAAGCAGGAAAAAAAACCTAGAAGCACTAAACACTATCACAAATAGCTACAATGAAAAACAGCCATTACAAGAAGACAAATAAGAAATCACATTTTATTCAAATACTATGTCTGATGTGGAAATTTCCTAGCTCATTATTGTTTCACCTACTTCCTTAATGGAATCTGTAAACACTTCCATAAGTACTCTAGATAAGACAAATAAGAAATCACATTTTATTAAAATACTATGTCTGATGTGGAAATTTCCTAGCTCATTATTGTTTCACCTACTTCCTTAATGGAATCTGTAAACACTTCCATAAGTACTCTAGATAAAATGCAAGTACTATATCCTTTCCTGAAATGGTGCTTCAAACCTCATCTGAATTATAATTCTTTATGGAATAACATTACATTTCCTGTAGCTACAGCACAAGTTTGCCATAAGCAAAACTATATCCCAGTCCTCTACAGCACCAATTGTATATCAACAAGTTTCATTAACACTTCTTTACTGACTGCACAAGGATCATTAAATGAAAACATTAAACAGTACTGGTCTTAAACCCCTCCTTTCAGAAACTAATAATCTCCCTCAAGGTTTATATCATGACCTACTGTTGGCCCATTTGAGTCAGGCTGGATTTTTTAAATCTGTTTTACAGTGTTTTAATTAATTCTAAGTAATGATCAGTTGAATGACAGTACCATAAAATTCATACAAATTACTACATTTCCTTTGTCTAGGAAATACATTTTGGCCAAAGACCACAACATGCATTAGACTATAACCAACAATGAGATTATTCTAGCAAAATAGTATTTATAATCGTATGGCATCATCAGATAATTCTTTAAAAATTCTTCATTGAACTTGAGTTTTCCAGAGTCAACTTTAGTGATCAGTCATTTTCTTCCATTTGTTGTTGGCTCCCTACTCATTCTGAATATCCTCATTCAGATCTAATACTTCAGGAGCTTCTTATTTACGCAAGCAGGCCTGCCCAAAAGCCTTTTCTACAAGCAGCAGCTAGTAAGAGCCAGCTTCAAAACAAAAAAATGCAGGTGGTTCTTTACAGAGTGCTTTACAGATCAGTGGAATCTATCGCCAAAGGATGTTGTGGTGACTAAAAGTTCAATAGGATCAAGAGGAGACTGCACAAGTACACAGAAGGAAAATACACTGATATTGACTAAATATGCAGAAACTACATCCAGTTCAGAAAATACCCCAAGCTGAAAATAGCTGGAGAGTGGAAAAGAATCACACTTGCTTGTCCTATTTTATTCTTCTTGAGCACCTCTCTGTGTCTATAGCTGGAGATACAACAATAAGCAAGGTGGAGCCTTTATCTAACCCAATATAGCCATTCCTAAACTCTAATCACTCAAACAAATGCCAAGAAAATTTTGTTGATAAACATTTTTGTCGGTTTGTAATTTGAAGTGCTTCCCTGTAGGCAGCAAATGGACATATCCCTCCTCACCTTTACACTTCCAGGAAAGAAATATAATCATATTTCCAACAATTAACCCAAAATATATATTCTTCAAGCTATATAAAAACATTTGCAAGACCAATCCATCAACTGGTCTGATGGCTAAACAATTAAACAAGGATCTTTAACAGAATATTTAAAACATTTCCAATAGATGAAAACGGCTCTATTTTCAACTGTAGCAAACTGTACTACTACTTTCATTCATATATACATACACATGCATACTCCTTAATAATTCATTTTTCCCAGAAACTTTAAAAAAAAAAAAATCCTTCTAACAAGGTTAACATATTCAACAATTAAGAGTTATATCTAACGGTTGAAATACACATAAGCAAGCAAAAAAGAGCAAATTCTTTGCTAATCTGTCCTTCCCATAAAGTTGGTGGAGTTTTCATAATTTATTTTGGTTATGAAACAAAGGAGAAGGATGACTTCAGTACTGACAACTATGAATGGAGCACTACGGAGCAGGGTGGGAGAATGTGTTAACATATGACTAAGAGACTTATTATATCCTAGAGTAAAGGTCAAATCTGCATGAAAAACTTGTTCATAGAGAGATATACTAATCTTTAAGTGCCTAAAGTAAACTATCAAGAACTTTTCAGCAGTGTTTGCACTTGGTGTCAGCACTCTCTCAGCACCACATCCACTACAGGCTTGAATGAACTCAGCAATAAAGAACATAGAGTGAAAAGTAGATTATATCTCAGCTGGGTTCTTCATAATTAAAAAAAAGTTAGACTGCATGTTAAGCAGAATATCTGCAAACATAAATTACTTTTAAAGAGTCGAAGCATGCTTAAATTATTTTAATCTACAAAGCTCCATTGAAAAAAAATTAAAACCAACATGGAATTATGGGAAACCATATCTAGAAACTCTATGTAGCAATTTAATATCAAAATCAGCACATGCTAAGTAGTGTACAAAACAGAAAAACTTTGCAAGGATGTGACATTTTAATATAAGCATAACACGAAAACACATTTGGAGATGATGTTATTTGGTATATATACAGTCATACCTGGATGCTCAAATAAAATTTAAAAAACATAAATCAATAATGGAAGAACTATCAGAAATTGAGAAAAAAATAATTTCAGTAATTATATTCATGGTCCTTTCTCTACAGAAGAACATCACTGCTGCTGAATCTTGACACAGAGAAAAGAGAGAGCTTGCAAAAATATTTACTACTATCCCAAAAATTCAGAACATCTTGTCGGGGGAAACCTTATCAAACAGGTTTGAATTTATTGAAATTTAAACAATGGATACTATTCAACACTAAGCAATGACTTGTCTATGAAAGCTTTAACCTGGCATCTATGTAACAAGTCAAGCTATCTCACTAATCAATACAGAGGTTTTGATTTCAATAAGGGTGATAAAAGTTACTCTAACCCTGGCCAGCTACAAGCTCTCAACAGATGATCATCATTAGGCCTCTATCAGGGTTCCACATACTCAGACTGTACAAATGTGTCCTATTAGTACATGGTCTGTCTGTTTGGCAACTCCAGTCTTAAGACAAATGGCAGCTGCTGCCCTTCAAGGTCTGAAGTCAAGTCCTCAGGGAATCTAAAAGCCCAACTGGAAAAATCAAGGCCTGTTCATTAGAGACTGCTCCAGGGGAAACTTGCAAGGCTGCCATTAGAACTATATAAAAGAGCTAATTATTTTTATAAGACTTTTAAACTATCAAACACACTCAGTTACAATAAAAAGTATTTACTGCTGGCATTCCATTAAAAAGACATTGGTTTTTTTGTCAAAAAATCAGCTAGCGACAGTACACAACTAAAGTCTTTGTATTAAAAATTTTAATGAGCCTTCTAGGAGAAAGTTGTGTAAAAATTAACTAGATGAGATATCTTCTCAAGTGGAGGTATAACACCAAGCACGTTGTTGTGGGAAAATATTCCAAACACTCATATCAAACTAACTAATGAACACAAAGGTGGGCTGAGATTGTGTGCGTATGACTGTCTACCCCTGAAAAAGACAAAAAATTCAAGAAACAAACATGTTCAGTGTTGCAAAACTGACTGAAAAGAGCATATAACATTCCTGTTTCAACCTACGTTGTTAATAAACAACTGAAAATGCTGCAGTACATTAGTGTATTGATAAATCAGTCAAAAAGGCACATGGCCCAGTTGGTATCAAACACCAAGACTGGGAAGAAAAAAAAATTAAAACCAAGTGTTTCAGTATTTTTCCTCTGATAAAACACAGAAACAAAGATTATAATAACAATAGCTACTTTCATAAAATATACTCTGTGGAAAAAGTTGGAACACTATTTTTTTATTCGTAACCACAAAATTGTTTACTATTTTAACCATGAAACAGAATCAAAGTCTCTTATACCAAAATATTTTTGCAGCTGCACAGCATGACAACACTGTATTGAATTCTAATGGTATAACGGATCACTGCTATAGAGTATTTATTACAAATCTTTTAAAAGTGCTATATGAAATTCATTAGTGTTCCTCAATCAATTTTTGGATCAACATGCACATTAGCTTCCGACAGCCTAATTCAAAAAAGCAATTACAACCCTAGTCCTTATGTAAAAGGACGACAAAGAAGCTATGTTAAACCAGTTTAAAAGAATGAAAATGTAAAGAAAACAGATTAGGAATGATTTATATCAATGCCTAGTGCTGAAGTTAATTACAACTAACCCAATAAAATAGTGCCTTTATTATTGTACAGCAAGTAATAACCTTAGACGCAGAAAACAGAACTCTCTGCTGACTTTTGCATGCTCACTTCCACAGCACACTACGTTAAGAATTAAAGAAGTAGTAAATAAGCCATACAGAAACAGCAGTTTTTTAACTAAAAGCAGAAGACTCCCCTGCTGTTTAACCATTTGGGATATTCCATGTAAACAGAGCTTCCTATAAACTGGTATTATGTTGTTAGTGGTAAATGCCTAAAACTACCTTATAATGAGAGTTTAATTTCAATACTTAAAAGTTTGAGTTCAAGTCACAGCAAGTTTTTACATATTCTGAAAATAAATTATATACATATAGAGCTGGAGTAGTTTGCATACTGAAGTACTATGTTGTTCAGTAAAATACTAAATTAAAAAAAACAAACTGTCAGCTTGTCGGACAATGCCTCTTATGCTATGAGATTATTCTCAAAGTGACAACTGTTGTCTTCTCTACAAACTATGCAAATCTATCCTAAAAGATACAGTATTATGAAAGATACACTACATCAAATGTTACAGCACATGGAATATTTAACAATTACATAGAGCCAGAAAATCTCAACACAGGCTGCAGTTGTCGTAATTTATGGTGATACCAAATATTCTTAAAACAGGATTTTAGTAATAAAAGAAAACTTAAATTACATAATCCAAAAGTTCATATAAAATTATCAAAATATCACTGTCTGCATAAATAAAATGCTATCAGTGACTATCACAGCATAAAAGCTGCATATCATCAAAACTCACAAACTTCATTTTTGTATGTAGTTTCAAAAAAGTATGAACATGTATATGAAAACCATTTATTACATGCCTTTTATAGTGATCTAACCCATGCCTCGAACAAAATTTTGTGCCTAGAACCAATGTCACATTAAGATGAAACAGGTAAGCCTATGTTAAACTCCAGCAGTTCCTCTACAGTTCCAGTACAGCAACAGAGTGTAGAATGGGGAAAAACTGAGTAAGTGGATCACTGATTTCAGGTCCACAGTTTCTGATGGAGGAAGCAATTTTCCTGGGCAGCCTCTCCCTTTCTCTCTCCCACTAGTAGGCTGTTGCCATGACTCCTCATGAAATGAAATTAGGGGTCAGGTTTGAGTTCATCTAGCAGCAAACCTTTTCCACCGCAGTTTCCTCTTCAGGTTCTTTAACCATCGGCTGTTTTCAATGCTGAGATGAAAGACAATAGCTTCAGGAAGAACAGGAACAGAAATCTTAAACATTAATTGAGAAATCAAAGTACCATGCAGTTTTGTAAATATGCAGCAATGGGAAGCAAGAAACAGTAAGTCAAAGGAGATGAGTCGGAAAAACAGAAGTGAGGAAAATGGGCAACATAAGATGAACAAAGGGAAGAGATCCAAATAACCAAGTTGTAGTGCCAGCATCATTTTTATGGAGAAAGGAAAACAAATTGAGGAATAGCAGGAATATAAGGCAACTGCCTCTTATTTCACTGCTTTTTTGTTTAACTGTGATTTTGAGTTTTTGTAAAACCACTGCATGGAAAAAATTGTCTTCCAAGGTAGACTACTAATTATAAGGACAAGAAAATCACAGAGTACTCACTGCTGCACAGCTGCACTAGTAGTGATGGACTGATCCCACCAATAGCAACATTCATCATCACCACCACCAAATAGCAGCAACCTTCCTGCTCAATGTCTGATAAGCTTTAAGTAAATAAATTTAACTAACAGAAAAACTCAACAATATAGACAGTGAACACTATTTTTGAACTAAAAAACCCTTTATATTACCCCTTCCCCCAAATGTAGCTTAGTTTCAATTTAAGCTGTCATAATGAATGCATGCAAACAACATACAAGATTCCTGCTATCATTGTACCTTTGAGGGAATGAAACCAAAGCATACAAACAAATCCCACCTCTTCACTCAAAAGACAGGGTGTCCAAACCTGTCCCTTATCATTCCCTTGGGTAATGCTATCTTAATGCAGATCTTTTAAGAAAAGATTTAGAGAAAATGAAGCCAAATCAAATCAAATTTAAAGAAAGGCAGAAAAACTAACATGTCTCTCTTCCGTTACACTCCACTTGCATACTGCATTCCCTTCCTCATCCTGCATCTGTTGACTTCGTTTAGACTAAAATATTCTATATATCCATTATTCCACTGTTACACGACACCCAGCAACACAGGCCTTTATTCTCATCTGTCCCCCTCCTTTCACTGCAAATCCTCCCCTGCACTCACCAAGCAAATTTTCCAAAAAGAAAAATAACCATTTCTGTTTTAAGACGAAATACAAATAAATGTCTTCATAAATATTCAGAGGGTACTGGAAAATCCAGCTGATCCTCTGAATCAAATTTGACTCAGAACTAAGATCCAACAGGTAACAGACATGCACCTCAGTATCATACTGACTGCTGCATAAGCTGAATTGTGAGTTTTTTCACTTGAACAAGTTATCTTAAAGTATTTATTGAAAGATTAATGCGTCATGAACATCTTTGATGAGACAGATGTTTTCCCAGTTGCAGAGATACATAAAAAGGCACAGATGAGTATAAGTAAGACTAAAGGTTAAACAATAAACTGAACAGCACCAGCAAAGCTTCTTCTGCCAGAACTTTGAGTAAACAGCACTGCTCTCCAAACGATGAGTTTCTTAAGCAGCTTTGCTTGGAAACAGAGACGCATTATTTTGTTTATTAACATGAACAAAAATATTCACATATTTGTAATTAGTATAAAGTCAGCAACAAGCATTGCCACTCACTGAATTTTCCATAATCTCATACCCCTCCCCTCCACTAAACCTCTTTCCATAGTCTCAAATTAAACAGACTAGCTGTAAAACAGCAGGGTGTCAAATTAAAGCACACTTTATTTTCAGAGGTCTCCACACTTCGCGGCTGACTTCCTGTCAGGAAGAGTTCCATTTCAGTGCAGAGCCCCATCAGCAGGGAGCTCACAGAATTAAGTGCCAGTTGATATTACTTTGTTTTGCATTTACCACCCATGAGAATATTGTTCAAAGATCTAGTTATAAAGTCAGCATGGTATCATCCTTCTGACTAGACTGCCAAGCCACAGGGTGTGCTCTCACTGCACAAAACTCACCTTAAATGGTGGTGTTTTTTTAAGTCCTAGTGTGCTGGTGAAGCAACAGGATGCCTTTTTTCTTCAGAAAAGTCTTGCTTCTGCAGCTAAATTATGTTCCCTTAGTTTTGAACATCTGCAGCAATGTACATTCATGGAAATGAAGCTGTCCTGTTCCCCTATCACACCCCCAAGATTCACATTTACATTAGACAATCCACTCTCCTTCCTAAACATAAAAATGTATACATTAATCATACAAATTCTCAGCAATACAGTTCTAAAGAGTAGTATTTTCAGCTGTAGCGGACATGTTTTCCATTAAACTCTCACCAACACCATGTCCTGGATTCCTGACCAAATTCAAGTAATTTTCATTTCATAAAGGAATTTTTTCTTAGTAAGAGCCTTTAATATCTGAAAAGCATATAGAACAATCACTAAAGATTGTACTTTTAAAAAAAAGAAAACCAGGGAAGAAAAATCCTCATTTTTCCCCCAGAACTTTACTGTAGGCAACAATTCTGTTTTAGTAAGATGATCTTAGGAAAGTTCGTCTCTCTCCACTCCAGTGTGGCAAACTATTTCTAAGAACGGTTTTGTGGTTTTTAACCCTATCTTTCATCCATTCCTCTATCCAAAGGCTGCAACTCATGTTGACTTCTCCAAGTGTATTGTCCCAAGAAACAATGCTTCACATCAGCCCACACCAAAATATCATGGCTTTGCTACACCTATCCACTTGTACCTCTATACACACCTTCTTAGTCTAATACAGAGCACCCATCCCAATTTCTTTACATATTTTTTTTTTTTGTTTAGAACCACAAAGCTCACAATTAGTATAACCCAAAAAACACTGTTTCTTTCACACTACTTTTCCCAGTTTGGAGCTGCAGCTAATATAGCCTGCTTTTGTTGAACACTTCAACATTGTCTGTGAATTGCAGAGGGCATTTTCTAGTGGGTCAAAAGGAGGCCCAGATAAAACAAGTTTTAGTTAGGAAGCCATTTCTATCACTTTAATGATTATTTATATCTAACATGCAGAAACATCAACCCCATTTAATAAAAGTACAACATATCAGATATTCTTCTGTTTTTCTCATACTAAATGTAACACATCATAGGTTTCGCTCACCTTAAAACCCCACATTGTACATTTCCTCTCCAAACTGGGGAGTGAGCAAACCTTTAAAATAGCCTCCTAGACTAAGAATTATGGAAAGATATAAGAAGATAAAGCCAAAGTACTAGCTCACACATTTTAACTACTGTGACCACTACCTGCCAGAATACAGCTATAAAGTGCTTATTGCATCATTAAGTCAAGAAAAGGTCACTTATTATTCATGCAGTATAGGCAAATCATTCCCAATACATTCCAACCTATTTCCACACTTAAGGCAAAAGCAAAGTTTAAGTTATAAACTTCTTTGCTTTCTACTACTAAGCCAACTGTCAATATGCATCCATTTCATAGACTCATGCAAGAAACAATATTCTATCAGAATTTATTTTTTTTAAATTTAGCCAGTGATGGACACAGATTTTTAACCTATCTGTAGGCCATACTAATAGTAAACAAAGCACATTATTCCCGAAGCCAACAACTAAGAGAAAAGACAGAGTTCAAACACATCTTATGCACAGCAGACTAAAGTGGGATCTGAGAAGCGTGAACCTTAGTGATTATTATGAAGAACAACAGGAGTTTGAAAGAAACTCATATTTTAAATATGTTAAGAGTGTTCTCCAAGCAATTCCATGGAATTCAACAGGTTAAATATTGCAGGCAGTTATAGGCAATTAAACTTGCAAACAATTTAGAAAGCAACAGGAGATCAAAGTAGGAGTGAAGTTCCAACAGACAATTTTATGTTATCCTGGAGTTTCACACAGAATATATTACAATAATCTAGTTCTGGAGAGACAAAATCTACATATTGTGTAAGTCAAAGAAAAAAAAAAAAATATATACACAACTAATTTAAAATGCAATTTCAACATACTCCAGCTCAAATGAAAGGTTTTCCCAGCTATTTCCATTTATTTCAGTCTTATCAGAATTGCACTTCATACAGTTATCTACCAAACTGATCTCCAGCTTCAAACACTTAGAATGTATAACATAGTTCAATGAAGCAAGCACCAAAATATCTGTAGCACAAGTAATCCATTTGTAATTATTCCAAATACTCTGCTCAGTGACATAATCAAGCATGAAAGTTGTCAACATACGTTTTCAGCACCCAAAGTGAAATCCTCAGAGACAGAGGAAAAACTCCCACTCAGGAAGAAGTTACCCTATGTGTAAAAAAAACCCCAGATATATCAAGTGTAATAGAGAATCCAAGCGATCTAGACAACAGATTTGATAATTTAACCTTCTGCTTTGTTAGAAGGAAACTTACTGACAAGGTAGTATCTAAAATCCAGACACCAAAGGACTGCATTTCAGGAGTCTGGATTTCACAGCCAGTGGCCTCCCACATCTTCCAGGCCTTTCATTCAATTTCTCCAGAGTTAATCCTACTGACCACTAGCCAAACAGCTCACTGTGTTGATATCAAGTGCCTTGCAATGCAGGAGAACGCAGAAGCCCTAAACTTTATCCCCAAGACCTTACAGAAAAGAACTGATGCCTTCACGTATCACAACCAAAGAAGGAAACTGCAATTGTGAACAACACAGATGAACCACAGTATTGCTTTTACAGATTGAGAGCACTTAATTTCTTTCAAAACTGGACTCTTCCACATGCTTGGTAAATGCCCTTAAACGTCTGGACTACTAGCTACTTTGGGAGGATATGTCGAAATTTTTCCTCCGACAGATACTTCTACTTAGTGATAATAATAACTATTATCCGAAACATTAATTGAAATTTAAGTCTCTTCTATCCCAGGAGAGCACTTTGACAGCATGGCCCCTGGCTACTGTGGGATCTACCTTCCCCTCTCTCTAGGTTTGACCAGTCTCCATCCTGCAAAACTAAGTCACTGTAGATGAAAATACACCTTTCAGGGGGAAAAGAGTAACAAGAGTTTTTGAAGAGAAAATAGTTCATAATGTAAAATCACTTCACTGAAAATATCCTGAAGTAGCACCACACAAAGCTCAACAGACATTTCCCAGCTACTTTCCATCCAATAGCATCTTAAAGAAGAACAGGGTAAGAATCTTCCATTTTGTATAGCAGTTACAAAGGCCATGCAATATTTGTTACAAAATTGCACTAGGAGTGTTCCTACAACTGCCTACATAATAATTAATAACATGCTTGGCAATCTCATGTTTTCAAATGGTAAGATTTACACAGTTTTATTAATACGCCTAGCTCCACTTGGTATGAAGCAGATCTAAATAATCCATAGCAGAGTAAGATGAACTTGAATACTCTCACTTCCTTCCACAGCCACCTCATCTCTACAAAAAGCTAGGCTGGCAGGTATTCTTCCAATCTTCAAATTCTTCAAAAGAGCACAAGCAAAAAAAAAAAAAAACAAAACCCAACAAAAACAAAACACCCCACTATAAAGTCTCTCGCACACCTGCAAGAAACTATGTTTCTGTGCACCTAAATACAGTGCCTTCATACTGAACTACAAACGCTGAATACTTCATAACATTGCAAAGAAAATTAGCAATACAAGGCAAACACCTACGGGCATGATTCATCCAACAACTTCCCCTGAACTTAACAATTTAGACTTCGGGAAGCCCTTTTTCCTATTTTTATTTGTTAAGATATAAATCATTCTCATTTGCCTAATAAAGTTATGTTTCTAACAATTTTATCACAAAAGCAATCTATTACTGAAGTGGGTTTTTTTACTCAAATACAGCTACATTCATCTTTGGTAAAAACAAAGATCCTATTGGCAGAAGTTCATGCTGTATAAAAACTTCCAACTCCTGATATCTTCTAAATGGCTTTTAAAAGGAAATTAGAACATGCATTAAAATTGATAGAAAGTCATTTTGTAGCTTACAAAATCCCTACAAAATCTACCCTCTCTACCAAAACATATAAATTTTTTAGATCATGGATCTAAAGGATTATAAGATCCTTTTAAAACTTATTTTCAGCTGCTAGAACACAAAGTGATTAGGTGGAAGAGTATTACCTTGATTAAAATGTCATCATCTAACACTTGGGACACATAAAAAGTATTCAGACAGCATTTATCCTCTTCATATCTAAACAAGGATATTGTTAGAGTTTTGGTGCTTCTGTTGAGTTCAGCTGCCATGGAAACATAGTGACACAGCTCTTTAGATAACCTATACCCAATTCAATTAAAACTTCATAGCGATCACTATAGTTATCCATCACATCAAATTGCACTTAAAAGTAAATTAGGAACCAGTGCAAATCACAGAGCATCAGTATAATGCGTTCTCTCTGCAACTAACAAACACTGAAAACCAGCCATCTTCATCAACTAAAATCTCCAAGTAATTCAAAGGCTTACCACATTTTAGAACACACTGCAGAAATCCATTCCTGAGGTAATGAATTTGGATCGTTGATAGAAAGCTTTTTTCTGAGCACAGGATACCCAGAAAAGCCTGAAGATCCTATTGCACTTTACAAACATTTAAGTACTGGGATGGAGGAGGGGGGTGTGTGCGCAAAAAATCTGCTGAAAAATCAAAATCTTAACTACCATCCTAATGCTCGTCCTTAGGGGAAACAGGTTATCATATTGTTTGTGTGGGTGTATGAGTGCATGGCACATGTTGATATTGTTTAAATAATTAAGATTCCTTATCAGAGTAAGAGGTACGATGCAACTAAGGTACTGCCCATGCAAAAGATGAATATTGACGATATAAGATGAATATTTATGAGCAACAGAACCCGTTAGCAAAGTGATTTAGTAGCATATGAAAGAAAGATCATGCTAGTGAAAAACCTTTTGCAAACGTTTCACAATTTAACCAGTGATAACTCATTTGGTGAGTTGAGCTAGAAAAGAAGAAGAAAGAGAGCCAAAGACCTATAAGTTTGCCTACACAGGCAGTAAGACCAACTTCCACAGTACAATTTTTTCTGCTTTAATACTACTAATCAGCCTCTGCTGTACTTTTGAGATGCACATGCACTGCCTTGGATCATGCTTTTCTCTCAAAAAAATAATTCCAAAAACTATCAGCACAACACATGACAAATTCAACTGTAACCATATTTCATTAGGCCATAGGAGCAGATGCTATCACTGTACACACAAAAAAATCCAGAGTAGCAGAGTTTATGCTTCCCTCTTCCATCTCCCCATGAAAGATATACTTTATCAAGGTCCAATATAAATCTAATAGCTACAGCTATGTAGTTATATTGCAATACATCATTTTAATATTTCTAGAAGATAAAATACCTAGAGATTAAATGTATTAAAACATTGGTCTTGGTTTTATATATGCCATCAGCTATTAAGAATGTGCCCTTAAACCCTTTGAAACAACAGGGGGCAGAGGAAGGAGGAACCAAGAAGCTTTTATACCTTGAACCAGCAAGCAGGGTGTATGTGCAGGTAGTGGTGGTGGAGGGGTCATAAAAGTTGCTGCTGTATTCATTAATTTTTAATTGCAAACTTTTAAAAAGGTTGGGTGGCATTCCACCAATTTTAGAAAATTATACAAGAGCTGAACAGTATTTGAGTCAGTCAGTGTAAGTTTATTTTATGGTCTAGAAAATTTAGATTCAGTAGAAAAAAGCTCTTAAGTCAAAGATGGATCTGACAAGAACCACCTAATTAGTTCTCTTACACATATTCCACTGACAATTCAGTTGATTTACTACAGAAAGAAGCATTTTTCAAGTGCTGCAAATTCTGTAAATTCAAAGGCATCAAGGAAAATTATGGAACCTATTTCACCTGTTTTTGTACATTTTCACCTGGGAGCTACAGTAATAGGACAAACACTTCATGTATGTGAGCAACAGATGAATGTTTTTAGTACCTTCATGAGAGAGTAGGGAAGATCACAGTTTTTCCTACCTAGTCATGTGTTCCAAGAAAATATCTGACAAATTAAAGGAAGCACAGTAGCATATTTGCTTTATGGATAAACATGCACTCAACTCATACATTCCCTTTGCATTTTAGGCATGGGAAGTCCTTTTAGATGAAAATGTTTTCTTCAGGGGTGGTATCACAGTTTCCCCACGCAGAAGCCTTGTCTCACAATAGCATATGAGCACCTTTAACATCCTGACGTCACTCATTTAAAAGGGATAATAGACACAGGACTTTTCTCTTTTGGCTGGTTTAATTACCCCGACAGGATGCCAAGCCAGACTAGATGGTGCTTCTAGGTTCACTGTACTGTATGCATTTCTGATAAATGGGAAAAGAATAGATGACCTGGCAGAAGGCTCAGACAATAACATGTGATTTACAGGACATGAATGCAGCTACTATAAGATTTATCTGACAGCCCTCTCCGATAGTGGACTGTTGAGTATCCGATGGAATGATTTCTAGTCTGGAAAGTCTGCTACTGAGTAGCCATACACATTATTTATTTATTAGATGTTTTGGGTTGAAACCATTTTTAAATGATGCACTTCACAATGCTCAGCCATAAATTTAGTTTTAAACCTAGAAGGGAGGTAGTGTTATTGGAATGTGTGTCAGACTGAATTAGGATGAGCAACACAACGCTTTTATAAAGTGGCCTTGAATGCAACGTCGATTCTTTCAAAAATGATATTAATGTCAAATAAGCAGGAACACTTTGCAGTAATATTAAATGAAGGATTTCTTTATGTTTTGATAGATTTATATAAATGTAAGTATACACAGGCACGTCTCAAAACGTAGCATGTCTATCAAAAACCACAACTGGTTTTGTCTTAGAAAAAGCCTTTTGTCTGTATCTCAAACCACCTGTTTCTCTTTTTACCTTGTGTTAAAACAATATATCAACATATAAACACAAAACTAACACACAGAAGCAATGGTTTTTTTCCATATGCCTAAATATATGAACTTTAAACAAGAGAAGAAATTAACCAGGTGTTACAAATTGTTTCACAGAATGGTATCTTTTGAATTTTTTTTAAAATCACTTCACCTGGGAAAGAGCTTTATTTTCACAATTTTATGAAAAAATTACTTGCGAGCTATTATTATTCCATTTTGCACTTCTGAGAAAGAAAAAACATTCCAGCCACAAATCTAAAGAAACATCAGAAAAATTTCAGATGTTTCAGAAAAACAATCAAAATGCTTACATCACATATACAATGCTAAAAACAAATTTTCAGAGAAGTCAGCATAAAAAACACCCAAGATATTAATCAGAGCAATCTTTCAATTTCATAAAATGATGGCTGACAAATTTGTGAAGTTTTAAATCAAATTTGCAGATACTTACTTTGTAACTATGCCACATTATTTATGTGATTAAAAACTAGTTTTTGACCTGATCTTTTGATCTTTGGCACTTCATCCTCTCCATCTCCTCTTAAAAATTAATTAAAATTTTAGCAAAAGGATATCATTTCACTTCCCACCCCATGTTGGGCGGGGGGGGGGGGGGGGAAGAGAAAAGAAGAAAAAAAAGGAAAAAAAAAATCAATCAAGCTCAACCCCATCCCCTCCCAGTATCTGTAAAATGTCGGCTTGAAATTCAATTTCATATCTCTCAAGCTTTCATGTAGCAAAAGACAGTTCACTTCTTAACAAAATAAATCACTTCTGTGATTGCCATGCTGACCTCTTTGAATTAGGAAAATTCAAAGTGAAAAATGTAATTATCACCCCAGAACAATCTGTATACATCTGGAGCTAATTTTAGATTCATTTCTCACATCATTTTTCATATTCTGCCAAAAATTACAGCTGCTATGTAACTTTAAAAAGACTTTGAGGTCTTTGTGACTTTATTGGTTTATTTCTACTATTTCACAAAGAACAACCTCAGTCTCTGCAACTAGCACTGCTAAGCAATCGCGATATCCTCAATTTGATTAGATTAGCATTAAGTGGCATTGTGACACATATGACAAATAGATGCATTAGAGCACGTCATTTATTCTTTATCCTTTCCACGTCCCAAAACCAAACAAGTGATGTACAGTACAGAGCACAACGTGATTTTAAAAAAAGATTAGATTACCCTACCAAAAAAGAAGGAAAGGTCAACCACTAATTATTGATACAAGCAGCATGGATATCAAAAACTAATTTTTAAAATGGTAATACCAAGTTGTCAGGCACATATTTAATACTCAAGATTAGTTTTACTCTAACATATTAACAAAAGAACAGTAAAACTTGTATATGGATTTCTTGGTAGCAAGGATTCTTTTCTAATTTAAATCAGCAGAAAATTCGTATTCTAGAAGTTGTGAACAATGTCCACTTCCAGTATTGCCACATGTAAAATAACCTTCTCTAAATGCCAAAAGTTCCATAAGGAATATTAAATTTCTTTCAGGGTAAAAATATATTGTATTTCCTGAGGAAGCTGGAAAACTAGATGAGCAAAGTTCTAGATACATTCATTAATAAGCTCACTAGAAAACATAACTACTCTTCACTAGTTCATTGTAAAATCTATTAGGTGTAATCTCCAGAAGTAATTGTTCTTACTGCACTTTATTGACAATGCAGACTATCGATTTTTCACACTTTCTATGATTCTTTCATTTGTATTCATGAAACGTCTATCAGCACACTCTAAATAAATTTGGCAATATAGGCACTAAAACGAATAAATCGATGTAAAGAAACATTAATTTTGCATTATCCTTATTCGTCAGGCAAGCAAACCATAAGGGTTGTAAATGAAGGTCAAAGGTTTTGAAATGGGTCAGAACCCTTGACCTCTAGACCAATACCATTCCCATTAAAAAAGGCTATTTTAAAGTTTTAAGTAGGGGAATTTACTACCAGAAAGGTATCATTTTTAAGGCACCAAAAGAAAGGCTCAATAAAAACAGTCTTCCATTTAATTACAAAAAAGAAAGCAAGAAACCCAAAAAGAAAATCCAATTAATATAGCATACACAATTTTAAGACATTTTCTTAGGCTCTGGCTCTTTTCTAACCACAGGAACAGGCAATTCTCAAGTTCGTAAATATCTAAAATGATTTTGCCTTTAGAAATGTAGAATGCCCGAAACTGCTGACAACCAGGGTTGCTTTCTTAAATTTTTCTCGAATTCTTAGTACTTGTCAAATCAATTAAGAATGACAGGGTTTCAAACGTATTTATCACTCATTTCATAACCTCTACACAAAAGGAAAAATTCTATTAATCACAGAGGATTCAGCATGCCAAGATGCAGAAATCAATCTGTTTCTATAACCTTATTATTTTATTGATCCTATTTTATCTTACAAAAATGACAGCATAGAATTACTTAGGCACACTACCATCAAGGTTATGTAAATGCTCAATAGTAAGGTAACAAAAAACCCTTAGTATCTTCTCTCTCCAACTGAATAGACACTATTACTATGATTTTTTTTTTTAATCAAAAAGCCTTGCACATAATCTTTTTACCTATTACGCATAACCTTAAATTTAAAGTAAAATTTTAACTGTAATTTCCATCGTGCTCAAAGACAGCAATTTCAGACAACACTGCTACTTAAACCTCACCTGAGAGCAAAGAAGCATCACCAGCTCCACAACTGAACTGCTAGATTTCATGCACACAAGACCTACAAAAGGAAAAAACGGTATACATAAATGCATCCTTATATGACACCAGCTGTTAACACAAACTATTTTGAAGTGCAATAGATTAGAAGTATTTTGACAATCAAAAGAAAGCTGAAATCCTCATACCACTTCCAGTTCAATTTTGTACTTTATCAGCACAAAATAAAAGTATGTATGTGAGAGAAAGATCATAAATTCCATGCCTCACATCTAAAGATGCAGCTAATAGTAATCCATTACCTCCATTATTCACAGTTTCATAAATGTTTGTATGTCAAAATGATCAGAATTGTGGTTAACATATGTTATATTAATCCACTGTATCTACATTTTGCTATTTCTTGAAGGATTGGGTCATTATATATGCAGAGAAGGGAAATGGCTTTATGACCTTTGCTTTCTCCATTGCGCGTTCTCCTTTCAGCCCCCAGCTATCAATCAAGTTTCCATTTTGTTTCATGGCAGCAGACATCCCAAACACTCTTATTAGTACTTTGACCCTTAACCCCACACTAAACCTTAGCAGAAGTGCAAGCAGTAACCTATTATATAATCTCAACTGTTTATAAAACTAATTTGACTATTACTATTTGTATTTGCATTTTGTTTTAGGTTTGTGTATAACTGATTTTTAGGCCCAAAAATTGGTTTCACGTGTTTATTTTTGTCTAGACAGTTCATACACTCCCAATAATTTTCCTGCCTTTTTCTGGTCATCCAATCCATGAAATACTCATCTCTCTGTGTATATAATCTATACTGCGTTTCCGACAGTGTTAACTGTATTCAGCACTACATACAGGATGCCTGTCCTAATCCAGAAAACAAGCAGATGCACATGCAACAAATACACCATAACATGCTCTGCTGATGTAGTTTGCAAGAAGTCTGCTGTTACAGTACCATAGTAAAAATGCAAGGTCTTTGTACTTAACTTCTACACTACATACTTTACTTTGTATCAAAGTGTTGACCCTGACACCAAGTTTTCTTTTTAAGGCTCACAAAATGCATTTCATACACCAGCTTCTATGGGACAATTCCCTAGAAGAGTTGGAAAACTAAGATAGAGACAACAGCAGTTGGTCCCACATAATGAGACATAGGAAACTATGAGATGAGATGGAGGCAAAGAGGTAGCAGAGATGGCAAAGATGAGGAGGCAATGAGAATGACCTCAGAGGACTAAAGACAGAAGGAACAGGAGGCAGTGAAATCCAGTGGAGAGTACTGTGTGGGAAGGCAGGAAGAAAGCTTCTAAAAAAAATATAGAAATTTTAAGTCTCCAAGGTAAAACAAAGCATACATTAAAAAAAACCCTTTTTTTTTTTTAAACGGAAACTTACTTGTACCTTCTATCAGCAACTCTTGCCCATGGCTGCCCAAAAGAGTCCGAGAAAGAAAGGGAGCAAAATCCACAAAAATCTCTCTCAGAAGTGGGGCAGCTTTTTCCAAAGCATGTTCAAGCCTGTCTGTAATACTGGTAGAGAAATACATGTGATTAACAAAAAAGAAGGAAGTTGCTGAAATTTTGTAGAAAGGAGTATAGTTTCTGGCAATGTTTAAGTGATATACATGTATAAGAAGGAATCAATAATCCGGCACTCATATTTTCCCAAACCTTCATCAGGTATTGAACGTCAGCGAAACAGCATTCTTAAGTGGTGTGGAATCAGAATATCAACTGTAGTATCAAAAATGTGAGCCACAGCACAGATGTTCAGATGTTTAACTGAAGAAGTTACCTCATATTTGAAGCAGAATCTTCAGGCACTGAAGAAACTGTAGGGACAGATGGCAGTTTTGAATTAGATGATCCCCTTCCTACAAGAGAAAGTAATAAACGAGTTATATAAGAAAACATGCCAGAGGTTAGACAACTGGACTAGAAACTAAAGCCTCAAGCTCAACCTCTGAGAAACCATGGTTTTTAAGTGTGTGAGTACTAGGTAAACCCTTTCACCTCTTTGTACCTCCAACTTTTTTTGCTGTAAGACTCCTATTTACTTACGTTCATATTTACCAGGTATGCCATGGCAAGCTTTTTAAATTTTGCTCTAGCACAAATAGGAAGTAATTCAAGGAAGCCATGCATTTTGCTTCATTAAGAAAGTCAGACTAGACCGCAGTGATCCCTTCTGGCCTTATAAGCCATGATATTCTCTGAAGAAATCTGAGAACGCTTACAACCTTAAGCAGTGAATACAAACAATGTTTTACACTCTTCATACTCCTGTAGTGGACTCATATATACTAATACAAAGCCAAATGGTAACATTTTAAAGTATTTCTTTTGGTTACTGGAAGCGCTCATCCAACTTCAAGTAACTTGCACAGAAAACCCTTAATCTTTTGTCCAAAATTAAAATATATTTGTGCCAAAATGAAGCACAATACAAAATGAATGGGTACTTTCAACAGCCTAGCTTAAATTTTTGCAACACTGGAACTCTGACAAAGACAGCTATGATAAAATTCTCCATTGCACTGCCAGCATCATTAGCATGATGGCAGTGGTATAACCTCATTTATGAGTTATTAACTTTGCCACATCAATTATTCAAAGGTTGATAGGGAAGACTGGGTCATTTATGCACCCTACGCTTACAAAAAAAAAATGCAATTGTGTTATGTCAAATTGACACTACATGGCTCTCATCAGCAGAGTAGGAATCTGTAAATACTAAATTCTGCTGTTCAGTATATAAAGAGAAATACAAGCTCCATACTGCAGTATGGATTGGTATTAGCAATGATGAAGAGGGGGTAAGCAAGACAGACAGAGATTTCACAGATATTTGCTGCCAGGATAGGAACGGTGACTCACAAATCTTGCATTGCATTCCAAACTATAGAGAGGAATGAATCTTAGCAGACAGATTTCTGTGCATTTCCCAAGAGCATGACTGCTTCTAGTCCATCTGCAATCCTATCTCTTTCCAACCTTAGACCCTGTCCTATTCTCTTTCCTCTCACCTCGCCAGTTTCAGATTCTTATATGCTGCTGGAAAGAGGGGAAGGAAAAAAAAAAAAAAAAGAAAAAAAGCATGAAAGAAAAGAGTTTAATCAGTTTAATCATTTCAGTTCTCACATCTACCTTAGCAAAGACGTGACCCTTCTCAAAACTATAACTATAAAAAATTCCTGATTGTCCCACCTACACTGGAGTGAGCTCAGTTAAATGCAACCTGTCTGGAAATAAGCTGCTAAGATCTTGAAAGCATCTACTAAAATGTGCCAACTGCAACTTTTCAAAGTCTTTTTACTTGACTGAAGCGTAACAGATTTGTAAAAAGATGGCAAAGACAGATCCCTGAGACACTAAGTTTATATCTCCTGTCAAATTTCAAACTTCTGCTCCAAAACACTGGCACACAGAGCTTCCCCCCAGAAACATTGGGGGTTTTTTGGTTTGGTCCCCCCCCCCGTCTGGGGAAGATGTTTTTCTCTAATCTCGCTTCAAAGGCAGCACAAAAACTAATAAATTAATCTAATGCATCAAAATGGTGAAGAGTTTTGCTCTCATTTCTTTTTCTTTCTTCATAGGCAGGAGATATCTTTGTGAATGTGATTTGCTCATGCTTTTCACAAATTCAGCATGAAGCTCTTATTTTGACTTTTGTATGGGATGACGGAGTCAGAAAGAAATTTTGAGTGGGCTATACAAAAAGAAGGACAAGGAAGTGGGGAAACAAAGCAGTTAGCTGAAAGCAAGGTGGAATCCAAATCTTCTGGGCATTGTTTCCTCAATAATTTTAATAGATAAAGGCAAATCAAAAACATATTTCTGAAAATTTCAATGGTGATGGCTAGATTCTGTAAATATTTTCAATATTTTCATGGATATAATTCCATTTCTTTAAGATCTAGTTTTACATAGTCAAACCACCAAAAAGTATTTATGTATTCCCAAAGGAAAAGCAGTCAAATAATGTGCTAAAAATTAGAACAGAGCCTCCATTAGGCTAGAAACAGAAATTAGAACAGAAAAACGAAACAAAGCCCACAGAAGGCAACAAGCCAGTTCCAAAGACTCAGTTGTTTGTAGGATACTTAATAGCTACAGTCTTTTTTTTTTTTAAACACATATGCATTCATACTTAAGTATGCACAATATGCTGCCTGTTGGATTAAGACTTTAAAGCAATTATTTCATTTTCATGATAACCTTTATATTTAAAAAAATTCACTAGAATTCCCAGCTTTCTCCCTAAAGCCCAACATCCCTGTTCTCATTAAACAAAACCCTGTAACTTGAAAATATTCTTAAGTCCACATGCCCAGTAGTGGACTTAAGCCCATACACTGTCCATAAGGGGAAATCAGCACACTGATGTGGGTAGTTCAACAGAACACAAAACTGAAATGGCACCCAAAGCCTTCAAAATAAGAAAGTCCTCTCGACATGGAGACTCCACATGAAGAATTCCTTGTTATATAAATGCTTGCATGCTTTTTACTACGTATAAAATCTGTGACCCATAATCCACTAATTATTGGGTATGTTAGAAAGTCAAATGTATATACAACTAAAATCCCACCATATTAAATGCATAGCAAAATCAAGGATCACTTTATCAGTTAAAAAAATAAGACTTTAACAGTGCAGCACAGTAGCATGACCTTTACAATTAAATGAGATTAAAATAATTCAATGCAATATTTAGGCCACACGCAAAATAACTGAAGGAAAAATTAGACAAAAATTCAAGGGAAACATCTGCAAGGACAATGCAAGGACATAACAGCCATCACAAGGCTAATAAAGAGACATACACTCAATCCGAGGTAACTGGGGGGGTTTGTTCGTTTTATTTTGTGGGATGGGTTGGGGTTTTTTTGTTTTGTTTCTACACACAATGGCACTGGTAAAAATGGTTAGAGTGGGAGGTAAAGGAAATCACTGACAACACAGATAGGACATGATTTTATTTCTTCTAGAAATCAAAACAAATTGTGCATAACAGATTAGGTATAAATGTAAAACTATGAAGTTTTAAGTTAAAATCAACTGTTAAATATAGACATAACAGAAAAAGCGCTGGCAATTTGAATTTGACAACAGCATAAGGCAGGCACCTACAAAAACTGATATTCTTTTTGAAGATTATGTAAGGATATTTATGGCCTGAATTTCTTCATGCTTATCATCACCTAAATCCACATTCCAAACTCAGATATATTTCACTAAAAGGGGTGAATCTCAGATTTATCACAGCTGAGAATTTCAGGGTTTTTTTAGATAGGATTAAGCATAGTGATTTTTGCATTCAAATTTTCTTTTGTGGAAGTACTTTTTTGACTTTATTTAACTCAGAAGTGGCTTTCTATTCTACTATTCTTCCTGCCTTTAGCAAAAAAAAAAAAAAAGAAAATACTTCAGTAGCATATTTTCATCCACAGCACACATGTGGGTAAGTGCAGTAGCTACTTCAAACATGTGGAACTAAACTGACTTATCTCTTCCTTATCCTTTCACTGATAAACTGGCTCCTTCAAACTGACAGTTTTACAGACATTTGCAAGAACATAAAAGAAAATGCAAATAGATCATCTGTCTAGCACCCTTACAGTGAAACCTTATTGTTTATTCAAGGTCCCCAAGGGTCTAAACAAATAATGTCTCTAGCAATAAAATATCATTAAAGAAACTCCTTGTGCAAGATCCTTATGCTTTTGCATACACACTCAGAAAGCATGCTTGGCAATACACAAGCAGTGCATGACATACGTTACTCTGGGAGGACGGAGATGAGGCAAAAAAACCCAGAGAGTTGAATTAAACAGGCATATCTCTTAATTTGGTACAACAGACCTACCATACATAAATACACCAATACTCTTTATGAAAGGAGTATCTGGTAAAATAGTGAGCTCATTCAAAAATACACTTTCAGGGCTGGAAGTGCACAATGCAAGACTACAATGAAAGGTTTTACAAGCTAATATAAGGGATCTGTTACATAAACACATCTGTAGGTTAAACCAAAACAGATTTCACAAAACAATGGTGCACACTCTAAAGAGAAGTTGCTTTAAAACAGTTTTTATACTGAAAGAGTATTACACCATTTCCATTGCATATCATTAGCATTTGAGATTTTTTAAAGTGTCATTCTGCTTTGGTAACTAGCCTTTAACTACTGTCACTGTAAAGTTGGAGTTCTCTTTGAAACAGTTACTATAATCCAGTGAACTTCTTGAACTACCTCTGCACTGATGGTAACTCACTTGACATTTATTTTTCCTACTTTAGCTTGTCTCCCACAAACTTATTTTATTGCGAGACTTCAGGGTTATTTTCACCCATGTATAAAAATCAATGAATACCATTCTTCTTTGCAAAAGAAGTCAACTGTGGGAGCAAATTTATATTTTCCTATATGTACGACTAGAATTCAGGAGCCAGAACTCCTTTTTTAGCTCCTGTTACTTGCTTATTCCCAGGTTGCTTCCAAGCATCCACCTCCTTTTTCACCTCAGCCTTTGACATGGCCTTGTTTATCATTTCACACTTTGGGGAACAGGCCATGTCTCTGCTCAGGAGAAGCAGAAATCCTGCTGGCAACTCTGTGTGGCTCAGAGGCAAAACAAGTGAAACTCAAAGAACTTCAAGTAAGAGGGGAAGGAGGCAGGCAACAGAAATTGAGTGGAACTTCTGTGTTTTCTACCCTCAGAGCACCAGTAATGACAAGATGCAATTCACTCCTGCTTCCTACAGACTTTTCATACTCCTTCTTTATAAAAATTATATTTGAACAACCGTTTGCAACCTGGATAGTGAAAGCCTCAAAATTGCATTCTTTAGAGTGAAGCACTAACAAAATGCATGTGAAATCCTTCAAGTACATAAACAGAGAAACTCGGAGCATCAGAGAAAACAGTGGGAGCGCAAACTGCAAAACAGTTCAAACAAGTTCACGCCACTTCAGAACATTACACCTGTAACTGAAACATGTAAAAGGAAAACTAAGTGACAAACAAAAATACAAGCATCTCACTAGTATATTCAGAATAGCTCAGACAACTCTGCCAAGTCCTGCCTAACCAAACATTAGTCCTGCCTTTCCAATATCCCTTCCTGGACACAGCATGTGTAAAATCTCTGCATTAAATCTCATATTCAGCCTATGAGCCAATCCAAGGAAGAAACAACCGAGTAAATTCTTCCTCCTTCGATTATTACTAGCAAATACACTCTTTTGCTCAACACCATGCTCCGTAAGAGAGAAATGATTGGCTCAACATGGACCACGGAGGATCTTTATTTTCTCCATTCATTTCCAAGATCTTTCAACAATTGAGGTAGCAATTCCAGCAGACCAACCAACGCAAATAGCAGCCATCAGCAACATACTGACAGGCACGTTTAGACCATAAGGGGCACATCTGTATTCAGGAAAGGCTTTTTGTGCTGTGAAATACTCCATGGGTTGAATGAGTAAAGGTGAAGAAACTGCTCTTGCGAAAAGGCCAGGCTGTCTGAGGCCAAAATATGTTTTCACCCTCTTTCAAAGTATCAGAGGAACAGAGTGAGCTTAGATGGTTATCTTTCCAACTTGTCAACACTTTGTATTTGGTAGGCCAGGACATGTCACATCCACTTGATATAAGCTTAGGACAATCTTAAGGGTCAAATAGCTGAGATACTCATAGACCTTGAGCTGCAGGCAAGATGCAAACTTCAGGAAAAAATATTGGGAAGGAGGCTGATGAATTCTGAGCACACGCAAATAGCAACTGAGGCATCTGGAACCACATAGACTGACTAATATTTCTACACAGATCCCACCTTGACCAAGCAATTTTGACATCACATCTGCAGGTGGAGAATGCTCACATACCATGTAAAACTTATTCCCAAGTTATGTGTATGTACGCATTACAACTAAAACACTACCATTTGCTGTTTAATCCCATTTTAATGTCTGTGTCTCCCTTTCATCTCTGTTTTGGAGTAAATCAACTCAAATCTCCACAGTAAAGCATTACATGTTATTATATTACGGTTCTGTTTGCTTAATCAGTTTTTAAAACATATCAAACAAATGCATACGAAACCCACTTTAAAAAATTCTTTGACTTTAGAAAAAACAGCTGAAATGTACTTTTAAATGTAGCAATAATGTTTAATAAACAGCCTTCATATGAAATGTGAAAAAGCCCGAAATTTATACTCACTACATAAACCCCTAGTCTCAGCACTTTTTTAAAAAGGATTCAATTTTTTTTTCTTAATTACAAAAGTAAACACACTTACAATGAATGTTAGCTGAAAAAAAATTAGAACAATGTATTGACTCTCTGCTGCATGAAAACAAAAATTGGCGAAAGAACTTGTGATTTGAACTCAGGGGAAAATTATACGTATTATATTTTGGTTTTATAGGAAGCTAACTGATTGCTACTTGTGTCCTCAAATAAAAAAAAGTTAAAGGCCTTATACAGAACTTTATTTCAAACTTAAACGTGCGCAATTTATATGAGCAACATAAATGTAAACCACTCCAACTCTGCAAAATTTTTGTTTCCATGCCATTATTTTACTGGGGAAAAAAGAAAGAGTCTCACGTTTTAATCTGTTTAAGGCATGATTTCATTCATCCCTTTACTTTTTCTTTTAATTAATTACATTGCCAGTCTAAACATGTCTACTATTTTTAATCCTGATTAGTTTCTTTTTATGCATATCAGTTCAGATTACATGTCCAATTTTTGCCAAAACTCCCAGACATGCTGGAAGTCACACAGTTACAAACTACATCAGCATTGTTTATTGTCTGGATTTCTTATACATTCTACAGGCACAGGGGCACTTATTTTTTCTTCTACGCGTTCTTAAAAGATTGACTAACTCTGAAAATCAATGGTTATCTGTTTTATTTCTATTAAAAGCAAGTGAATACTGACTTCAGAAATTGTAATAATTAAGCCCACATCTAACCTGGGTAAACCAGTAAGAAGTTAACAAATTAGCAATTATTTTAACCTATTTCAATATAGGTAAGGTTTTATTATTTTAAAAACAGATTAGCCGCTCAGAGCCAATCTTCCCCAAAGAACTGTGACATTTTAAGAGACAGCTAATTTTCCTAGTCCAAACATTACTCCTGGACTAGTATAGTGCTACCTCCTGCAATTTCAGTGACAAAATGGATTCTCCCTTTTGCAAAGAATGAGAAGATACTAGATTTCAATAGCTTTTCTTTTCCTTTATTGTGGCTGGAACAAAACCTTTTTGATTTTCCCAACAAATGCAATAAACAGTTGAAGATGGCAACAAATATCTTCCAGACAAACGAGTACTAGAGGACATGACAACGGATTAGCTTTTTTTCCTCAGACTTTGTAATTTGGATGTAAGTTCATAAAAACAGGAAGCTCAAACATTGAAAAAGGAACACAAATAATCAGGCACAGACTGAGATTTCCTTGATTAAGATGCAAATCAATTCTAAGTCTTGACGTTAAACTTCAGGGGCACAAACAATTATGAGATCCTACACAGCCTTGTGACTTAAACATGGCTAAGTAGAAAAGCATGCCTTTGACACAGCATATAAGGTTAAACATCATTTATCTCATACAGAACGACCAGAGAGACTAAAGGTTCAAAGGACCACTTGCTTATAAACAACCTACTCAATTTTGTCCCCACTGAAAAAACTGTCCAAAGCAATTAGTTCAGCATCAACACTGAATATGACCTCAGGCTAAAGCTATTGGAAACACTTGTATATAATTTTCAGTCCTACTTAGCACTAACACACATACCCTTGGACAAATACCCTACAATTTATAAATAAGCTTATATTTTACATAACAAAAAATGTGTAACAAAAAGTAGTCTTTAGAATATATGGTATTTATACTAAATACAAGTTAATATAGTATGCCTGCTTTATAAAAACTGTGAGAAATCTTGAAATTATGACTAATATTGATCGGACATTTGTATTTGTTCTGGTAGATGAAGGCAAAAGGACAACCCCAAAAAAGTTTAGCAAAGCTTTTTTTTTTAAAAAAATACAACACTACTTTTGTATATTTTTTATTTATAAACAGGTTTTTACATTTGTGTAGCTACAGCATCAAAACTAGGAATAATAAAATGATCTGGGGGATAAACTCTCAGAAAATATCAAAAAGGATGAATTCTTGTATTCATGAACCCATATAATGTCACTGACAATTGGTCCAGTTCAACCTAGAGTCACGTCTGTTTTCCTGTAAAGTATCTGATACTGGTCTTCATTAGAGGCATGAATACCAAATGCAGGCCTGCAAGCTGTTATATGAGGGCATGTGACAAAGATATAGACAAAGTAGTATGCAGGATACAAATGCCGCAAAGGTCCTTTTGCCTGCTGTGATAATTTAGGACATGTTATACCACATACAATCCAGCAGTTTAAAAAAAAAAAAAAAAAGTGTAAAACACCATCTTCCCAGATCATTGACACATTTTCCCCTAAGAAAATATAACCAGCCATAAGTATCAATATCCTTAGTATAAGCAAAACTCATATATAGACAGATAAATATATATACACTAGTATATATATCAGTATTACAACAGAAGGCAACTAACGACTTAATGTCTGAAAAACAATTATTCTCATCTACAGTGTTTTGAGATATGGACGACTATTGAAAAACATCTCACCTTCACATAACACATGACAAAATACAGGTAACACAAACTTGTTCATCTGTATTCAGAGTGAATGGTGAGGGAGGGAGAAGCAAGACAGGCAGGGTTGGGATTTAAGGTGTTTAATTTACCCTTACTCACCAGGAGATTCTCCTGACAAATCCGGGGCTTGGGCTGAATCTAAAGAAGAAACCACACTGACAGCATTTGTAGGAATACCCATAGCAGCTGTAGAAGAGGAAACGGTCGATTTCTTCGGTGGTACAATGACACTCCTAGGTGAAGACAAAAACTTAGTAAATAATACTGTATGAAGGTTCACACATCATGACCCTTGTTTACACATCTAGCACATATACTTCTGTGTCCTGCAAAAGTACCATTCCTTCCCTATTTTCTTTTTCCATCATCTTTGGCAATCTACCTCAACCTCAAGGACACTTCACCCTTCTTTAGTTTTTATGGTACACTTTAATATCTCATCCACTTCTGCAAAATCCCTGACAAACTAGCACACAGTTAGAAGATCAGCAGGACAAGTGACCTGCAAGTAGCTTTTACTTTATACCTTAATTTCCCTAAGATTTGGTTTTAAACTTCAGGCAACTATTTACAAAAGATATCACAGTATTGAAAATGAAAACATTAAGATAAATTATCAACACTGAAGGCTGCCTTGATAGTATACTACTTCTGGTATTCTAATGCAGAACAGAAGACTAATTGAAGAAGGACATACTAAAAACATCCTAACACATCTGCATGCACATACAAACATTCATACATATTAAAAATATGGCTAAGGCATGAATTTGAGTATATCTTGTCAATGAAGTTTTACTTGTATAATAAATCAAAACTTTCTTTGGAGTTGAAGAGAGAATCTCCATCTTTTATACAAGTTAAATGTCAGACCTTGTAGGCAGCATTAAAGATCACATAAGAGGAAAAGATGCAAAGTGACAAGTTAGGCATGAAGATTTATCTCACATGTTACTAAGACATCTATTTATGCTGTACCAATTTCAATTAAATTGTAGTACTTTATTCCAAATACCTAAAAGGCCTTGTTAAGCTTATGTTAAAGGCATTTTTAATTGCAAGTTCGCTCCATAAACATGCAAAAACCCAGCTAATGAGGTAAAGAGTACAGCTGATATATAATGCACTCCCACAGCAGCGCTTACTTTTAATTACCTGGTGTTAACTGTAAGCCGAAAGTCTTCAACATTCAATTTATTTAATCACATCTTTTGTTGACAGTACTATAACTACACACTGAAAGAATTCCCTTAATAGCTTTAAAATATTCATTTTCTAAATAAAGTAACTTAGAAACTTGACCCAAATTCAGGTGTGATAATAACAACCAAAGAAGTTCCATCAAATATTTCTAAAATAGTCCTTGCTAGAATGGAAAAAAAGGACTGTATTTGACTCCCTTCTTCAGTCCAAAGGATGTCACAGAAGCTAGACTGATTAAATCAACCCTCCTTAATGGCAGGAGTAGGCAGGGACCATACTTGGAGGCAGTACATGTCATATCATTATAAGGGTGACTGCTAATGTTAACTATACACTAAAAAAATAGAAGCAAAAACACCTGAGCCCCAAGTCAAGGTATTGTGCCTAAACCATGAATTTTGTTCATACGTTCATGTCAGTTTCCCTGAAACATGAACAATGCACTAAAAAAAAATTTCATATATTTAGACTGTCTTCTAAATTACAGCCACCATCACCAATTAATTTTCCATCACCCAGGTATAAGATTCTACATCACTCAAGATTCTGTGACATTCACTGTCTGGAAACTGTTACTACTATTCTATAACACACATTCAAATACCTGGAAGGGGCTGGGAAGCTAATATAAGTTTCCTAAGTACAAGATACACCCACACATAGTAAACTTTCGGACATTTCTCCAACATTCATGATCCAGCACTGAAGCTCAGGTGTGTTCCTTTACAGGTTTTAAGTTCTTTTACTGTATAGCTATCCAATTCAAGAAATACTGATGAATAATATTAAACCCAAATAGTACAGACATATTACAAATACATGTCCATTCATGTGGACTCTCTGAGATCCCAGTGCATGAGCTGGAAATACTTCTTTGCACACCCACTAAGTTACAGAAACAATTATCCATTTGCTTGCTAACTAATACACACACTATATTGGATGCAATTTGATATTGGAGAATCTTTAATGACAAAATTTGGTGCACATGTAGACAGCAATTGTGCACATATAGGTAGTGTCTGTTCAAAACACATCATTCATGTAATTAATTTTAAATTGGAAAACACCAAATTACCTTGAGGGTTCTGCTGGTTTTGGCTGGGATAGGGTTAATTTTCTTCATGGTAGCCAGTATGGGGCTATGTTTTGGATTTGTGCTGAAAACAGCGTTGATAACACATGGATGTTTTAGACTGCTGAGCAGTGCTTACACACAGTCAAGGCCTTTTCTGCTTCTCACACCCCCCCACCAGTGAGTAGGCTGGGGGTGCACAAGGAGTTGGGAGGGGACATGGCTGGGACAGCTGACCCCAATGGACCAAAGGGATATTCCACACCATATGATGTCATGCTCAGCATATAAAGCTGGAGGAAGAAAGAAGGGAGGACATTCAGAGCGATGGTGTTTGTCTTCCCAAGCAACCATTACGTGTGATTGAGTCCTGCTTTCCTGGAGATGGCTGAACAGCTGCCTGCCGATGGGAAGCAGTGAATGAATTCCTTGTTTTGCTTTGCTTGCGTGCACGGCTTTTGCTTTACCTGTGAAACTGTCTTTATCTCAACCCACGAGTTTTCTCACTTTTACTCTTCTGATTCTCTCCCCCATCCTACTGGGATGAGCAGCTGAGTGAATGAGCAGCTTTGTGATGCTTAGCTGCACCTGGGGTTAAACCATGACAAGGGTAAAAACAAATCTTCTAGAGAAGTTTTCTGTTTCCAGGGTTTAAAGTCCATTGGAATTCTCTCAAAACATCAAATCAGAATGGCTGTGTCCTCTGAATACCTATGGATGCACCCTCAGTAAGTTTGCAGATGACACCAAGCTGGGTGGGAGTGTCGATCTGCTGGAGGGTAGGATAGCCCTGCAGAGGGACCTGGACAGGCTGGACCGATGGGCCGAGGCCAACTGTATGAGGTTTAACAAGGCCGAGTGCCGGGTCCTGCACTTCGGTCACAACAACCCCATGCAATGCTACAGGCTTGGGGAGGAGTGGCTGGAAAGCTGCCTGGCCAAAAAGGACCTGGGGGTGTTGGTAGACAGCTGGCTGAACATGAGCCAGCAGTGTGCCCAGGTGGCCAAGAAGGCCAACAGCATCCTTGTATCAGGCTTGTATCAGGAATGCTGTGGCCAGCAGGAGCAGGGAGGTGATTGTCCCCCTGTACTCGGCACTGGTGAGGCTGCACCTGGAATACTGTGTCCTGTTTTGGGCCCCTCAATACAAGAAAGACATTGAGGTGCTGGAGCGTGTCCAGAGAAGGGCAACAAAGCTGGTGAAGGGTCTGGAGCACAGGCCTTAGGAGGAGCGGCTGAGGGAACTGGGGTTGTTTAGTCTGGAGAAGAGGAGGCTGAGGGGAGACCTTATCGCTCTCTACAACTACCTGAAAGGAGGTTGTAGTGAGGTGGGTGTTGGTCTCTTCTCCCAAGTAGTTAGTGATAGGATGAGAGGAAATGGGCTTAAGCTGCGCCAGGGGAGGTTTAGGTTGGAAATTAGGAAAAATTTCTTTATGGAAAGGGTGGTCAAGCATTGGAACAGGCTGCCCAGAGAAGTGGTGGAGTCACCATCCCTGGAAGTGTTCAAAAAACAGGTCGATGTGGCACTTGGGGACATGGTTTAGTCTAGTCTACCCTTGATTGGCTTAGAGTAGACTTGGTTGTGTAGGTTAATGGTTGGACTGGATGATCTTAAAGGTCTTTTCCAACCTAAACGATTCTATGATTCTAATGCTACTGCTTCTACTCTCTGATTCTACTAAGAGCCCCAGGAACTATGAAACAGGTGGTATTTTAAGTCATAAAGGGCAAGCCAGACCCACACCTTAAAAAATTATACATAAATGGCTGAACTTCAACTAATTTTATATATTAGAACCACCCCCTTTCAGTTGAAAATACAGAAATGAACATGGTGGAAGGATCAAGAAGGAATTTTAGAACAGGAGTAATTTTTAGTACTAATGCAAGAAGCTCCTCACAGGGCAAGTAACATTTCTGGAACTCCATAGGAGCAAGGAAGCCTGTGTGCAGATGGAGCTGTTACCTTAACACTGCTCATCTGCAGCTGACAAAGACTGGAGACAAAAGAAGTCCCAGCTATAACAATCTTCCATTTTCTTTGCTGTTTCTGACACAACACTATATATTATCATTCCTCCTGGTAAACTTCTACTGACCTTCAGCATGCTTAAGTGTAGTTGCACTGAGGGAGTATTTTCAGCAAGTTGCCAGACTCTACAGCTATCCAAGGAGAGGTGCATTCAAGCAAAGGTATTAAGACTTATTTTTTTTTCCCTTTCCTGGGCTGCGACAGACAGCAGTAAACAACCACAACAGTCCCTTTTGCCTTTTTAAGATCTTTTGTATACCTTCTCACCTTCAAATTTGTAGACGTTTGGGAACACAAGTACAGCTGCTACTCTCATCTTCAGTAACTTACTTTCCATGAAGTACATAAAAAAGAAATTATATTCTAACACTTCCATTATAATTTTCAGTATCTAGCAATGGCATTCCCTTTAAGGAAGATCCTCTGATTGCTAGCACCAGGAATATGGCACTAATACACAGCTGCAAAGTGGAGCTGTTAGCAGGCTTTTTTTTCTTTCTTTTTTTTTAATTACCCAACATCATTCCTTTTGCTTTGATTCAAGGAATAAAAATGAATAAGTACAGGTTTCAGGCTTCAAGATACAGAAGAACGTATGCTGCCTTATAAACGCTACACATGGGTGTGCACGTGTATTCCAGACACAGTCACCACATGCTTTGAGCAAGAGACACTGACCTGCACAAAGTTTTCTGAGAAACTTATGCTGTTTATCATATCCCACTGAAAAAAAAATTTTAGTTTTCAGAAAAAAAATAAAATTTAAAAAATAATAAAAAAAATCTACTTCATAAATTCTATGATAATCCCTATATTTAAAGGTCATGCTAGATCTTGGTCCCCTCTGTTATGAGCTTGCTTAAGGATTCAGAGTGTTCATGATACCCCATAGCCAAAGACTTCTGCTGTGCTCCGTAACTATTCGGCAACATAAAAGGCAACAGTACAGGGGCTGGAGAAATTGCTGCTTCACATTAAAAAATCTGAACCTTGGAAGAAAACAGAGGCTTTGAACAACTCGCCATAAAGCTGTTCTCTAGCCTCAGACTAGTTCTGAACAGAATTTATTTTAGATAGTGATCTCCAACAGTCAACTGAAATGATTCCGATTTTTTCAGCCAAAATAAAATAAACAGTATTTCTGGCGAGGAAAGAAGGTCCCTTCTCCTGACGGCTGTGTCAATCTAAAGCACACAGCCAAAAGAAGCACTGGATATTGTCCAAAAATGTGATGTAAAGAAACCCCAAACCGTGAACGTACTTTCTCTCTGTCTTCTAGTCAGTTGCCATGACCTTCTGATTCAAAAAAAAATCCTTAAAATAGTTCAAGAACAACAAAACATCAAAGTACCTTAACATAATTACTTTACAGCTACACCTTGCTGCACTATTTATAATGTAATGTTTACTACCATGTATGTATTCCCTTTCAACGGTGCAACTGACCAATGTTACAGTTGCAAGATTTGGTTTAGGATCTTCCATTTCCAGGCTTTCTTCAAGGTATGAGAGTATGGCTCAGCAATCACATACAGATTCACATTTACCACATACTGGAAAACAAATTAAGATAATTGAAGCACAAACGTTGGCCATGTTTCTTTATTTACATTCTGAAATTCCCACATTTTTCCTTTTTTGTGTAGTAACATGATATCTTCTCTGAATATTTAGATGGAAATGCAACTGTGTGCAAACAGAAATATTTGCTACTGACCATCAATGTTCCTTTGTGTTGTTCTTTCAAAAGATTATTGAAATGCTAATGTAAGTAAAATAAAGGCAACTGGCAAAAAGAATGTATGAGACAGTGGAAAATCAAGATTAAATACTGTAGCAAATAAACTGTGTGGAAAACATGGAGTGTTTAGCGCATTATTAAATCAGGTAAATTTGTCAGAAGTGTCTTAAAAATTAATGTGCTTTCAACTTATGTCAAGTAATAGGGCACTTGCTTTTAAAGAGTACACAGGTAAGAGTCCTTTTTTGTAGCTAAACTGATGAGCATTTCTTAAAAAGTTAAATATTGCTACACATGAATAAAATATACTATAAGCCACTTACTGATGAGTATTTCCTTAGATCTACAAAAATAATGTAATTTTAAAAACATTTGCAATCATGCATTAATTTCATCAGAATAACAACATACATTAAGCAACCTCACACATGGGTAGGGATGTGTCACATGGAAGAAAATCGTCAATAAATTTTACTCCTTAACACTTACATTATCACACCATTTCAATTAACTCTATACTTTTGGGTTACATTTGTATATTATAATAACCATTATCATAATATTCAGATACATACAGAGAAATAATATAAACTAGAAAAATGACACAAAAACTATTCTTAAGGTGTATTTCAAGCAGACCTCAAGCACTATGGTAAAAATGATAGTTTAGTTGCCTCATTTACATGACTGTATTAGATGTTTGCCTTTTTTCATTTAAATTCAAATATTTAAGGTTTAAAGTAGGAATTTACAGCACATGAACTGATAAACGTAGGTCAGGCATAGTGAGAACTAGCCACCATAAATACATCTTAGCCAGAAGGTCAGTGTGTTATTAGTCCCAATTATGCTGAAGTGTAAGAAGCCTTCGTGTTGCAGACAATTATTCACTGCTGAATGAGCACAGACCACTGAGCTGAACACTGACTTCCATCACAGACAAAGGCTTACACAATAGTGATCTATTCTGCCAAATTCTATCAGGATTTACTTATTGAAAGCTTTCTTGCTTTCAGATCACTGATTCTTCTGTTTCAGTATAAAGATAAAAAATATCTATAAATACCTTCTAAATTTTGAGTACATTTTCCTAAATATTTATATTTTTGAAGTTGGCAAGTCTGCTCTTGATTTGAAATATATTTCAAGTTACAAGTTTTCCTTGGGTGTGAGTCAAATATTCCTAATACAACATGGGCCAGGCCAAACTGATGACCTCACTGTAATTTAACAATACTTACATGAGCTCTAATTCCTCTTGACATACAGGAATTTATACAGATTTAATTCTTAGCATTCCATTTTTTAGCATTGAACAGCACCACAGGTGATAGTTTGTCTGTTTCCCTATGGGATAACAGTTTTAATTCAAAACGAAAAGAAGTTAGTCTTGTTCCAGGCTACCAGAACAATGCCTACTGTGGGCTCCTATGCAATGCACAAAAGACCAATAAAGAAGATCAGAGACTTATTTTTGCCTCTACTTTGTGAGCCAGGAAAGCTGCCTGCCATGTCAGTGTCATTCTGTGGGTCCGCTGTCTGTAAAAAATACCCATTCTCTTATGTCCCCCTTGAAATACCCAAGGAGAAAGGAAGACTAAGAGACGGGCAAAACCGTGAGAGATCAGGGGGATGGGGAGAGAAGGGATGATAGAAAGAATACAGTAAATTTTAAATTTTGTAAGAGAACTTTAAAGTCAGCTTGGCAGGGGGAAGACTTCAAATGGTTTGCCTCTTCACCCTCTCCAGAATGCAAATTGTTGGAGTGCCAAAAGAGCTGAGCTTCTCATCACAGCATATGTGCCTTGATCTACAGATCCCCCATTTTCATATTCTGTCTCTACCTGTACCTAGTAGACTTGATCTTGTCAATGACACGTTTATTCTTTTTACATTTGAGGCCCAAATCAATGAAGTCTAAAATGTATTCATTCCATATAAAAAAAGGACTTCGATTAAATTTAACTGAAATACCACAACCAACCATTACAAAGGCACATGCACGCTACTGACAAATGCGTAAACACAGGCTGAGCCAAACTAAGCAGCTTAGATGTTCCAAAAAGATAAACAAGCTTATTAACATATCTGTTCTGTAAGTTACAGCTTAGCTGCAGATTTAAGCTCTATGGTACAAGACCATGATTTAGGAGCCTATATTCCTCTGAACCCTCAGCACCAGCTTCCTATAATGGCATGATTATTGAATGTTTCCACAAAGAGCAGTAGAAGCCAGGAGAGACCAAGGTTTTATTTTAAATTGCACAGTAAAAACAGCAAGTGATACATTATGGGGTTTATTAGACTAACTGAAGAGAAATGTCATCTTTTTTTTTTGTATCCCAAGCTTTGGTTATTTTTATTTCTGTTTTATTTAAATTTGCTTGCATTAGCCCCCTCCTCTTTTTCTACAAGATTACCACTAAATAAGAAAACTGCTGTTTTAGGACACACTAAAATTAGAACATTAATTCATGTCCCTGTGGATCTTGGGAAAAAGCCAATGCAAGTCTTGAACTTCATCATGATAAACCCCTGGCACCCACTAATCACAAGATTGCATCTTCACATAAGATAAGGGAAAGATTTTTGGCATGGGAATGAACACATACACCTAGTTGTTTGCAAAGGCTTGCAACCTGGCAGCCTTTCAGTAAGGTTTCACTCACATAGCTGTTACCGTATACTCTCCAGCTATGGCTGGGAAGTTGATAATCCTTAAGATATGAGGAGAGTTTTGATTTCTGACACAGCATTCCTGAGATAAATGCAGGATCAGAGAGATGCTTTGAAATTCCCAGAGATACTCCACTGGTGAACTGCTACATGGGAACAACTTTTAACAAAGTGTCTTTAAAAAGGGGTGGGGGGTGGCGGGGGGGGGGGGTTAACTCACAGAACTTGTGTTTGCCGTCAAACAATATATTAAATGTAAACCAGACAGAGAAAATATAAGAGCATCCCAAAGCCTGTTTTTCCAAACTTTCCCAATGTACCTTAGTATTTTTGTCTACCCCAGAGATAAGAGCTACTAGTTCCAACTCTATTACAGTTTCTTATAAAAAGGTTCTTCTTTCCCTGGTAATATTCCTTCCCGCTGTTGTCACTAGGTGTCATTTCAGAGCATAAACTTGTATTTTAAGCAGAGTCAAATTATATAAAGATACAGTCACCTTCAAGCGGTCATGAAACTTTCCTGTCTATATTATTTTAAATATAAATGTTTCATATACACAGTTATTCTTTTTTATTAACTGATTTACTAGCTAGTTAGTGACACGCCTTATCATAGACCAACGTATTTACCATAGATGCAACGTATTTACCATATTTACCATGATTACCATCATCACTACCAGATGATAATTGACTAGAGGTAAGACTCCTACATCATTAAGCACACTTTTGTCTACCTGACATACCCACAAAAGGAAGGAAATGAAAAATTAAGCCACCTAGAAACACAGCACCACTGACATACCGAGGTCATGTGCAACTGCTGAAGGACAAAATATTTTGTACTAGTTAATGACTTTTTCCTCACATATTTAGCCCCACTCACTAAACACAAAAAGTGATAGGAAGCTAATACCTGCAAGTTACCACTGTGGAGCAGTCCAGATAGCTACATAAACTCCTGCAAAACCCCTTGCCCTCTGCTCTCCCATTCACAAGCATGATGCTGTCTACTGCTTCAGTCCATGCACCCCTTTCACTCCTCTGTCTGTCACAAGACTAGCTTCCTTTCAGTATCCGATATAGCAATTATGTCTCAAGGTTAAGTGAGAGAATGTTGAGAGTTGTGGTTACAAATGGCTGGCACTTTGGAGGTGGGAAAAGGAGAGAAGAGTCCATCTGGGACAGTGCAGCACTAGGAAAGTAAAAGGGCAAAGAGCAATTAGTTCAACTTTTCAGTGACTTGCTTTACAAAACACACTGCAGTTTGAAGTTTTTTTTCATTATTTTAGTGACTTTGTAACTACACAGAAGAAAGAACACAGAATTGCAGGTGACTGAAGGGCTGCCACCAATGCCCAGTATTTCATTAGCGTACATGTTATTAAATTAAATCGCACAGTTTCCTCTCATAAGAAGGTTTTGTAGGCGTAATCTACCTATGTCAGATATCAGGACTGCAAGTGCCCAATTACTTCCCGTCTAGTTAACCTGCTTTCCACCAATTCAAAACAGATTTGCACAGGCAGCACCAGCCTTCAGTTTTAGCAATAGCTAAAATATAATTCCTAAAGGCAACATGCATTTCTGTACCAGATCTCCAGGCAAATGTTATTTTGTGGTTCAAATCTCTACCACTCAGCAATGAACAGTAAGAATTTCCTGAGGAAAAACATTAGTCACAGACTAAAACATTATGCTATTTCACATCAACTGCCCACTTGCTGTAAAGAGCAATAATAGGCCTCAATGGGGAAGTGCTAAAAGCAGGGAGAGGTGTGACAAGTTCTACTTCAGCATCCCTCTTCTCCCAGTTTTCCCCCTCTGCCTCCATCCTCCTACTGCTCCCAAAATAAGTCCTCCTGTTTAGCATCACAAGCAGAACACAGTATTTACTTTGAGACAAGAGCAAGGGGGCCAAACACTCACATACACCATCTGTGTCTAATCTAGCCAGACAACCACCACCATCTCTTCCCCCACCAGTGATACGGCAGTCTGAGCTGAGAAGACATGTGACAGCTGCATCCATACCTGTGGCAGAGCTGCCCTCCTTTCTTGGGTCATCTAAGTTTGCTAGTTTGAGCAAGGCAGCCATAGACTGCAAAGACATCACAGCCAGAGGAAGTTCAGGAATAAGCAGAGGGTCAGATACTGGTATGGTAACAAGGGATCCCCCTGTACCAAATCAACTGCAGGATTTCTGGATATGACTAAGACTTTTCTAGAAGCAGGAATGCAAGTGTTATGGGATTCTTTCTTTTCTTGTTTTCTTTGTTGTTTTTGGGAATCCTGAAGAGGTAAAAGTCAGTAAGCATAGTAAAAGACAACGTGGTCTATCTACTATACTTGGGGAAAAGATAAGGAGCTAATGAGACTGAGATGTACGGGACACCCAAATTATTATTAGGAAAGAGGGATTTGAATCTAAAAGGAAAAGAAAGAGAAACAAAGAGGAATGCCCCATTTTAAATCCCCGCAGCATTTGAGTATCAAGAAAGGCAGATATTTATTAAAATAAAACAAAATCTTAAAAGCTATTGTAACAACAAAGCAAATTAACAGCTTAGGGATATATCTACTGAATGAAGCCTGAAAGATTTAAAGTAGGCCTTTAGCACCAGAAGGCAGAATACAGATGCATTTTCATAAATGAATATGAGAGTATTCTATAGGTAGGACACCTAGATGATTACTCCATTGCTTTCCATCCATTTGTAACTATTATTAAACCAGTATTCTTTTGCAGGCCCACAGTAACAGAAACTAGATACAGCTTTGTGATGAATACACAAGCTAATCTACGCACTGTTACATTAAGTTATTTAATGTCCATTTTATTTCCTGAGTCCTTTAAAACTGACTAAATATGCACAGTACAGCAGCACTCATCTGCAAGCGTTGCAGTTAGGAATAGGAGAACAGGAAAGACAAAAAACCAGCTTGCACCCTTAATCTTCTCTTTTACTCTTGCAGTCATTTCTCGGCAATTTATTGGCCCTCTTACCATACTCCTTCTGAGCTGTAGCATGCATGGAGACAGAAGAGTTAACTCTTATAAAGAGGTGCTGGCTTCAAGACCTTCAAGTATAACCCAATCACCAGTCATTTTTCATTTCCAGTCTTTTGTAGCATAACATAACATCCCATGAATTGCAGAGCATACCTTCATGATGAACCTATGTGATACCAGTGGACTTTGTAGTCAAAGGTTCTCGTAAATTAAAGCATCTTGATTATATTAAATACTAGATGTCACTGTACTTGAGATCTGGTGAACTGAAATGTGAATTTTTCTGTTCTTTACAGATATTGTAAGCAAATATTTTAGAAGTTACATTACCTGTCAAAGGAATGGAACTGTACAGGCTGCTCAGCAGCTCCATCACCAAGAACTCCAAGGAAGGTTGGTGTCAGAAGAGCAGCATCCACTCCAGTCCCATCAGCTGGTGTGCTTACCAAGCTTCTCAGGATGTCCTTTACATTGACATTTTTTGCAGCTGGCGCAGAAGTTGCAGGCTTACTATCCTCAGTTCCTGTCTCACTTTTGCCCTCCTGAGACTTATTTACTTCTAATGAGAGCGTGCATAGTACTTCACTGATTGCATCTGGACCTGCACTGACATTCAGAAGTCCTGCTTCGGCAACACTACCAGAACTGTTTGTTTGCCCTGAAGCTGGTTCCTCCCCAAGACCAGAATCCCTTCTTCGTACAGATGCTGTACTTTCTGAATCTTCAGTGGAGGCTGAAGCACCAAGAGCAGCAGATGGGTTTTCCACATCTGTTCATACCAAAACCAGAAAACACACTTTAAGTTCATTATTAACAGACTTGCATTCACCACATTGCTCCTAAAGAAGTAACACCAATAGGTGACGAGTGAAATAACACAGCTATAAGTGTTTCCTCTTGCCTACTTAGAGATTTAATATTATCTATAAGCATTTAATAGGAAACTTAGAACAGAAAAATTTCCTTCTAATTTCTGAGAAGCCTGAAAAGTTGTAACATCCAAAAATTGAGACATGGAAATAGAAGATATTCACTCAGTCATCAAAGAAATAAAATTAATTGATTGCCCTTACGAATAGGAGAAAGAAGTCTTATAATTGAAACAAAAAGCTGCCAGTCTACGCTTATGCATGCTTAACCTTATGCAAAATAGTAATGTTTCTGCAACAAGCATTCAGGAATACTTAGCTACTTCAGTGAGATTAACCACCTCTATACAGCAAAATCAACCTATAGATTAGGTTCTTAGATCAGAAAAAGATACACACAAATACTGAGGCAAGTTGAATACTTTAATGTTGTTTAAGTGGTTACAATGCGCATATTTCTATACAATCTCACATGGACTTCTATAGAATTTTAAGATGCATAAGCCACATTATTTCACTTGGCAAAATAATTAACAGTTTACCTGTAGCAGGAGTTTCATTATTCTCATCCTCTGATTCCTTGAATGACTGGCTATGGTTTGGTGGTCGTCTTTCATTCTGGGGTTCCAAAGTATCTCTGTATTTTGAAACCATGAGCACAGAAATAAAATATACAACAGCCAAAGCCAAAAACTGAGCCTGTTTACTATCCTCCTGGAAAAAAAAGGACACACACAGAGATTTTTCCATTACAATTTCAGCAGCATGTTTATTTTTCTGTGAAGTATGCCCAGCGCTACCATAAACAGACCAAGAGTAAGCTGATATGTCAACAATGGAAAAACAATATTCTCTAGTCACAGTTTGTATCACCTATACGGCTAGGGAATACAGCAATTGTATTCAACTGGCACTAATCCTTTTCATTTTTCATTTATAAATATGACAGCTTTGACTAAGGTTGTGTGCTTTGACGACATGCTTCGAATTAGTGCAGGGACTAGGTCCCCTTTATTTATTTACAGGTGTTTATTATGTTTCCTCAAATGTGCCAAGATATTAACAGCATTTGTTGTGAAGTACAACCAGGCAAGCATACTCAACAAAACTGTAAAAGCTTTTATAAGCTATTACATAGTAATGAAGGAAGCGGAACAAATTCCAGAACCAGTGTGCAGGTTTTATTTCCTCATCAGATTGTCCAGATGGATGTACTATACTATGTACAGTTTAAAAAAGAATTGGCAAATACGCATTTGCATTACAGTGGTAACTTTATGAAGATTTTTTTAAGAAAATCTTAAAAACAAATCTTAACGTGAACTATGCCAGGTACCTCCCCAGAGCACTTGGTCACTCCTAGTGAAAGAGGGGAAAGAGCCACATCCCAGATCTGACTAGACATGATAATCTAGCCTAAGCCTGTCCCCTTTGACTGTCGAAGGAAGAAAAGCTTTGTACACTTTGAGATCACAGGAGAATGGAATATGTGGATCCTGACTGACCAACCAGTAACAGAAAGGGTGTTTGAGGCTTTTTTCCCATCATTTACATAAGAGCTCAGGTACCATTCAATTTTTCCCTCTGAGCAGTTCAAGACAGTAAGTTAAAACTATAAAGCTCATTTTATCATGACTGTAGTACCTATTGAAGCCCCACATTCCATGAAGAGTTCTTTCACAAGCTATACTGGGAGAAGTTTATGAGAAGTTCTCTATTGAGACCTACATAACATAGCTGGATCCTATCTGTGATGCTGAAGAAACAACCTATATTCCCCTTGGCTCAACCCAAATCATAGAATCGTTTAGGTTGGAAAAGACCTTTAAGATCATCCAGTCCAACCATTAACCTACACTACCAAGTCCACTCTAAACCAATCAAGGGTAGACTAGACTAAACCATGTCCCAAAGTGCCACATCTACCCGTTTTTTGAACACTTCCAGGGATGGTGACTCCACCACCTCTCTGGGCAGCCTGTTCCAATTCTTGACCACCCTTTCCATAAAGAAATTTTTCCTAATTTCATAGAAATCCTTAACTTTCATAGAACAAGACAGAAACAGTAAGCTAATAACAGGTTAGCATCAGGCAAGCACAGTGCAAGCTTGATGGAAGTCTCCTACAATGGTAAGGATTATAAGGAATTTTCTTGCTAGATGAATTTTTGCAAGACAATTTCCACTGTACTTAAAGTTGTGATCCAGTGAATTAGCACTACCCCTTTCTTATTTTTCCTGCTGTATTAGTAGAACTACTTGAAATAAAGTTCATACACTGCTGGAAGTACTACTACTGGTCATTAAGAGGAATCCATCTGAGTTCCTCCTATACAGTTTCAAATCATGCCAATCACAATTCTATGTGCTGAACACAAGGTAAGAAGCAGCATGCAAATCAAACATAAAATATTTAGACACAAGTATAAGCAGCTCAGATAAAAACTATTCCAAAATATATCTTTTAAAGTCTACTTTTTCTCCACAGCTCAACTCAGTAGCCAAAAAGCAGAGTTATTGCATCATTTTTTGTTTATTTGTGAAACAGAAAACCTGGTGGATTAGATATGCAAAAAAAAAAGAGCAGAGGTTGTATGTGTATATTGGTTTTTTTAAAGGAAAAAATGAGTACACAAAATGTGCTTGATTTTGAAGACTGCATCGTTAGGATTATTTTAGTTGCCACCAGTGTGGAAGATTCACTTCCTGTTACTCTTTTGCACACTGATACTGAAGTAGGGTTTGAAAGAAGCTTGTTTCAATCAATAATTGCTGTAAAGATAAAAACCAAAAGATCCTTCACTATTCTAGATAGAACAAAAGTCACTGTGTAAATCATTATACTTGCTAAATAGTCCAATTATTCTAAAATAAGTTCTGGTGTCTAAGCTTGTGGCCACCAATGACTCACAGCCATTACAGCAGCTGTATTTGCTTACAGAGGTTTATTTTCTTTTAAGTAATCAATCTCAATTTCCTCAATATCAGCTACAAAGTTGCTGACATAGGGCAAAGATATTTTTAGTCAATTCAAGACTAAAAAAAATATGCATATTTACAGCACATGCACACAAATTGGTTCCTCTGAGGGGAAGTAAAAGAATTAGAGATGACCTTTAATTTCTAATTAGCTAGAAAGACACTGATTTTTCAGAAAGTATACATAAACATCTTTATGATACATAGTATACATGAACAGTTTGTCTATGTACAGCATGTGAAAGTATACATTTGTACTAAACACAACATATTTAATATACAATAGGCAGAATTCCAGAGAATCAGTTCTTAGGAACACACCAAAGAGCCTGATCAGCAAGCAGTGATTTTCACCACTCCCTCTTTCCAATCCCAAACACTACAACAGCTGCAGAGTAATATGTGTTCCTAATTACTGTGAGCAGTATTCAATTTTTGTAACTTCAATTTAGCCAAACCATGTAACATATAGCAAGTGTTCAGCAGACAAATATATGCAGAAATCTAGCTACAAAGAAAACAACATTATTTGTAACTTACTATATCTCTGAACACTACTGCTCGAAGTCGATTAATATCCATATCCTGCAGAAGTCTGTCATGGTCTCGTATTGGAGAAATGCCACCAGTCACAATGTCCACTGGACTCTATTAGAAAAAAAACAATTGTTTCAGATTCTGTTTTTTAAAGCATTCTATCAAGAATCATTAAGTGTGCACAATCACCCATGGTACATCTTACTGTCATAAGCAGAGCACAAGGATCAGATATGCATTTCATCTTTAAAGGAAAAGAAAAAAATCTGGCAAATTCTTGTGACAGATTTATTTCACTGTGGAAGGTTAAATATAGAATCACAGAATTGTATAGGTTGAAAAGACCTTTAAGATCATCCAGTATATGTAAGTGTGAAATTCACATCTTGGAAAAAGTGTTTCAGGATTTCCAGTGTTCATGCCCTTCAGCTCTATGAAGGTACCAGTGGTGCAGGTATAAATTTAAAAACTTATCCCTCCGTACAGAATAATAATTACTGACTTTCGTGTTCCTGAACGTGGTCTTATACTTGCCTTTGCTGCAGACTTTCCTGCTCCTGTAAAACCCTGCACTGTTTTTTGGTTCTTCCCAATGTCTCCAGTAGGCTTCATCTGTGCATGCTGCTGACACTCCAAGCAGTTTCTTACTGCTACCGCACATACTTGAAAGGAAAAGAAATGTTAAGAATTACTCTGGGAAACAGTATTGTTTATATCCCTTACAGAGATGTATAGTACATTTCTGTTTATTACTTAAACTAAAAAGTTTAAGCACATCGGTATAATTATATTTTGCTTCATAAATCTTAAACAGTTGCAAAACAATGCTCAAAATTCGTTAATAATTTGTAACGAATAATTAATACTCAACTATTAGAACACATATGCTATATCTAACGGATACTTCAAAGTAAGGTAGCATCCCTCACAGAAATTTTACCATGCATACAACCACAGGGCAGGGAGGATGAAGACAGCTAAATTTCACAGACTAGCAAGGAAGAAAGACAGGTGATACACTAGCGAAACAAATTACAATGTTTGCTTCACAATGCTCTGTTACTCTTGGACTAAATATTCTGAAGTTAAACGATTTATTTTTTTAGCTTCACAATTGCACCTGTTTCATCTTCTAATATTATTTTCAAAGGAAAAAAGAACTAACCCCACCTCTATACCTGTTTGCATCCCATAAATCTTGTTCTACCTGCACAAAGTTTTAATTGCCTAGAAAGGGAGAGGAAGGCTAGTTACTGTTGAGGCTCTGAGCTGCTCTGGCACTCATGCAAATTAAACTTTTCATTACAAAAAGTCTTACAGCATGCAACTAGCATTAATACTCTCCTGCTGTACTAACTAACTGAACCCAGTTGTGATCTTGTACGTTCTCATTTTCAGAATAGTCATTACTTTTTTAGGTAATGACCACTTTCTTTCAATCCAATTTGAAGCAAACATACTATTATACTGGATACAACTACTGCCCAATTTGAACACTACTCTTTAGGAATTTACATCTCTAGTTTTCACCATACCTTCATCTACTGACCTCGAGATTTAAACCTCTTTTCTACATATTGTAAAGGTCCATGTTTTTGTATATAGTACAAGATTTCTTTTTCTTAAAGCTGCTATATTCTCAGCCTTGACTATTTGGGGAACTTTGGTAAAAGAAGTATCTTCATGAATAAAATTAAAACATGCATCCACAACAGTCAGGCTAACAAATTTAATCATTTATTTCATTTAAACTTTTTAAAGACGAAAAGAACCCCATGTATATGCATTGCAGAATACAGTAATAGTAACATAGTAAAAGATCCCAATGCTTCTTTGACTAAATTTAATCTTGATTTAACAAAAAAAGGGCAGGAAATAAAAAGCTAACAATTGCTATTTAGTAACAGCAAGCTCTTATGCTCATTAAGGGGTTTTATTTGCTTACCCAGACGAAGACATTGTCGCAGAATTCCTCCAGATGACATATTTTTCTCAGACTCAATTTCAGTGAAACCAAGAGAGCTTGCAAAAATTAGCACATCCACAAGGTTGATTAATCTCTGGAGAAACGTTAAAGATGCTTCTACTGAAAGTCCTTGAGTTGGCTCAATATTCTCCAATTCATGCTACACAGAGAAAAATTGAAAGCAACGTTTACTTCTTCACAAAGGTGATATTCCTACAACTTAAATGAAGAAAAATGTATGCTGCAAGTCCATTTTCAGTCACATTCAAAATTAGTAATTAGTCATATTCTAGAAACAATCATTAATATTGGGATTTAATCCCATTCCAGACCACTGTGGGACAATGAAGCTAGGCAATTTCTTTTTATGTTTTCAGGCAAAGAGGGCAGGCACCCAATTTATCTTAGGGAAAGCATGGAGGCAGCAAAGGGAGGAAAGAGATGCTTGTGGAAATATCCCACACACATTCCTGTTTCCCAAAAGAACAGATATAATAGTTAATACACTGCATAAAGAAAGGCATCCTCCCACAAGAGATACATTTTCAAATAAAAATGAAATTTCTTACAGTAGTAGATGTGGCAGCAGAAAGCAATGGCAATATACCACCACAAGCCATGATCATGTTGTCCATCACTTGAGAGATGAGGTGAATTGTGTTGTGTACAAATATGACATTGTCACTGCTATTCACGAAGTCCATCACAGTTTTTGTAGAATGGCTGTCCAAAAAACCCAAACCCATTCAGAATACAGCTTTATTTTTGTGGTATTTTAGCATCTTTATGCTTTCATAAAACTAAAACCAGACAGTTAGCAGTGGGGCAGCAAATATCACATGACCATAAGGGTCAACTGATGTACCTTAATCTAAATCTAAAACTACCTTTCCTTTCTGTTCTTAAGCCTCTCTAGATCATAGCTTGTTAAAAACATCAAGATGTGTGTTAATCATCATTTGGATAAAGATACATTACAGGTTGGTCTATGATTAATTGCTATAGCAAAAGTTACTGTATCAGGCAACACAAGAAAGTTTCCTGGAAGTGTGAACTAGATTTGAACTTAAATCTTTGGAAAAATAAAGCAAATACTAAGGGCTTCTCAGAGAAATTAAAAATCAACAAAACACAAAAACTTAAATCCTGTTAAACACAGAAATAGATTTTCAAAACAGAACCTAAACTAAAAATGTATTTTACCTATATCTGATGATAGCCTGAGAGGTTAATTTAATCACATCCTAAAAATTATAGTCAGACAAAAATTCACCTCAGTTTAAATTGTTTTAATCACTTAAATACTCTATTTCTTCATCCTTACATTCCTTTTTATTGGGTCAGTACAGCTATATGGTTCAATTTAGATTTGTCATTCACTACTACAAGCTAGTAATGGACACAAGTCTTATTTAAGTAACCAAATCTTAACATTAAAACACAGAATTATCACTGTTTTCAAAGTTTCTTTTTTTTACTAAATTAATCTTGATGATTACATTCCAGATCCCTGTTATAAGTTCATTTTTCAATGCATTGAACATCTCTATGTTCACAGAACCCTATCAAAGCAGCAACATAGTGTGTATAAATGCAGAAGTAATAAATATTATTTGGGATAGACTTTTTTTTTTTTAAGTCCATGTTTAGATACTAATAAAAGATGCAGGTCCTTACATACATTAGGAATATGAAAATCATGGTCCAATAAAAATCAACAGCAAGACTACCATTGACTTAAGCGCAGCCAGGATTTCAGTCAAAATATGTGTGCAGGCCCTCAACCAATACACATTTATGTCTGTAAAGAGTCTTAAAAAAAACATCTGATAATATTTGGGTATAGGTCACAAAATAAGTAAGGGTACTGAATGAGTAAAATACCAGATGTGCAAAATTCAAAGTAAAAGAGTGCCTCTGATGCAGTTTCAACAAGATCTCAAGTTAATTATAATTGCAATGCCAGTCTAGATCATTCCATATAAAGCACAGAAATTTACCTTCTCCACATCTGTATATCTGTTTCTATGGAAAAGAGTAAGTCTGTGAGCAAGCGCTGATGCATCATTGACCACTTAAACTCAGGAATACGGAACACAGTTGACCTAGAGTCTCTTCTCTGCCCATCTGATGTAGCAGCTAGCTCTTGTCCTGAAGAATCTGGCTGCCTTGAGGTCTGAACACACAGTTTGCAGACAAAAAAAAACCACACACTCTGGTTATTAGTTTCCATGTCATACAGTGAAATGCATCTAATAGACTTGAGATTTTAGATTTTCAACAAGTTTAGACTGTGTCCATGGTTACAAATAAAGCTAAAACTATTACACAAATGCTATTTACTGGATATAGCAAACCTACAAACTAGTCTACAGTTGCACTACCACACCTGTCAGTCTAGGCATACACAAGCAGCAACCCAACCTTACCACAGGGGGAGTGTATGGTGCTGTAGATAGTGGTTTTCCTCCTTTAAGGAAGAATGGTGCAGAATTAAGTGCATCCATTAGGAGGTATCTCTGCAGAAGGGAAGTACTCAGATACATTACTATTTAACCATGAAAAGTTGAGTTAGAAACTAAAAACTAGAGGGGTGGAGCACTGCAGCATGCAATAGAAGCCCAGTTTTAAGTTGTACTTGCGCAAAAAAGGTAGGCTGATGTGATGGAGTGACAATCCTATCAAATTTTATAGTTTCAAATATATTTATAGATTTTGTGTACCTCCTGCAGAGTAGCTAGTGTAAAAAATATTTTCACAAGTTCCATGAGGATATGAAAGAAACTTTGTGTTATTTTTTTTTCTGCACCAGCAATACTCACTTCTCAATAATTTTAAGAGTTGAGATTATAAGAGACCAGACTGAAAAGACTAAAAGGAAGGCTGAGTAAAGCAGCAGGAGAAATTCTAGATAAAATCCTCTCAGAATATATAAATGTTTCTTTCAATTCTTCAAACTTAGGAACAGAAGTACCAACACAGATTAAGTGTCCACCTAGCCAAATACTCAGTCTCCATCAGCAACCATAAGTGGATGTACAAAGAATAAAATCTTAGAGACTTCTCAGTACAAAAATTACTAAGAATTATGGCTATTTTCATCAAGGGTTGAAAGGATTCTTTACATAACTCACAAAATCCACACACATTAAAGTCCCCAAAATGTGTATGTGCACACTTTTTCAAAACTCTCATAAAATAAGAACTTCCTTTTATTTTTAAGCTAGACAGATGAAGGACAGGTAGAATTTACCTCAGGTATGGATCTGGGGGGCAGAGGTGCTTCTAGACATGTGTTAGCTTTCAGTTCCAGTTTTTCTGTATCTGATGCAACACTAGAAACATCAAGCTTGGCAATTCTTTTGTCAGAGGCTCCAGAAGGCTCTGACACATGTGCATTTGCATTTTCTTCAGCTGTTTTGGTTTCAGTAAAAGGAATCTTTTCTTCCTCCACCTTCTTTTTCCCTTCTGAATCCAGTTGAGTCGCTACTTCTTGAACTGCAGAACTCACTGTTTCTGGTAAAGAAGTCAGTTCTTTTTTTTTCCCATCCACACCTTCAGTATCTCTGGATTTTAAAAGCACAGATTCTGGTTGCTTCTCTGTTGCTTTTTCCTGCTTTGTCACTTCGCTTTCATTAGAGCTACGTTCCTTGTTCATTTCTGCAAACTCTTCTGAAGGTAAAGGCATACTACTTTCCTCTTTCAAATCAACAAAGTCATCTTCATCTTCCACCTCTACTGTTGATTTTTCCAGTCTTCCTGGACTTTCGGGAGTTTCTCCTTCCAAAGCAGTTTGCATTGCTAAAGAAACAGCACTGACAGCTGCTGTTTCCACCACAAGCTCATCAGCTTTGCTCAGAGAATCTTCAATTGCTTCAGCTATTCCAGTACTAATTTCTGAAACATTGGGCTTTATTGCTTCTGGTCCTGGAGAAAATTCCACACAAGACACTGCTTTTAAATCCTGTGTAGTCTCCCTGTCTTCCCCCTCTAACTCCTCCCTATGATTAGACACTGAATGAGTTTGTTGGTCACCATCTGATGAGGTATTTCTCTCTTTTTTCCCAGTACTGCACTCTGTATAATCATTAATAATGCAGGAAAGAGCAGCAGCATCTTCTTTTAACTCCAAACACTGTTGCTTTCCCTTGGTTTCAGCTTCTTTGCTAACTCCAGAGATTGTTCTAATTGGAGTTGAAGAACATATTGCACTCCCTTCACCTCCTTTCCCTTGGTACTCCCTGTACATTTGAGAAAGACTCTCTTTGTGCATTTCAAAAGTTACCTAAAAGAACAGAGTTGAAAAGACATTCAGAATTACATATTAACAATGGTTTTCTTGGAAAAAAAAACCCAATCAAAATCATCGCTCAAATTACAAAGTTATACTACAAATTTATATTAGATAGTGTCCCCATGATAAAAAATAATTTCACATTGGAGATCACTTCAACTGAGAGCAAGTTTTTCTTAAGTATACCTGTTATTCCTGACCAAAAGAAAGAAAAAAGTAACACCAGACTCAAAAAATCCTAGACTGATGCAGATAAAAATGCAACAGCATAACATCCAGAGAATTACTAAATTTGAGATAGCTGACAATCTCAATTTTTTTGTAAGGGGGGGACATTGTGACAAGTAGCAGGGGCACTAACTATAGCTGAGCTTTCACATCATTTTAGCATCTTGAGTATGCTCAACAATCCACAAAAATAAACAAACTTTTGAGAATTTTACATAAAAAAAAATTACAATCCCACAAAGTCAGAGCAGAGGGAAGCATGTAATGAAGCCACAATTCTGGGGACCTCCAAATGATACCTAAAATTCTCCAAAGGACTTTTCCTCTGGTGAAGGCTATTCACCCAGTCTAAAAGGCACATGAGAACAGCTACACAGTCTGATTAAAGTGAGAAGACCTTCCTACGGATGATCTGAAAAAAATATTATTGTTTTTAGGTATATTAAAAAAAAATCCAGATAGAAAAATTCTTTATATACGTACTGATAAAACTAATTTGCCTAAATAAATAGTTGTGTGCTGAAAGAAAATCTCACTAGACTAACTGAAGTTTTTATTACACTGTCATTCAATTTAGTTTATTCATACCTTTCTATCTAAGATTTAGATTTATCTTCTATAACAGAAATATTTGTTTATCTGTAAGCTTAGTTCTCAATATTTTCCCAACATATAAGCTGCAGCTGAGGGATTTATTTTTTTTAAAACCATTTTCCTTAACATAAAAATTTTCCACAGAGAAAGCAGAGCAGTACATTTTACTAAATATATGAATGCACGTTTTCTTATTCTCTGACACACTAAACTCATTCATTTAAATCTCATCTAAAAATTCCATGTACAAGGTATTCAAAGTGACGATTAGTCAGGAGTATTTTCTCTTAAGACGATACATGTAAGTCAAAAACTAACTTGACAGGTTAAAAAGGTACTAGAAATTATAGTTAACAAATCAGAGAGGAGCAAAGAACAAAGGTAAAAAGGAATATTCCTGGCAGGTTGTGTTGTCAACATTAGCTTTTTAACATACTAATTTCTCCATCAATCAAAATATAAATTAAAAGTACTGTAGGAACAGTGTACTATTCTAACACATGATTTGAAGCATGTTATTTGTTCAAGTTGATTTAATAGAAACTTGAGTCTCTAGCAATAGAACTGTGATATCTTCCTCCTCCTGTTTAAAAAAAAGTCTTTCTGTACTAGTTTTAAATCAGTTATGTACAAACAAAAAAGTGCAAATTATTACAAATGACTGAAAGTTCATCCACCTGTCACAATGGATGTGTAAAATATTTGATTATAGGGTATTGCTAAATAGAGTGGGTAGGGGGCATTATTACTTTACAAATACTTTCTTCCTGAACTATACCACAGTCAGGATGTCAAAAGCAACCCAAAATAGATCATGCTAATGAGCTTTCCCTTGCCCTTCTAATTTGTTTTCAAAAAGATCATTAGGCAAAGCTGCTACTTTTGGTCAAATCATTACTTTTCTGAAAAAGAAATCTTGACAAATTGAGCTTATCTGCAGCTAGCTTTCCCTCTTCTCTCTCTCCCTGTTGCCTCCTCCATTTCCAAAACTACTAAAAAGTTTTATTCCAACCAGTACTAAAGAGATATTCAACAAACAGAAATACTGTTGGTTTATTTCAGCAAAACTTATCATATGTACTTCCCAGAAAGCACACTGACCAACAATATGTATATGTGTTACCTATGCAACGCAAGTATACCTGTAACAAATCTGTGATAACATAGCTACCTTTACTCATTGCTGTCTCCAGTATCAGCCTTGTTATTCCAACATTCATTTTGAAAGATACATGGGAAAAATGACTCCTCAAAAGTATTTGCAAGCTTTAGCTACACTGCATACTTACTTCTTAAACACTGTTAAGGTACATCCAAGTATTGAGACCTGGATTCCACTCTGGTTATACACTGCTTCCAAAATTTGAACAACTCTCAGCTCTAGCCTCAAAATCTTACTTCACTAGTTCCCCTGAACCAAAGCTGAGAATGGCATTTCTTTCTTTTTTTTTTTTTTTTTTTTTATTATTTTCTGAAAGGGGCAAATGAGGGAAATACGTATGTCAAATTCTATTACCATTGCTGCCATCTCTCCCCAGTATAAAAGGGGATAGGCAGGATGACACTAAGATGATCACAAGAGATTGGCTGGAGGGACCTGCTACAAAACATGATTTTCTTCAGTGCTCAAACTTGAGTGCAATGGAGAGTAGTACGTGACTCACAGAACATGTTCAATAACAGCAACAATTCAATCTTAATGGAATGAATCATAGAGATGTTTTGCAGGGCTGGCAGTTACTAAATCCAGCTTGCAAAAAGAGTACGTTCAGTGTTGGAAGAGTTTAATCAAGCACCACTTGATGCTTACACTGGTCCCTACAAAACACAACAAGCTTTAACAGCAATATAAAGTTCTAAGTTCTGGCAGCCCTATCTGCGTAAGTGCTTTGATAAATTACCAACCTGGTTCAAGTAAATTGCAAGCATCAAGGAATATAACTTTAAATGCATTCTAAAAGCATATCATCAGTTCTGTTACAGCTGCTTTGCCCTAGCACTTCAAGGAATCACTAAGGTTAAGGCCAGAAAGTAACATCAGATCATCTAGCCCAGCCCTTGATTTTAACCCACTTTCCTACACATTGAGCCCAGTAACGTGAATTGAATGACAGCATCCAGTAAGTTGTCCAGCTTTGGTTTTAGAAATCAGGATATGAAATCTCCCCTGGATCATTTGTTCCAAATCTACTCTACCATCTTAAAAAAGGAAGAAATACTATGTTTTCAAGGGTTTTTCTTTAACATACTATAACTATGTTTTTAAAAGCCCAAAAGATGGAGAAGTAACAGGACCATCCAAAAAGAATGAGCTTTCATTCTGAAGGACTAGAATCCTTCCTGTGACCCTCTTCTGCAACCTTTCCAGCCCTTCAAAAAAAATCCTTAATAGTGTGAACATCCATATTTTCATGCATCATTCCAGTGTAAGTCTCATTAAACTCATATGCAGGAGTAAAAGCAACCTACTTTACGGCTTCTCACTTTCCACCCCACAAACACATTCCACAGTGCTGGCAACTACTTTTTGAGAAATGGTCAGTTAGTTATATCTCAGTCCATATAACCTATGATGTACTCTTTTTCTGTAATGCTGACTTTTTTCTAGTGTGCTACCAAGCCAATCCACTTTACAAAAGCCTACTGCAGCTTCAGATTTTCTCTTACCAACCAAATTTATCATCTTATTAACAGCATTAAATCAGCCTTGCTTGAAAACAAGTCAAAATCTGCTCTCCGTAAGTCCAGGGTCGTGAGCTTGCTTTTACTGTCCTCCCTCCCCTCACAATTCTGAACTCCACCATCTCATGCTCACTGCAGCCAAGGCTGCCTTTGACCTTCACATTCCCAACAAGCCCCCTTGTTGGTGGCAAGTATGAGGGTCCAGCAAAACACCTCTCCTCATTGGCTCTTCTGTCACTTGGAGGACGAAGAAGTTGTCAATGAACTCAAGGAACCTCCTGGCTTGCTTATGTCCTGCTGTGTTGTCCCTCCAGCATATACCAGGCCCATGAGGGCCAGCAAACGTGAGGCTGCTCTTACCTGTCTGTAGAGGACCTCATCTGCTTGTTCTTCCTGGTCAGGCAGCCTGTAGCAGATGCCCACTATAATGTCACCTTTACCTGTCCTCTTTTTAATCCTAATGCAGAAACTCTCAGTTGGCTCCATACTCATCCCCAGGCAGAGCTCCATGCACTCCAACTGCTCCCTCACATAAAGGGCAGCTCCCATTCCTCATCTTCCCAGTGTGTACTTCGTAAAGAGCTGGCATCCCTTCATTACATCACTCCAGTCACGGGAGCCACCCCACCACATCTCTGTGATCCTAACAAGATCATTATGTGCATGTCATACTTCAAATTACGCTACTGAAAGCTCCAAATTTTCTGGTCCCTCATTAGCAATTTCACCGCCTCATTAATAAACGTGCCATAGCCAAGGTTTCAGTTATTCTAATAGCTTAAGTTCTTATTTCCTTGCCAACAACGGAGTCCCCCTGCCTCCAAGCCCTTTCCTTCACATCATAACTTCTTATTTAATTTTAAAGACACTTAAAATTTCAGTGCTGGAAGAAAAGTTCATCTAGATCTATGACTCCCTATTTTTTTATAATCCAAACAATCACAAAACCAAATTCTATCTAAAAACTAGCCACTGTTTCAACAAAGCCCCCCAGTATTTACTAGCAATATATACTTATCTTATTAATTCATTATTCAAAATCTTCCCATGCTACTTTCTCTCTTTTGTCTCTTAGGAGAGCTTCCTGCTGTGTGCTTTGTTTTTCCTAATAACCTACATGTGCTGCCTTCAAGTCAGTTAGGCACCACAAGTATTTGTATTAATTTTGAACATTAACATGTGAATCATGAATTACAAACTGAGCAGTTTTGTTTTTCCAATTAAGACTGTTGAAAGTTACACATATGAGTTCTACTGATTGTATACGTTAGAGATGCAAACAAGTTTGCAACAAGTTGATCTTTGCCCAGCTATGGTCAACAGTTAAAAATACAAATGTATGGTACAGGGATGCAATATCATTTCACAATCAGTCTCATCTGAAACAGGGATAAGATTACAGTTTGGAAGCCATTACAGACCAACACTCTGGAAACCCAACTGTGATTAACAGGTTTGTTAATCGCTACTACAACAAAAAAAAAAAAACCAAAACAACCCCAAACCAGAATAAAAGAATACAGAAAACTTATCTTTACAGATGGGGAATGTAAACTTATGGGCAAATAAGTCTGGGGGTTTCTTGTTTATACAAAAATCAGAACAAATTTAAGAAATGCTGTTTTGTAAAATCCAACTTTTCAACAAGCCTGTATAAACAGTTCTGCTCACTATAATAATTTGTAGTTTGGTTTCACAGGAAACCAAAAAATAGTGGTACTACGATGGAGGCACTGGACAATTCTTCCCCCACACTTCCGTTGTATGACATGGCATTTATAAAGCACACAAGTTCACAAAGCCAAACAATACACCCTACAAAGGAAACACCTAAGGTTAACAAAAGCAGTATCCACAAAAATGCAAAATGAAGTACAAATTATGATTACTAAATAAAAGTAGACAGAGATAGTATATAAAGGTATTAAAGATTAAGCATTAGGATCTGCAAGCATGCAACAATTTACAAGACAACTGTTAGCTTGAAGAACCTTAAATGTACTTAAGTAATTTTTTATTTTCCTTAAGGCATTTGCAACTGTAAAGCTGATAATACAAAATTAATTACTAGAAATTGTTCTAAATTAGTGAGCTAAAAGGCCAATCATTAATCTTCACCATCATTTGATGGTTAATCCATAGCTGTTTGCAATGCTTGGAATGCATCTCTACGCACTACTAGTTAAAGACACTTGTGAGCTAATAACTGCAACATTTGCCTCTGCCATTAATTTTAACTTAATTTGACATCCAACATTTCCTAATTGCTAAGGAGAAATATTAGCATACAGCAATGAAAAAGGTTAAGATGATTGACATTTACATTAAAGAACATAGGGAAAATATTTTAACTATACATTAAGATTTTGTCCTTTTTTTCATTATCAGGTGGGCAATTTTGTACAGTAAAGAGAGGAAGGGAATGTCTGTCAGACAAGTCAGACAGTTATATAGTGTTGCCATTTCCTTATAGAGTCTGCTCAGTGCAAACTAGCTGCTGGGCTGCTGACACCATCAATAAACTCTTCATAATTCCAGAAAGCATTACAACTTTTTAAATCTTAACAAGGACTTTATTGACATGTTTTTCCACTTCTCTTCTAGCAACACTAACAGCTCAAAAGTGGAAACTAATCTCTAAACAAAACCAGGTTTGTTTAGATGGCAGGCACCCATATCTGAAGATATCAAACCTAATTTTCAGTTCAGTGAAGCAAAAGATACAGAGGTACTGTGTGCACCATACACTGACTTACAGTCTGTAACACACTGACCTGAGGAATCTCTGGGTTATTTCTGAGTGGTTCACAGAAGAAAACTAAGAAAAGCAAATTAACATATAGTATGCAGGACACTACATAAAAGAAGTTTCTAGAAGGAGTCTAAGCTTCCACCAAAAAAAATTTCACTGACACACAAGGGGGGAGGAAAGAAAAAAAGAAAACCACTGTATCAAGACATTGCATGTTCCTGCATCCTGCATTTTCATCTAAGTAGCAATACTCCTCAGTTTGAGCAAAAAATATCCATGCAAATAATTTCTAGGATAAGAAAGCAAATACTAGTCAGTACAATTCATGAAAGTCTTTGCTTATCCGAGAGATAATTTTATGTACGTTGGCAGCTTTTTATTTTCAAATCAAGTCAAGGTACAGCTTACTGTTACATCACCATACAATACTAAATTGAAACAGCATACCAAACATGTATTTGCTCATTTTCACTAATGCAGCTATTGTTTTTAATTTGTTTAAATTGCCAGACACGAGCACATTATCCTCTCAAGGTATATATTTCCTCCCTATCCCAATCCCTGCCACCATTCCTACAGTTCAGTAGACTGCCAAATTCTGCCTTGTGCACATTTGATATTTAGTTATTAACAAAAACGTGTTGTAACTAAATTCAGTGTTTACCACTCTGCACTGTCATAATACCCAGCTATCAGTCTTGTGCACTTCTCTCTTGGGCCATCCTTTTCCAATGTCTCACGTGTTGTTGGCAGCCCTGTAGCAGAGACTCTACATCCATCATTTCAACTCATGGCCCAGAGGCCCAGTTCAGTCTCCACAGACACAACACAGCCACAACCTGCACACAGGTGGCAGCAAGTATGGAGGAGGTTTGCCTCAAACTCTGCAGCAACAGCAAAGGAGGCCACTAACAATTCTTGAGGCTGCAGACACAGGTCCCATCTTCCAATGATTTTTATACTAAGTTATACAGATGAGAATCCATTGCCTCTTCAGGTCATTTTTGCTTAGGAAGACTCTCTCATAGCTGTTTGCCTCTTTATGCATCAGTTCTTTCCACTGCAAATGTTTCCCCATTTCTTCTTTTTGAGACCTCTGGCACTTCTCAACCAGAGCAAATCTCTGTTACACTCTTCTTTTAAGGCTTCTGTGCAGCTTCATAAATTCTCAGTTTAACTTGCTCACTCTATTCTTATCCCCCATTTCACACTTTTCTTTCAGTTTGAATTAGTCAAATTTTAGCATCCTGCAGCTTTAATCATGACATTCCACTCATTCAAACTGAATGAATAATGAGATGGAGGAGCTCCCAATTAACCATACATGCTGCATGCATAAGAGTCCATCAGTGGTACAGATCCCTCCTTCTGATTATTCTACCTGCTGAATAATGAAAATACTTTCTTCTCCTCAGAGGCATTGATCAGGAAAAGCCTTCCCACACACCTACTACAAAAAGAAGCTGTAACAAGGAAACACCTAGAAAAAGGTGAAGGATTGCATCATAACACCACATCTTGGAGGGCACACAGCTTTAAAGGAGGCTGCATATTCTAGTCTCCAAGTTCCTCCTTCTCTCCTTAAGTCAGGTGACCCCCCGAGAATCATTTCTATCTAGAATAAGCAATAATTTTTTTATAAATAGTTCTTTATACCATAAGAATGAACTCCATATTTAAGCATTTCAAGTGTGCTACTTAATTTGCATCTCCCCCAGCTTTGCTTCATTGATAGAATGGGCATCACACAATTGAAAACTAAAAAACTGCAGTAGTGGCTAGCTACCTCTGCTTCCCCTCACAGAAATGCAGATACACTTTTCAGAGGACTGAAGAACATCTGAAGCCTTCAAAATGCCCTAGAGCTAAAAATGCCTGCACATATCAGACCCTACCTTCTTCAAGATAGGGAGAAAAAATGGAGGCAAAAACATCCTCAAGAACTCATGAATGCCAATGGGATTTGGACTCAAGAGATCCTGATGGCCTGTTACTTCCTAAAACTACTGAGCCATGTTCACTTCTCTGCAAATTAGTTTTTAAATTGCCATCATATATTAACTCCTCCACCACTTAATCTTTGCTGCTTTTGCCGGTTTTCCCTCATCTGACAGTGATGAAAATCAGGCAAACATAACACATGTAAACGCTATGCGCACCTTTTTTTTTTCTCCTGTATTAAATGAGAAGGGTACCAAAGAACATACAAATTTCCTTAACACTCAATGTTTATTACAACTGTACTTCCTTAGACTGAAAACTAACAGTTATTTAGAAATACATCGTATGTTAAAGTCACAATACTAAAGTTTTAAGATTATACTTCTTCCCATCCAGATCAGTGAACAAAATTTTCCACTTACACAGCAATAAAACTGTAGCTCATACACATTAACATTTGACTCTTACTCAATGAAAATTTGAGCTAAAAAAATTTTTTTAAAAAAATCAGAATTTACCCAAATATCTTCTCTTCAACCAAATCACATGGTAACATGAAGCAACTTTTAAGTAGTAAAATATATTAAGGGCCTCAAATAAGCAAATGTTAGTTCTTCCCAGTAGTTTAAAACATTCCGTTAATTTAGGACTGTATCATACTGTGTAAATCACTATATTCTTTTAAAACTTGGGGAAGCCGAAAGGTCAAAAAGGCAAGTTGTCCACCGTTCTTTACTTGTTTCCTATTATTAACCCCCAAATCATTCGTCCTTTTTACAAAGTAACATGGCTAGACAGATAAAATCTAACGCCTAGCTAGCATGGTTACAATGTTTAAAAAAATAGGAGTTCTTAGATGATATTATAAATTCAGCACTGGCCGGTTAGAACAAACTGGAGTTGTGATTTAATTTTTTCATTAACATTTTTGTCGAACTAGAAGCCACAGATTAAACATCTTTGTGTACACTGTGTTAATATTTGGAAAACATCAAAAAACGTAATATGGAAATGAGCAAAGTACCTGAGTAATACTAAGAATTTTGGCTTTAAAAAGGTTACACATACCTTCTAAATTCTGAGTGCAAGGAAACCAATGTAGTACAATTATGCTAGAAAAGCCATTGCTGCTTATAAAACGTTGTGCAGCTGTTGGAGGAGAGGGTTACAGTGACAAACAGCTTCCCTGCTACAAAGGTGGCAGGAAATCTATCAAACTGGACAATAAAATTGCAATTGAGTTTCTTTGGCTTTTTATAGCAGCTGCATGTATCTTGATGTGTAGCTCTGCAAAACCTATCCAATTCTGTAACACTAGTCCTTTATATACTAGTTCTTTATCATAGAACGGTGTTATAAATTAGTGGCAAGAATGGTGCGAAGGGTTGTAAAAAGGAAAAATAAGCAGTAACCCAATACAATTAGAGATGAAATAATAAAAACACAAATTGGTTATTCTCTTAGCAATGTTAAGGAAATATTTTTGTTCCCATAATTCCCACATTACTTTGAAAGCATGCTAGAAATCAAAAACATCTGAGATGCACTTAGCATCGAACAGTTTGCCCACTGAATTATGTCTACACTATGTTATATGTGAATCTATATATATTGGTATAACAGTATACAAGAACCTTCAAAACCAGTAAAATTAGAGGGATTAAAAATTCATTATCATTAGATATTAATACCAGTTTATAAGGACATTTTCAACTTATTAGTAATGTTTTACCACAAAGAACTTTTTTTTCTGATTTATCCTAATTTATGCCTATGTAATTAAAAGATAGTTATGAAACATCATCTAGCATTATACTACTAGTTGCATAAATTGCATGTATTATTTATAAAAAAAGTTCAAGTGGCAAATGCATAATAAAGGTGAAAAAATCCAATTTGCAAATCCTTGATTACTGCATCATCATTCATATCACTATTGTTAAGTTAGTTTCTGGGTGCTTTTGTTGTTTAATCGTTTTTGTTTAGGCTTCTGGAACTGGATCATATTAGCAACACCGTCTAAATAAACTGAACTCCTTTATGATTCCTTCAAAATTACAACACCATTCTGCTCCTACCTCTGCCCACATTCACACATTTCTAACCTTGCCATTGTTCAACTTCCTCTGAAGTAGGCTGGAAGAGCGAACAGTCCTTACATATTGACCTGAAAGCCAACAAAGTTAAACTTGGGAAAACTGACACAGGAAGTTACCTCTACAACCAGGGACACCTCACTACACCAGCACGCCAGGAACCAAAAGTGAGAAACAAAAGAGTGAAGCACACAATTTTCTCATTCACTATGGTATTGCACAAAAACATATAGCCTTCCAAAAAAAAAAAAAAAAAAAAAGGCCTAAAAGTAACATTATCTGTACCTCAATTTTTTAGTATTTTCTAAAACCGTTCTTGTTTTACCTTAACAGTTTGCTGTGGCATCGCAACGAAATCTTGGTTTTTCCTCTATGAACTCTAGACCATTGATTAGCCACATTAAGTCACTGAAGATAGTGACCAAAAATCCATATAATCATTTTGACATAGAAGCTGTTTAAATGAGATTTCTGACATTACATTATCTTACAAAACAGTCTAAAAATAGAACTACAGCTTAGAAGATAATGTGCTAGATAATTTTGAAATTCAGTACACCAAAGCTCTGTACAATAGAGGTAGAAAGGTGGCCTTCCTTCAGTCACCTCTCCATCTTTCCCCAGAGACAGTTCCCCAACAGTTCCCAGCAATCACAGAAATGCTTTAAATTATGCCAGTTTCTATAAAAGCACATTAGGGATCTTTACTCTGGCTACAGCTTGCCATTGTACAATCTACTCTACCCACGGCCTCTGCATCTTGGGTGGAAAAGAGGAAACAGGTTTTTTGAAGACTGCAGAGCCAACACAAAAGAAGATTAAGGCTATTTCAACAACTAAAATGTGATCTCTGTAAGGGTTAAAATTTGGCCCTGGATTCTTTGCACCTGGATTCCATTTAGCTAAGTGACTAATGATATTATTTCACACACTTTTATTATATAGATTTCTGCATTTGTCTCCCCATAGCCCAATAATCCACCATTGAGCTCTGAATGCAATAAACGAACAGAGCTGCAAAATAACAGTATTCTTGCTGTATGCAGAGACTGACTTCTTTTGAGAAAAAAAAATCATACAAAATCAATGCTAACAATTCCTTAGAATCGTAAAGTGATCTCTAGGATTCACAGATGTCCTTTTTGCATGGTTAGGTTGCACACATTTAGAAATATACAATTTATAATTTAATTCATCTTAGGTAAATATTTCTGATAAACCAGAATAATTATGAGGCCCACACTGGCCTCACTCTTTTGTTCAGAATAAGGCAGGGCACTTATCTTTTATACTACTGTGCCTTGTTTGAAGATCCACTAGTGACTTCTATGATATAATTCTGGTTGTAACAACAAGAAGAAATCAGACTGAAGAATAATGCAGGGTAATAGTCTCATTCATACCGCAAGGATTTGCGTTCTCACCCTGTACTCCATGACAGCTTAACAGCTGAAGCATCTGTCTTAACTTTGATTTCTTTGCTTTTTACTGGTTTGTTTTACAGCCTTTTCATGTTACTAAAAGGTATTTTTGTTTATGAATAGATATGGTGCGCCACCTTGTGTTCATGCCGTTACTAAAAACCAAAACCAGCACTAAAATTTTTCAGAAATGCTCCCGAAATTTGATTATCTCATTTTTGAAAATATGTGCCATTTGCAGTATAAACTAACACCATCACAATTTGAGCAACAATAAAAAAAGATTTTTGTTCAAACAACAAAATTAACATTTAATTGACAAATACTTGAAAGTTATGCCCAGTAACAGATACAAACACTGGGCTTTTCTTTAATTACTGACCTTCACTTCAAGACTATCTCACTGTATGATACAGCACTTTAAGGCTCTAAATCTAATTACACAGCACAACAAAATTTCCCAACTATCTCAGGCACTCACCTTTGAATGTGTGATCGACAGTGTATCTACCCAAACACGCCAACCACCCCACTCGTATCTGATTGCATGGTAGAGCAAAATTCGAAATATGGTATACACCATCTCAGTTATCTTCTGTTCCTCAGAAGTCTTTGGATTAAAACAGCAAAGGGAAAGCATCCACTCCTGCCAGACAGAGCACTGTAACAAGCTCCTGCAAAATACACACATGCTATTTAATCAAATTTCAAAATATATCTTAGAAATATACAAAAGCTAAGTCAGGATTTCACATGTTTAAGACAAATGCTATGTGCAATCTTCTCTAATTTTACATATTGAAGACTATACTGGAGTATAGAATTTGCTGAACAGCAATGAAGCCGTATCTGCTTAATGACTCTAATTTACTAGAAGACCTTGTTACTTACTTTGTATACATGTGCATATAGCAAGCTATCTTACCTCCTATTTTCTCTGCTGTTATTAAAAAGTTTAATCATATCTGAGAGAAAGGCTCTCCGAATCTCCAGAGTTTCTGGACACTGTGGAGAATTACGTAGCAGGATTGCAATAACCTTCAAAATCTCTGTAAAACAGTTAATGAGCATCAAAATATTAGTACTAAGCACAGTGTACAATACAGGACATCTTCCAATATTGTTAGTACAAGAAAAGTGACACTACATAAAAAAGTTTTATACTGAGAAAAAGCACATTTCTATTTCAGTAGAAGGTGTAACTAATACAAATCCCTTCTCCCAAGACTTCTCAAACCTGGTCACCATCAGGGGGATTTGTAAGCCTACACAGCTGAAGAAAATGGAATCGAAGTTAAATTATTCTGAAAAATTTTTGAATTACCAGGTTTAAGCAACACAAAAGTAACTGCATCACAAATGACAAGCTATCAGAATCTGTCAGAACCTTTTTCTAAGGAAGTTCACGTAATACAATATAATGCATCCATTATAAATCAATATATGAGAAAAGTGCATTGATTTTGCTCTACCTGAGTTTTTGAAGAATGTGAACACTTCTGATTATACTTAACAATTTCTGTTACAAAAAAATGTTTGAGAAAGGGGACAAAACCTTCCTGATACAAAATTTCATCTCTTATGAGCATAATGTTCTCTGTATTTTTAGGAGACAGTCAAAATTGTGGGTACTTTCTAGTTTTGAAGCAGTGGGGCAGTCACTCTTCTTGTTACTTTAAAAAAAAAAAAAACAACTTTGTAAATAAATTAAGGTGCAATTTGAACATGGGCACTGTGATAGTTTCAGTTCACCTTGTAAGGAGAAATTCCTTATTTGATAATATTAGCACTGATCTAAAAAAAGGTACTCTAGAAGTCACTTCCTACTAGACCTAGATAATTCCAGACTCACACCTCACACTACAAATAATCTGTATTAACCACTGCAGTGACTGCCAACTTCAAAAATCTTAAGAGAAAGTAACAGAAATCTCCTCACATCTCTTGCTCATACAGATTTACTAGAAGACAAATAGCATACTGCAACCAGATTTCTTTCCTCTGTATCTGCTTTGCTTTCCTTTCTGTTCCCCCACTTTCCACATGAAGGAAACCCACAACTATGACCTACATTTAATGACAAAGCAGCTATGAAAGTGAAAAATCTATTATTTCTCCAGAAAAAAAAAAAAAAAGAAAAAAACAAACAAACAAAAAAAACCCCACGAACTCCCAAAGCTATCATAAGTCCATTGTATTATATACAGAGCACATTAGTAATGCATACAATTCAGGAAAGGAGATCAGTATTTTCTCTTAGTCCAAAAGACATCTAAAGTTTCATATCAAGATATTTCCCATAAAGTAAGCTAACCAAAACAGTGAACAGATACATTTCTCCTACTTTGCATCTAGCATTGTTGTACTGAATGTAATTTAAGATGAAGGCTGTTTCCATATTTCAGGTAATGTAGTCTGACATCACTAAATAATGCAATTGGAATTTTGCTGGAACCTTAACATGTATTAAATCAAAGTATCCTGTGCATGCAAGTCTTGAAAAACCATTTCATAACATGACTGCACAGCCAAAAATGGTGAGTTATGAACTACATACACATTCAGACACATAAAACGTCTTTCAAAAGCTATAGAGACATACTTCCTAAATAACTCCAACTAAATGCACATTATCCTTCCTTTTGTATGAAAGACTATGTAAAACTGAGGTCAGAATTAAGACTGGTGGATGTAATTAATAAGCTTTCTCGTGTGTTTTTTTTTAGAGCAGACTTTTCTTATGGTAGCATATAGAAGTGTACGCCATTCTTACGAGGATTTTGTATCTTCACTGTTGAATCTGGGTCAGGATGTTGTTTATGTATCACTTGAGTGCAAATCTGTTCAGTCAGAATCTAGCAAGAAAGAAGAAGATGCCATATCAATATTCATAAAGACAGCTTACTAAAAAATAGTTGGATACATCCTTCATACAGCATGGTTCTAAAAATTATCCAAAACACCCGCTTGTTCTCTTTCTTGATAATTCATTTCATCCTGTTCCTAAAAGCTTACTCTAAACTATCTTTTTTTGCTTTCTGTTAAGTGCACAGTGTTATTTTAAATACACTGGAAGAGAAACCTGAATCTAACCAAAACAATCATCATAAGACAAGATCATTGCTATAATAAAGTTCCACATATATATGAGTGTCTGTTTGAGACATTCAGGTTACTCATTATCTAGAATTGTTCATAATGAGCATAACCAAGTTATGGGGGGATGGGGGGGTGGAAATCTCAAGTAGTGAGCTTTTAAAAAAAAAAAAAAGCAGCACTCGGGCATCACGCTAAGGTTTAATGTCATCTGGAACATATCAGCACAAATATGTAAGTAATTTTCTAACAATGTCTTACAAGTAATTAGGAAGATTGGATCCTAACTACAGTATATTACTACCTCAAATAGGACATTGTATGTGGTCATGGTGATTAAGCTTGTCTGAAGCATCAGCCTTTCAGCCAACAAAGAGAACAATCCATGTCCAAGCATGACTTCAGCTTTTCTCCTAAAACAGTACAGAAAGATAAAATAAACTTATGTATTCATCTTGCTTTAGGGGTGAAAAAAGAAGTTTAAGAAGTATGCCTCAAGAAATATGAAATCACTGGAAACATCTTTTTCTTTTTGTTCCTCAAGTCTTTCACTTTTGGTTAAGGAAAAGGGCAAGGATTCAAATTCTGAAAGGACAAGTCATTCCCTGAAGACAGACAGAAGACAGCTAACTTTCTTCCATAAATGCACTCCACTCACCCATGGGCCCAAAAAGCTGAAACACACCCTTAGGGATTTCTTGATAAACACTAAGGAAAGGGCATCTTTGTCCTCATTTCACTCAAAAATACAACCATGGACAGCGATCTCAACAGTTATCTACTATTGTAGTCAACTTGAGACATATTAAATCTAGTTGTCAGTAAGTAACACGGGGTTCAATCTCACCAGTCTAATTCTTGCTGCTGATTTCAGTGGAATTATGGAAAAAGACCACTTTAAAAAGCAGGCAGCCATACTGCAAGTAAGTATTAAATGAACTTGGTAAGGAAGCAATAATGCCTGGACACCAGTTGCCAATAACAAGTAATTCCACCACACCAGAAATGTATTAATGACAAATTGAAGGGTACTTAAAGAACAGTAGCTCCTATTCAGTGAAGCATATTTAGTGATCAACCTCCAATATAGTTTTTTTTTTTTAATTTTACATACATACATGCATATATATACACACCAAATAATATATACACAAAAGAACATATGGCATGTATGTGTCACAGCCTAACCTTTTTTCCTTCAGTGTTATCCCATCATCATTCTTTTGTTTTCAAGCTGCTCTAGAAACCACAATGCACGCAGTCTAGCTACATCCATGTTCCTTGCATCCCTATCCAGATCATGAACTGGTTCCAAGGAACCGATTTTTAAGGGGGGGGGGGGGGGGGGGGGGGGGGGGAGGTGTTTAAAGACCTAAACCAGTACTTACTTTGGAGCGAGATGCTTTAAGAAATATCCCATCACTTTTAGAGCTTGCACCCTGATGCCTTCACTTTGTGATGCTAAAAGCTTGTAGACAACCCTAAGTGCAGAAAAGACAAGGCTTCCTAAAATAGGTGAAATACACAGCAATTTTTGGAATGACAAATTAACTGCAGTAGAGTGCAAATAAATTTGTATCTGAGCCTAATTTAAAAGAATGACTATTAATAAGGCGACAAAAACCAGCATGATATTTCTGTTAATGGCACAATAGTTTGTAATTTCACATTTTAGAATTACATTTAGAGATTTTTTAATCAAATTTAAGTATCTCCCAAACATCAATACATAAAACATGCTGTGAAAGGCTACTATAATTCCTGTATTGAGAACTCTCTTAATCTGACATTTTAACCAGAAAACTAAGCAAGCAATTGTCTTAGTATAAATGTGGCTGCATAGGAATAGCCATATATGGAGTGGGATTTATTACTAGCACAAATACTTGACACCTGTGCACTCTGTTGCTCCCTCAGCAGAGACAGAGGAAGACACCAAGACAGGAGCCATTCTTCTCGTTTCACCTACATTGGTTTCTGCTTTTCACCTCCTTACGATTATGCTCTACACCCACTTATGATTCTCCACTAAGAAGGTTTAAGAAGAAAGCTGAAGGGAGCAAGGGGCATGTCTGTAGCAAAGTACTAGACTTAACCAGCTGAACAGTTCTAGCTGAAGTTTTCCCAAAAAAGAAAATGAGAGTGTAACAAACACAGCAAGGAAAGTGTCAATGTAGCTGATGAAAGTCTGGTAAATTAATAAACAATTGGAAGTACAGTCTTACAGTGGGAAGTGTCCAGTAACCTTAAATATATTTGACATTACCAATTTAATCTGTAATACTACACACATCTCGTCACGTGTATCTATGCCTTCCGCTCCCCAAATAAAAATAAATCGGACTCGTATTTAATCTCAACTTCTCAAACATTTATTTGCAGTACATTACAGCTTAATCTTTTATTAAATGAAGTTTATTTACACAGTGAAAAATTCTAATATGGGCCTTCTGTCAATGTGAAGAATAACAAATGCAAGTTTTTGATCCTTGTAGATCTCCCATAAAAACATGAGACATCTAAATGTATTACTTATGAGTTACATCTAATTTCATTCATTGCTTACTTTTAGACAGCAAAGTGCTTATGACCACGTCACTATCTGATTTCAGTTGGGCTATGGTTCATGGTCTTGGACAGATCTTTGAATTTGTGAAACATCATTTAGCTTACACCTACACAGACTACCAAGCTCTCTCTGAAAAAAAGGAAAGATTAATTTCCTAATGTTCCATGAAATTGTATTGGAACAGAAGGCACAGTACTCGGCCTTCACTGTGAATATTTTCTGAGTAAATTTTTGAGGAAATTTGAATCACTTTGGGGGAGGGGGATCTAATTTCAATGATTCTTGAGTCTTTCCAAAAATAGCCCATGTTACAATACCACATTTTAGATCAGCCAGTTGTAAACAGTTCAAAGGACTTATTCAAGTTTTTAGGCCTTATCTATACACAACTAAGAACTCATCACTAGTTATATATTCCTTCACTTTTACATAACTAAAAATATTACCCAGGACACCTAAACTAAGACAAAAAAAAAAAAAAAATCTAGTTCTATACTAGAACTTAAGTGAGAACCCAGGAGTCATTAAAAGCAGTTATCTATAACAAATAACTTATCCTAGAGAAAGCTGCAGCCACAGCAACTATAGAATCAAACAAATGAGCAAGCCCATGACACAATGTCCATTCAAGCAATATAATCCATTTCCCCGCTTGTCTTAACAGAACAGTATGAGGGTTACCTAATTGCATAGGAAAAATACCTATTTCCTTACACTTACCACTTCCTTCAGTAGATTGGTTACTTTTAAATTTTTAATTATTAAAAAGCTCCAAGTATTTATAAAGCTTTGTAAAATTATTTTTTAATTTCAAGAATATGGTGTTTTAACTGCAAAAAGTAGGTGTATCAATAAGCATAGAAACAACCCGTTAAGTGACTGGAGACGATACAGGAGCAAGGAATGTAACAAATGAGACAGGAAAACGAAGTGATTTCTCACTGTGGACTCACTATTCACACTGACTTGCCCATATACTAGTTAATAAAAAAGAAAATGTCTACTGCCAGTTGTTAAATAAAAACAAACATATTGCATTGGAGACCCAACGTGACATTCAAATATTTTATTATTTAGAGTTTTTATTAGTTTCCCATAGCATAATACATTACCATACAAATGAAGTCAAAGCTGAAGAAAATGGGTAAAAAAAAAAAAATCAGCCCAACACTAAAAAGGGGAGAAAACAATTATGAATGTGCCTGAATGCTGTCTCTTGAGAAAGGGCGACTGAAAAAAAAATACATGTATAAATAGGGGTTAACCAATAGGTGCAACAAAATGTATGAAATGAGACTCTGCCTTTACACAGTGAGAGAATTACTACTCCACATACCCTTCTAGGAATAGTTCTTACATTTGTTTGCCTGTTCCAGTTTTTTCCCCACCATGTCCAGGCAGGTTCATTTTACATTAGAAAAGTTCAATCATGTGACCACCCTCTGAGAGCCACAACACAAAATCAGAGTCATAACTTAGTCTTTTCTAGCAGATCTTCTCTTGTGCTTTTACTGTTTACTTTCCCTACTTTTCTCTCACAATAGTGTTAAACAGTGTTTTTCTGTTTGTTGGGAAAAAGAGATTGTGAACAATTCATACCACAAAGTGCTATATTTAAACAAATAAAAGGTTTCTTCTGCAAAAGTGCCACAGTGCTTTACACATTTAAAAAAAGGAATGAAAGCTAACAAAGATCAGAAGAAATCTGAAGCAATTTTCATCAGCTCACTTTCAGTTCTAAAACACATGTAAGAATGGGAAGCTAAAGACTAAGCGCTAGTAGATGAAGACTTAACATCAATGTATAGACTAACTCAAATTGATCGCTACCTGTTTAAGTGTGACTGACAGCTTGGAAACATTAAAAAAAAAAGACCTCTTGGATAATAAATCCAACATCACCTCCTCTCAAAAGAACACCTGGGCACAAAAATCTCCCAAGATGAAGAATCTAAGATTGCAACACATACACTGACGAGGACCTTTCAGATTTCATGGGAATTCTAGCAAGCAACAGTATGGTCAAAATACTATTTCCTTTTGCCCACTTACAAAATTCAAACTTACTGTAATCCATTCCTCTGATCAAAAGCAGGGATCATAGAACTGGGATGCTCTGACATCAGAGCAACAAGCAACTGCAAGACATCCATTAGATTGTCATCCTGTTGAATAAAAGTTACAAATTTGAATTAAAAATGCGTGTATGCCAGAACATTGTTTTGGTTAAAAGAACCACTACAAAACATTTCAAAATTATCTGAAGAGTAATAGTAAACCAAGGATCAAAACAATTAGGCCAGGATCAAAAGAGCTACAGATCTGGAAGGCAAGTACAGCAGAAAATACTACCAAAAAACCCCCTTCATTTTTCAGAGTGAAAAATGATACATCTGTGTCTGGGATGTAAGCCTTTGACAGGGGATGGACTATTGGACTACCCTATTTCCTTCCACACACATGCTCATCTGTTTGCATGTATATTTCCCCCTCTTTTACTGCACAGGAGCTAGAAATAAACTGCTGCGCATTTTCTGGGGCACAAGGTGGTGGTTAATGCAAAAATCTCTGTTAACAAATGTCCACCCAAGGAAAAAAAAAAAAAATACCACCACCTGCCACAGCCAATATTTAAAATGGGTAATTCAAGCTGCTCAGTAAAGTTTTCCATACTATTAGTCTAAAGCACTCTGAAGTACAGTTTATTAATTTGTTCCAAGTTAATTATAACTAAAAATAATCTACAAAGTAGCAAAATGCAAATGTTTTCGTTTCCCATTCTTTGTGGTATTAAAATGAAAGCTTATTAAGAAAAAAACCACCAAACATTTTCCAACACTTTTGAACAAATATTCTGATTCTTTCTCTGTTAGAAAACCAGTTTTACACCCCCTAAACAACTGAGTTCACCTGATATTATCAGCTTACATTCCAGACACTATCACTGATGAATGAGCCCTAAAAGAAGGCTGAGTTTTACTTTTTTTTGTTGATGTTTCTCTGAATTTACAACTAGATACCTAATTCTGTGGGATTCAGCATTCATGGATCTTTTAGACTTGACCATGCAAACTGCTAATATAGTTAAAATACCACCTCCTCATCTGAAGGCTATATAAAGCTTCTGCTATTTTGGTTTACTCTTACATGTCACCATCAGTCTTATTTTTTACATCTCTATATAAAGTAGAATGACTTAAATTGCTTGGCCATGGTATTACCAAGTAGTAGTAACCAGCACAGGGAATAGAAGGAAAATATAGGTGTAAACAAAAGAAAAAAATCCATACTGCTTGAAGTGAAGTTCAATTAATTCCTTATTTTACCCATTTCAAGCACCCTTACAGAGATGAGATCAGTTAGATTTATGTCCCCATTTCCCCTGTCTTTGATGTTGCATCTGGCATAAAGTGCCTTTTCCTGGTGTTAAAATATGAAGATGCAGATGTATCAGTGGTAACCAACATTTTCTCCCAATTAAGTTTATACGCTTCTCTTAGATGCCATTAACATACATCTTTATTTTTTAATGCATGTTTTCAATTTTATTGTTTTATTTAAGAAGCAAAATAAAAAGGAGGGAAAAACAAAACAAAAAATATTACTTAGGCAGCATAAAACAAGACTTTGTCTTTTTTTTTTTTTTAAAGTCAGCCTCACCATCTGTTTTTCTGCTTGGTAAATCAGTTTGCAGAACAACATAAGAAACCATTTTGACTTACTGGCTTAATGAACTTCAATCTAACATTGAACATAGTGCTTAAATCACTGCAAGAGTATTGGCAATTCAGCACACTACACTAAAGAGCTGGACAATGTTTGCTACTTCCTCTACAGAGCCATCTTGTGGCATAAAGAAGGTAACATTTAAAAATATTCAAATACTTGGTGGTCACAAACAGCAGTAGTACCTCTCTACCCCCCCGCACACCCCCAAATAAAAAATTACCTCATGTATAGTGAGCAGATAATTGAGGATAGCCTGCAATTCATCTTCTTTTATTCCATAGTCCTTTAAAAACAATCAGGTTTTAACTGTCATCTTTCAAGTACAAAAGTACTGTTCCCAAAAGAGTGTTATTACAAGCCATGGTTATATACAGAGCAAGTCCCACAAGACAAATTTGTTTTAACTTGGTACTATAATAGCTTCATAAATGGAAGGTAGTTTTTTCCCTGCCCAAAAAATACCCACTGAAGGTTATAAAAGTGCTTTAAGACAATTCCAATACAGGCATAAAAATAAGATAGATAGTAATACAAGTATATGAAATTGTTAGAGTAACACATGTTAATTGATACAGATAATTTGAACTGAAAGCTTCCTATTAATAGAAGAATTAAATTAAGTTTGCAAAGAGGATTCAAAAGTAGACCTGGATGTTTAATTATAAGCCTGTCAGCTATGCCTATAGCTGAATTTGCTTCTTGTTTTCCACTACAGAATCCTGTCTTCAGTTGCTATCAGCTTTACAGAGATTTAAATCATTTATGGCCACTATGTCAGGAGTATGCCTCATCTTTTCAGTGAAAATAAATAAAACCCAACAGTTTCTAAGAAAAGGATAAGGGAATGGAAAAGCAGGCTTCTTCATTTCTAGGGCTTTTATTTTTTAAAGCAAGTCTCTCATTGCCCAAAAAATTCTGCACCACTGTGTACAAACAGAAAATTAGCAGAAAGATTTTGCACCATGTACAAATAGAAAATCTGCAGAAGAATCAACCTTTTATGATGGACATGCTTTTTACTGTCCTTGTGAAACTCTATCTAAAACTGTCCAAGTTAGAAATCTCTGACAGAAATTTAAAAAAAAAAAAGCTAACACTTAATGGAAGTCTTTTAGAGGTTGATAGCTAAATTGTCCCTCATACTTCAATTGTTCAACACCCAATTTAAAGAAAGAGTACAAGAGTCAAGAGCAGAACTTTTCTGGTAGTTACTACTCCATAGTGCTGGGGCTAAGGGTAGCAGCACAGAGAGCATACTGGTCCCTTAGCACCACAGAGGTAGAGGAGAAAAGGGAGCTAGATTCAAACACAGAAAAGAGAGTCTACAGAAGGGAGAGAAGAAGAGGGAGATCAGAGCTTATAATAGGAAAGGGTTAAGAAGAGTCTCTAAGCAGTAGAACTGCTGAATTTCAATATTCCTCTAATGTCTAACAAACAGTTGTGAAACTTATTGATAGAGTCTTTCTTCTCCTCTGTCCCACTGGCCCACAGCATATAATGTCAAATGCTGCTCTTCAGTCTTTAAGTGCTTCGATGCAGGGGATATCATTCTTCTCAAAAACAAAATATAGAATCAAATACTTATTTCACCAGTAGTACACATTTCCAAGCTAATGATTTAACGGCTCCACTTTTGATAAAAACAGCTTAAAAGGGAGAAAATTGCATCTTTAGCACTGCTGTCTGTGGCAAGAGCCACAATAAAAAGATGCAGCTTACATGGTATTTCTATTTATTTATTTGTTTACAAAATTCAACATGCTTAGAAAAAAAAATTCTACATTACAGTGCATTTCTTTATGAAAGGAAACTTAGATCTCCCATCATAATTTAAAGTTATCCTACCTTCATCACTAGCTGTTTAACGAACATCAACAAGAATGCTCGCAGAGATAAAATCTCTTTTTGAGTAGGCCGTGGCCCATCTACAAAAAAAGAAAAGTAGATATATGAAATGCAAATTAGCAGTTGTTATTAGCATAGTCTGCATTTTCACATCAAGAAAAATTAAAGGCATTTTCTGGGTGAAGAGGGCACAATTCTAAGTAAAGTTATCTTTCCTCTACTTCAGACTACAAAATAGTAATGTGTTTTATCACTGTTTATTAGCAAAATGCCCAGCCAGTGAGGTTCTAGTAAGGCTTTTATTAAAAACAGTTTTTCTAAACCCCCTCTAAATTCTTTTCATGATTTTACCACGTCCTTGCAGTGCCTATGAACCAACTTCATGCAAGGAATAAGACTGATATGAGAACTTTATGTCAGAATTTCCAGATTTCAAATTTTTGCAGTTTACTATTGTTTTTAAAGTTGTTCTGCTACAAAGCTCAAAAGGAAGAACTGCATGCCATTATTACACATTGGCTATATAGACAACAAAAATCAATCTTACAATGCTATATATAAAGATTACCTTGAAAGCCAAAGACTTTATTTAACTCAAAGTCAAAAAGACTTGCTTCTGCCATTCCTGTGTAAAGCAGACTTTCACAGAAACACTTTAAATACTCAAACACTGAGTAGTTCCCAGGAGAGGCAAGGTTAAAAAAACAGGTGCAACCAAGTGTCAAAGCCAAGTAAAAGCTTTCATAAAGAAAGCAAATGAACTGTTGCAAATACATTTCTAGGGATAGTTTTTACATTTGCTCATAGGTTCACAGTTCTTACGGTCTTAATCATCAGGGAAAAGCAAATCAACTAGCAAATGTAAGCAATCATACAAGTCTGGTTTTATACAGTATAGGCCCACAGGCATACTTGGTTTAAGAATGGTTATTTTTGATATAGACCAGTCTAGTCAAAATAAGCCATTAGGCTGTATTAGTAAGACTATCCTACACATACACTTGCCTCAGGCTCAATAAATAGGTTCAGAAACTAAGTAAATTCATGTCTTTGCTAAAAAGAAAGGAGAAAACACACATGCTTTGCTCCTTAAGGATGCAAAACACTACAAAATACTACTGCAAGCCTCTAACAGGAAGGGTTGGTTATTTCAAGAAGTTAGTGGCAGGAAGTTGGACACATCTAAAGAGGACTCATTCCCAGTACATCTAGCTCTCTTTCATCACCTGCTTCTCTCTCTGAAATTCAAGAGCCTTTCTTCATTACAGGAGAGAGTAGAGATATAAGTTATCCTTCCTTTGCCAAGGCTGTGTGCCCAACCCCATAAAACACAGAACAACAACTAGAAGAGCTGTAAAGCCATACTTCTAAAAAGCATTCATTCCCTATCCATGCTAGTTCCATCTGCACATGTTTATGTTACGCTGGTGCACATTTCACTTCTCCCAGTTCCTTTTACAGTACTGGATTTCTGACTCAAGTAGCTATTCCCGTTGCTTTTTTTCTTAGGATCAGTATTCTAGTTCTGTGTTCTGTGTCAATGACAAGTACTAAACACCTGTTCTAAATTTTTTATTACTTCCTTCCCCATGAGTTCGCTGTCTGGATTAAGCATGCTTATTAAGCATTTTTCCAACAGGTTCAGGTCCCTACGCCTGTCAGATAGACTCAGTATGCCTGTTTTCAGCTATAGTGCTATTATCAATAGATCTTACAAGCACTTAAAGCCTGTCCAGTACTTGAACAAGCTCCATAAACAGACCACATTCCAGGCACAGCTCTACACTTTCAAAACCCTACCATTTCTCTGACCAGTTCTATCTCGTATTAATTCACATAGGTCTTTGGTGACAGAGGATATGGCTTCTGAAGAAAGTTTCCATTAGTTTCTGAAAAAAGCTTTCAAGAATATCCTATGGACACATTAAAATAAAATTCTTCCTGGAACATTTACAGTTCTATTCTATACATTGTATATAACATTTTTTAAAACAAACTTCAGCTTGTGAGAGTAGAAATTAATACATACCTATGCCCTTGGGAGTTATACCACTGCGATCCTGAGGATTCACTACCCAGTAATAATACTTTAGAGTATGCATGACCAAAAGAACCGTCCCAACTCGCCGGATTGCACCATATATGTTAACGGTGCTAATGAATTCAGTAGACAGGTAAGTGTACAGGATCAGCTGAACCTACAACACCCAATCAGGAGATCAAAAATCATTACAGCAAAATTGTAGCACATCAGATAACTGCATTCTTAAATTTCATCCATTAAAATGTCTTAAAGAAATAGATTTTCTCAGCGTAGCTCAGTCACAAAGCTGTTAAAACCCTTGCAAAATGATGAAAAATTTCATTTTATTTCTAAAACTATAGAGTGCCGTGGTGTTTTTAAGCTGGTCCACGCTCATAGGAGCATGAAAGCATGGTATTCACACAGTCACAGATAACTGAGACTAGAAGGCACCTCTGGAGATCATCTAGTCCAACCTGTCTGTTCAAAACAGGGTCACACATAGAAAGGTACATATTTATTATAGGCTTAAGTATTCATTTTAGGTTTAATTATTTACATGTCTTCTTTCCCTTTTAATTCTGAGAAATAATGGCTTAAATAATAATTTAATTTAGCTGTAGCAAACATAAATGTTTTACACTGACTTCAACAGTAGCATTATTAGTGCTATCACAGTGTTTGAAATGCAAAACAAACCCTTATGGAGGGGATCAAAACTTTGGTAAGAAGGTTTCAAGTAGAACCAACTGGAAAGTTTCCATCCAAGCTGTTCACTCTCAGAGAACACAGATTCACCAAAACAAAAATACTCTGCATGGAATATGTCAATTTAAATGAAGACTTTAAATCTGACACCCGGCATAATTTCTCTTAAAAATTGCCAGGTTTTTGCCAACTAACCCATGCAAAATTCTTTCTCAATCTACAACTGGGTCAGGGACTCCAGAAGTCACTCCCAACTCTGCTCTGCAGAACGCTACAGGTTTCCAAACTCCCTGAAAACCTTGGGAGTCTGCAAAACTTGACAGCTACATGCAGAAAAGCAGAGTCTGAAAACAGTTCCTGTATGATTTCTGCTGAGGAGCCAGGACCTATAATTCTTGGAGTCCAGGCTTAGCCTCAACACTCCCAAATCGATACGTTATAAGATACTTTATTGATAAGAATAAATAATTTTACCTGGGCTGGGATATGAATCCATATTGCAGGATTAAGGAGAACATGATCACACAGCTGCTTCAGCAAGGGCACCCCATTGTGTAAGTTGCTCAGGTATTTCGAAAATGCAAGGCAAAGTTCTAGTACAGCCCGGGTCACATGGACTTTGGAAGACTGTAAAAGAAGAACTGCTTAAGGAAGAGCCCTGCAACAGCCTAGGAAAAGTATTTCTCTCAAAAAAATTCAATGTTAACATAAGACATCAAGAAAGATTTGCTTTACCTTTTCCAGGCTATATCCTATCACAAGGAAGCCCTTAGAGGAAAGCATCTGTTCTTGCATAGCAATGGAGTTCTTCAACAACTCCATGATGAAAGCCAATAAAGTAGAACTGAAAAATGTAATGGTTTAGTAAGGAAAAATGTTTTAAAGGGTTACAATGAGACAGAAAGTATTTCCAAATTAACACTTCCATCACACAGCCCAGAGATACATTTAACATGTTACATAATTGCTCAGATCAGAATTCTTAAAACAAAAAGCAAGGCTAAACTTTGAAAGCTCTGACTTCTTGCTTTTAATTAATGCATTTCTAACTTGAAATTCTGGATTCTGAGATAACCATCCAATAGCAAAACTCTTCTGAAAATACATTCTTGCAGAAAGGCAACAGTTAAGTGCGTAATTCTCTCTGCTTCGTACTTCACTTACAAACTTCTGCAAGATCAGTAACAAATGCCAGCCATTCCACTTCCTATTGCTTTCAGATGAGCCGATATTGGAAATATTTTTCTAGACACAGCTTTACTATTGGTTCAAGCTAATTCAACTCTGTGCTGCTGCCAGAAGGAATGTGCCTATGAATCAAGACCTTAGCCAGCTGAAAACCCCTCTACTGCTAGGCCAGTTTGCAACTGAATCAAATCCCTGACTCATCACATAGATGCCCCAGTCTAAGCCAGCTCAAGAGAGGCCCAGCAATGTACAAATGTATTGAAGCAACATTGTAACCACCCCTTCTCAGCAACATTATGGATGCAGATCATCTTTAAACAGTCATGAAACTACAATTGCAATGAAACAGAGCAAACTACACTACAGAGCAGAGCTCCACCAGTTTCTGTGACTGGATGTTCAGAAGTTGGACTGAGTTGAAACAGAGCTGAAACCAGAGGTAAAGCCTGGCAGTAACACTGAGTAACAGTATCTTCCAAAAAGTCTGAAGGTTAAAAAAAAAAAAAAAAAGAAAAAAATTCCAAGGAATAAATTCATGTAGCTGAAAAATTAATCCTTCCTGGAGTTTCTTGTGAAGCTTTCCCCAGTGGATTTTCTCCATGATAGGAATAACCCCAAGAGAATTGCCTGCTGTCCTGGTTTTGGCTGGGATAGAGTTAATTTTCTTGCTAGTAGCTGGCATAGTGCTGTATTTTGGATTTAGTAGGAGAAAAATGTTGATAACACACTAATGTTTTAGTTGTTGCTAGGTAGTGCTTACACTAGTCAAGGACTTTTCAGCTTCCCATGCTCTGCCAGGTGCACAAGAAGCTGGGAGGGGGCACAGCCAGGACAGCTGCCCCAAACTGGCCAAAGGGCTATTCCATACCATACAACATCATGCTCAGTATAGAAACTGGGGGGATGGGGCCAGGGGGCAGCGATCACTGCTTGGGAACTGGCTGGGCACTGGTCAACAGGTGGTGAGCAATTGCATTGTGCATCACTTATTTTGTATATTATTATTATTTTCCCTTCCTTTTCTGTCCTATTAAACTGTCTTTATCTCAACCCATGAATTTTACTTTTTTTTTTCCCCAGATTGTCTCCCCCATCCCACTGGAGAGGTGGAGAGTGAGCAAATGGCTGTGCGGTTTTTAGCTGCCTGCTGGGTTAAACCACAACACCTGTAATTCTGTTACACAAATAAAATTGTGAAGTAGAAATGTGTACATTTTGATTCTGTGTGAACTTTCACAGAAAATTTGCTACAAATAAACACTTCACTTTTTGAGATTCTGCCTGTAACAAGGCCACCTTTTTGTTGTTAGACATAATTCATTGTTGCACAAGACAACATAAACCACTATGCCACTTAATAAAGCAAGAGGTAATTTCCTTTACTTTTTTAAAAAGAAACAAAAGCCAGAACACAATAAGTACATGCACTCACCAAACAGTTGTGTCAATGTGGTCCGATGAATATTGCCTATAGTCTAACTGTGCAAAGAGAGGGAAAAGTACCTGCACCCCTCCAATGGAGTGCAGGGCACTTTGGATAGAATGCGTTAAGACTGCTTTCACATCCTGACAAAGAAGAATTAAGATATATTGAAATCTCCTTCAGAAACTGTTAAAAAGGTTGTTAGAAACAGTTTGAAATTTCTTCAGTATGAAAACTGTATTATTATCAAATAAAAAGAAACAGCAAGTAGTACAAACTGGTTGCCACAGCCACACTATTAGTAATAGAGAAACTCTAGAACAGAACACATGAAAAGCTTCTGACAAATTAAAAGATTAAGGTGTTCAAACCATTGGGAAGAAAGGGTATTACATCAACAGGGCAAAGGATGGGAGATAGGTAATATCTGCAGGGGAGTGAACATATGTCAGAAATGAGGAAGAAGGATTTTTTTTAAAAGCTAACACAGTCTTTGTAATACTGACATTTTTTAGGTTGTAACTTCAGTAAAATAAACCTTTTTCTTAGGATTCTTGTGCATCCACTTTAATTCAAGAAATGGGGGAGGTAGCAGTGGGGACAACCCAAAAAACCCAAGCTATCAGCAGTTCCCTATCTTGTCCAAATCCCTATAAAACTTGACTTTTAGGTTTTCAAACAGAAATTTTACTTGTATCCTCCAAATCTATGAAAATGTTGAAATACCTGCAGCATGAGGGCGTGTGGTGAATGAACAAAAATAGAAGGGTTATCCTTAGGGGATGACTCTAGACACAGCTGTGCATCTGTAGCCCTTGGATTGTACATAAAAGCAATAGCACTGGATAGCTTGCCATCATATAGCAACAATTTGTGATGTTCAGCAAGGAAGAGATCACTTTCTGCCTTGAATTTGAATGTTCCCTGGATTGGAGAGCAGGGTTGAGGAAGGAAAAAAGAAAAAAAAAAGATCAGATTACTCACATTGAGAATATGGTTCAGAACACAACTATTGCCAAAAAATGACTAAAACGTTGCTTCTTCAATCTAGCAGTATTTCAGAAAGAAGGGGTCTCATAAGAACACTGACTCAAAGTCAATTTTACAGAATTAGAACTGCAGAATTTTTTTTAACCCCTGAAGAGTGACATTGCCAAAATGGTGGGTAATGTAAAAGAAACCCATTAGCTAGGAAACAGAATGACAGTCAGCAATGTTCACTCAGAAGGAACTAATAATTGAGGAGCAGATAGAATAGGAACCATCTTTTTTAGCGTATGTTTGTACAGCTGCCAGGGAATAACAGTCTTCAATTAGTGCCCCTCAGGCTATGACAAAACAAATAATAAATCACTGCAACAAAACTAATCCTCAGCACTAACTTCACACATTAAAAAAACCTGACTAGCACAATCAACTATAAAGCTACTTTTCTAAAAGAAATACATCATACTTGATCTGAAGTTTTCAGCCTCAATGAAAAAGCGAACCTAGCCAGAGATAACAGTGGTGTTCTCTCTCTCCCAACCACCAACATGGAAATTTTGAGAAGGAAACAGGAACACAAATTTATTTTTTATAAGAAATTAAATAATTTAATTAATGCTTACTTGTAGTTTGTGAGATGATATATAGGCTTATAAAAGAAACACAGAATTGTTTAATAAGAAGATTACGCAGTGAGAACATTTTTAGAATGACATAGAGGTGTCACAACATTCTTAAAACCCACTGTAAAGAGTCTTATCAGAATTAAACTTTGGAAACTTTACAGTCAATTTTAGGATACCTTATATCCCAGACCAAGCTGATAAATGGCGAAGATCTGAGCAGCATTGAGAGCCTCACTAAAAAGGTAAACAGATGTCATTTGCCCACAAAACACTCGATTGGCATCTGCTGTTTCTGAAGAACCCAGGAAACATTTGTCAAATGTCTGAAACAGAACCCAGTTAAGCAGGGTTTAATCTATGCTACACAAGCAAATTATGCAAAGAATACACATATTATCAGGGAATATTATTTTCACATAAACAAGCATTTGAGGGTCTGAGCAGAAACACATTTTAAGTTCTGAGATGTATAAAAGCAGAATCTACTCCTCTACCAGAAAGTTATTAATTTTGTTTCAACTTTTTTTTAAAAATGCATAAAATGTGAAACGTTTATTAATAAAACGGCAAAGGATATCTATTTAATCCATCAAGATGACCAACTATAGCCATTAGTATAGAGGGATTACTTACATCACTGGTGTTGACAAACCACGTTATTTCTCCATAAGATGCCAGTTCCCCATTCACATAACATCGAAGTTCACTATTCTTCCAGCGGTTATAGATGTGCACTATAGTAACCATATACCACTAAATGATAAGAAAACAATTGATACAATTCTATAGACACTTAAAGTAGCTTAAGCATTAAAGTGGGACATAGTAGCACAAATTCAACTATGTGAATTAAAATAAATCTTTCAATCTTAATTTAAGTCGAAAAGATTAAGTCATTGGTGAGTTTTCTTGCACAGCTATGTCAAAGGATAGCATGCCATCTTTTCCACAAAAAGTAGACACAGAAGCTTAGAAGATATTTATGGCATAGAACTCAAAAAATCTTCATGACAATGCTGAACCAAATTTACACTGAAACCACTATGTAAATAAGTTTTAAGTTGGGTTACTCTTAGCATGATAGACTACTGCAAATGTTGTCATTCCAAAGAGCAAGGATGGCTCCAGACTAAAGACTTTCAAAGGCTGTGCATGTCAAATTATCACAAACAGAATCCATATTTACAGCAAGGGATTACTGATAAGAAATTCCTGAGGAGGCCTGTTCTCCCACAAAGTGTTTACACCAGCTGCTTCAGAAACATTAGCAGAATATCTAATTGAAAAAGGAAACATTTTCAACATAGCATAATACTACTTAATAGGCAAGCAAGCCTTGAACATCAATAATAAAATCAACTTATTTTAATTCTTACATTTAAAAAGATACATAGAATAAAGCACCAAATGCAAGAAGACTATTTTCTGGACAACCTGAATGAACATAATGTATAACATTCTTTCAAGAATGAATCTGTTGTTCTCACATGTAAGAAGACCAAACTCCTGTTAATGGTCCTGGCATGATTAGGAAAACGAAATGTGGGTTAGTAATCATGCTTTCTTAAAATAACACTGCATTTGTCCACACCGAATAAGTAATGACATAAAGGGGAGCCTCAGCAAAACCCTTTAGGAAAAGGAGAAGAGAATGTCTGGAGGTGGGAGAAAAGACAGTATAAACAGAGAAGGAAAAAATCACAAGCCTTGTAACTTTCAAGCTGTGTATATGTACTAAGAGTTCTCAGAGAACTCACACAATTCTCAAAAATTCATAAAACTTCTGGTAAACTGCATTTTCTAGCTCGCTCTTATATATTTCATAAGTAAAATTAAAAAGAAATATGAATTAAGAACACAAATTTGTTTTGCTCATTCCAGTACAACTGTTCTTATACAGAAAGATGAGCCTAATCAATAGCAACAACACTACCCCTAGGCTACGTTTTTAAATTCATGAAACCTGTCTGAATTATTTTATTATTTTTACTTACCTTTTGTGGCTTGAAATCAAATTTTACACAATGCTGGAAACCTTTTCCCTTTGATTTTATGGACGTTATGATCAAGCAGCCTCCAACAAAGTGAGCAGAATAACCAAGTCCCTTGTTTGTTCGAAAACTAACAAATTAGAACAAAATCAGCATATACACAGATGGAAGCAGAAATCATCAAATAACTAACAGAAATTGAACATCAGAAATATGTTTTTTACATAATACTCACCAATATAAGTAAGGCTTATCTTTATCCACATTGATATTATTTACAGGATCCATTCTTAGCCAAGTGTGGAAAGTAAACCCATTCTGGTACGGCCACTTGGCTATAGGAGGTAAGGCAATAGCCTAAAGAAAGCAAAAAGTTATTCATGTAGAAAGATCAACATCACAATAGTAAAACTATACAGCTTAAGATATACACTACAAATGTGTACTGATACACAGATACACACTACAAATGCATACACTACAAATGTGTACAGTTTCTCTATACTGAAAAAAATCTGGCCTAGCTTCTGTGCTTTTTGTACTCCATTGTTAAAATATTTTAAAACTGTTCTTTATATCTCAAAGCAGATTATTAATAGTAACCTACACTTCAAAAATTAAATACTTTAGTGGAAGCCTTACACTTTTTTGTGGCAACTGGACAGAATAATCAGATTTATAAATGTATTTTCACATAGTGTTGGTATTGAGAAAAATAACTGATTACGAAAAGAAGCTGTCCATGAAAAGAGAATCATATACATTTCACTTAACAGATTCTTTTCTCTCTTGAAACTCATGTCTGTGTAGTCTATCAGTAAGAATATGACGGACTTACAAACTTCTTAAAAGAAGGGTAATACAACAATCCTCACCAGCCAAAATCTTCAAATCAAACACTGTGTTTATGTTAGCTCAAAAGCTCTTAAGTTATAAACTGTGCGTCAGGGCCCTTTGTTTCAAACAGTTGGGTTTTATTGTGTGGTTTTTTTTGTTTGGTTGCTTTTTTTTTTAACATTACTATTAACTTTCCACTGTTTTGCTGCACAGATTTGCAATATACACTTCAACTAAGACTGCCATAACCTCTGATCAAAGATGCTGTCCAGATGATCAATACCAATGAACAAAAAACATCAAAGAACCTGAGTGTCGCCAGACTCCTTATTATGCTCCCACGCTCCATTCGGCTATCCCTGTCCAAACAAAATGCTATAAATCCTTCTCTATACCAGCTAACTAATCAGTCTGCATGTCTTTGAGCCCAACTTTTGGAAACCGGTAGCACTATCATTTGGTTTAACTCACAATGGATCTTGGAGTAATTATACTAAATAATTTCTAAGACTTCTTAATTTAAGAATATATAAGAATATTCACATTAAGGTTACTGAGGCACCCCAATACCACATACAGTTCAAGCATTCAACACAAGTTAATACAAAAACCGTACATGAATAGCCAAACGGAACAAAAACATGTCTATTGCCAAATTCTGTTGCATGTGATAAACATGTAACTGCACAAGCATTTTTCTAGTAGTCTGCATTTTTCAGTCTCAAGTGTTCATTCAAAAAAAATTCATTATGTCATCAAGATGGTGAAATTTAATCTCAAGCCACTGAGGCAGAAAGGTAATGGGTTTATGTGAAAAAAACTAGAAAGAGACATCTGATAAATCTTATTCAAATCTTATTCTCAATTAAGCATGAAATTTTGAACACAATATTTCATTCTACAAATTTAGGAGCAAAAGTGTTAATATACTTAAATTCCTACAGAAGATTCTGCACAGCATTTTCCAACTATGCATTTAGTTTCAAATTCTTTTGCAAGTGAACACCACAGACCTTAAGAATTACTCAGTCACCCAAACAATAACAAAAAAGACTAATCATTGTTAAATCTAACCCTCTTTCAGTACTATTCAACCTACATGTCTACAATCCACATTTTCTCAGAGAATTCTTGTAAGGAATATAGGTTATTCACATTGTCTGATCATTAAAAGAACTAACAAATGGTGCAAGTATGGCCACTTCTAATTCAACACTTTCTGTGGTTTCACTGGCAAAGGTTTCTAGATCTAAGGCTCTATTGGGTTTGCGTGGCAAGGCTTTGGTAGCAGGGGGGCTACAGGGGTGATTTCTGTGAGAAGATGCCGGAAGCTCCCCCCACGTCCGACAGAGCCAATGCCAGCCGGCTCCCAGACAGACCTGCCACTGGCCAAGGCCGAGCCCATCAGCGATGGTGGTAGCACCTCTGGGATAACATAGTTAAGAAAGGGGGAAAAAAAACCTACTGTGCAACAGCACCTGGGAGAGAGGAGTAAGAATATGTGAGAAACAACTCTGCAAACACCCAGGTCAGTGAAGAAGGACGGGGAGGAGGTCCTCCAAGCACTGGAGCAGAGATTCCCCTGCAGCCCGGGGAGGACCCCACACCAGAGCAGGTGGATGTGCCCAAAGGAGGCGGTGATCCCATGGGAAGCCTGCACTGGAGCAGGGTCCTGGCAGGACCTGTGGACCCGTGGAGAGAGGAGCCCGTGCTGGAGCAGGTTTGCTGAGGGACGCACACTGGAGCAGTCTGCTCCTGAAGGACTGCACCCTGTGGAAAGGACCCACGCTGGAGCAGCTCATGAAGAACTGCAGCCTGTGGGAAGACCCACACTGGAGAAGTTTGTGGAGGACTGTCTCAGATGGGTGGGACCCCATGCTGGAGCACAGGAAGAGTGTGAGGAGTCCTCCCCCTGAGGAGGAAGGATCAGTGTGATTAACTGACTACAAACCCCATTCCCTGTCCCCCTGTGCTGCTCAGGGGAGGAGGCAGAGAAATCGGGAGTGAATTTGAGCCCAGGAAGAAGGGAGGGGTGGGGGGCAGGTGTTTCAAGATTTGGTTTTATTTGTCACTACCCTACTCTGATTTGATTGGTAATAAATTAATTTCCCCAACCCAAAGCATTCTATGATTCTATGATTCTAAGTTGAGTCTGTTTTGCTCATGTCGGTACTTGGTGAGTGACCTCCCCGTCCTTATCTCAACCCATGAGTCTTTCATTATATTTTCTCTCCCCTGTCCAGCTGAGGAGGGGAGTGACAGAGCAGCTTTGGTGGGCACCTGGTGTCCAGCCAGGATCAATGCACCACAAAGTCACTCTCACACATACTGGATACTAACACAAGCAGCATTCCCACAGAAACAGGGGAGTGAAAAGCAGGCAGACTCTCTTTGCAGCAAGACTTAACTGAACCAGTCGGGGCGGGACGGGACGACAAAAAAAAAGCCTCGTTTATATCCATTCTTTATGCAATAGTATTTGTCCTCCTGTAGTAATAATGCACATTTATTGGAAGTATTATTTATTTAGGCCTAATGTAGGTGTCAGGCAGAGAAAAAAATCTGGTTAAACTCTATGTCTATGACGATGACAAATGAGGCAAAAGAACACCACAAATGAAAATAACCAATGGCCATAACAGAATAACAAACAAACATGAGACTTAAAGTATCTACATACTGCAGCACTTTTTCCTGGAAAGTTGAAGAAGGCATCAGGTCCATACTTCTGAGGCATGTGTTTTAACACAGACAGTAACTTCCCAGCATGTGGTGGCTGACAAAGAGAATTATTACACTTGTAAATAAATAAAACACACCTATAAGAAAGAAAAGACTATACACACAAAAAATGAATTTTGACACATTTTAAAAAAGCTTTTGGTTGAGTAATACTCTAAGACACTTTGCATTTTCAATAAACAACATTAACAAAGAGTCATGGATACCTTCACACAATACACAGTAGGTGCACTGAAATACAATTAATTAGATAACGAAATTAAGGACTTAAAGGCCAGAGACACTTTCATCCAGCATAAAGTAAACTGACCCTGAATGCTGGTTCCTCCCTCTATCTGTTCACTCCCATTAGCACTACCATTTGTGTGGATTTACAGTGAGCTAAAGAAAATTAACTGATCCAGCTGAAAACTAATTTAGGAAAAACAAATGCAAACCAATTTTCAGTTACAGCAGTTTTGGACTGCCAGCACAAGGGAGATGGGGGGAATACCTAGCAAAACGGAGAGGGAGGACCAGCAGACAGGACTATTTTCATCAGGACTACAGTCATATAATAGATTAAAGTGTCTTTGGTTACATATATCCCTTCATATAAGTCCATGGAGAAAGATTCAAGTCTCAAGGGCAGTTTGTAGCACCTAAACTGAGTGCTCAGTTAGTGCGAATACTTAACACTTCCCCACCACCCTAATTCTGCATTGATTTTGTTGTAATACTCAGCAACTATAAACTCCAAATCAAGTATATGAGCTCACATCAACAGAAGTACAGCAAATACTGGTCACAGTGACAGAACAATTTTGTGCATCTTCTTTTACCACTCCATAACTTTCCAGTAGATCTATTTTTAAACCACGATTTTACACTTCTGATCTTTTCCTGAAAGTGCCCTTTTTCCCCTCTTGTAAGGGGCCACCCTCTGGACACCAAGCATCACATGATTCACTACAAGTGTTTCAAATGTACCAAAATTATAGTCAGATAAACAGTGCTTCATGAATCTGAATTAAAATTGAGGAGGAAACACTGAGAACTGCTTAGATGTCTTCAGCACTACAGAATTCAACTAGGTGATTTGTGTTGTAGCCAAATACTTTGTATCTTTACAGCACTGCTGATTTTGTGATTTATGGAGCTGTGCAACTCCTTAGCAATGCAACTGTAGCATTTTTCTCTTCCTTTCCTCTATATTTAGTCTTTATTAAAGAAAGGAAATTAAATGCAAATAGCAGAGAGACAGGAAATGAAAAAGTTAATGTTACAGAGACAACCTGAATTCATCTATAGTTAAATACACTCTGTATGTTCAATTATTAAGTTTAAACCCCCTATTAAGTTTAGAGTATTTTTATTTGCCCAAGTTAAGATCTCCAAAGTTATTTAGTTCAAAGGGTCATTTAAAATTTGCTATATTATTTGTGCATACTGGCTTTTATACTGAATACATTTTTTTTGAATTATCTAAAGTCGACAGAGTCACTTTTGTCTACACTAGGCAGAGTATTTGGAGATAACAGGAGATGAATTAAAATTCAAAGCAGGGAATGCAATTGTTAAAATAGTTCCCAATTCCAGTAAAATAAAAATTCTGTGTTAAAGAAAACTTTATCTGGTGGCCTCTACAACATACACATTTTTACTTTAGGGAAGGAGGTTCTCAACAGTAAAAGGAGACCCTCTTTTCCCTTTCTAGTTCACACAAGAACAGGAGAAAACACACAATACAGTTTTTCAGCTGGAGCTTGTCTCCTTCATTTCAATTGCTGCCACAAATTCTCACTTCCCTAACTAATTTTTTTCAGTCTTCAGGTAAAGAAGAATAATGTGAAAATCAGAACACACTAACCTGCCTATGTAGACAATTTTTATTTATTTCTCTTTTTTTGTATTAAAAAAAATTTAATCCTTTTTCCTTCAATTTCACATAACTGGAATTTCAAAAATAAAAACGTGCATAAGAACACTTGCTTAAGAGTCACCATACTGTTCCCAGGTGTTCAAAAAGACCAATCCAGTCCATAGGGCCCAGGAGAAAATTTTATTTCATCACTATTCTACTCTTTGCATTTTAATTCCTTGCAAGTAAAAAGATTCATTGATATAATACCAGAAAGCAACCTGTATTTCTTGGTACATTTAAAATTTGTTTATTATAAAGGTTATCAAACAGCCTTTTAACTTGTCAACATTAGGAAAAATATAAACACTACTACAAAAATGGTTTCAGTTTTGTGTTTTCTTTTACCCATCTCCCTTTTTCTCCTTGAAGCTTGCTGAAGAATAACTTTAGCTCTCGAACTGTCAAGTTATAGCTAGCCAACACACCCAGCATATCCACTAAGAGATCTGAAAAGGAAAAGAACAGCAATGTAATTGCTTAATAAAATGCAACGTCAAATTTCTATCACTTAATTAATGTTTCCATGAGATTTTACATAAAAGGAATACAGTTGGAGTCATACACGGGGTGAAACTGTACCTGCAATCATGTTGTCAGCTCTATCAATCCTCTTGAGCACTTGTTCAACAAGCCCCACTTCTGTGCATGCTTGTAGATTGCGTATACTTTTCTTCAAGATTGCTGTAAATATGCTCCACACCTCAGCCTGGCAGGTGATGTCACACTTGTCCAGCAAGTCTACCATGCAGGTGATGCCCTCTCCTTCTTGGATGATAAAGTTCATTTCCAGGTCAAACTGGCCCCCAACAAGCTTTCAGACAAAAGATTAAAAAAAACCTTAAGACAACTGTATCAAAGTACCATTCCATGTTTACAGTTATTCATTCTGCAAGAAGAAAGCTATCAGAGACTATAATGAGGCCAATATCAATATATCAAGTCTTATTCTTCCTCTGTTTCAAGTTCTGTTGACTAACTTCAACAAATGTGTTCCTAAGGTGTCATCTACTGTCAGATAATTGCTGCAGAAGAACATTTGGGTAGTTTAAGATACAGATATCCTGAGCTGCCCCACACAACTGAAAAGTGAAAAGACCAAGTGAGCATTCCAAAACAGGTGAGAGACAAGTCAGCTAATATACCTTAAATGGCCTGGAGTGGCCCTAAAAGATTTCCTTCACATGTGCTAAGCACTCCTCAAATAAGAGGGCAATTCTAGCCAAAAGGAGCTGATGCACATCAGAAATATTGCCACTTATAAACACTTAAGAGTCATTCCTGACATACTGAATAAAGCTGGTTAAGTATTAACTGCCTGTTTCATTAGTAGCCACAGGTACTAAAAGGAAGCGAAGGCTTGCTATATATTTGCATGAATGTGAAACAGCAGCACTGTTTGAAGCCTTTGACTATGCTTCAGCTAAGGCACTTAAATCCTCTAATATTTCAGGTCTCCTAGATGCAGGCTTTGTTTGAATATACACTGAGTAAGTAACCACACATGCACATGCCAAGGAGGTGGAGGGTGAAGGAGACAACCTACTTCATTCTCATTTGTGTACTCAAAAATTCCAGTTGAAGGAAAGACAGATTGTACTAACCAAACTCCTCTACCCCAATTCCCCTCCTCCACTTTTTAAGCTTCTCTTGGACTTTAGAACTGTATTAAACTTAATGTTTGCCATAATACCCATTATATACCAGCATACAAATAGGAATTCAGATAGCATTGATTCAAATGATCAAAATGGACTCACGATCAAAAGCATTTCAGCTCATCCTCACCTCTACAAGTTTGTCTAATAAAAGACATTATTTCTGTCCTACACGGTGTTCCTTTCACAGGCTTTGACCATTAACAGCTTCAGTACTGTCACTTGCTGAAGTCATACCATGTCAAAACTGCTCCAAAATACATACACTAACTTGCTTCCATATTAGCTCGGACAGCTTCTCTCAGCTAGTCAGGATCTGAAGATAAACTTACCCAACGGAACAGAATATACACTCTTCATTAACTACTGAAATTACCATACATTTTCCTCAAGTGTCTAAATCTTGTCACTTTGAAGAAGCAATCTTTGGTATTCCAGGCATAAATCAGTAATGCCAAACACCACAAGAAGCAGAGAAAGTTACTGCTTTTATGACAGAATAGACAATGTCTCATGGCAACAATTTCTAAACAGTTATTTACACTTTTCCATTTTCTCCCCTCTTGGTCATGAAAAATAATTATGCAATTTACTATCAGATGCTTCCTTAATATCTAGGGGAACTGCAGGAACTAAATGGGGAGACTTGAATTATATTCCCAGCTTCTCTATATCAACTCATGCTGTCAACTCAAACAAATCTATCAAGTCATTATCATTCTCCAAGCCTCAGTTTTCCCCTTCCATAAGATGGAGGCAGAGGCCTACCTCAAGAAAGCTCTGTAAGGTAGAATTCAGGGGAGAATGCTGAGCAGAATGGATTAACGCAGAATTAACGCAAAACAAATGCAAAGAATAAGGTACACCCCCCTCCTTGACAAAAAACCTGACAAAACATTTGAAAATGTAAAATACATAACCAATGTTACACTTTATTTTACACTAAATTTATCATCCCCTACAAAACTGAGGTATTCCTCAAGAAGCCACTCTCTCACCATCAAGAAACAAAGAAAATACTGCATTCCATGTACAGACAGAATAGCTGAAGGTTAAATTCTAACCACAAAACACCTGCTAATTCTTAACAAGAAATTCAACTCTTTATGCATTTGGTTTTAACTACCAGCCAACCATCAATTATCACACCAAAACCATATACAGCAATTAGAGGTGACCTTACCTTCACCCTATAGTCTACACCACCAATCTTTCATTTTTGGCTAGATACACTATTATCAGTAACCACCCATCCAGGAAGCTGTCAAATTAGGTTTCCAATCTAATCTGCAAACATAAGCATTTCAGCAAGTACATTCTAGAAATAATATGCTATGGTAGAAATAATTACCATTTTAACATTTCCTTTAAGGGAAGTGAGGACAAAAAAATTGACAGAGAAAGCAATATACCAAAGGCACAGTGCAGTTGATGTACTATATGTATGCATGCCCATTAGATACACATAAGCACACACACCCCCCCACAGTATTTCATATTAACCCTTTCTAATGGTGATTTGAAACTGATCAACCTTCAAAACACAAATTTGTTTCCAATGACAGGGATCATAATCCAGGTCCATGCATTGGCTAGTTATTATCTGAGCTGCAGTAATGGCTGTGCACAGCAAAATGTAATCTTCCCAAATGTCACAGTAAGTTATGAATATCTGAGCAGCTTAATGCACCTTACTAGCCATGAAGTGTGAGAATGTAATCTTATTACCTTTTTTATGGTTGTATTTTTTTGAATAATGTAGCCTTTGAACTGATGTATAGTCTTTCCTTGCACTTTAGCATGATTTGGTCTCCTATGTCGCACAGTACATTTTTCAAAATTCTCCAATTCAACGTATTTTAAGTCCTATGCTGAGCTGCATAAACAATCTTTATAGCAACCTACAGGGTGGCATAACGTTTTCTTTCTTCAGCAAGTATAAGCTTACAGGAATGGTCTTAAAAGTGCAGTATTCAAAGTATTCAAATACATCCTCACAAATTTTACATTTTGCCAGTTATATTTACCTTAAAAAAATTTATAAACTAAACCAATAGCTCAAGCTTTTTGGTAAAATGTTTCTACATTTAGCTGATTGAGAACAGGGAGAATATTTTACAGCCATTTTTAACTACACAGAGAGTGTGATTTTTTTTTTTCCACTTAAAGCAGCAAACTAATGAGAAGGCAACATAATAGCACTAATTTTAAGTCTAAAATAGCACTACATCACTTCTAAATAGAAACAAAAAGCCAATTTAAACACACATAACCTCTCTTTGCAATGAACCTTTCATGTAACATAAAATGGGAGAAGTGATCCAAGATATAAAAGAGATGGCGCACTCTTTGGGTGAGCAACTACCAAACTACAGTATGCAGAAAACAGATCAGAATAAACACAGCCAAGCTCCACTTTCCTGAAAGATCATGATCTAGATTAATAATCTAATTTAAAGTCATTTTTCCTAGTGGCAGAGATAAAATATTTCAAAAGCTTGTAAGAAAATGTGAGGAAAAGTATTTCTATGAACTATAACAGAAAAAAAAGAAATCAAGTCCAAGACCACAATCAGCATTTCTCTTGGAAAAGCCAAATTGGCTATACTTGGGAGAATTGTAGAGCTGGTTCTCCACAGTTTTACTTCAAACCTCCACAAAAGACTTCACTTCTACAGAGCATCCTCGTCCTTCGGGTTACTAGGTAACATACACATCAAGACAAATGTACTATTTTTGTTCCCTAAAGCCAGGATGAAAGAACTATTAACCAAGCAAACCGTGACCTCCCCTTTCCTCAAGATGTTAATTTTGTAGTCTCAGAATTGTTTCTTTAGTATGTTCAAAACAATAAGTATGGAGAATGCCTATCCAATGGAAAATGCCTATTCCATGAAAAAAGAAAAAAAGATGCAGTCAAATAGGCCAGCTCCATCTCAGTGGAAGTTTTAAAAGTTTATGCTTAATAAGAACCTGCAAAGCTGTGTATGCAAAGCTGATAACTGCCCAAAGTTTTCTATTCGTAGCAGTAAGGTACTTATACAAGATAAACATCAAGAAAAATGTGTTGAAGCTAAACCAGTTGCCTTTTCAACAAGTAAAGGTTTGATATACACCCTGTATTTTACCTCTGTTCACAAAATAGCTATGTTACCCAAAATAGTCCTGTTCTTACTGCAATTTTACATCATGTCAGTTGATCCAAGGTTAAAAAAACTAAACAAAAAAACCGAAACAAAAAAAACCACGCCAGAAAACACCCCTATGTTTTTCATCCCTCAGGGATGAAATCTGAATGCAGCTTCTGGAGAACACAAACGCAAAAAAAGATTAATTCATTTTAGCCATTATGCTTCTGAGTAGCAATAAATATAATATTCTTTGCCTACATTTACTCTTATCTTCCACCAAAGTAATAACCCACATCCTGGACTCCATCCCTTTTCACGTATTCAGAAACTCAAAACAAATATACTGATCGTGAAAAATACATGCCAAAGATTTGGGAAGTATAAGAACTAAAATCTCTTTAGGGCAAGAATCATGACTGATCCCAAGCCAGTTAAATCCCCTGAGGGCACATAATAAACAGTAAAAGTCAACACTGTGGTACACATCTTGGGTGTGATAAAATTATGGTTCTGATTTGGAAAGTCCTCTACAGATAGAAGAGGAAAAAGGTGGGGAAAAAAGAATAACTCATACATACTAATTTGCGGCAATCCATTCTCTGCCCCTCACCCCCCACTTTTCCATGCAGTCTTTTCTATCACTAACACAACACTTGGAGGTGAGAACATATTAAAATATGAGTCCTAAGAGGAGATTTGGTAGGAAAGCCTCTTGACATTTTGGATAAGTATATCAAATATAGTGACATTAGCATGAACGTCAAGTCAGCGAAATCAGGACAAACAGGGCTCAGGCCCAGAGAGGTTATAGGGAAGCAAGAAAGGGACAGAAAAAGTCTGGATGTCAACCTTTCTTTCTTCAATATATTGCCACTATATCAACCATAATGCTATCAACCATAATGCAATCAGAAAAAAATAGACAAAGCACAAAGAACTGTGGGAAGACCCACTCATGAAAGGCAAGGTCACAACCTTTCAGCAAGATGCAAGTGATTTAAAGTCATTTGCTACCTTAGCTCAAAGTTTAAAGTAACATGAGACCATGAATATGCAAGCGACCAGTGACTCTCTCACAGAAGGAAATATTCTACACCAGCCTCTTCCATAAGCATTCTCTTTAACCTTGTTCCAAACTTTGCACTTGCTTTCTTCCATGTTCAAAAAACCAAAACCAACCCAAAAACAATAAGACAAAGAGCACACAGGTATTTCTTGAGCAGAAAACCACTTCCTGCTGATATTTCAGGCTGAATTCACCACTTTCCCCCCCAACCAACACTACCCAATACTTACAGTACAAAAAAAGAATACTAAGAGTACTCATCTCCTCTGCTTTCTAAGGGAAAAAGGATGGTAAGAAAGAAAAAAAAAAGTTCATTTTCTTCTTAATTAGCTGCTTTCTCCCCTGTTGTCAAGTTCCTAACAAGACTGCCTAAAAGTAAATTTAACAAGCACCCACAAGGCGTTAAGAGTCTACTACTGCCACCTAATGTTGTATTTGAAACCGTTAGCCCAGCATTACACATTTTTAATATAGTGTCTCAGCATGGTATAATTCTCTTCCTCCCCAAGACAGCTTTATATCAGCAGCTTATACCTCATGCTCTGTCACAACAAAGAAGAAAACTGTATCTCCAGGAAACAAGACTGGGTAAGATTTCAAATTAGCAGAAAAGTTTACATTTAAGTATTGGTTTATGCAAAACCAGAGTTTCTTCAACTTCACAATTTCTAACTATAGAAGGCACACAATTTACCCAATTTACACAGGAAAGAGTAGCAAATATCTCCTATCCAGTTAATCTGAGACGTAACACAGTTCCTTAAAACTTTTCTTTAAAAAGGCACTGATCTATGTCTATGTATACATTAAAATGACTCTCTCACACAAAATAACAAATGTAAAAAAGCAAAATTCTTGTCCCAGTAGATACATCTGAAGCATCCTTATGGTGGTGACATTCACCTACGGGTTTCTCCTTCCCAACAGGGGGCGGGGGGGGAATGTTTAAAGGATAATTATGCTGTAACCAGTGATGTTGTATTTGTCCTAGCTAATCATCTAGTATTTTCCACTCTGCTTGCAAGCATTTTTATGTCGAATTAGTCCACTAACACAACTAGTTCAGTTTGTAGTGTGCAGTTAAAGCTCCACTGCAAGCAGAGCAATGGAAGGAAAAATTAGAAAAAATTACACAATGTTTTTAAACACGGGGCCAGGAGGAGCAGCACTGTGAATTTCAAGTTTTATACATTTTGGGTTTTAATCTATTTTAAGAAAGGCTTTTAGAAATTTTTTTTTTAAGTACATACCAAAAAAATTAAATTCAATCTCTATCTTATAAAGGAACAATCCCAGTTTCAAGCTAAATGAAGAGCAAAGTTACAGCACTCCACACCATCATGCACAGTGCTTCTGCCTTCCCTTCTGGAAATTCAACAACAGATTCCAAAAATGAAAGACATAGACAAGTCCACTACTAGGAATTTTACCCTCCTCTCAATCTTTACTGACCCATCAAGAGGTGGGACAGCTGATATGAAAAGAATAATTGCCAAGAACAAGACATGAAACAAGTACTAGGGGTCCAGGGAACCACACTCTGACATAGACCAAACAGTGGATGTACCCAGCAAACCTGCAGGCCATTGGGCAAGCTTGGAGAAGAAAACAGGGGACAGTATAAAACTGATTCTCTACTGGCTTCTGTCCAAAGCACGACACTGAGCACAGAAGCCCTTTGCTCCTGAGGAAGCCACATGACTATAAGCTTTATTTCAAATCCCTGAGGAAACAAAGGACTACCAAGTTGATTTTTGCAAACCAAACAATTTCAAGACAAAATTTCAACACACTCCAAATAGTGGCTAAAGGCACATTTAGAAAACCTGGCAGTTTTCAAAGTTTGGCTTATATTATAGATCTCAGTAGACATTAATACAGATATAGACCATATCCAAATCCAGCTGAAATTCATACCTTTCCAATATCCATATTAATAGAACTAAATTCTGCTTCTGTTTTAATTAACTTTTTTCAGTGTACCTTAACCTGTGATACTGTTTAAGACATACAAGAAAGATATGACTCTGAGACACAGTTTAATAATATGCAAATTTGTAGCTCCATACAGGAAATGAAATATCCTAAATCTTTACATCACATCAGATTCATATGTGCATTGAAAGCAAATAAATCATTTAAACCATGATACAGAGAACCTTTTTAAATTTGCATTTATCTACAGTAAATACTGCCATGTTCTTTAATAGCTTGCTAGTGCAATCTTAGCAAACTAATGATTTATGGTTTTGACATTTTAAAAATCAGAAATCTGTCATTTTATGACATCCACTAGAAAGTCAGCTCGAGTTACATTATTCTGAATTTAAACTCAAATACATGAAACACACATAGCAAAGCACTGTACCATACTGTCCATTTCATTATCCCAGCACTTCTCTCCCTAGCTACACTTCTAAAAGTTATCTAACATTTTTATTTGAATTTACAAGAATATTAAAAATAGATTTTTTTTTTTTTTCCAGGATCCAGATACATATAGCTTCATTAAGCACATAACTTTTTGTCAAGTCTGGAAATATCACCCATCAGCAAACAAAAACAATCTGCTATACACTGAGAGAAACAGACTGCCTCAGTCACCAAGCTGCACAGGTCTGCATCCTGTCCTGTCTTAATCCTTCCTCTCAAGGAAGGAGCCCAAAAGATAACATTTCTAATATCACATGAATCAACATGTCCAGAGTGGGGAACAAACCATACAGTCAGGATGACTTTACAGAGAATACCCTGCTTGGGCCTACCTCCATCAGTCAGGACATTCATATTGTATGCCGCAGGCAGAAGCAAATTCACTCTGCCCATAGGCCAAATCAGGAAAAAAAACCACCAAAAAAAACCCCAACTATACAACACTGACACCCCACCTGAGCAAATATAACTGTAAGTTTACATATACTGAAAAATGAGGGCCCACACGGAAGTTCGACAGGTAGGTTAAAATGAGCAAAGCAGACTGACTCCCACTGCCAGAAAAGAGTCTTTTCTTGCAATAACTAGCAAAAAAAAAAAAAATAATTCAAGTCTAATAATACATTTGGATACTCCTAAAAAAAACACTTACCTGAAACAATTTGCCCAGGTTTTCTTGTCATTAAATTACTTTTTGTAACCTGCTTAGTATTCAGCATCTGAAAAACTAACAGCTAGCTTTTTTCTTTTTAATTACTTAAATGTAAAATACTACCAAAGATATCTGGTTTCCTTCAACCAAACTGGTGTGAAGAGACAGTAATAATAATAATTCAATAAGAAAGCATTTTAAGATGCTTCCTTTAAATGTCTAGTTTTACTAATCACTCATTTATTATCATTATTTCAATATGACAAGGAAATCACAGGTGTAGTAAACCCCTTCCAATTATGAAGAACTACAAACAATTACACAATTATTCTTATGTTTACCACATATACTGAACAGGAACATTTCTAAAAATATATATATGCCCACAACAGGTTACTAATGTACAATAATATATTATATTTGACCTTCTGAAAATTGCAGCTTCCTAAGCTAAGAAAACTAGAAAAAACGTAATGTAAATAATTCTCAAAAAGTCTCCCAGTGCATCCAAAGTGTGCAAGACAATCTTCTGGGGTGTGGAAAGAAAATATTTTTTGCCTCATTACTAAATAAAATTTTAAAATACATTTTATTTTATCTTTATCTCATCCTTTTTAATTTCTATTTTTGTATGGTTTATAATGTACATAATATACTAATGCAGCAGTACATGTATATAATTTATAAATAAATAGTTATACATTTATTGGGGGTGCATGCTCAATTTTTTTTTACTGATGGGGTGTGCAATCACAAAGGTTTGAAGACCATTTGTCTAGATGCTAGAGAACAGACAATATATCCCAATATTTTTCTATAGAAACAATACATCTGTCTGGCATTTTACGGTGGATTGGGGTGGGGGGAAGGAAGCCACCACTCTACAGAATCTGAAGTTTGCACCCTGCAAGTCTTATACAAGCAATCCTTCACATAACGTTATAACTTTTGACTTAAATTTTGTAATACTTGCAAAGTACATTATTAAAAAACTGTGTAACAATGGAATTCTAGGAGTAAAACAAGGTTACGAGTTTATTCTAGGAAACGTGTTTGAAAGTGTTTTGCCAGCTTGTAGAGACTAGGGGATAACAGCTACAAGGAAGAGAGAAAGATGAAAGGATAAAGGAAATCACAGAAGAGGAACAAACTAGAATATGTTCCAAACATGGAATTGTATAAGAATAGCAAAGAAGTGTGTATGCTTACAAGAGGAATAAAATGAAGCTCAAAAAGCCAAGAAAGAATACAAGATGGAGTAATCAGTTTACTTATAAAGCTCTGGCAGGTTTTATCAGATTTAGCAACCATAATGTTAAGTATTTCCTCTCCTACTGAAAGTCGCAGCCCTCATATAGCACATGCTAGAAGCAAATGTGTGCCAGCTCCTCAACTGCCATCACATTTCATAGCTCAGCAGATTAATTCCAGAGAATTTCAGCACAACTAAAGGCACCGGGTTACAAATTCCAACAGAAACCAAGAACCAGCACATCTGTTTCTGTCATTTCTGACACTGCCTCGATCCAGAACAGCTGGAAAACAGTGCACTTGCCTTCTCACAATTGGCAGAGATTGCTGCCACAGCTAAAGCAGAGACGGTTAAGAGTTTGGATGTAAGAAATACTAATGACATGCTACAGGAAACTTAACACTCAGCTTTCCCTGTTGTCATTTTTTAAATTTTCTGTAGCTGTGATCAACATGGGACAACCTTGCAGATAATCCTGACTAGAATAGAAGGGTGCCTAGAATAAATAACAGCCCTTCATTTATTCTTACCAAAAACTGACTTTTTTTTTTTTTGCCTTCAGATTCCATCCCCCTCTGAATATGCCACTACATTGTTTAGAGTTTTAAAAAATACATTACTGGAAATCAGTGTATTAAGTGTATTGAAATAATAGGCATCTTAAAGAAGGAAAGCACAAGACTCAAGTGGTATATCAAAAGGATTAAGAGAGTCATTATCTTACCAAACAGCAAATCAGTAATACTTGACTGAGCTCAAAGACCCACTACCAGTGCTGGTGCTCAATTCCTCTTTCTGATCTAAGCCATGCCCACGCACAAGTCGTCTAGCCAGCACATCCATACTGCTCACCGGGGCAAGAGCAAAGGCACCAGTCAAACCCACTACAGTCGCAACTATGCTCGGAGGACCTCCAGCCACCTGGGCTTTTATAGCAGCAAGACTGCCATTGCTGAACTGATGACTTCTACTAACTACACCAGAAGAAAAAGGTGCCTTTCTGAGAACAGAAGCCTCCACAGCTAGCCCATTTTTTTCTTTTATTTCTTTCAATTCCCACAAAGCAATACTGAAAGCAAGGACAGAAAAATGACTCTGCCACTTAACGTTTGTTACAAGTGGCTTACACCTCTATGTTTGCAAAAACATTTTAAAGCTTCCCCTTTCCCCCTGCCCCGATTTACCACAACACTGTTTTCCATTTGGTTGGGGTTTTTCCCCCCAGTACAGAACCTACTACTACTACTCTAAGGCTCTACCCCACCCCAATTTGTCTCTGCCCCTTTTCTCAGCCTATAGGCAATGACTGAATGGAAACTGTCTCCAAGGAATAGTTACAACAGTAAAGGGGGGGGGATAGGGGGGGACCCACCACACCACAATGAAAAAAACAAGACAAAGACTACTAGTGTTGCATATGTTATCGCTATTGCCTACAAATAAACCCTCTTGTTTATAATGTCCCCACTCTTCTCCTGCTAAGTGCATCTCCTAATAAATTCCAGTTCTCGTGACCATCCTGTATGACAACTCTTTCCCCCCTTGGCTTTTTCCATTTCCATAGAAAACAACATAATTCTGACTTAGCTATATGACACCCGCCTATACATTTAGCTAAGCGGCTCTACCCATCCCGTTCACACCACAGTTTCCCAATTCCTCTGGGAGAGCCACCTCCAACATAGGCCAGCATGTAAACTACTTGTGCAACATGCTATGTGCACAGAGGGGGGTTATGTTATAACCAAGCTCATTTTAACTGCTGACCAGAGCAGCAATTGAAGTTAGACCTAAAAAGACAAAAGCAGCCTCAACTAATACAATTGTAAACCACACTCTCTTTGATTTTTAAGTTTACAATCAAATACCACCAACAGCAACTGTCAGGTATTCTTCCAAAAACCTAGCAAGACCCTCCCACACCCCTGTGACCGACTGCAGTTTAGACTGGAGGAAAGCAACAACTGTTAGACAAAAGGGGTTTGAATTACAGATTGAAACAAGCATTTAGCCAGTAAAGCCAGCATTTGCTAAGGCTTGGCCTCCAATATTTTTAACTTAAAAAGAATTTTTTTAAACACCAAATTCAACAGATTTGTCAAAAATTCTGACAAAAACACAGCACTAATGAAGTTCCCAACCTTCCTTCATCATCAACACTGTCACGTCACGTATTCAGACTTCTAAGGCAAAAAAGGCTCGTTCTAGAATTACTACGCTCATAAGGATTTAAGAATTTAGAAGGATGCTTAAACACCTTCCCCACATAAAAATCTGTGAATCAAACCTAAACTATTGTTAGTGATAACAAACATAACCTGAAAAAGGCTACATCCAAATAATGTAGGAGTATGTGAAATAGTATTTCTTAAAATACTCTTTTCTCTGTGAAACGTATGATTAACTGAACAATAAATCTTGCTTCAGTGAGACAGTGAAGGAAAGAACATCTGCCACTATGAAAAGCTACTCAACTTGAACACAAAGGAAGTATCATTACAAAAGAAGAGGTTAATGCCATCAGAACAAAGAACAGTACAAACTTTTTAGCAAAATCTTCTATTTCATTCCACATCCAAATTATTTTCCCTTTTTTCTTTAGTGTTACCAGCCACTGTAGTCCTACACAATTTCCTTCAAATTCTGTCAGTAGTAAAAACCCACAATAAAAGAACAAGTAACTATCTTCCTACTTTCTTAAAATTTGTCCCTACTATAAAAATAGTACTTATTTACTAAAACAAGTTTCAAAGAAAACATGTAACATCTATCACAGCCATAGATTCTGGCACTGCAAGGATAACTACAGAATTTATAAATAAAAAACCCTTTGGAAATGATAGAGGACTTAAATATTTTTCATCTAAACAAATAGAAAAATATCTTCAGCTTATAAGTAAACCATTTTGATGTCAATTCTAAACCTGGAGATTCAGTGAAGCCTCTAACAGAGGCATTATTTCATTTGCTTTCTTTCTACTGGCACATTATCTCTAGAAATAAAGTTTTGCCAAGCAAATTCACACTGTAGAAAATCACAGATGCATTCCTCAACATTTATCAAATCAAGCTCTTAGTCACAATATTTTCTGTGGCCTTCGATACATGTAAATATTTACTTAAGAGAGAAAGATTTCCCAATACAACAACAGAAGAAGTAATTACCACAAAAATCATGAAACAAGAAACAATTTTCAAGACAGCAACCCAATAACAGTATAAACTGTGGTCTCTTAGGTGTGAAGCCAAAGACTGGCACATATCTCCATTATCGCACTGCAAATATCAGGATGTCTTGAAATTCATGAACACATGTGCCTTTAAGAAAAAAAAAAAAGAAAAAGAAAAAAAACAGAACAAAAGCCTTTAATCTTGAAGTTTCCTTTTCCTTTCAATCAGTCTACACATTACCTTTTGTTCTGATGTAACTTTAGAGAACAAAGCCAAAAGAGCACTACTAACTACCCCCTGCCCTAGCAAAGACAGCGGTGTGTACCTACTCTTCTGCATAGCTCACTCTACTTTTCCAAGCAGAAAAACAACTTTAAAGCAGTAGCTGCAACTTCATGAGATTAAATTGCCTTTAAAGTTATACCAACTTTATCTATACACTAAACTTCAGTGGGGTTTTTTTGTCAAAGATTAAGACATATGGCACTGTTCCAAAACTCCAGAGTTGTTATAGCATGCACATTTCTTTGTAAGGCATATCCAAATCCAATAGTTTCTTTCACACCACACATTCATCCAACTTAAAAGTACATTTCTCTACTCCCCTTAATTCTGCAACAAAGTATATAGCTCACAATATTTGTAGTTTTTCCACTATTCTGTTTCTGCACAGAAAACATATGTTAATGAAAAAGAATAGTCATTTGATCAGTACTATTTCTGTTGCAGTTTTGGAATTCAGAAAATTCTTCCCAAAGCCAAGACGAATGCAAAAAGAAGTTACCTGAAACTTAGAATTCCACAATCTTTTCCCATCATTTTGGAAAAACCAACTACAGGGGGGAAAATAACATTGCTTACTGAAATTGATACCATCATTGCCACATTTTCTGCTGTTCATCATTGACTGAATTATGACCTTGTTCAAGGTAACAGCCCCGGTTTCCTGCCATGTTATCCAGGAGACACCTGAGGACCCCACAGCTCTTGGACTCTTCATTTGTGAAAGAGTTGCTACACATGCGCTGAAACTGCAATCCTTAGGACTTCCAAACTCCCAGGCCAACCGGCTACGCCGAAACCCAGAGTTTGCCTGGGCTCGGTCTCTCACAGAAGGGAACAAAAACCTCTGCAAAAAAAGAACTGCAAAAGTTTCTATGCTTTTAAGTCACTAGTGATCCATCAGATAAGCTGGCACAAAATCACAGAAGTATTTGATTACAGTGGTAACCCTGTCAGATTGTCATCACACATTTTTTCTAAACAGAAACATTTCTTTTTGGCAGAAAAGTCAATTCATCAATGGCTTGCTTCATTATAAAATTCTGAAGTAAAATGGTGAAAGTAACTCTTAAAAGACTGTTGCATATTTAAAGTTTAATTTCTGTACTTTAAAAAGTGGAAGAATCCACAGTCTCATCTCTACTACTAAAACAAAAAGTTGAAATAGGTATAGCAGAAATTAACTATTGCAAGCAATCAAACTTTTTGCAAGCTACACAGTATCCTGCTGTAGGGAGGTATTACCAAAAGCACTTTTTTTATAAAGTAAGGATGATGTAGAATGGTTAAAAACAAACCTACATCAAACTTGAGAGATCCCACACACAAAATAAACTCAAGTACAGCCATCCAGCTCTGCTGCCTGCACTAGTTCTTCCATACAAGCGATCAGCTCAAGCTTCTATTTATGCAGTTAAACTGCAATGTGACAGCAACCTGTGTAACTGAAAAAATAATCACTTTGTGCTGTAAAGATTTAAAAGGGGAAATTATCAAATTCTATGTAATGTTCTCCCCCACCACTTTTTTAATTAACCAATAATGGTAAGAAGCTTCATCGCATATCCAAATTCCCCTAAAACTTTCAGCAGGAAGTGCATGTGCCATTGTATTTAAAATTTCTATTGCCAATATAAAGTTAGTGCATTCCATTACATAGTCCCTCTTACTCTTTTCATCAGGTCTGCCTTATGACTTTCATAGTCTCAACATGGTTTTAGTTTAATAACTGCAAATAAGATAAATAAAAGGAGGTATCAAAGAATTATTAGTGAAGTGTCACGTGGTCAAATCCACAGACTTTTTTTTTTTTTTAAAAAACTGATAAAAAAGTACTGTACCAGCAGGGAGTAATAGATTGCAGAAAATAAGTTCAAAGAAGCAAACATGAACTTGATTCATTTACACAGTTTGAGATGTAGGGAAAACTACAAGGTCTTTAAAAAGGTTTCCTAAAGAAAGTGTCAGTTTAATTTATATAGGTGACATAATCAGGATGCAGTACATGAAAAACTGATACTACCAGCATACCCCTTTACTTGATACTCATGTTTGTTTTCCTCTATTACAGTAATTTATTCACCCCTTATCATGAAAATATTTTTGCAGTAGACTAACATAAAGCACACTCACTCCTACTTCACATATTTCTTAAGTCACAGTCACTCATGTCTCCTAACATCATGTATTCTAAACAGTCAGAAAATCCTGCCATTTGAGTTTTTTACATTTTAAACTGATGAAAAACATTATTTAATTGGTAGTGAAAGATCCCCAATCACTTATTCTACACCTGCTTAACTTGATCCCTCCAAAAACTAAGCAGGCTTGAAATCAAACACATAGGTCAGATGCCTTCTCTGCTTCTCTAAAAAAAAAAAAAAATTGATGCTGACAGCTGAGTACAGGCACAGTGGTTGGAATAGCAGGTTAGCTGCTGTTTCAAGGAGTAGTAAGATTTTAACTTTCAGGATATTGCCTTCAAAAATTAGTTACTTTTAGTAAGGTAATAATTCATTTTAAATAGTTGATTAAGAAAAGAATAATCATTTGTTGTAACTAGGATAACATTGTTTCACAACTGGCGAACAGGATGCGACTGTTTACCTGAAAACCTATTTTCATCTCAGCTACAACATATTACATGCATTGTTTCTTCCAAATGTTTGAATCATGGAAAAAAGCACTTAGTGTAAAGCAAAACCCACACAGGTACTTCAGCAATCATTTCAGTGTACAGTAGTTATCTTCATGTACAATAAATAAAGTGTAAATTAGGTATTTACATTCCCACAAAACTTAAGACTTTATGTCTTAAATTTTATTCTGAACAAATTTAGAACTTCTATCATCAGTTCAGTAAATGGTGATTTATTCAGACAATCTGTTTATTGATTATGGACCCACAAGTTTACAGAGGAAGCTTTTTGCTTGTTTGTTTCACATTTTTCTTTTTTCCTCCACTGTAATAGTTTAAGAAATGTCTATACATGCAATCCTGTGTAAACAGCATTGCATTCTAAGCTGTGTGGTATTCCAAGTTGTAACACATTCATTTCCTCAGAAATACAACTACTGTCTTTTTAGAATTATTATTGCAAGACCTCTGGCTCTCTTTACACTCTTCTGTGAGAATGAAAATACTGACTCCTGGGGAACTGCACTTAAACTTAATTCTCTGAAAATGTACTTTCTTGGAATTGCTAAAGATGAGATTTGTACTCTTCGAGAAATACCAGTACCTGACAGGAGATGAGTTTTTCTGGGCCATGATTTTTTTTTTTTTAAATAAAAACAATTCTTATAAACATCATTTTTAAGAATGTCAAAGTGGTTTAGGCTCAAAATTTGTGTTTTTACCATATGAGTCATAGGCCCGCATTCTCCTCACTCGTACTGGCTCTACTTGCAGCTGAGATATTTTTTTCTGACACCAACACAACAATCTCCAGGATTTCTTTCATAGCCTATCTTGACTCCTTCCATAATCAGCAACTTCCCTGAAGCACTGTAGCACATTCTTTCATGTTAAATGAAACATTCCAAAATGAAATCTTCCAATGCAGTTTTCCCAAATTTAAAAAAAAAACAAACCAAACCCAAACAAAAAAAAAAAACAAAAACCACCAGATGTTTTCTTAATTTCCTTTCATAGGAATTCATAGGAATTTTTTTCCTCCACTTGAAATTGACCTAGAACTGGCACAGCTTGCTACAAATAAAAGCTAAAGTAATTCCATAACAAAGTATTTTTTTATTTGAAGAATGAGAAGTATAAAGATATACAAGACTGAAGAGATGGTAGACAGGAAAACATGCAAAGAAGTGAAGGAGGAAACAGCAACAAATCTGAAGACACAAAGAAAAAGGAATTATATTTAAGGGAGAATAAATAGAATGAGAATTACAGCCTTTCATCTCCGTGAAACAGTATGTTGAGAAGACTAAATCTGAAAGCAAATTCCCTAGGTTCTTCAGAGTGAAAGAAATTTTGCAGGACACAAAGGGTTTCAAGAAAGCAATGCTGGAGTGTGAAGAGGAGAAACCAAGACTGCTTTTCTGGACAGCTATCTTCTGTTTGTACCTCTCCCTGGTTTCCTCTTCTGTGTACGCTGGTACTTACTACTGCTAGCTTCATTCAGCTTTTCCATAAATGTTCTTACAGCAGAAGTCTCCTTTGTATAGGCTTGTTTGCTCAGTGTGAAGTAGGGTTAGACAACCATTTGTTTTTACCTCCCCTTTCCATCCTTAAATCATATCTGATCTTCAAATACCACTCATTCACATACATTATCATCCCAACACAGATGATTCAACATCAATACACAAATGACAGAATTTCTTCTTTCACCATCTACATTATCATCAAGTTGAAAATAGCCAAAAAGACTTTCAGAATCCTCCTTTCTCACCTCTCTCAGCCTCCCGTGACTACTATACAATGCATCGTCTTGGACTGTAATCCTTCTAAACTCTTTGTCCCACTCACTTCAGCATATCCAGAACATGTGCAAATCCTTCTGTTCCAGGTGAAGTTAAACATTCAAAAATTATACCTTTTAATTCCATTTTCCCAAAGGAAATTCACCCAGAACATTCATTTTTTTTTCATCTTTTTCCCCTACAAAAGGAAGAAACCGTGCTTTTCAGTTGGTACTTGTCTTTAGTTTCCTCTATGTACAATGCTGCATCCACTTCTGGGTTTACCTCCATTTTCTGTCAAGGCACTTTTCTCAGGCCCTTTAGTATCTTCTATGCTGCCCTAATACTGCTTTCAGGAGTCACTGATAGAATAGAACATACAGGCCATCATAACTCAGGTTTCTTATTTGGTCAAAGCTATAGGGATTTGAAAAAGAAAAAAAAGAAAAAAGCCTATAAAACACACAAAAGAAACATTGATCATAGTACCATTCATGGAATTTGGAAGGGAAAAGAAGTTTCCAGAGGAAATAGATTTTCCTCTGTCCTCTGGGTCTGATCTAATTGCAGCAGTCTGTAGAAAGACAATCTTGGTACAAAAATCAATCTTTGAATACCTCCACTAGATCAACTCATCAAGTTTAAAAGCTGTCCTCATTTTCAGAGGCCTGTAATCTCTGCTAACAATACTTAGATACTTTGAGTGTTGTCTTAGCTTAGCCAGTTCTAACGGTGGTGCTAGTCACTTCATCCCATTTTTCATACAACCAACTCCTGTTTTCATACCCATCTATCAATATTGGTAACTCCTTCCTTGGGAGTTCATCTATGTCGGGTGGGCCCTATTCCAGATCTCCCCCCAGCTCCCCCAGACCATTCAGGTTACTACTCTCAAAATACCAGTAGGAACAGTCTGAAACAGAGTGTAAAACAACACATTTGGCTCTACTGTGCTGCAGCCCTCTACAAGTATTTCTGTAACCCTACTTCAGAAAGAAGACATTTTACTGTAATCTCTTCCTCTTATTTTGCTATTTTTCTCCCCATCTTGCATCTGAAATTACATAGTACACTCTTGAAAAACAGCACTGGAGCTTCTAACGCTGTGAGCCCTGCCTTAAAATAAGAGTTTAACATTTCTCCCAAGGCCTACTGTTCGTGTTGCTTGTTATAGACTGTCTGCATAAGTCAAGGGGAAAACATAAACAAATCAAACTAATGAAACTCCCACAGACATTACAGAACAGAACACACTAGTGTGGATTAGTAGCATAATGATTTCTATAAAGAAAACTTTCATGGATCTTTGAGAAAAACAGAAGGAAATAAAGCAGCACAAAAATGATAGATGTCTGAAAACTTTTTTATCCTTTGGCTATTTAGAAACTCATTTTTAAGAAAGAAAAATTAAGTGGTAATCTATAATCTGTGTAAACTAGCATCAAATCAATCTTCCCAAAGATGAGCAGGGATATCAAGACTGGTTTTACGCACACTTCAAAATAGTATAGTAATAGGTATTTTGATATTAATTCAAGATATTGTCAGTTGCTTTTTGTTCTTTTTCTTTCTCTTAGAAAGGCAGCAATGCTAACCACTGCATCCTTATGAGTAAGTCAGAACTATGCACAGGTCTGCTGCTACACAAAAACAAGACTGATGAGCACCATCTCATGGGCATTTCAGGTAACAGATTTTGAATAGAAAAAATAACTTTTTGAATTCTCCAGTATATGGATCTATTTTCCAAAACAAATACACTGAAATTGAATGATACACAAGCATAATTTCAAAGTTTCAGATGCTTAGATGTGAAAATACGGCACAAGGTAAGGACTTTTCTAAAAATTAGTCACTGCAAATATATCTGACAGGAATGTTGTCACATCCACACAGAAAGAATTTTAGAAGTATTTAGACACGTAAAGTAAGTATTTATAAGCAGCTATGTACATACACTTAACCCCACCCCTATCCCAAGGAATCCACTTTCTTGCACAGGGACTCTAAAACAAGTTTTTAAAAAATAAGATGAGAGCAGTACCAACAGAACTCTTTTCCCTTTTAAGCCAGTATGTAATTCAAAAAAATAATTTTAAAAGCATGACTGTGTACTTCCATATTTTCTTTTCAACTTTACAACAGTCAATGAGATTCTACCAGATTGTTTACATCCATTTCTGCAGATCCTAGGATGACTAAAACATGACTCCTTAAAGAGAGTCTTACGGACCATATTGCTTCGAGTACTTGACATTCAACAATACAGTTCCTCTGTGACCTGAAATTTTACCCAGTAATAGTAATACCTCAGAAGGAACATCCCCTCTCACTTGTCTACTAGTTCAGGTTACACATAACATTGTTGTAGCACATAACATTTTGATCTTTCTTCAGTTAATTGAAAAGTTTAATACCAAATAAATTTATCAACAACTAACCTCGTTAAACACGTTTCTGATAACTAGAAGTTTGTTCATTATGGTTTCTGTAAGATTTATTGGTAAAACATCTTGTAATAGTCAGTCACAGTCAAACTAGTTTCAGTCCTTTGAGGGCTAGCTTTCACCAGCCCTGCACATCAAATGAAACTTTGCTTACTGGTTTTTACTTATTGGATACCAGTAACAAACAAAAAAATCAAACCAAACCAAAAGATTCATCACAGCATTTTAAGTATCACTGCAGAAATGAAATTAGAGTGAATGCAGATTCTGCTAGCACATACAAAACTACTCCTGGCAGAGTATTCCACTACGAAAATTAGATTGTTAATTCTAGAGCGACATAATTTTTTGAAAGATATAAAGCACCGTTGTGTCCCTCCCTGCCCTGAACACAACCTAGTCTAGCTCTGGGAAAGGCATTAATTAGAACAGCATGGTCTACCTGGAAGAGGAGGCCACAACTCTCCAACCAGACACTGTACTGTGTCACTTGCCCACACCACCTTTACAATGATTTCACAGCAGCTAAGGATCAAACCAGATCTAATATTTCAGATGCAGATCAGAATGACTCTGTGTAAGCCTTCTGAGCAAACCCTACAATGTTTCCTCGGCTTCCTTCCAAAACTCACTAACAGTGATCTCTATGCACAGCCTCAGCACTGAAGCTCAGCCAGCTCCCACTCATAATAATATTAGTACATTAGCCAGTCTAGATCCTCTGGAATTGATAGGAAGGAGGATAATATGTTATAAATTCCAGCTACCCAATTTGTCTTGTCACCACATGAATCTCTGTGAAACTATCACGATCAAAACAGGTGCCTTTTCCCAAGTTCACTTTAACCAGGGCAAGTGTATAAACACTCAATCAGCTGAAATAATTCTCCTTGTTATGATAGTAGCCAAGACATATCAACCCACCTGTAGAAACTAACAGAAGAAACTACGTTTGGTCACCAACCCTGCCTATCAACATGGGTTACCTGCCTGGCAACAAGTATTTCAGCTTCATCCCAAGATTCACATCTCTCATACAAGTTAACACCAGGGCAAGACGTATTTTGTATGAAGCAGAATATAATTATCACAGCCAAGACACTTTTCAACATCTTTCTGTTCCTGACCCAATCAGGCCCATACCAGTTCAAGTATCATGGTACCCAGGCTTCCAGATTTCCCTTACAAAGATGAGAGATTACTGTAAAGCCAAACACACAAAGTAAAGTTCCATCCAATGTATCGAGTCAACTTTAGCATCTTTGGTTGGACTTTCATTAGAGCACTGAATTTTCTTCCCTTTGCAATCAAAGTTTATGCGTCATTTATTGTAGTATTTCACAAAACCCAACTTTTTTTAGTTAGTCTACAAGGTTGAGCTCCACTCCATAAGACTCAATGGTACTCCTTTTAGTACAGCATTTCCAACATCTTCAAAACTCTAGCAGAACACCTCATATAAGGAACACTTGGCTATTTTTAAGTTTTTGCACTGTTAAACTTCTTGCCACTCAAACCTAAATGACTGCAGGCTTATTGGCAATTGTTCTAAGCTGTCCCCCAATCCGCTTTGTGAAGATTTATTATTTACACTCAGTCTGTTACACTAACTGCATAAAATACTAGCTGGCCCTATGGCTGATGTTATGCAGGAGGTCACATTCACACATTGATCACTGGCCTTATAATCTATACTTGACAGTCTTTAAAGGAAAGCTTCTATTGGCAACTGTAAATTTTTAAGCACTATTCCAAGATAAGCCTTTCAGTATCTGAATTTTAGGAAGAACGTTGCTCTTCTCTCAAACGTTTGTATCTTGGTTTTTAACACTTTACATATTTGATTGGTCCACTATTACAATGCAACAACTCCTGCCTCATACTTTTTTATTTCAACCACCACAATTATGTCACAAAATACTATACTTCTAACTTGTAGCATGCTGCTTCAACGGAAATCTAGTAACTGGTTTTGTTATACAATATTATAGTTCTCTTGTACTTCTATGTAGGACCACAAATTTTAAAAATCCATAAGCATACCTATAGACAGCATGTGTGCACACACGTATTCTCCATACGCGTGGAGAATAAGGCTTGCATCATATGCAAGAACAGTACAGTCTTCTTTACAGAAGACCAAAATTTGAGACATGAATCAAAGGGACAAGAAAAACAGCACTGAGGTGACACTCAAGAAAAATGTAATAAAACAGAAGCTGTGAGTAAATAATGAAAAGGATATATATATAGTAGAGGTAAGAGGAACAGGAAGCCCAGCAATAACTCATGCAAAATTATCTAAGCTGAGAAATAGACGTTAAAGGCATTTAGCTCTGCAGCCCTACAGCTTTACGGTATAGCCCTCTCAAACTCAATTGTGGGCTTTTGCTAACAAGGCAAACTTAAATAGAAAGCTAAAGAAGTGTCTGTAAAACATACTATATAAGTTTTTATCTTAAATTCATAAAGTTTGAAAATACTTTCAAGTGTAAATTGGTGTGTCTTAATGCACACTAAGTACATTGCAGATAGCTTTTATACACTTCACTGCAAACTTAACTCAGGTTGCTCTCTAAATGTAAACATCCCCATTGTGTTTTCCAGATTCAGTTAATATAAAAACCCAAAGTAAACCTCTCATGTCCTCCTACTGGCATTACAGGTGAGCACACAATTTGTATTACAGAACACTTCACTTTTTGTAACCGAAAACTGAAGCAAGAAATACCAACATAGGTTTTGGCATAACCACCACATTATTTCAGCTCCATCAATTGCTACGTTAAAAACAGCAAGAAAAAACCCCTGCCTCTATTTACTCAAACACTTGCAGTAAGTGCAATGAGGTCTTGAAAATCCAATTAAACTTATAAACCCAAAGTTTTCTGCAGTACCTTTAAGATGTTTGGAAAGTAAGGTATTTTCCGCCTAGCAAAATCTCAATTTTCCTTCCAAAATTTACTATATAGCTGACTTCCTTCTATTCGGTATTTATTTAAGACTGAACTATGCAGTATGAGTGAAGCAGATTAACATTTTATCCACATTAAGCCCTCTTCAAGGGAGTAAGTCTGTGGAGGCACATGGGTGCCTCATGTATGACTGCTTTATCCATACAATTGTAGCATTCTTGTTTTATACGTTGACATCACTGCTTGAATATATTTATACTGTGAAACTGTAGCATTACACACTTACTTTCAAAAAATCAGGTTGTTCTGGTTTTTAAACACACGTAAACTGAAATACTGAAAAAATTCATTCAATTACCAACATTGGGAAAAATACAGTGACAGTGGATGGAAGATGAAAGGAAAAATAGTATGATTTTCTTCATGTATAATTTTAAAAAGGGGTGGGATTGTCTGCTTTCTATTTATTATTGGACTCTTTGCAAAGCATTCAGCACAAGATACAACACTTGCTTAAGAAACCATTCTTATTTCAAGATAAACCTAAAACTTATTTCTCCTTTGTTGCTATTCTTCTGTTTTCTTTATGTGCAATGCTGTCTTTGGCAACACTTTTACCTAAACACAGCTAGTGAATGGCGGAATACGAAAGGCTGCCGCGATACAAATACATTGGTCATAATTTGAAAAGTACTTCAATATAAAAATTTTAACACTATCTTCTTTCCTTCCTCTCATGCAAATTTTGAGACAAGAGACAGTAAAGGGACTTGTGGAACATGTTTATGTTCAGCACAACCAAATCCTAATGAAACATTAAGGAAACATTCAGGAAGGAAAGGAAAAGTTATAGAAAGAAGAAATTCAAGTTACACTTATTTGTAACCTTATCAAAGTATAAAGCTAGTGTCAATCATACTCTGACAAAATACTGTCAGCTAAAGTTTGTAACCTTTGTACAAAGCAATTTACAGACAAGCAAGAAAACAGCTTTCAGCACCTAGAATAATTCTAATATTGCATTTGATTGCAACACTGACAAAAGAATTTTAAAAACTATTCTATTCCAGTGATTCGATCAACTCAAAGATCCCTTTTTTTAAATAAAGTAAACAAAACTTTAAGAAGAAACCAAAATTACTTTAAATGTAATTGCCGATCTACTCCATTACTGAATCACAAGTATCTTGCTGAATGTCACCACCCTTCAAACTCAAAAGGTCATATTAGGCAAGGTCCTCTTTTTGTTTTAAACATTCCCCATTAAGACAACTAACTAGAGTACTCAGCACTATATTCATCACCTAGTTTCTTAAACAGTCCATGTGCTGCTTGCAGAAGTTTGGAGCTAATTTAGCTGTTTAACTCGAGACTGATACAACTCCTGATGCCACTGGAGTAAAGAACAATCATCACAGCTGTTCCCTCTCCTTCTGTATGTGGGCACTCCAGGCAAGGAGGAGAGGCTGCAGCAAAGGACAGCTAAAGCAATAACAGAGTTCTTTACTGAGCAGAAAATACAGATGATACAGACAGCAACAACATTCTCTCAGAGAAAAACTTACCAGTGGCAATCACTTCATTGCCACCATAGTTCTGCACTGAGAGAACCAGAGGAAAGCAGTGGGTTATGGAAAATAAAGCTACAGATAAAAACCCCTCTTCACAGAAGACTCTTAAATTCCTAAAATATTACATACTCATTTGCTCAGCAACAGTTTTTAATTTAACTGTGTTTATCCTCAGCATCTATTATACTACTTTACCTGTGCTACACATGGCACTACAGATGGTGCTAAATGACTCCAGGTAATCAGAAGAATGCTCTTGTGAGATAATAACATTTAAGAAGTGATAAAATTAGATTTCTTTTTCTTATTATGTTCCAGTCCCATTTCTCACTGTGTTTAATACAAAACTAAATTCAGATTTATAGAGCAATAACATTTTTGGAACCCAAAAAATATGTGAAGTCAGTCATATAAAAACCAATATTTTATAAGACTGTCAAAAATAAACTGAGAAATGCATCCATTTACAGGAGAATTTTGAAGTTTGGTGGGGAGACAGGAGTAAATTTCTCTGCTTATGCCTCCTATTAGTTCAAAAATTAATAATAGTTTTTATTCTCACTGCATAAGAATGTTACATTTATGAAATCATACAATTTACATATTTTGACATTTAACATGCAATTGGTTCATGAATCACCCTACTAGCATTAATTCTTTCCATCAAATCCACAAGTAGGTTCTCATAAATTTAAGATCATCATGCTAGGGGACAAGAGTTCTTAATTTTTTTCAAATCACAGGCACTAGTCTAGTTACCAGTTTAAGGAGTTTTACACATTGGGAGTATATAATATAAAAGCTCTTGTTTCTAGCCTCAGATGGTTGTTGGTAGTAACCATGGTTATCATCATCTGCAGTGATGGCAGTGACAACAGCTGCACCCACAGCAAAGCTAGCCAGATACTTCAAATTGTAACACGTTTGTGCTTCCTCGGACATCATCGTTCGCACTTGGGAGTTTGCTGCACAAAACCAGGCAACTTACAGATTTGTCCACAAAGCATCTCTGCCTCAGGGAATGTACAGGAACTCCAAAGAGCTTCAGCTGAAAATAATTACACATTTCTGACTTTAGACTAAAAACCTGAAAATCTTAATTTCCATCTTGAGATCCTCCTCTGTTTAAAGCTTTTTCTTCAGTACATACATTCTGGACAATTAGCAGATAAAACAGAAAAACATCTCCCACTGCCATTCTTAGGGCCTAGCAAATAGGACGACCTCAGTATTTTCAACATGCTTTCTTTAGTTGCTCTTTGTATTGAAAAATAATTACTATTATTTCTACTGCTATATGTGTTATTCTTCACTTTTTTTTTTTTAATAAAAGAATCATTTCGCATTCATACAACTACTGTTATTTGGTTTCAAGCAAGTATTGCATTGAAGTTCTAGCATGAATTGACTTCAGGTTTTAGGACAGCCTGCTTCAGAAACTTCTGTCTGCACAAAACAGCCTGTCTCCTGCCTTTACAGAAACAAGACTCTCACTATACACTGTCAGTCACCAAGAACAGCTTTAGTGTTCATTTCCTCTTTCATAACTAAGCATCATGTAACATAGCCATTGGCAATGAGGTCTCAATATGTAAAGATGCTAAAATCTTCTCATCATTCACTGCAGTTAGCAGAAGGTTAACTTCAGCGGAGAAGAGATTGTTTCAACAAAACACAGAAGTTTGTCATCTTCCCAACAGATTAAAAAAAAAAAAAAGTTGTCACTCCTCAGCCCCAAGTCTACCAGACGACTTGAGCATTTACAAATTTTCTGCAGTGAGAACTGCTGTTATGAGACAGGTCACAACCCTATAAAGTCAAAATCCCAGACAACATAGCTTCATATTCCACTGCGTAAGTTGTAGAATGATACCACCCTCATTAGAGCTTTAATATCTATAAACTCACTTCAGGTTTTAGGTCATTGCTGATTAAGCTAAATAATACTTTTCTGAAGAGGTAAGTCACAGTTGTAACAGTTTACAAACAGATAAAAAAATACCAATATAATAAATTACATGCGTTAAAAACTAAACTTTTTTTTTTTTTTTTTAATACAGGGCAACTACAGAATTACCACAACAATGTCCTACTAGGAAATTTGCTTTTCAAGAAAACTGTTCTTATGTTGTTGAGGAGGTGATCAATATAGACACCCAGATAGTCTTAAAACACTAATTTTAGCTCATATGATAGTTTCTCAATTTCTAGTTTTCTCATTTGATAGCGTCATTTCAGTTTTAAGACTTTAGTTCTTCATTCTAGTTTTCTCATTTGACAGTTTCACTAGTTACTTTCTCATTTTAAGCAGGTTTCTACTTTTTGCCATATACTCTGCCCCAGGAAGTGGAAAACAAACATCTAAATGGCAACCTATCTTCCAACAGCAGTGACTGTTGTATGCAGTTGCCTTGAGGCACTTTAGTTTGCAACACCTATCAAAAATCATCACTAGCTTCAGTTCTGCCAATTCTCTGCTGACCTATACATGAATGCTTCCAAAGCAGGTAGCTCCGGTACAGTAGAAGTAGCTTTTTCTAGTCCTTTGCTATTCTTTGTATCCTTACAATCTCGTAGAAAAATCTGGACCTTCATTTCCCTTCCTAGGAAACTCAAATTTAACTAAATGTGCTGTTATCAGTCATGACCACCTACTTGGAGCAAGTAAGACTTGATTCAGTCTGCAGAAACTTTGTTGGACCTAATGGATGAAAAGGAAGAAGCCCAGCCTGACTCTTAGGGGCCCTGCTGTGTTTACAGAATTAGCAAATAAAAATAACATTTTCTTCCCCTTGCTTTTATACCACTCATCTTTGTTATGGAAATCATTCAAGCAAGTGGCATGAATATCTCAAAGAGGAGTATGCTATTTCATAATACCAAACGCAGTGACTGTATAAATACCTTACTGGTTTCACAGCACCATAATATGGAACTACAGCATACAGAGATCATGACTACAGCATTACACACAACAAAGCACTGCCTCAAGACAAAAAAACCCATGCTTGGGTAACTAATATTGAATTAATACAGTTGCCATACATACATTTCATTAAATTAACTGTGGTGTCAAAGAAAACACAATAATCGGGGATAGTTAGCTTGCATGCCGGTAATGGACAACAGCTCCTCTCAGCCAAACTACTAACATTTTTAAACAAAGGCAGCTTGGCCTTCAAAATTCTGGATTAAGTTTGAGGTTCACGCATCTTTTAACATCGGAATTTGCACATACAATTATTGCAATTGAGAAATCCTTTACTCTGCTTTGATCCCATCATTATAGTGATCAATACCTGCTTTAAGAATCCATTATGTCCTTTCAAGCATTTTTTTCCAATGCACACTGTAAGGTCACAAGCAAACAAACCCATTTAGAGGTATAATACAAATTGATAGACAAAACTCCAAGACAGAGTTGAGAAACAGAATTCTAACTATATCTCTAGCGTCATATATATAAACAATAATCTATAGGAAATATAAAAGCTGACTCTTAAAAGTTCTGACATTGAGTATTCAACTGGAAGAATATAAATAAGCGTTTAAAGCCATTCGCCTCCTTCCCCATATACCTACCTTTAACGGAAATTGAAGCATCAAGATCACTTCTAACTCAGTGCTACAGAAGTCAAAAGCACTGCCAGCCCACAGAAGACATGCAGTAAGTGAATTCCAAAACTGAAGAGCTATTCCACAAAATAGGTGTCACACATGACAGAAAACGTCCTTTAAGTCTGAGTTTGACTAGTCCTATTTTCAGTAATATGCAACATTACTACACTGAAATGCACAGAAATATCCTGTTCAGGATGATACTGGGCTTCAGCTACCAGAGTAGGGACTTTAATAGGAATGAGCCATGAAATTGTCATTAAGCCCTACACGTCCGTTAGCAACAGATACAGGACTAATATACGTCACACTACAGAGCAAACAAAAACACAGATACTAAACAATACATGACAGAGACAGAACAAGTCAAAATCCACTGAAATAATTCTCCTTCCCCCTGCCTCCAATGTAAGTTTAGCTTATATTTCTGGCACTCATGTACTTCAAAGTGATTCTTCCCATAGAAATTAACAAAGAGTCACAGAATCATCACAGAATGGTTTGGGTTAGAAGGGACCTTAAAGATCATCTAGTTCCAACCCCCCTGCCATGGTCAGGGACTCCTTCCACTAGACCAGGTTGCTCAAAGCCCCATCCAGCCTGGCCCTGAACACTTCCAGGGATGGGGCATCCACAGCTTCTCTGGGCAACCTGTTCCAGTGCCTCACCAACCTCATAGTGAAGAATTTCTTCCTTATATCTAAATCTACCCTCTTTTAGTTTAAAACCACTACCCCTCATCCTATCACTACACTCCCTGACAAAGAGTCCCTCCCTCATCCCTCCTGTAGGCCCCCTTTAAGTACTGGAAGCCTGCTATAAGGTCTCCCTGGAGCCTTCTCTTCTCTAGGCTAAACAACCCCAACTTTTCTCAGCCTGTCCTCATACAGGAGATGTTCCAGCCCCCAGATCATCTTCGTGGCTCTCCTCTGGACCCACTCAAGCAGGTCCATGCCTTTCTTATGGTGGGGGCCCAGAGCTGAACACAGTACTCCAGGTGGGGTCTCACAACAGCGGAGTAGAGGAGGAAAATCACTTCCCTCAACCTGCTGGTCACGCTTCTTTTGATGCAGCCCAGGATGCAAACAGCTTTCTGGGCTGCAAGCGCACATTGCCAGGTCATGTTGAGCCTCTCATCAACCAACACCCCCAAGTCCTCTGCAGGGCTGCTCTCAATCCATTCTCCACCCAGCCTATATCCATGTTTGGGGTTGCCCCGACCCAGATGCAGGACCTTGCACTTGGCCTGTTGAACTTCATGAGGTTTGCACAGGCCCACCTCTCTAGCCTGTCAAGGTCCCTCTGGATGGCATCCCTTCCCTCTTGGGTAGCAACCATACCGCTCAGCTTGGTGTCATCTGCAAACTTGCTGAGGGTGCACTCAGTCGCACTGTCCATGACCTCAACAAAGAAGTTAAATAATACTGGTCCCAATACGGACCCCTGGGGGACACCACTCATCACTGTTTGCCACCTGGACGTCGAGCCATGGACCACAACTCTTTTGAGTGCAACCATCCAGCCAATTCTTCATCCACCAACTGGTCCACCCATCAAATCCACATCTCTTCATTTTAGAGACAAAGACGTTGTGCAGGACAATATCAAATGCTTTGCCCAAGTCCAGGTAGATATCATCAGTCACTCTTCCCTTATCCACCTATCCTGGTTTCAGCTGGGACAGAGTTAATTTTCTTCCTAGTACTTGGCATAGTGCTGTGTTTTGGATTTAGTAGGAAAAGAATGTTGATAACACACTGATGGTTTAGTTGTTGCTAAGTACTGCTTATGCTAGTCAAGGACTTTGTCAGCTTCCCATGCTCTGCCAGGTGCACGAGAAACTGGGAGAGGGCACAGCCAAGACAGTTGATCCAAACTGGCCAAAGGGCTATTCCATATCATATGACATCATGCTCAGTATATAAAGTGGGGGGAGTTGGCCAGGGGGCAGCGATTGCTGCTCAGGGACTGGCTGGGCATCAGTCGGCAGGTGGTGAGCAATTGCATCACTTGGGGGTTTTTTTCACTGCGTTTTGTTCCTCTTGTTGTTTTCCTTTTCACCATTTTTTTATTATTATTTATTATTATTTTATTTCAGTTATTAAACTGTTCTTATCTCAGCCCATGAGTTTTCTTACTTTTATCCTTCTGACTCTCCCCCATCCCACCGGTGGGGGATGGTGAGCAAGCAGCTGTGTGGTGCGTGGTTGCCAGCTGGTATTAAACCATGACACCATCAATGCTGTAACCCCATCATAGAAGGCCACCAAATTTGTAAGGCACAATTTGCCCTTAGTGAAGCCATGTTGGCTGTCACCAATCACTTCTCTCTTTTCCATGTGCTTTAGCACAGTTTCCAGGACTGCTCCATGGTCTTACCAGCCACAGAGGGGAGACTGACCAGCCTGTAGCTCCCTGGGTCCTCCTTTTTTCCCCCTTTTAAAAATGGCAGTTATGTTTCCCCTTTTCCAGTCACTGGTAAGTTCACCAGTCTGCCACAACTTTTCTAATATGATGGATAGTGACAAGATCATGACATTTAGACAGTCAGGATTTGATTCAAAAGTTTGAATCTGAAACAAATAGTTTATAATCAACTTTTACTACAGCACACTTCCAGTGATTAAACTAAACTGTTCATCTGTGATGTTATTTTAAGAGAATTTCTTTGGGCAGAGTTAAGTTGCTCCTCTAAAATTTTAACTCTACCTCTATTCATATGACTAGAATTGAAAGAGATCCCAACAACTCTTTACATATCTAATTAAAAACACCTACAGACATATCCTCTTTAAAGTGCTAAGAACAACAGCAAAGGCATCAAGATTAAGTTAGCTCTCAAGTGAAACAATTTTTTCCCCCCAACTTCCACTTTGTATCCAGTTTTCCAGGCTTCTCAATTTCCCACACAAAACCTAGCTGAGGCAAAGCCTGAACTGACAAGTTTCCTTGTTACAGTCATCTACATCATCTGACAATGTGAAAATTATTTCCCCCCCACTTTTTTTTTTTTGGGGGGGGGGGCAGGGGTGTGCAGACAATACACAATGCTAACTTGTATCTAGAAGTGTTATACGACATTTTTTCAGCTTGCTCACAGCTTCTCTCAAGACAGGACACAGAACTATGCATACTCCTAAAACAAGATCTAGTTGGAAACAGGGATATTACTTTTCTGCAAAATGACAGTACCACCCAGAAGTAAGAAACCCAAGCTTCTGTTGTCTAAATTCTATCTTTCCGAAATATGTCTAGCCAACTCTGATGATCTTTCAGTCACCAGACAAACCCTTTCACCTGAAGATAATTCACCTTCCAGGAAGAAAATCAGGATTCTGTACACCATAAAGGAAACTTTACTAAAGCCCTAGCATGTGGGCAAGAAATCCAGTCTTCCAGCTCCAAACCTTTCCTGTCATGTAAGAGTGACCAGAGAATCTTATTCAAATACCTCAACCACAATGTCTGACACTTGTCTCTTTCTGTGTCTTCTCTCCATACCCATGAATCTGGCATTCTTCGCTGTATACGAGCCTAGTCTTCGCAGAAGAGGTGTTACAAATGTCCCCTTACAAGTCACTCACAACACCATTGCTATACACTCCTTACAAATGGCAATTTGAATCTCTTCCTAATAAGGATAGAAATCAGGGAAGCTTTCATTTCCTGCATACATTGAGACTTTACTAAGCCAGCAAAATTCCCAAAGAGCAATATACATTTCACTTTAAAAGCAGTACACAGGAAGGGCACAAGTCTTTAGTGCCAGGTCTCATCCGAATCATGGAATACACATCTCCCCAAAGGCAATACCCCTGCCAGTCAGCTGATCCATAGCAGCTGCAGCACGCAGTGGCATTCAGAGCTCCCCAGCCCACTACAGAACCCAGGCAGTGCTCCGGACTCACTTTTGCAGGCCAGGACAAAGGCAGCAGGTGCCAGGTCATGGAAGAGAGCAGAGGGAGCACAGAAAGGACAAAGCAGGGTGTCCCGGTGTGAGGTTAAACAGTCAATAATCTAGCGTGGCACGAGATTGGGACCTTACTTTTGAGGAAGAAATGGGCAAGAAAACAAGGCAATCTTTTCCCCATGAGCATTTACTGATTTGCATAAAGATTGGAGGCTGCTGGTACAGTTTCTGTGCCCGAGAACCCTTTTCATAGCACTTCATTTTTGAGTTAGGCACCACTGCTATCTCATTTAAACCAAGGAAGTCTGAAGCATTAAGAACATCACAGCTTCAGAAGGTGATCCTTGGCTGTAGATTACAAAACAGACAGAGAACTTTTTGCAATCCCAATTGAAATATCCATTCCCAGCATTTCAGTGGTCTCCCATTCTGTAACATCAGCAATATATTAAACTTGCATAGCTCCCCATCTCTCATTAGCTATTTTGAAACGCATTGTAAAAATGCAATCACAGTTACTCAGTTTCATACTCCATATCAGATACCTAGAAGTCAGGTATTACAGCACCTGAATTATACACTGGAACCAAATCCTAGAGTATAACAAAGCTCCCATGAGGGCGGGGGGGGCGGGGAAGCTTGCTAGTTCTTTTCAATCAAGTTCACAACCAAAACTACAGACAGATCACATGCTTCGTTTCAACAAAAACATTAGCAGGCGGCAGATGCTGACTGGACTGATAGTTTCCATTTGTTTATTTAACAGTCATGCACCATTACTAACATTAGTCATTTGGTTCCTATTCTCCCCCTGATTGCACTGTTTTGAGGCTTATCAGCAATTCTACTTCTGTATCATTGGCCATTTTTTTTTTAACTTCTGTCTATGATTCTGCATAAAGAACCTTTTGGGTTGGTTTTTTTTGTTGTTGGGTAGTTTCACAGGGTTTTTTTAAGCACTACTTGATTCCAAGGTCCAACTGAATTGTTAATAAACCTGCAAAAAACAAAAAACAATTATCCTTAAGAACAACAGTTTTAATCCTGAGAAGTGCAAACAGCATAGCTTAAAGACTTCTCTAATAATGGACTAGTAAAAGTTAAAGTTGCAGGATCTGCAAAGCCTTTATTCAGCAATTCTGCAGCAACAGCTTTTACCTTATTCTATCAAACAGCTCCCCACCAACACCCATCCCAATCATATTTGGGAAAGCAACCACTACAATTCCCACCCAAACCTGCACAGTTTGATAAAGGAACCAACTTGTGAGAGATTTATCAAGCAAACATTCAGCATCCTGGACTCTATAACCACATACTTCCTAGTCCACTGCAAGATGCTACTGGTTCTCTTGCTGCTCTTTTGTAAGAGAAATTGCTCTCCTGCTGCAGTAACCATCTTACCTGCGGCTTACTGATGCCTCTACCCTTTCAGCACTCCCAAAAGAGATAACAAATAAGCTACAGGTCACCCTATGCTCTGGTACAGTTACTGTTTTACAGGGCTAGTCCTGTATAAAACTAGAAATTTGCAATATCTAAGTGGGGCAAATAGACTTCATTTCAATAATTTATCTCTGCAACTTCCGTCCACACCAGAGAGAAAAAGAAGCTAATGGCGAAGGGTGGAGGGGGTTGACATGAACACACATAACACACTTCCACAGAACAAACGAGTCCTAAGTGGTTACTCTGGTTTTGATTTTCAGTTGCAAAGGAAAGCTAACCCAGTAGCTCTTTAAATGTTGCTTTCTTCAGTTGCATCAACAAAATAAACAGGTTTTTGCCTGAACAACTCACTTTCAGCTTTTCAGTCACACCAAAAATAATCTGAATTTGCTGTATAGCACATACGAAATTTTTTGGCCAGATGTATGTAGAATACAAAAACATCAAGAGACCTACTCACATGCAGGCTGCAGTAAAGTGACTCGCAGCTGAAACTCACAGAGCACTTTACAGGAAGCAACAGAGCACACCCTATTCGCACTAGCTATTATTTAAGTATCATCTCAAGGCAGCTATTAACAAGAAATCATGCCTGGGACGTAGCTGCTCCCAGCTCCCCAGTTATCACTAGAGGAATCCAGTGCAATGGAAGGCATTAGGTTTTCTTCTCCACAAATTAGTTTCTATTTAGAAACTACTTATGCCTATTTGCAAAGCTTTGGAATCTAAAGCACTGGAGCAATGCAAGCTCTTCACAAATTACAAGAAGCTTCCGGTATCAGCACAAAGACTCCAGTGTCTCAGGAAAAGGCACAATTGCAACTCACGCAGCATCATTATTTAGCAAATTTGATTACAGCAGTTGTGCAAGGATGCACCTCGATTGCTATCTGCTCTAAATATGGAGCACTGCACAGTGGAAACTACAGTCTCCACCGGCCACATGTGGTATTAAAAAAGCAGGTGGCAATAGTATCCTCTTTTATGCAAATTAATTAGAGCCCTCAGATTCCTGGCAAATGGCCAGAGCTCCCAGACAAAGTCTGAAGGTTTCACAGAGGAAAAAAAATGACCAAACTAGTTTTTGGACAGGCAATAATATACTCTAGCACAATACCAAGTCTAACAGAAAAATCCAGAATTAGTTAAAGCAGAAATGTAATCTAAATCAGGACATTAGTAATTAGGTCAAGCTAATACCAAAAACCATCATGCAAAATGTTATGAAGAGGCCAGAAAGGCCTCTAGGGGCTGGGGAAGGCACTTGAACAGCAGAAAGTTAGCTAACTGTAATTAGTGATTATGAAAAAAAACTTGTCTTCCAGATTGACCCATTTAAAATAAACAGAAGTTCTTTAAAAAGATAGGCATAAATGTAATGCACACAAGACTGAATTTGACAGAAAACGTTCTTAAAGGGTTTTATACACAGAAACACCAAAGGCAGCAAGTAGCTATCTCACACCCAATGACTAAACTGTAGAGCTTATTCAATCTGTGAAACAGATTAAAGCTTCCTCCTTAAGGTCCATAAGAGCTTCATGACTGCATGAAGACAGAAGCTCTAAATGCTTTAAGTTACCAACTTATCTAGTAAAAAAAAAAAAAGGTCAGAACACCACACCAAGTGGAATACAGTTCAGAACTGACTGCAGGTTCCCCAATAGGTGGTAAAACAAATACACAGATAGTGAAAGAAACCACAAAGAAAGCTCATTTTTATCTTTCATCAGACTTGAAATCTTAACACGCACACAAAAAAAAAAAAAACAAACCACCACACACACACTTGATTTTCAGAAGACTGGGACTTCTCAGCAAGCCTCAGCATCTGAATGTACAACTGACTAGCCACTGAGTACTGAACATTGTACCAAACCAACACTGCCATAAAAAAAGATTTAAGCAAATATCTCATCTCTGACTCTCCTCAACCTCCAGTATTCGTCCAACACAGCCACTTCAAAAAACTTCTCTTTACTCACACTCCTCTTGAATCCGCAAACTTTAGTTCATCCCTCCAATAATCTCTTTCAACGAACATGAATAATTATCTGTTTTTATCTCATTCTGCAATGTCCAGCCTTTGTAGCAACCTTGACATGCCATCCACCTATTTCCCTGATGCTTTTGACTAATTTCATTCTATTCCCTAATCCGCAAATGCTTTTCCTGAGCCAGTCCATCTGGCCACTACATTCCTGTGCTATCTGCACTACTGGGTCAGGCAAACAGTCCATCTAGCCCTGTATTGTCTGACAGAGGTGACACAAAATACTACTTAGAGCAAAGCAACCACAATAGATACCTGACTCTCTCTCCTTTGTTACAGGACACCAGCTAGAAAAATTGAACTGACATGTTCCCCTCTAAAGAAGAATTCTGAAGTATGCTATGAACACATTTTAAACAGGCTTACTTATAGAATGGATTGCTAATTAAAACTTGTCTATCAAATGTTGCATTATTAAGACATGATATATGTAAACGGCTGGTTCAGCCTTGCTTTTTTTAGCTTTTTTAGCTGGTTTTTTTTAGGTTTCTACAAAGCTTACTAATGGCAGTACAGAATGCCAACACTTCTGGAAAACATAGAGCGCATGTCATTCACAGGCTTTCACAGACACTTGACACTTCAGATTGGTCATGAGAAGCTATAAAAATTGTTCAGTTAGAGTGAGAAAAACTGAACGTTTTCCTTTGTGGTCTTAAAATTTTGTCCACAGTATTTTATTGTCCTACAGTGTGTTTTAAGTCACAGTCACAGAAGTGAGTTGATACCACAGCCAAAGTACAAATCAGCTCCTCTTCAGAGTCTAGACAACTTTCTTCTAAATCATGAGCATGTCTAATTCAGGACTGCCATTACCATCTCACTACATTCCATGCCTTTCTCAACTGACCACAAAATTTCTCTAAATTCCTACACTTATTATGCAGGGTGATATTTCCACTAACTAATTAGTAACGTCTGGGTTGCATCAATACCTGAAAAAAACCCCATACACATCACTTCAATAGTAAGTGTGTCCGTAACTACTCAGAATACATTCTAACAAGATGGAGGTCTGTCATTCTTATTTTAAGTGAAGGATGCGTGACTCCCATTACTCAACAATTTTCAACTAAGTCAAGTCTGGTGAAAGACATCTCTCAGCCTCATTTAGCCAACTAAGCTTACCAAAACCATCTTTTACTGTTGCTAGATCCCAAATTAGATGTCTTCAAAACCATGAAGATGACTTGGAATCAAGGAGTCTAAATTCATTCATCAAACTGTGCACAAGCCTCCCACTGTGAAGGGGCCAGCAAGAAGTAAGTTTGCATCTGATGTATTTTATAAAAAGGAAATTGAGACAGATTTAGAAGCATTACAGATCTTTTGCTGAATTCTGCTCATTCACCAAGAGTAAAACCATGCATGATCACTAAGACAGCTGACTGTCCAATTTACTATGATTTTTAAAAAAAAAACCTACAAGCTTGACCCAGCTAAAGCCACAGACTTACCTTATCATCTATACTGTAAATGGACAGAAGTGACTGAACTAGGATAACTGTAGCCAGAGGTTGACTTACTGGGAACCTACTAGGAAAGACTGCACATATTAAGAAATGCACAATATTCAGTGATGCTCTAGAAACAATTTGGTTACTCTCACTTGTCATCAGCGTTGATAAGTTTATATTGAAAATAAATCCTAGAATTCTCTAAAAAGGTAATGAAAACAACACATCGTTATGGAGACATTTACGGTGCATTTTACTACTGTAATACATTGAATTCTACCAGCATTAGTTTTGGGAGGTTTCTGCAAGAAGATACATGCAAAAAAGGTCTGTGACCAGAGATGAAAAAAAGGGGAATTTCTACTTCATAAAATCCATTGTACTAGTGTTTCAGAAGCACTCATACCAAATTAGAAACCTGTTGTATCATCAGGTGATGCCATTAGGTTTCAATATGAATAATGATAAAGAGTTTACAGTGCAGAAACCATACCAATGAAGACATGACAAACAGAGCAGAGAGCACATAAGCAGAAGGCAAACAAGTGGCAGTCCTGATATTTACCTCAGATTTGTTCTGTAAAACAAGACAACTGGGGTTGGGGAAGAAGGTAACTTTAAAAAGAAGAAATAAGGAAAGTAAACAGTAAGAATTTTTAAAAGTTACATTGATTTTTGCTTGTGGTTTTAGTAAAGTTTGGCAGAAGTGAGAGAGGTGACAAATGAAATTTTTAAAGTAATTTCAGTCTTTCCTCCTCAGATCCCATTATTTTTCCTCCAAAGGTGATAAAAACTAAGATTTCTTTCTCATTTGCACTTCATCACTAGGGGACTCTTGGTGAGGACCTCATAATCCATGAGCAGAATCAGAGCAACAGCACATTCTCCTCAGAGACAGACAGAACATTAAAAAAAAGTCTTTGCAACACAGACGGCGGGTGGGGGGAACAGAAATGGAACCAAAACAAATAACCAAATCTACTTTATAGTCAACAGAACAATTAGAAGCACTAAAGCTTTTTAAAACAAAATTGGCTTAGAGTAAGGCATGGCATTTCTTTAGAGAAGAGCAGAAAGTCATTAATGTCTGTTGTCTCTACACATTAGTCGACTTGAGACCTGAGTAAATTCTGGCATGAAGTCCCAAAACTGATTATACCAACTCCACAAAGACAAGAGTTGTACAGTCATCTGCCTGAAGCATAGCAGAATTTTGTCAGAATATCTATTTCCCACTGCAAGCCTAATAATGCAGCGCAGGTACCCCCCTTTAAAAAAAAAAAAAACAACCCCACCTGCACATACAGCATTCAGTATGAACAGAACACTTGTCAGTGAGAGCCCTTTACCTACTGAAGACAAGGATATCCAGTGACCTAAGTTTTATATATAAACAAGAAGCTTGCAATAACTTGGAAACAAGACAACATTGACATATGATAGAAGACAAGCCCATTTAGAATGGAGTAGTCCAGACGCTCCACACAGAATTTTAATCTAGAAAAGATTTTGCAGGACCTCCTGTATTTCCAATGCAGGTTGTATAGCCTTCAGAACAGAATTCGTTCTCTATACCTGAAAACTTGCAGATCCTAAAAATCTTCTTTGACACCAGTAGCACAGTACTGAAACTAATTTTTAATTTTTTTTTATATATAGATGATTTTAAGTTTTGCCAATTGCTGAATTATTTCTACTACTCTAGCTGAAAGTTTTTTTCATTAGTAGGAGGTCAATTTGTCTCTCTGTTTCATTATCAAAAATATATAGCTATTTTAATTTAGTAACAGATTCCACTGTAAATAATTTATTTTTCCATTCTATCATCTTCTCCTACCAGGAGGGGTTTTTAATAAACTAAGGGGGGGGGGGAGGGTGCAGATACGAACATTCACCCGATTTGTATACAAAGGAAATTCAAGGAGTTATTGCTGCCCAAAGTCAATTAAAAATATAATTCACAATGCATGAGCAATATATACCAATAGTTTAGCTTACTCTCTGTCAGAAAGGTAACAGAACAAATTAATACTTGAACAAGAACGTGCTTTCAAAAGTTTTTCACAGAATAACAAGCTTCTTTAAAGTCATTATATTCCTTCTCTATTTTACGAAGTGCTGAAATACACAAAGCCATATCTAGTATGGGCTGGAAAACTAGGTTCTCAGAGAATACTGACCAAAACAAAGCAGATCAATGTGAATAGTTCTAAGAGCAGAATTTCTGAAGACAATAAAGTGAGATTACTAGGTTTTTGGTGCATGCTAGAAGTGAGCTCAATAAGCACTCTGTTATATTGCTGGACAGAGAAAATGTTACAGGTGGTTCTCAGCTCCAAGATCCAATACTGCTGGACTGAACAAGTTATTTGCTCAAGTAATCGGGACTAGAGACGCTTAAATTTCTTTAATAAGCAGCAGGTCAATTACTGTGCACTTTAGATTTTTGACCTTCTGAGTCTTCACATACAAAGCATGACCATCTCTTAAATCCTTAAAGATGAGGAACACCAAGACAGCACTTGGGGCTTCTCTTGACTCTCCATCACAAACAAAGAAATTCACCATAACCTCCATATGCTACAGCAAGCTTGAAGAGCACAATTAAGAGCAACACGTTTGCTCAAGAAATTAAAATTAGGTCAGCTAACCCCCCTTTTAAAAAAAAAAAAAAAAACCACCAAAACTCTTCACATTTGAGGATGGTTATGCTATGAAGAATATGCAAAAACACCTTTTGACACAGATTTGCCCAGCCCTCCTTCCACTCTGGTCTAAAGACATTTCCTTTTAGTGATCAAAAAATCCCCCAAATACCATACATCTCCTCCTTTCAAAGTACAAGAAGCAAGCTAGCTGATTTCTGCTAACACCACTGAGGTAGTGCGGTTATGAGTCACCAAACTGAATGAAACCCAATAGGAAGGATATGTAGGGCTTAAACCCATTAGTAACAACAGATCACAGCATGATTTTCATACCCCCAACTGAACCTGCACACACATGAGTGAACTTGCTCCGAAAGCTATTGGGAAACAAACGACCAGCAAAGCCATAGCTAAGAATCACTTTTTCATATAAAAGTTAAATCTTTTCTGCACACACACACAGAAAAGTACGTATACCCTGCTAACTAATACTTCACATGCCTTAAATTCTGATCAGTGTGATTTCAGAGGTATTAATCAACAAAATTAAGAGGTCACAGCTAACAACTGAACGGAGGCAGAACTCAATGACAGATGGATGAGTATTGCCTTGTAGGGAGACCTCATATCCCAGAAAGCTATATTAAAAAGTCAGCTTAACAGTTTTTACCAAAAAAAAAATTTCCAGAAAATAGATGCTTTCTGTAACAAGACCTATGAGTTTGTTGGCTGGTTTGATTTTTTTAAGCATTCCAGTTTTAATAAAACCACAGAACATTGAGGTATCTTCTTCCAAATTAGTCACCGGTAGTTGATATGCTTTCCCGGGACTCAGAGAAACCAAGGGGCCTGCTTTTTTTTTTTTATATTGCCTGAAAATTTGTATTTTGTCCTCACATAATCCAGGTAAAGTTTCCTTACTACCAAACTATTGGTTGTTTCATGATAGCTGTCAGCTGACTACTTCTGCTCTGATAAAATAATGTGGTGCAGGAGCATGAACTTTAGCCTCCCACATCATAGGCAGGTGCGCTGGAACCGTTGGAGAAATCTTCTCAGAGAGGTCAGAGGTGTTGTTTCACTTGCAGAAAAAGCGAAAAAACTGTTTCAAAAATTTGCAGAGCCAGAAGCTCTTGTCTGCTTCTATCTGTGAAAATGAAGATCCAGGAGAATGCAATCCACAGGTCAAATTCTCCAGACCTCTTAAACCTAAAATCAAGGATTCTCTGAATCCAGCTGAATTTTTCATTCCTTTCTTGTTTAAAATGGAGCAGAAAAGGAATCCCAGGATCAAGGAGCTTTTACACTTTTAATTATTCTGCTGAACCTCTTTCCACTGCTGCCATAAAAAACACCTCCAGCATACTGCTCGAAAGACCATGCTAGAAACAAAGTAAAATTTAACACGCTCATGAACAATTTCCCCTCACACAAGTGTCCTAAACCGTAAACTATTTACCAGAATTTCTTTTTGAACCTCATGTCCATATATCTGAGCACTGGATTTTGTCAAGGGCAATTGTCAAGTGGACTCTAAGTAAGTTAAATCACTTTCTCATACTTGAAGCATCCATGAAACTTCTGATCTGCACTTCATCTTTGCCAGTACTGCAATTCCTCTGTATTGAGACTTTCACCCAAACAATTTAGAGCATTACATTCTGTTAATACAAAAATATTCAAAAAATAAACATTTATCATAACCCAAGGAGATAACATCAAAAAACATTAAACAGACACAGCACAGAAATACTTAATGACCATTAAAACTTGTATGTAGCAAAGACTACTACTAACACAATAACTGAAATGCATTTAAAAAACAGCACGCCTTTTGCATCAACTTTCCTTGTTACCGAGCTTTATACTATTACATGCTCTCACTTCCTGGTTTGTCAGAAACCACGCTGTTTTAAAGTCAAAGGTGCTCACTAAAAGGAAGAAAGAGGAACAATGAGTATTTTTAGAGATGTTTTGAGACCTCTGATAATAGCAGAGTATCTTTGTAAACTTAAAGACAGTTTTTCTCCTAATGTTTGGTCTCCTTCAGCAAACAAACATCAACAGCTAGCCTGTTTTAAATGTGGCCCAAGAAGTTCAATGGTGTATATGTTTGCAGCTTCTACAGGAAAAGTTGCATCCTGAGTTTTTAGTGAGATCTGTTATGAAGTATTAAATACATCCATCCTGTATTAAAAAAATAGCAGCTGACTACCTAATTCATTAATAAAAAAAAGGACATTGAAACCACGTTGTACTATTCCCAACAAGCAGAGTAAGTAAAGCATTTGAATGAACTGCTCCCTCACACCCCCACCGCCTGTAGACAGAACGCAACAGTTCTGCCTACTTCCAAAGCAAATGGGAAGCAAAAAGAGACATACGCATCTTCATGGGAAAAGTTGTTTTGGCTTAAAACAACAATGCATGTGTTTTGATGACAGTTTGAGTTACTAAATCAACATTTAACTTTCTTGTTGAGTACACCTGTTGAATGTTTAAACGTAACAATGCACTTGTCAGTTCTAACTAAAGCAACAATTTCTCCGAGGCAAACTAAGGAGGATGCTGTTTAGAGCTGTTTCAAGTTTAAATGTATATTATGGAGAGGCTCATATGCTTTATTTTCAGCTTTTGTGATCCATAAGTAAAAAGAACCTAATTGAAGTCTAGCATGGTGAAAGTGTAAACATGTAAAAAAAATACCGACAGAAAAATAATATCAAAAAAGCATGGGATTCTTCTGCCATGCATATGCTGTTCTTTTCTCTCATGCCCAAAAAGGCAATCAACTTACCAGATTAAACACAGTTTCGACTATGTCTCTGTTGGGTACTTCACCAACTTCCACCAGTCCTGTCAGCACAGCAAATTTCATCTTGATTCCTCGGATGGGGACTCCTGGATTCAAAGGCTGCAGCACACTTCCCCCTTCAGCATTTCCTTCTTTTCCCGCTCCTCCTCCACCACCTCCTCCTCCTCCTCCTCCATCACCTGTTGGCTGCACAACTTGTTTGTCTTCGCTCGCCATGGCTAGTTCACTTCAGGTTACGACTCGAAACGCCAGCGGCGCGCTCGCCGCTCCGGGAAGAGGGAGCGACTTGGGCCGCCGGGAAGGTAACGGGGAGCCCACCGCCCACCGCCCCCCTTCAGCTCCGGCTCCTGAGGAAGCCCGCGTCCGGCGGGGGAGGGAGGCAGGCAGGCAGGCAGGCGGGCAGGACGCGCCCTCGGAGTCCCAGCTCTCTCCTCAGCAGCAGGCGTCCGTCAGCAGCTCTCTGCCCCAAGGCAGGTATTTACAGCCCTGAAGGACAACCCGAGAGAGTCGTCAGTTCGCGGAGAGGCAGGCGCTCCCCAGGGGCCCGCGGGTCGCACCTCCAGCCAGCGGCCCCGGCCCCTGCCCCGGGCCGGGGAGGCGGCAGCGGCCGCCCAGGAGCGCTCACGCCTCTCCCCGCGGAAGTCCCCGCTGCCCCGCCGCGCCGTGAGAGCCGCGCTCCCACCACGGTCCTGAGGGGTTCAATTTTGGGGTTTTTTGGGGGGTTTTTTTTGTTTTTTTTAAAGGGAATACGCTCCTCCTTCCCGCCCGGCTCCTCGTCTGCCGCGTCTCCGGCTCCTGCCCTCGCACCGCCGCCGGCGCGGCTGCCGGCGCGGACAGGTGCAGCGACCCTCCGCCGAGCAACTTCGCACTCACCGCTCGCTGCCCGGCGCCGCCGCGGAGGGGGGCGCGGGCTGCCCCGGCGCCCGGCTCCGGGGCCGGGAGGCGGCTGCTCTGCCCCGCTCGCCGGCTGCGGAGGGCGGGCTGCGCAGCGCCGGCCGCCCCTCTCTCCGGAAAGCGCCTGAAGTTTCAGCCGTTGCCGCTTCACGCCGCCGTCTCGATCAGCCCCATCTCTTCCTGCCGACGCTGCCGCTCTCTGCCGCCATGACAGCGCTGAGCCCCCGGAGCGCTGCCGGGCGAGGAGCCGTGCGCCTGCGCGGCCGCGCGCGGGCGGGGCGGGCCGCCGCCGCGCGGGGCGGGCGCCGCCGGCTCGCGCGCGCCCAGGTGCGCCCAGGTGAGGGCGCGAGGCGAGGCGAGGCGAGGCGGGAGCGCTCCGTGTTCCCCCCCGCCCCCCTCCTCAGGGGCGCCGCCGCCGGCCAGGCGAGGCGAGGCTGCTCGCCTGTGGCGATCGGTGCCTGTGGGGACCCGGCTGGTCCCGGCGCTGTGTGCAACAGCTCGCCCCAAACTTTGTCTATAACTGCTTAAAGCCTACCGTTCCTGAAGCAGTTTTTCTTTGGGGCGGGGGGTTGTTTTGGGTTGTTTGTTTGGGTTTTTTTTAAGACTAAAAGGAGCAATACGCGAACAGTAGAACTGGCGTGCAGGAACGAAACTAGCTGCGCGCTCTGGGTTGGCGGCCCCAAACCGGAGGAAAACCGCAGGCGGGCGGCGCAGCAGGTAGCGCCTCTGCAAGCGGAGGGAGAGGAGGCTGAAGGGCTCCCGCTCCTGCCGCGGCGGCGGGGAGCGGGGCGGCTGGGATGAACCCCCCCCGCCCCGGTCTGTAGCGACCCTGGGGCGGCGGGTGGGCCGCTTCCCCACCCTAACGCCCAGCCTGGGCGGGCGGGCGGGCGCCCTTCCTCCTCCTCCTCCACCTCCCCCAGGCGCTGCTCTCTGGGGAGCGCTGGGGGCGCGAATATAGGTCATGCGAGACACCGCCCAGACTTGACGGAGTGAGGTAAAAGGGGTGCCAGTGAGGGAGGACAAGTCGCGCTCCCCCGTCAGGTTAAAAGCCTTTGAAGGTCCCGCGGGGTGTTTCGGGTTGGCGTCGGAGGCCAGCCCGGTTTACCGAAGGGCTCGCCCCCGAGGAGGCGTTTGGCGGCCGCACGCCCTGGGCCGGCCGGCGGCGGTGGTGGCGCGGAGGGGCTTCCCCTCAGCCGCTCGCTTGCTCGGCAGCCTGGCGGGAAGAGGCGCCCCGGTCACAGCCCAGCAGGGCCCGCCCGGGGCCCGACGCGGCCCCTTCGAGCCGCCGGAGGGGCCGCTGGCGGTGGTCCCGCGCCCCAGGCGCCCTCCCGGCCCCAGCGAAGGGGGCGGCAACGTTAAAAACCGGCGCCCCTCAGCCCCCGCCGGGTACCGGAGTCCGCCGGCGGCGGGGCCGTGTCCCGAGGCGGGGCGGTCCGGGCCCCGGCCGGCGAGCGGAGGCGCGGCCTGGCCCGCCCTGCCCTGCCCCGCCCCGGCCGCCCCTCGGCCGGGCTCCCGCGCCGCGGGGCGGCCGTTTCCAGCGGGCAAGCGGCCGCCATCGCTCAGCTCCGCTCGCCCGGCGGCGGGTCGGGGGCCAGGGGCGAAGCGGGGTTCCCCCTTCCCAGCAGCGCCCGGGCCGTCCGAAGGGAGCGGACGAGCTGAGGCGGCGGGGGCGGTCGGGCGACGCGGAGCGAGCCTGTGACTGCGTCTGGACGGAGCGGGGGGGGCCGGCCCCGAGGTGCCCCTCCTGGCACCGCTGCTGCCCCGGCCGCCGTTCCCGCAGCACCTGCCTCCTCAAATCCCCCTCGTCCCTTCTCCCTCCGTCCCGCTTCTGCCGGCACCTGCCGTCAAGGTGAACTAATAATGCCGATCAAATCGCATCCAAAAATAAGCTGGATGCCTGCTATGAAAGGAGGAGAGTCACGTTTTTAAACGTGGGGACCGGTCTCTGGATGCGGTAACTGCACCTGCCGTTGCGCGCATACGTTTGCGCGTGCAAATTGTTAGCGAAGTATCCCATTGGTAACCTACACCTAAAACTGCGTGTCCTGCTTCCCGATAGTTGTAAAGCACTAGAATTGGTGCCCTTTCTGTGCTTCCTTCTAAGGTGACTTGAGCTTCAGATACACGTGTATGTTACCTCAGATGCAAAGAACCTTTTGCTTGACCTTTTAACCTATTTGATAACAATCTGAATTATTATCAGAATTAAGAGGGTCTGCTCCTCCAAACTCTTCATTCCAGGAGTCTTCAACTCTGCACTTTTAACGAGACTGCTTGTGTTAGTAAGGATTACACATCCTCCTAAGGACTGTGGGATCTCGTACCAGCTGTGTGACAGACAGGCAAGTGTATGAGTTTTATTAACAAAGTACCGCAGCAACATGACAGCATCAAAGACTTCCAAAGGAAGGATCATTTCAGGGATGTGGGAATAACTTACATAGATATAGGAAAAAAATATAAATATATGTACATTTTAGTGCTTCACAAATATGCTTAACATCCTCTGTCATACAAAAAGCTGTCATTTATTTAATTCTATGGAGGGAAAGGGAACAAATCTTTAAATCAGCAAAAATTCCTGTGTTTTGAAATCTGACTGTAGTGAAACTCGGAAGAGGCCAATGGGTATTTTGTCTGGGAAATAAAAATTGCACCTTATTCTTGATAATGCAGCATGTTTGGGACAAAATTGTTTGCATATATGCCTCCCTGACTGTGTTTACACAAAAAAGGTACAAGCAAAATCACACCACAGTTTGGTTCTGGAAAATGGCTTTCTGAAGTGATGTGCAATGTTCCTGATATGCATGCTAAAGAAGATTGTACTTATTAGATATTAACTATTATTCTAACTGAATATATTATTAATAAATAATATTTTGTCTGTGGCCTGATTTGGGAATGCCGTACTTTGTGTGTGTTGGTATCAAATTTCCCATGGCTTTGGGGCAAAAAATAAAAGACATTCTGGAACATGTTCCATTATAATGCTTGTTCCATCCCCTTCCTACATAATGTTCTTGTATTGTTACATTTATCTATAGAATATATGTCAAGACTAGAATATTTCATAGCTGCTTTCCTGTTAGAATTTCCAAGTCCTAAGAAAGGAGTAAGCTTTTTTTTTTTCTTTCTTTCCTCGTCTCCCTTAGTTACATACATACATTATTAGGAAGAGATGACAATCTCTAATTTGAGTAGCAAACATCTGCAGTTTCTTCCTCAGAATTAGAAATGTTTAGAACTGTAATGCTGACACGTTGAGTCTCTATAAAGCTACAGTGAGTTTGCGTGGTTATACACATGCTGCGTAATCTTGACATTTTAATCTTAGAGTTTCCCGATGCCAGTGTTTCTTACGCGTGTTTTAGATTTCTCACATCTATTGCTTGAGCTTCTCTGTCTTTCTGTGTCAGCTGTAGTTTCCTAAAGTATTGTCTTCCCTCTTGTAAGGAAAACAGAATTTTTATTTGAGCCTTTAAACTGGCTAAGTACACATTTTCACACATCAGTTTCACCTCCTGCTTTTAAGTATTCCCTGCCTCCACGGCTGGCCTTTATCTCCAAGCTCTTCATCAGGCTATCTGCCACCAGGCAAAAGCAGAAATGAAATAATATTTGGATTTTTTTTCTGTACCTACTGACTTGGAGTATGAGTTCTATTTGTGTCCTCTTCTGTTATCTGTGTAGAATGCAACATTTGTTGTGAAATTTTTTTCTGGTTTCTTCTTTGTTTTAACATCACATTAGAAACAAAATAAATAAAATGAATTGCTAAAATCCAGCTAAATGGATTTTGGATGTTTTCATCCAAACTGCATACTCCAATAGCCAGCAGTCCAGTTTGCCAGTGGAGACAGCACTGTCACGTGGAATCCTGTCAGATCTTCCTGTATTTTCTTACAGATAAATAAATACTTCTTGACTGGTCTTGATTGTTAAAGGCAGTGGGGTATGTGCGTCAGTCAAGGCAAGTAATGCTCAGCAGATTGCCAGCTTAGGGTTCCAAAGACCATTGTTTTAATCTGATTTTTTCAGCCAGGTAAAACCAACGTTAAATTCTGCAGGTGATCTGTTTTCCATTTGGGCTGGTTTTATGTTCAAGCAACCACAGTAGTTGCCAAAAACCCACCACCCAAGATCTGGAGAAATGGACTACGTTAGATAAAAGTTATTTGAAGTATAGCTGAGAACTGGGAGTAAACCCTGTCTTAATCCTTTGCCCTGAGCTTCCCAAGTGTGGTTACAAGTCCAATGCTGGTTCTGCCTTCTACAATCAAACTGGAACTGTTGAGCTAAGGGAATAAACAACAACAGAAAGTTTTCTGTAAACCTGACAACCCAAAAGAAAATCACAAAGTGTGGATTAAAAATGACCTTAAATCCCAGGTTGGGAATGAACTCCATAAGATTTTATGGAAAGTACCAGTAAAGTCTCTGAACTCGATTTTAAGAAAAAAATACTTTCTGTTTAAAGTAGTATCATATGTGCTGGTTTAGAAGTTCGACACGAATCTTCTGAACCCTCTATTCAGCACTGACCAGACCCCATGTGGGATGCTGTGTCCCATTCTGGGCTTCCCACTGCAAGAGACACATGGACACACCGGAGTGAGCCCTGCCACAGGCCGCAAAGATGGTGAAGAGATGAAGCGTCCGATGTAGCAGGAGAGGCTGAGAGAGCTGGGTGGGGGAGAGAAGATTTGGGGGTGTCTTTTCGATGTGCATTAATGGCTGCGGGGGGGAGTGAGGTATAGCAGCTAAGGAGAAGACCCACTGCCAGCTCCTTGCATCTGTTGCAAGAAGAGTAACTTTTGGCAGCTGTGTTGTGGTTTAATCCCACAGGCAGCTAAACATAAACACCGCACAGCCGTTCACTCAATCTCTCCCTCCCCAGTGGGATGGGGGAGACAATCAGGGGAAAAAAAAGTAAAATTTGTGGGTTCAGATAAAGATGGTTTAATAGGACAGAAACAGAAGGGGGGAAAAATTATAATTATAATAATTATTATAATAAATTAAATTATTAAATTAAATAAAAGTAATAATAATTATTATTAAAAACAACAAAGCAAGTGATGCACAGTGCAATTGCTTACCACCTGCTGACAGATGCCCAGCCAGTCCCTGAGCAGCGATCACTGCCCCCCCGCCCCCTCCCCCCAGTTTCTATACTGAGCATGATGCCGTATGGTATGGAACAGCCCTTGGGTCAGTTTGGGGCAGCTGTCCTGGCTCTGCCCCCTCCCAGTTTCTTGTGCACCTGGCAGAGCATGGGAAGCTGAAAAGTCCTTGACTGGCATAAACACTACTTAGCAGCAACTAAACCATCAGTGTGTTATCAACGTTATTCTCACACTAAATCCAAAACACAGCACTATGCCAGCTACTAGGAAGAAAATTAACTCTGTCCCAGCTGAAACCACTACAAGCTGGAGTCACTAACCTCTTTAATTGCTGCAGCTAAATCATGAACAGTGCTCAGGGATCAGATCTTTTACATAAAAAACCCCATTTGGTTCATATAGGATAAGAAAGTGTCCATAATAACTCATAACTTCCTTCCGCTTACACAAACTAGATTGACATGTTCAGTTTTGTTGGGGTTTTGGAGGGGCCTCATGACATCCAGCAATGCCAGAAAAAGTTTTGAATTAAGTACATTTTAGCAATAAAATACTCTGCCTTTAAGGAAAAAGAGGGAAAATAAATAATATAACTTTTTATGACAAAATGCTCCTTGATCTTAAGCATTGGATGAGAAGAAAAGGCCTCAAGTTGCACCAGGGGAGGTTTACCTTGGATAACTAGTGATAGGACGAGAGGCAATGGCCTCAAGTTGTGCCAGGGGAGGTTTAGGTTGGATATTAGGAAAAATTTCTTCACCAAAAGGGTCATCAAGCATTGGAAGAGGCTGCCCAGGGAAGTGGTTGAGTCCCCATCCCTGGAGGTATTTAAAGGACGTGTAGACGTGGCACCTGGGGACACAGTTTAGTGGTGGACTTGGCAGTGCTAGGTTAATGGTCAGACTCAATGATATCAAGGGTCTTTACCAACCTAACGATTCTGTGATTCTATGATTAAGAGCTGCTTTAAAAATCCTTGGCTAGAAATTAAAATGCAAATAAAAAAGCTGCTTATAAATACTGTTAACCTTAAATATGAGAGGTCCTCTCCGTTCCTACAGGGAACATTATACTTAAGAGAGCAAAGTAATCCCGAAGTAAAGATTAGCCTTGCCTACAGAGGAAGTTTTCTTTTGATTAGGTGTGAAGGCTTTTGCAGTACGTGTTAGATGGTATTATTTTTTTAAATATACTTCAGTGCATTTTTATAATGTAAATTTTTAAATTTTCATAATGTATTTTTTAAAATGCATATGGTGAATTTTAGTCACTTTTGTTTAGAAGTATAATTGGTATATCTTCATTTTTCTGCATCATGTGTTCATGATTGGTGGATTGCTGCTATCAGTTTTTAAAAGCACTGAATTAATAAATGAATGCTTAATGAGTCTCAGCTAGGTGGCATTAGAAAATGCATTTCCATTCTCTAAGGAAATTTTGCTGGTACTGAGCTGAAGAACGGGCTTTTGCTCATTTCTTCTGTTCCTTTAGCTTAGAAAGGGTCTTCAAAATGTTAGTGTAGTTCCTTACACTATCCAAGCCATGCCAGGAAATACCTCCATCAGAGGAAATACAAACTTTTACCAGAGCAAATTCTGAATAAACTTATGAAGCAACTCATTGTGCACTATTTTGATGAGCACTCCTGACTCTTCCTTTTGAGTCATACACCCTTATTTTGTTAGCCTTTTTTCCACTCCCTCATTTGTACTAAAAGATGTAATTGTTGTTGTGAAAGTCCTCCTAAGAATCCAGTTTCTGGTGGCGCCATAAGACACATATACTTTGTTTCCTGCTTTGGTAGTAAGCCCTACGCTGTTTGGGCAAAACAAAGACGTATGACATTGGTGTACAGAAGACACTACAAATTGTGTTCCTTCACTACGGCCCTATTCACCGAAACTTGAGTTTAAATGCCACATTCATCAGCTATCGGTACACTTGCAGAGCGTGCTGGAGGGAGGAGGCATCAAGCCCGCGCTTACCTGCCTTGCTGTGCTGGACCCCAACAATTCTGTGAGCTTGTGGAGGCAGCTGCTCCCCACCCAGCGGCAGCCGTACCCACCCACCTCGTTACACCCAGCTTGCACAACAGTCATTTCTCACGTAGTGTTCAAACTCTTCAGCCAAACCCGGTTTTGCTATTTAAAACACAAGAATTGAACACAGAGAGTCCAAAAGAAGCAAAAGACCTAGAAATGGCTCCATATTAGAGTTTTGAGAGGGATTATGAGAGGTTTTCTGCGTAGAACGAGTAAGATCTCAGAGGATGTTTTGAAATCCCCAGCAAATCGCTTCTCACAGAGGCTGGATTAAGTTCTGCGGAGTAAATGCAGTTACGGGCCTTTGCTACATCACACTAAGGAATGAGTAACAAAACCTTGAAATACCATTATTATTATGGAAACAGCTCACTGTTGGTACATATTGTGATGCTTCGGTCTTTCAGCTCTATTGTATAGTTAAAACTACAAAGATTAGAGATGCTCCTGTAATGAAAACATAAGCTCTATAATCTCCCTCTGGCTTTTAGTATTTCTCTGGATCACAACACTGAAGTAAAAACAGAAGAGAACAGACAAGCCTGAGCATTTTGGCTCAGTCATTGTTTCCCAGAGACCGCACAGCAACTGGTGGCTACACAAAAAGAAAAGAAAATCGGGGTGGGATGTCTCTGAGAATTCATGTTGTATTTGTTCGTCTTTTAAAATTGCTTTTATACATTTTGGACGCTGTATTAATTTTGGCTCACCTGAAACTTTTATATTATAACTACTAACTAATTAACTTTTATTTTAATGTCACACATTTTTTTATTATCTCCTTTTCAATATAGCTCCCCTTGAAGAGATACTTGTGTAGGATTCAGAGGGAGGAGGCTCTGTTAGAGGGAGACAAATTTCATAGGGCTGCGTGTAGGAGGATGAGCAGGACAAGGAAGAGGAGGTGATCATGTTTTGGAAGGAGAGGGACTGTGACAAAATAGTGAGGTGAATGAAACAGAGAACAGAACAGCAGAAAGTGAAAGGAATGGGGACTAAGAGGCTGTTTTAATAGAAACGGGGATCAATGGCAAGGAGGTGTACAGGGAGACGGTCCATACAGAGCAGTAAAGAATCAAGGGAATCAGTGGTTTAGGAATGGGATGAAAACAGAAAGAAAAGATTTAGAATATTGCAGTATTTACCAGGCTCTTCCAAACTGCAGTGTCTTTCATTAGAATATTACAATAGCTGTGTACTGAGGAACATTCTTTTACATATTTACTTCCTTTAAGAAATCACAATAAACGAAAGTGATCGAGGATTGTCTGAATAGATTGGCTGTGGTATTTTGCAAATCAAGGCACTCAAACTGACTAATTTGCAAGGCCAGCCAGGTGCTGGAAGACAGTAGCTTACTGTTAAGCATCAGGCACTGTGGAAGTTAGTATTTCCTGAAGATACAGATGTTTTGCATAATCCCTTCTATATTATCCCCTACATCATATCCCCACTACATTTATGAAAGCAGAGATCCACCACTGATCTGACTACTCCAGTTAGCACCAACTGAAATTAAAAAAAATCATACCTCCACCTCAACATGGTGTCAGCACCTAGCTAACTCTGGGGAAAATAGGAGCTCCGGAGAAAATCTGGAATCTGGCAGCAGGGATTGGCTGCGGTGTTAGTACATGGTAAAATTTTGACTGAACTTAATAAATTAATTGAGCAGTGGTAGATCTGAACAACCTCCATGGCATTATGTCCATCTTGGTTTGGTAACACTTGAGCAGATAGTGATACCTTGATAAGTGGTGCTACTGACGTTATAGCAATTAATCTGTTGGAAATGCCAATACGGAACACAAAGCCAGTAACAGCTATTATCTAGATGAATACTCTGTGTGAAATTTATTTTCTTTATGTTAATAAGGGGTGAATTGTGGGACGAGTTGATTGAGTTGTGCAGGTGACTTAAATATGATGTCAAATGATCACCCAAAACTTGATTAGAATGTTACTAGTAAAAGCCAGACCACTACATCTCTGCAGCTGCCAGCCACCTACTCACCTACCTAAGAGATAAGCTGATCTGTTTCTGTTAATGAGGATTAGCCAGCGTTATGGTAACTATTGATTTGCATATGTACGATAAATGAAATTAAACTTGTGATATGCTATTGTACTTTATTAAAAAAATCAGCAGTACGCTAGCACTTGGAAAGCTTGCAAAAATTCTGAGCCAGACTCTGATGTGCTGCAGCCACGCTGTCCTGATTTGAGTATCTAGAATTATCCTTTATTACTGCGATCTACTGCAGAGTGTCACATAGGTACTTAAGGATTGTTTCGCTGCACTGGTATTGCAATCCTGAGAAATGCAAAAAGGCCCCAAAGATCTAGAGTTTTTTCAAAATTTAGTCTAGTGCTTCTCATAAATCCAAAAGTCACACAGAAATTTTCAAGAGAAAACATTCATGGGAGACTTTGGTTTTCAAATTAATGTCTGGAAGTCTAGAGAGATGTTCAATAGGACTGTTTTAATCAAGGATCTGCATCAGGTGAAGAAGCTGTACACTTCAGAGTAGTGAAAAATGCCACAGGAGGAGGAAAAAAAGAGTTGAGGGTTAGCAATGCACATCTTATTTTCTTTATTTCCGGTCCATTTAGGAATGATCATTTTTCATCTGGGAGAAGAAAAGAGATGGGAGAATATTGCAGAAATAACTGCAGAGTTGTGATTATGCAACAGCTGAGTAGGCACTGGAAATCTTTAGATAGAGCTTCACAAATCGTGGCACATGCCAGTGGTGGCACGCAGACCATGGCCAGGCAGCATTTCGTCCCGAGCAGAGCCAAGAGCTGCTGCTGCTGCGATGGTGGCTTTCAACAGCAGCTTCAGCTATTGCACTTCCTCCTCTTCAGGCCTGGCCAAGGTCCTCAGAGCACGCTACCAGAGGTCTTTGTATAGGTACCTAGTGAATCCTCCTTCGGTTAAGGCTGCACATGTGATCCACTTCCAGATACCTCATATATGGAGGGAAGATTAACCATCTAGGCCATCCCACATTCTACACTTTGATAATCCTGAGGTAAAATCCTTATGCCAAGGTGGATTTTTTTTTAAGTATAGCTAATGTTGCGCTATAATATTTTTTATTATTCTTAATTAAGACTCTTGCATTTTTTTAATTCTGATTTTTTAATTACTCTGTCAAATTCACCAGTAATGGGTTCCCTTTATCATAAAAAAGCTAGCTTGCTTCTTCGTGTTTCCATTCCTTTGTTATGTTCTTATGAGCTTGCAAATCTGTACGCACTTTTCTCCATTTGCAGGCCAATGCAGGGAGGTCAGGATGTTTATAAGGACCTGGAATTCCAAAAAATTCATTTTGTATTTTAGTTTTGATTATTGCCACTTAAGCATAATGACAACATCCATCCAGTTGAAAGTTCAGTTTCGTTGGAAATTGCTTTTTTTTTTTTTCAGTGAACCACTGCTAATCAAAAATGTATGAGCAATGCTTTCATAAGTAAAAAAATAGTAAAATAGTCTCATAAGTAAAATAAAATAAAAAATGGAGAGTGAACAACTTTCTGTTCTAACGTGGCCATCTGTCATTTATAAAGACATCACCCCATTAACCTGTCTAATCAACTCCATTCTTTTTTCAAAGTTGGTTAAGTAAGTTTATGAGGAGACGTAGATGTTCTCTTGATTAAATCTGTTGTAAAACAGCCTCCCTGGTGTTCTGCTTTGTGTGCATTTACACATCTAAAGGTAATTACAAGTACGTATCACTACTGTAAATTCCATGCTTGTCATATTACAGTACATGACATTTTCATTTCCTCCTGGTGAAAATGAAATCTGATATTTTCTGTTCAAGCAATAATGACCAATTAGAATTTGTTATTATTAATGTTTGTCCTAAAGTGCTCCAAGTCATGAGGTGGTTTCCTCCTAGGCAGTTGAATTTATAATGTGGAAAAAAGGGGGTTGACATGTTGCTATACCACCTTCAACCATTCTCTCTCAAGCCTTGTTATTCCTTCAACAAACTGGGAAATCCCTATGGAAAACCCACAGTGTCAGGAAGAATATTACTGCGTTCAAGTTTAAAGTGGAGAGTTGAAATAATTGATTCTCCTCAGCAGAATTTTCTGCAGTTTGTCTCTGACCTTTCCTCCCTGGCATTTTGCTTTTATCACAGGGACCAGAGCCTAGTTCCCTTGCAAGTGAACGTAGCTCTGCAGAAGTCAGAGTCAGTTAAGTTGCATCAGGTCTGATGCAATATGGTCAGCTATCTTCATCGGGATTTCTTCAGTGCCTTCAGATTCTACCAGTAATGGGGAACTACTGGGAACTGACCCTTTGAAGAACTGCCCAAGGAATGAATTCAAATAACTGTGCTATGCCGGGGAACCACAATAGGAAGGCTTCTATAACATGCAGTCAAAGTTTATGTAAGTAGCTGAAATACTGAATATGTTTCAAATGCTTTACTAGTTGCTTAGATAAGTTTCAAATAGGTTATATTTTATAAAATGCCAGTTTTATCACTGCTAGTTTCAGCATTTGGATAATTTTTTTATTGCCTGATTCTTCTTTTATTTAAAGTAAAATACATGTCATCAAATCCTGAGATGAGTAGATTTACCCATATGGAGAATTTTTTGTAAAGATCCTTCAATGGTGATGGAAAGCACCTTTGTTTTTAGAGGAGTACTGACCACTTGGTTTGAGAACCAAATCTCTTTACATTATATGTGAAATCTTCCCTCTAGAAACTTACCTCTCTAGAGGTAAACGGAGAGACAGGCAATACCCAAACCCACACTGAAGAGAGGAGGAAAGACAATTCTATATCATATGTGGAGGGAGAGAGGGTTAAAAAAAAAGCAAGCAGATGGAATTATGTCATGACGCATCATGTGATAGAAAGCAGACGATAACTTTTGGGGCGCTCCATTTGGACGATGGAAATGGATCTGCTCTACTCTCGCTGAAATCCCGTGGAGGAAGCTGGTAACAAATCTGCTCGGGAGTATTACAACTCAGGGAGTGGCCAGCACATCTCTTGGCAGATCTCAGGGTATTAGAAATTCAAAGGCAGCCTAAAAATAGTCAGACAAAAACCAAATAGCCATCACCTTGTCTAAAGCACAGAGACAGGAGAATGGAGAATTTCTTTCTGAATCTGGCCGGCCACTTTTTCCTCTTTCCCAGTTCCTAAGCACTCATAGCATAGTCACAGACATAAAGCGGCAACTGTTTCATCACCTTTTTCTCTTCCTGAAGAAAACTGACACTGAAAAACAAGGAATAAGCTTATGCCACCTTTGCAGTCTGAAGGCAACTGGGCATAATACCATGCGGCAGCTAAAATTCTAATCCAGTGTTGGTAATTTTAAAAATTGAGTGGTTTTGCACAGTTTGAGATCTACTTTACTGGCTCTTGCCTTACAAAAATTTTTTTCTTAAGCAAAGGGAGCTAGTAGTATCAGTAGCAGAGAGTAGAAGCAGCAGTGGCAGACTAAAAACTCTGAACTTCAGCTTGTTCGGGCAGCTAGCCGGCAGGATCTCATGGGAGGGTGCTCTGAAGGGCAAAGGGCCACAGAGAGCGGGTCAGCCTTCGAGGCCGGCCTCCTGAAGGCACAAGGACAGTCCATCCCCAACTGCAGGCAGGTGGGTGTACCTAGCAGGCAGCCAGACTGGCTGAACAGGAAACTCCTGAGTGCAAACGCGAAAAGGAAGTGTATGGGGCTGAAAGCAGGGATGGGCTGTGCAGTACAAATAGAAGTATTGTGGCTATGCAGGAATGGAGTTGGGTGTTGCATGCAGTTACATGCTGCCCGGAGAGGCTGTGGAGTCCCCAACCTTGAAAATTTAAAAAACTTGAATGCTTCAGACCCTAAGCAAATTGATTGAACTTTGAAACTAGACCTGCTTGGAGCAGGAAGCTGAAGCAGATGACCTCCTGAGGTCCTTTCCAACCTAAATTACCCAATGACTCTATATTCTTCATAGAATCAAGAGTCGCACAGACCAGTTTGCTCAGGGCACTGTCCCTCTGAGTTTTTACTATCTCTACAGAAATGCTACTCACAATTTTGACTTAGGTGTATGAATTGAACCTAATTTAAACTTAATCCTTGCTGTTGCACTTCTGGCAGTCTTTCTTTTCAAATTGTGTGAAATTTATGTACCACAATGTGGGTTCCTTTCTTGGAAGGGATGTCAGTTTTCAAAGCAGAATCTGCATTGTCATGAGAATCTTAAAGGTGGAATCAATTAACAGACTGACTTAATGTAGGCTAAAATTGGTTTTCTAAAGAAATACAGACCAGAGGCTACCTCTTAATCGTTTCTTTTTATGTGTATAGGCAGTTTATGAAAGTGATATTTTGAAATGAGAGGTACTTCAAGATATTGTTAAAAATTGTCTCATTTTGAACACTGGTAGTTATAAAAAAAGAGATTTAAAAATATTTTCTGATACCCAGTCACATCAGGGGAAAAAAACCCCTGTGTGTTAGCATAATGGAAAATACACGATATGAGAGTAGCAGGGACAACATTCACTGCACTTTTTATTCAACAAGTTATATAAATAGGTCTGAAATATTTATAGTAGGGAAGTGGACTAGGTGACTTCTTGATGGCACTTTCTGTAATTTCTTTGTCAAGATATCACGTTATTACAGACCTGAGCCCAGGGTTGAGAAGTCTTTCCGCATAAGCCCATGCCTATTGAAATGCACTGAGGTATCTTTAGTTAAAACATCATATTTAGCTGAAAGAGATCCAAAAAAGAAGGGCTAGGTGCAGAAATAAAGGTTCACATGTTCTGGTAGTCCAGCTGGACTGGTTTTGATGACGATGCTATGGGTGGCTTTTTTCCAACATGGTTTAACTGGGGTTAAATCACAACACCCTCTTTTTTTTTGAGTACACTTCCAGTAGAATGGCAAGCATATTTATCTGTTTCAGAAGGATCTCTCTTTTTCAACTTAAGTTTGTATCTTAAAAGGATACAAAATTAAAATAGATGTTATCATTTAGTTGCGTATAACCTCACTGTTTGAATTTATAAATACTGCAAATTGGAATCTTGCTTAAAGAAAGGAGCAAAAATTGAATAAAGGGTTTGGGATTCAGCAGTAGAAAATAACCATAAGTATCCACACATTTTAAGAGGCTTGAATCCTACTATTGCAAGAATGTGACTGTCGTCAGGGACTGGATATAGTATTATTCTAGTGATAAGTCTATTTTCTGCTTTTTGAAAAAGAATTTTCCACTAAGATTATGACTGCCAGATTTCCTACACCACTTGCTACCCTCAAATATTTTGGAGGCTCCCATCATCTTAATACAAGTTGTAAAAGGGATGATTTGGCCCTGGGACCACGTATGCACCAGTTACTATGACACTTCAGACAGCTGATAGTCTGAAGATCACAATTTGAAAACCCTTATGTGAGCAAATAATCATGTTCTTCACCTACTGAATTAATTCAACTAGCCACATTGTAAAATTATACTGCAAGCCATTCATGATCCTTGAGATGAAACATGTTACTCTTCAAATAATGCTTTACAGTGAAATATTTATTCCTTGAAGGGAAAAAAAATCACAGAAATATCTTAATTTAACTGTAGTGTCTGATCTTTCATATTTTTAACATATCCGCCTAGTACAACTGATGATTGGGTAAATAGACGTTCAGCCATATGCCTTTTAGACAAAAACTTTTAAAGTCACATTTTCTTAATTTGAAGTGGGTGATGGATAAAATGCATGAGGAAAGTAAGATTTTTCTGCCAACTACAGCACAGTGGAAATCTTCTTGCATAATGAAGTGTTAACTAAGTCATGCTTTTGCAGAATGATTTAAAGTGTGATTCCACCACGAGGAGACTGTAAAAAAAGCAGGGCTCCATGGTGTCTCAGTAATTTCAGCATAAGACATGCTGAGTTTGCAAGGAAAAAAGGTGGGAATGTTTGGTTTGGGAATTTTTCCCCTCCTAATTTCCAGTCCCCCAAACTTCTCCTTTGGGCTTTTTATATCTCATGCATCATTAGCTGGAATAAATTATCATCAGAGTAAATTGCATGATTAACTATAGCTGAGTTGGCAGTAGAGGGAGAGAGACTTCTACCTGCACCACAGGCAAATTTGGTAGGAAATAACTGATAAAGAAAATGCTCAATCACCTCATTAGGGCACTTCTACAAAATAATCTTTTATAGAAGAATCAGAGCTTTAAGAAAAGCCTAGTAATGAGATAAAACAAGCTTGTATGAAAAGATATATGATATCCCAGTTTCAGGGAAACTCACTACAGTCAGAAAATTACTAATTTTACGGATAAATTTCAGACTGTTCTATAAAACAGTGGAAAAAAAATCAGAGAATTGAGAAACACACAGATAAATAAAATCTTGATAATCAATTATTTGCTTAGCAAAAAAAAAAGTATAATAGATTTTTTGCAATGCAAATACTTTACACAGAAATGTCCTGAAACAGGAAAGTCTGAATAATCCACTGGGTGTATTCTAAAAGGGCAGAAGCTTATAGAGTGCAGGCACTATCTGTCCCCCCCACCCTGTTGAATTTGCAGAAGTAAAAAATTAAGAGGCCACATATAGCATCTGGTCTCTATTCCCTACAGAGACCACATTTAACTGTACTTCTATAGAGAGACCATGAGCTTTCTGCTCTTTAAAAACCCCCAACCATAGTATTCTTAGTATCTTGGCTCTGCCTATGCAGAATCTCTCCAATCTACTCTCCAAAGCAGCAGCAGCAGAAGGAAATGAATGGTGACTTTCTGGGGGAGGGCAGATTTGGCCCACTGGCACCTCCCTTCCCTGCCCATTCCCCACTGCTGACTACACCAAGTGAGACAAGAGGTGAGAGGGGCTGGAAATGCAGTGTGCTACCTTGTTATTATGCATGCTGGAAGTGATGCATGCTAGCAGTAGTTTTTTCTTCGTAATTTATGTGTTATGCCATAATGTTTTGCTACAGTGGGATTCAAACTATTCAAAGTATTTTTAATTAACGAGGACCCACAAAGGAAGAAAGCCGTATTCGTACAAGAAAATAGGACAACACGGAGGTTCTCACGTGAGCCAGGGTTCTAAGGAAAATACTGTCAATGAGGCATAAGGCTGCCTGCATCTAGACTTACACTGTGGTGTAAATACTTAAAGCCAGCTAAATAATGTAACTTTGAAGCAAAATCAAAAGCAGAACATTAAATAGGCTCTAGCAGTGCTATGAAAAAGCATATACCTGCCAAGAATGAACACTGCCTGGCAAAGCACTCAGACCCTGTTTTTTTCTGCCTCAGTTACACCTGAACTGTTGACTAACGTTACTCAAAATTACATTTAGGTTTGATTAATCAGTTCTTTAATATCTGCTTGTTGTAGGCAAAAGTAAAGAGTTATACAGAACAAACCTAAAGATTTTTCCTAAATTAGAGGCTTTTATAAAGTTAGCTTAAGTGAATTTGCCATGGAAGCAGGTCATCAGGCTCAACCGTGCTGTGCAGAGATACAGAGTCAGTTTTGCTTTTTTGCTATGCAAATTATTTCTGTAGATTTACCTTGTCTGCAAGATTTGCTAAACTGGAAGTGCAAAAACAGTTGTAGGAGTATCGTGGTTTAACCCCAGCTGGCAACTAAGCACCACACAGCCGCTCGCTCCCTCCCCCTGCTGGGTAGGGGGAGGGAATCGGAAGAGTAAAAGTGAGAAAACTCGTGGGTTGAGATAAAGACAGTTTAATAGGTAAAGCAAAAGCTGCACACACAAGCAAAGCAAAACAAGGAATTCATTCACTACTTCCCATCAGAGGCAGGTGTTCAGCCATCTCCAGGCAAGCAGGGCTCCATCACACATTAATGGTTACTTGGGAAGAGAAAACACCGTAACTCCGAACGTCCCTCCCTTCCTTCTTCTTCCCCCAGCTTTATATGCTGAGCATGACATCAGATGGTATGGAATATCCCTTTGGTCAGTTGGGGTCAGCTCTCCCAGCCATGTCCCTTCCCAACTCCTTGTGCACCCCCAGCCTACTCACTGGTGGGGGTGTGTGAGAGGCAGAAAAGGCCTGGACTCTGTGTAAGCACTGCTCAGCAGTAACTAAAACATCCCTGTGTTATCAACACTGTTTTCAGCACAAATCCAAAACACAGCCCCATACTAGCTACTATGAAGAAAATTAACTCTATCCCAGCCAAAACCAGCACAAGTTATCTGAGAAGAGGAGAGGGGAATTTAAAACAAGAGCTTGTGTTTTACTTTGCTTGTAAGGTAGAAGCAAAGGGAAATTTGGGGATAGTGTGTATTATGTATGCTTTACAACAACTAAAATAAAAGGGAAGATTGCTATTTTACATCTAGAAAGAATAATTTTCCTGATTTAGATACTAAGTAAAATGCTGATAATTCCTTCCTCAAACATGAGTACCTAAAATAAAAGAGTACTTATTTTGTTGTGCAGTATATCCATAAATATTAGATAGAAAAAAAAATCTCAGTTACAGAAAGCAATAAAAGCTAGCTCTCTTGAGTTTTCCTTTTATTAAAATAAATCAGTAGTCTTGCTTGGAGTCTTAAAAATAACTTATGTCCACAAGTTAAACAGGTTTAAATAAATTGACTGCATAGGTCTTCCAAAGCAAGAAAGGCCCAACACTACAGTCAGATTTTTGGAGAAAATTTCTAGGTTTTATTCTGGTGGGTTAAAAAGCCTATATTAAATAAAGCATAGCTTCTGTTGATTACTTGATAATAGGTTGTATGGTCTGTGTATAAAAAAATTGCAGGTTTCTATAAGAGAGTCTGTTTTGGTAGGAACTGCTAGTTTTCACTGGTGGTTGGTTTTTTTTTAAAAAAAAAAAAAAGGTACCGCAAGGTTAAATTTTTTAGGAACACTTTAAAAAAAAAATCTTTGACACATGTAGCAGGAAGAAAGTATTAAAAGGATGATTGTTTAAATAGAATTAATAGAAATCAATTTTGTTTAGACTGGAAACCTGAAACGACAAGACCGAACAAGACTCTCATGTCCCTTTTCTTTTAGAAAACAAACAGTCATACCCTGAATTGTTGACTGAGCTGTACGCTGTTAGCTCTCCTTGACTTTAAAGGTGCCCTTCACTCTGTCTGCGCTGTGTGATAAGGATAGTGACTTCTCTTTTCTTCTAACCTGTAGAAAGATCCTCGGGACTGATTTGATTTAGGGAAGCTGAGAACAGGCAAGTTTCCGATACTTACATTGTCCTTATCTTATGTAACAATTAGCAGAAAAGGGTACTACAGAACCCCTTCATGTTGAGGAAACTGATTGCAAGGGCCAGTAACGTTGGGTGGTAGAGACAAAATTTCAAAATGGTTAAGCAGTTTCATGGGAAATGGAGAAAGCTAGAGGAGAATACAGGAGGTGTTGCTTCTGTGTTTCCAAAGATTTACAGGGAACTACATAAAACGTCCTGGCTTTTGAATTATGAAACCACATTTATTCCTAGGTGGGGGTTGCAACCCCTTATAAGGAGGCAAATACTCCCTTTTCCCACAAAGCCTTCCCGCTACAAATAGAGATGCTAGACCTTCATAATTAAAGTGAGAACTTCTTTCCATGTATCTTTCAAACCCAGTTCTAGTACAGATGGACATGTCTTTCATAACCAGTTATGGCCATAGAAAGTATTTCATTTTACAAGGTGGATAGAAAAACCATGTTGCACAGCTCATCTCCTTCTGTCTCCTGCCAGTTGCCAGGCATCTCCCTCACGGGCCAGTCTGAGAGGACAGTGGATGAGAATACCTCTGCTTCTTACAGTCTCTGGTGAAGCCACCTGGCTTTGGGTGGTAGCAAAATCTAATGCTCTTTCCTCTCTACTCAGCGCTGGTGAGGCCACACCTGGAGAATTGTGGCTCAGCTTTGGCCAGTGGCAGGTGCTTCCTGCGGCCAGCTGGAACTGGCTCCATCTGCCAGGGGGGCAGCTCCTGGTGTCTTCCCAGAGAAGCCACCCCTGCAGCACCACCACTACCAAATCCTTGACACATAAACCCAATACAGAAACACAGAAAGATAATTTAAAAAGCAAGAGGGTACAAGAAACATAGGCAAGAATTAAAAAATAGGGACATTGAACCACATAGTGGGCGACATTGAAAGAAAATTTAAAAAGCGACAGGCAACAAGACATAGCAGGAGTTGTTCATCAATGATCTGGATGAGGGGATTGTGTACCCTCAGTAAGTTTGCAGATGGCACCAAGTTGGGTGGGAGTGTCGATCTGCTGGAGGGTAGGATGGCCCTGCAGAGAGATCAGGACAGGCTGGATCGATGGGCTGAGGCCAACTGTATGAGGTTTAACAAGGCCAAGTGCCGGGTCCTGCACTTGGGTCACAACAACCCCATGCAACGCTACAGCCTTGGGGAGGAGTGGCTGGAAAGCTGCCTGGCCGAAAAGGATCTGGGGGTGTTGGTCGACAGCTGGCTGAACATGAGCCAGCAGTGTGCCCAGGTGGCCAAGAAGGCCAACAGCATCCTGGCTTGTATCAGGAATAGTGTGGCCAGCAGGAGCAGGGAGGTGATTGTCCCCCTGTACTCGGCACTGGTGAGGCCGCACCTGGAATACTGTGTCCAGTTTTGGGCCCCTCAATACAAGAAAGACATTGAGGTGCTGGAGAGTGTTCAGAGAAGGGCAACAAAGCTGGTGAAGGGTCTGGAGCACAGGCCTTAGGAGGAGCGGCTGAGGGAACTGGGGTTGTTTAGCCTGGAGAAGAGGAGGCTGAGGGGAGACCTTATCGCTCTCTACAACTGCCTGAAAGGAGGTTGTAGTGAGGTGGGTGTTGGTCTCTTCTCCCAAGTAGTTAGCGATAGGACGAGAGGAAATGGGCTCAAGCTGTGCCAGGGGAGGTTTAGGTTGGATATTAGGAAAAATTTCTTCACGGAAAGGGTTATCATGCTTTGGAAGAGGCTGCCCAGGGAAGTGGTCCAGTCCCCACCCCTGGAGGTATTTAAAAGACGTGTAGACGTGGTGCTTGGAGACATGGCTTAGTGGTGGACTTGGCAGTGCTAGGTTAACGGTTGGACTCGATGATCTGAAGGGTCTTTTCCAACCTAAAGGATTCTACGGCTTCGGGCACTCGGCCGGGGAGCGGCAGGGCAGGCGCGGGGCGAGCCAGCCCCTGCCGCGGTGCCGCCTTTCGGCCACCAGGCGGCGGCGGCAGCAGCGAGCACGCGGCGGGCGGCACTTGCCCGGCGGCGGCACCGGCGCTGCCGCCCCGCGCTCTGCACGCCGACCGCCGGCAGCCGGCAGCCGCCGACACCGCGCACGTTTCCTTACCGGCAGGCAGCAACGAGGGCGGCGGCGGCGCCTGGCAGGCACCGCGGTACCGCACCGCCCTTACCGGCGGACGGCGACGCGGAGCACTGTGGCGGGGCTCCGCGCATGCGCAGCGCCTCGCCTGCAATACCGCCTTGCGGTCGCCAGGCGGCAGCAGTGCCCGGGGTGCGCCATGGCGCATGCGCGGCCTTGAGGCGCAGCACTGCGTTCTGGTGCGCGGGCGGTGCCCGCGCGTGCGCTCTGGGTCCGCGGCTGCGCCGCTCCCGGGGCGGGGGCGCAGCGGGAAGCCGGCGGCGAAGCTCGCTCAACCGGGAGCCGCGGCGGCAGCAAAGACTGCGCCTCGCCGCACGCACCCCAGCCCAGCAGGGCCAGCCGGCGGCCGGAACGCTGCACCTCCCGGCAGCCGGCGCGGCCGCCCCCCGGAGCTCCGCGCCCCAGGCCTACGGCTCCCGGCATGCCGCGGGACGCAGCGCTCCCTGCCTTCTGACCCCGCTGGGACACCGTTCCCCCCCGCCCCGAGCCTCCCCCGCGGCCCCCGCCGCCCTCCTCTGCCTTTCCGCGGGCCCCGCGGGTCGATCTCGCCACCGGGCCCACAGCCCCTCTCTCCGCTCGCCCTCCCGGGGCCGCCCGGCCCCGCTCACCCCTTCCCCCGGTGCCGCCGCAGCCCGGGGATCAGCCCCGGTGTGGGCCCGGCCGTTACCGGGCGGACGCCTGCCGGGTGTGCTGCGGGCCGTACCCCTTCCCAGCGCTGCGCCCTGGGAGGAGGAGGAGGAGGGTGTCAGAAACTGGTCGTTAGCAGCAGCAACTTAAACTGCAGCGGCCTCGAGGTTGTCCCGCGCTAACCTTAATGGAGAAGGGCGTTACTGGTGAGAACTGACGAGCTGGTTCCAGCACCCCACCGCAGGACTTTAAATGTCCATTGATGCCATTGCATCACCTCCTCGGCGCAGGAAAAACTTCCAGGACCCCGAGGCCAAGATAGGAGGCGAAAGGAATGAAGTGCCTGGAGTCACTTGCAGGTCTGGTAGTGGTCACATAGCCCAGGTACACTACGGGTAGCTTTGCTGGATGGCATTAAGGGAAATAGAATCATAGAATCGTTTAGGTTGGAAAAGACCTTTAAGATCATCCAGTCCAACCATTAACCTACACTACCAAGTCCACACTAAACCAATCAAGGGTAGACTAGACTAAACCATGTCCCCAAGTGCCACATCGACCCGTTTTTTGAACACTTCCAGGGATGGTGACTCCACCACTTCTCTGGGCAGCCTGTTCCAATGCTTGACCACCCTTTCCGTAAAGAAATTTTTCCTAATTTCCAACCTAAACCTCCCCTGGCGCAGCTTAAGCCCATTTCCTCTCGTCCTATCGCTAACTACTTGGGAGAAGAGACCAACACCCACCTCACTACAACCTCCTTTCAGGTAGTTGTAGAGAGCAATAAGGTCTCCCCTCAGCCTCCTCCAGACTAAACAACCCCAGTTCCTTCAGCTGCTCCTCCTAAGGCCTGTGCTCCAGACCCTTCACCAGCTTTGTTGCCCTTGTAATATATAATACATAAATAAATAAATAATACATAATAAATAAATACAGCCTGGTCTCTCAGAAAGAAAGATGCTGCTTTTCGTCCCACGTTAACAAGTTACTGAGAGCGCTTGCTCTGGCATCCGAGGGAGGCATGCAGAAAAGCAGCGTCTCAGCTATTTCTTTTTTCCTTCAGAATACCTAAGCAAGGCAGACAAGTGTTACAGCACTAAAGGCAGTTCTTACATGGTAATTACTCTGTGATATTTAAATCAACTCACAATTATGGTCTTAGTCCCATTCCCATCTAAGGTGTTGAAAAATTCTTCTTTCTACTAGAGCATCATCAAGTGCTGTATAAACCAGTGCTTGCTACAGAAGCACACCAGAACGCTGCAAGGGCACTGCAGTGTTGTTTCCGTCCTGTTACTTTACTCGCCAGGGAGTTTTGTTCTCCGCCTTTCTTCCATAAAGTGGGCACTGCAAGACGTGCCATCCAAGCAAATTTTGGGGCTTACCGCAGCTTTCTCTTGTCTTTGTGAGCCAGCTGTGTTAGCATGCGGACTCTACGCGTGCCTCCCATAGACCAGAAAGCCTGCACGCAGAGGTCACTGTGCAGCAGCTGACCTTCAAGTAGCTTCTTCCCAGGAGACGCAGCATCTTGCACTCTCCTGTCCTTAGACTGCTACCTGCCAGTACTGGGTGTGATACAGGGATCTATGCTTCTGACTCAAACATAAATTTCCAGGGGTTGGCACAGTATTCCAGCCTCCTTGCACCTGTAAGGCTAGCTTTGGGCCTGCAGTCCAGAGAAAGAAACCTTTTTCAACCTAATCCATAAGAAAAAGACAGAAAATAACTACAGGTGGTAGGTACCAGTACTGCTTGATATTCTTAAAATAAAAATGTGTGGTAGGTATGTATTAATGACCCCTAACAGTCCATCTCAGCAGATCTGTATGGAGTAAAATGCCTCATTTCTTCAGGCCAGGAAATCTTTTTAGTCTCAAAATGAAGACCTAGCCCAGTCCACCCATATGGAGATGTTCATCTGGAGGTGTGATGGCATCAGCATGTCTTTCTCCTGGACTGTTTTCTCCAGGATGAGTGTGATGCGGTCAGCAACCACCAGCCGGTGCGCAACCCTCCCCTTTCTCAGCAGGTCTGTTTCGTGACCACGTGCCATCAGCCTGCATCAGTCTCGGAGGCTCTGTCAGGGAAGCTCCAGGCTGCTGGCCCATGAGTCCAGAGCACATGGGGTACAGAAATGCCCAAGCAGTCAACCCCACTTAGTAGGCGGCTCAACTGATGTTTATGTGCCCAGTGAGGCTGTGTAATGCTGAAAGGGCTGCTCGACTCAACATCAGCGTGCCACTTCCCAGCACAATAGTTTGCATCTCTAGCCAGAAAGCAGTACTTTTCTCCATGGGGAGCATGGCACAGCACCGAGCTGTTCATTTGGCTTTACACAGGGCATGCAACTTCACGCTAAAAACACAGCAAGACATACAGACCAGGACTAAGTTTCCTACTTAGGAGGCATAAGGGCTAAGAGCATGGTGAGTGCTGTGAGTGCTGTTTCTCCTCCTCCTTTACCAAGTCGCAGTTCAACTGAAGCCACTGTTGGACTAGGAAACAGGCTCCCTCTCCGGCTATCCATGGGTTGTTCAATTTGGACCTAAAAAGCCTGCATGATACAGGCCACAGGTTTGAACTATTTGCCCCCTTTTTTTTTGTAGTGAGTCCAGTAATTTCCATCTGATTAAAATGTCTTCAAAAAAGACATCCAATTTCTCTGTGAACAGGCAGAGAAAAGCTGGCACACATCTATAAGTTGTGAAGCAAAAAACAAGTGAGATGCTCAGGAGCGTGTAACACAGTGAACGATCTCAGCACACTCGGGTGGCATACCCCTTCCTTCCCAACCTATCTGCCGGAGAGATTTTAGTATTAAAAACTCATTACTGCTATGATTAGCAGTACTTAGGGTTTGTTACAAGAATCATGGGTTCTGTGACTTTTTAAACATTTGGGATTTTTACAGAGTGCAAAAAAATGCTAGTTTACTACCAAAGCCAGGATTTTATGTCAAACCTTTTGGCGGAAATCATTATCAGCTGTGTTTTTTGCATGCATGATCCATGAAAATGCAAAAATTCGCAAGTGAACACTTAGTGGTGGTAGCTTTTTAAAAAAAAAAAAAAAGTCCACGTTATTAGAGTAGGAAATGAAAGGGCTAGGTAGTTTTACCTCTGTAACATTTTTTTACTGAGTTTGAGTAATTCCTTCTTTAAGAGATGGAACAGAAATACCAGAAGTTACAGATTTTCCCCTCTTCTCATTTTGCAGCAGACAACTATGCTGAGGAGAAATCGTGGTCTGACTCCCCTCGGGGAGGACTTGCACCACCTGCAGCTGCTCTGAAGGAGAACACTACTGGACTTCTGTGAAGTCAAACATCCGCATCAAAATATCCCAGAGAAGAATCTCGGGTTTGAGCACTAGACAAGTAATTATCTCCTATGAGAACCCAAACCCAAAGGCAAATTACTCCCTGACTAGGCTGACACTTACCCAGGCAGTGGTCCAAGGCTCTGGTGCCACCAAAAAGCACTGCAGCTGAATGTCAGGGATGTTTCTGCTGCACCAGAAAAGCAGCAGGAGCAGGTCAATACACAATACTGCTTCTCCCCAGGCTTGCAAAACTGATCACGAAATGAATCCTGGTTCAGTGAAGCAGCAGCCAGCAGTGTCAGTGAACACTGGACATCTTCCCTTTGCACAGGAAACCCAAGGAGGTAAAAACATGTTTGAGTGCCTCAAAAACTCACCTCACACAGGGAAAAGTGAGCAGGCAGTCTCTGACTCCCTTGGGTCTGTATGCTGCTGTCTGAGGGATCCCTTTTGGCTTTGGCTTGCCCAGGAGTTTTCAGCAAGCCTTGAGCCAACCTCAAGTATTCTGCTACATGACTTGGTCTGTCTGTCCCTGTAGGACAGGCTTGAGCGTGTTGCAGGACGGGCGGTGTGAAGCGGCCCGCCTACTGTATTTGGGTGCCCCAGTGGACAGGAATACCTCTGCTTCTTGCAGTCTCTGGTGAAGCCGCCTTGCCTGGGGCGGTAGCAAAGTCTAATGATTGCCCTTGCACAGACGGAGACCTGAAGCACAGGTTTTGCTGAGGCAGCCTTGTCCGAGAGTGGGATATCTGGGGAACCCAGATACCTGAACTACTCCTGCCTGTGGGCAGCACTACACCAGCACCACCCTGGGGGTTTCCCTCAGAGACCAAACTGGAGCAGGGAATTTAAAAATGGGTTTTCCAACCGTTGGCTCCTGTGGCACTGTATAGCCAATCCCTATGAGAGCTGCTGGTGGGGGGAACCACAGCAAAGATCTCGTCTGTCACCCACAGGCTGCAGAGAGTCTCAGCAGGACTTGGCCAGTACTCGTGCTTTGTGCTCTTCACGCAGTTTGCATTCGCAGAGTCTTTTTGATAAAAGGCAAGTACTTTCTAATACAAATCAGTGCAATGGAAATTGCAATGCAACTTATGTAACTGACATGCAGATCATGTTACATGATTTATTTCTGTGCCAGAGTCCGAGGTTATATTTAATGCACCCTTTGGATTCCCACTGGGAACAGGGAAAGCAGATGAGCGGACACACATCTTTGAAGAACTGCTGTTTTCAGAGCTGGTCCTGATGACTAGCAGCAAGACACAAAAGTAATTTTGTCAGTGAGAAATGCGTTTACAAAAATATTGGTTTCCAGTGGAGCAGGTGATGACTTCCCTGTATAGACAAGGGCACAAGGGAGGATAGGTCTGTGGGGGGGATTGTTGCCCATGTGATGATTCACGGAAAGGCCATTAGAGTAACTTTGCAGCCCGTCTGCCATCTCAGCGCCAACTTCTGCTGTTGCCCAAGGTGTGTACGAGCTGCAAATATTTAGATGCCCCTTAGTCTGGCCTTTGGGTGGTTTTCACTTTCTTCCTTGTCAAGGCACTTTTGTCTTCAAACACTCTTCCCATAAAATAGTTCCCATAAACTGAGATTTTGATTGCAGCACATTTAAAGAAGTGGCCAGTGAGCTGGTGTTGTGCAAAGGTGTGAAGTGGTGGCTGTAGCACTGCTTTGCCCTCATACTGCAGATAAACCCGGCAGTCTCATTTTCATGAAGTGCCAATGACTGGACAAGCCTTCAGACTAGCCAGGGAGCACTTGCTGAACAGGTAGGGAGGCACATGATGAAAAGCTGAGTCAATGTCACTGTGGTCCTGCATTTGTAATTCTACACCTGGTCTATGAAAGGCCCCAATTCTTGAGAAGAAGGTGCAAGGAGGTCCCCTAACCGTAACGTCCTAACCAAACCTACTTTCCTTTAGCACCTGAGACACAATGTGTGAACCAAAAGGCAACATCTTCACCCATCAAGCCTGCAAATAAAACCAAATGGGAAGTTACCTGAAAATCTCCACAGCAACTAGTCATTCCAGAAAAATACCTGCAAAGCACAAGAGACAGGTTTTCTTGGTGTTGGGCAATTAAATCTCTATCGAGGTATAAATCAAAACACCAGCTTACAAATCATCATTGTAAAACTTTGCTGGAGGTTATGTTTCCCTGTTTCTTTTCTACAGTTTAATAACATTGGATCTTTCTGGAATATGCTCTTTTAGGTTTGTCAGTGTGTAAGTCAGAAATTGAATACAGGTATATGGATGAGTCTTGAAATCTTGAAAATAATATTGTGAACATTTGTTGAAGCTGCTTGCGCTTTCATTGGTTGAATATTATATTCACTTGAATGGGTTTCATATTATTATGTAGATGTATGCACAGACGTAAAGCTATCAATCAGATGTGTTACAGCTGCTCATTGCATTTGCCTTCGAAGCATCTGAAGGTCTGTCCTGTCAGCTAGATTGTCCACCTGTAACCGATACCCCCTGTCCCCGATTTATACATGTTGGGAAAGTGCCCAGCAAGGAGCTGGGCCATCTGCAACAGGTGTCTCACGTCTTGATTTCACTGCCATAGACTGAGGTCTGTGAAATTCAACTTTGCTGCACTACAGAATTACTTAAATGCATTACCTTGCCCTTTGAGACAAACAAATTAAATTTGCTGCTGCTGCTGTATATTGTACTGGGCACTCTGCCTTTTCTTTATTCCAGCCTTAAGACATCAAAACATTCATTGAAAGAAGATAGTATCATGCTGTCTGCATTAAGTGACATTTTGCTGTGCAGGTCATGCTGGAGTTCTGTTAATTTCCATCTCCCTTATGTTGTTTCCAGTCAGATGTTTTAGAAATTCCAGTAAGAAATAAGGATAATATTTTGCATGGCTTTGTCAAATATTTTGAATGTCGTTTGTGCAAAGGTCAAGTGTTCCTATGTGGTCAACAAGTGATAAGCAACGTTTAATAATGTGCCATTTAAAATGAGTTAGTTAAAAAGACAATCTAAAAGTGCTGCTTTTCCAAAAGCTCACACAGTAATACACTGAATTCAGAAACAGGTACATTGTGACTGCTATGGTAAGTGGAGGCCTCAGACAGTGCAAAGGCCAAGCAGAAAAGAGACAAGAGGCGCCTGTGAAGAAGAGGAGGTATAAATCCTGCAGAAATGGCAGACAGCTCAACTTACCTTGAATAGGGTATTAATGGTGACCCTAACAGCTGGTCTTCTGGTCTTGGCTCCCCTGAAGACCCAGTGTCCATGTCTCCTGTGTGCCTGGAGTACTGGTTATCAGCCCCTGCAGAGATGTCTTAGGGAACAGCCAGGTCTCCCTCTCAGCTGCCCACAGTCTGCTTAGGGACGCTGCAGCATGGGGAAAGGATCCTCCACTCCAGCTCTGCAGTTTCAGCCCAGACCTACAGCAGCATATTGGAAAAGATGCACTCTAGCATCTCATTCACTGTTCACACTGTGATTTAGGATTGACAGCTGTTAAGACAGAAGCAGCGTGTGTACATGTTTCTGTTTGTTGCAAGGGTGTTTTAAAACAGACCTTGTAAATCCTTAAACAATGGTGGTGATGGCCAGGTGCAACCACAACGCACTCTGCTCTGTGTGAGAGGGAACTCTCTCCAACCGGAGCATGATGATTACAGGGAGGGAGGAAATGGGGCCGGAGAAGGGGTGGAGATTTAATGAAAGTTAAATGTACTTTCATGGAGCATTTTGGCTGGTTCTGTTCTACAGCAAAATCTTTAAGAAGATTCCCATTGACTGTATTTCTATAAGATGACTCCCCCCACCCCGCCAAAAACAAGAAAGTCCCGGAAAAAAATAGGAGGTACTGGGTGTCATTGATTCCCCATGGAAGTACATTGTTGAAGAAGCATCATGGCTTGTGGACTCAAGTGCTAAATAAAAACACCTCTCCAAGATCTTACCTGAATGTGGGCTGACCCATTCATGCATTTTCTTATTTGCGGCACCAAGCATAAAACATGTTTTTGCTTATTTCAATACATGGATCAAGCCATATTAGGAAAACAGTTGTTTCACGATGGTGTAGAAAAAGATGAGATCTTAAATACAGGCTGGGGGCAACCTGAAACCCTGAATGAGAGAAAGAACATAATCATGCACAGATGCTACTGCACAAAATGACTCACCTGGAAGGTGAAGACGGAACAGGCTGAACAGCTCACAGGGGTCTCCAGGAGCAGAGCCCCAAGGCATGTGGAGTTGGGACCTGTGAGAACCCACAAGGCTTACCCACAAGTAAGCTCTGCCACCTCTTGTCACAGTAGAGCCAAGAATTAAGGAGCCATTCTTCATTTTTGTTTTCATCAATACTTCCTACCGTATGCGCATCTCTTTTCAAAACTGGCTTCTGAATTGCTTCTGAATTACCCTCCACTTGATCTCGAAAATATTCAAATAATATCCCTAAATATCATCCTAGGTAGTTAATCCTGCTCAGGTGAATAGATGCAAGCAGAGTAAGCACAGTGTGACATTTAACAGTGTAACCATGGCACCTCTACTCTTTGAACAAAGCTAAATGCAAATATTATCTCTTTCCTCTCCCTGTATTGTGTTGCCCTGAAAACTAAACAGGCCATTTCTTTCAAATGCTGACAATATAATTCATTTCTTTGTGCTGAAGAGATTAGGTGAAAAGGCAGAAGCAGGATTAATTTACTGCTGAGGTAAGGGGATGGAGTCGTGTTGATTTCAGCTGAGCTGTGTGCTCTCTTGCATCAGTGGGGCATTTGAACCTGAAGCTGAAGATGCATTTTGGAAGGTGAAACTGATCTTCTGAAAATGGTGAAATGTTTCTATAGAAAAGGAACTAACTGCATGGGGCTTGATGACTTGGCCTAGCCATCAGCAAATCCTTCCAGCTTAAAACATTTTCAGGAATTTATTTGCCCATAAACAATCATTGCTACTTACTACTACAACTACCATAACACCTTAAAGACCTGGAAGACCATTGTCTTTGGCACTGCACAGAAGGCCACTCGGAATAAATCCCAAGCTAATGCCTGCTCACTGTCATCAATTAGGATGAGAGCATCTCCTTTTTGTCAGTTTTTTCTGTGTGACACTATGCCTTTCTAACAGGAAAGTGTTGTCTGTGTGGCCGCAGCTGGAGAAGGCTGGGACAGTTTTATGTCCGTGGGCACCAGGGAAGGATCAGCACAAATGTTGGTGCCTCAGGCAGCCCAAATAGTGGGCAGCTGTACACGTTAGACAGGGCACTACTATAATCCTCCTCAGTTCTTGAAGGAAAATGAGAGTGGCAAGGAAGGTGCCCTCACATTTCCGCAAAGCTTCATATTAGCTATGCACAACGCTGACAGTATACGGAGTTATGTGCAATGCAGTGATGAGCCGGCTGCTCAGCCTTACACTGCTTGTGGACCAGTACCCCGCCTTGACAGCTAGCCCAGGAGCTAGCCCAGCCTCTGCTGAACTCATGACAACTGCTCCTGTGATCGCCCTTGCAACACTCCCACTGATGCTGAGAAGTCTTCTTGCCCTATTTTGCAGATCAGAAGCAGAGATAAAGCTGTGACTATGAAGTAAAGTCAGGATTCAGCCACAGGCTTGGGTCATCTCACTGAAAGCTTTAAGTTAATGCTTCACACTTCTGATATCCTGGAAAAAGAGCTCATCATTGCAACTGAACTGACAAATAACCAGTTTATGCATCTTACTTGAATCAGTAAAAAGTGCAATTCCCCATTAATATTATCTCAGAAGTAGACTCAGTTCTGGTTGTTCTCAGCATCCTTACTCCATGTGCATCCGTCTGTTTGTCCCTACCATCCACCCTGTCCCCCAGGTATAATCATCCTATTTGTGCACTAAACTGATCTGAGTTTTAAAATAACCCAAAATGGCAGAAGGTGTCAGCAGCAGATAGTCTGCAAGTGCAGAATCACAGCAACTACGCCGCACCCCAGATTCCCACTATCTGTAATGGGCCCATACAGAAGGTAGATGGCAAAGCAGGCAAAGATCACACATTGAATGCGGTGGTATGTTGCTTGCACGTGGCATTTCTAGATGATGCTCTCATGCTAAAAACAAACAAAGATTACACACTGCTGAAGCTTTCATTAAATGCTGGACATGATTTTGAACACATCCATCTTCCTGTGGATCCAACGCAGTCCACACTAAGTCAGCGTGAGGATTCTCAGAAGTTCCCGTATGCTTTGCATCAGACCCTATAAGCTGACAGGTTCAGTTGTAAACACAAGATTTCATGAAATCATCTACATTGCAAAATGATGCCACAGGATTTCATTTTGCATGTGGGTCCTGTGCTTTTTGGTTTTTTACAAACATGTATTTTAACGTGAATATTGCCTCAGTTTTTGTCTTACAGAAGGTGCATGGATTTATAATGCTGAATGCCTATTATCCTATTCTTCCTATTTGCTCTTAGAATGAAGTAGTAACTCTTCCCATAATAGCAGGCAGTGGCTGTATTAACAACAACCAAGCAAAGACGAGTACAGCATCAACAGGAAATAAAAACTGCTGTGAAGTACAATAATGCCACAGACTGGGTCACACGTGAGCTGACTTCTGCAGGATTCCTATCTTCAGAAATTTCTGCTGATTTCTGCCTTCAAAATCACAAATACAAAGTAGCAACCACTGTCAGAAAGCACTCTCTTTTTCTGTGCAAGTTCTAGAAAAGCCTTTCTCTTGAGAGTTATAGAAAGAAAAGCATAGCCAAGCAAGAAGATATACCTACAGAGCAGGCTTACCTAAAGAAACACAAGTATCAGAATACTCTTACTCCTGAAGGATGCTTGTCAGGGATTACCTCACTTTACTACCCTGTTTTCCAAGTCACCCAAAAAAGGCCACCACAGCCCGGCTCTGAAGGTCAACAGACATGGGCTATTTCAGACCACAATGCAGTGACTGTCAGAGATGCAGGCACTGGCAGTCTCTCTTCTTCCCTCTTGAATTCCTGCTCCAATTTTAGCTCAGACACAGATGCCAGAGAAGCTGCCTGTCTCTCAAAGCAACACGCTGATTAATTCATTTAGGAGTCTTATTGGTCGGACTTGGCATTTCCCACCGCACACAGAAACCCAGACCTTCTGGGTGCCGGAGTAGAGCGAAAGAACTCACCGTACTCAGCACTTTACATGCTGAGGGCACGGTGGGCAGCTTTCACATGCTACACTAGGTCTGCGTCTGTGTCTCTGAACAGTTCTAGAGAGAAGTCTTACACAGAGGCTTTGCAGCAACCAAATCCCAAGGTAACAAAGGCACAAAGTGAGAAAGCATCAGGAGAAAGTGACTCTTACTCCTTCTTACTCTATGGCAGCAGGCACAAGCTCTGACGTTCCAGCCAGAAACAGAGAGAAGTCTGCCCCCTGAGACCCCAGTGCTGCTGGGGCATCCAACCAGGCTCTCACAGGGCTGATGACAAACGCCAGGCAAATGCCCTCCATTAGGATCACTGTTAAACACATTTCCCCTGAGCAGCATTTGTTTTCTTTAAGATTCTCAGGTCAGTTCTACTAGAGCTGCCTTAAGCCCCAGATTTTTATAGCAAATAGGGAAGACGAACCAAATCAGAATAAATAACTAACTGTACAGCTTTGGAGGAGAGCAGAAGAGGTGCTTCTTTATATTAATGACACCTCCTGGATTCTCCACCATTAACCATGCTAATGGCGTTAACATTCCTGTTGATCATAAACACTGAATATGCGATCAAAGGATAAATTATCTGATGTCCCATACACTTGAGATAAAAGACAAGAAAAAGAATACGAGCTGTGCTCAGTTAAGAGCTGTGCTGGATAACTCCTTAAAAGGGAATCACAGGTCACTAGCATTTTCTTGGGGCAGGGGATGGAGAGGTAGATGAATGAGAAATAACTCCTCCATTCCTCACAGTTGCTGGATGAGAGAGCAGCCAATAGTGAGTGGGGCCAGCTCCTCCACCCATCGGGGCACCTATGCCAGCTCACCACCAAGAGGTGTGTCCGTGCATGTCTGGAAAAAAGTCTGGCAGGCGGCGACCTTCCCTCTGCGCTTGGGCTGTTGGACAGCAAGGAACTGTGCATGACCTGGCAGTGTTTTAGACAAGTGTCTTTAATATTGCAAAGCTGATCTGAACCCAGCATGATATTTAATAGCATGCGTCAATCTCTAATGAAGAGTGGTTGCTAAGGAAACCACTTAAAAGCCTGCTTTAAATTATTTGCCACGTATTCAAAAGCCAGAATAATTGCAAATTACAACAGCTCTTCAAAGGTCATTAAGAATATTCTTTAATCGTTAAGATAGAAATATGCTTGTGGTTCCTCTCAGCAGACAGATGACTGGATTCTGATCTGGGATATTATCTTTGTAAAACTGACGTCATGTCACTGAAATGAAATCAGCTGTGCTACTGCGTAGCCATTCCAGAGATCAGATTTTTTTAACTACGTATTTCTAATACAAAGTTACCATGTCTGACGTCCTAATGTTTTGAAGTATCACAACTTCTAACTCATGATACTTCACAATGGTTCAAGTTCAAGGACAAATTCAATTTGCAGAGCTAAAATGCTGTAAATGGAGAACACCAAAGGCACAATGTGAAGGGCTAGGAACGTTCTGTTCTAACTCACTTTTTCCTGCCTTTAAGAGGACAGATTCTTCACTAGGGAGAGGCACAAAAAGCTCAGCAAAAACCTTTTTTCTGTTTCCAAATAAACTGCCTGAATACTCAAAAGCCATTTACAGTTTCAGGATAAAGAAAACAACCATTTTTTCTTATTTTCAGAAAACATGGTGTATTGGGTCTGACTGGGATGTAGTTAACTTTCCCCATAGTAGCCCTCATAGTGCTGTGCTTTGTATTTGTAGCTAGGGCGGTGTTGAAAACACACTAGCGTTTTGGCTACTGCTGAGCAATGCTGGCAGTGCTCGCGGAGGAGGGGGAGTGATAGTGCAGCTTGGTGGGCAGCCAAGAATAACCCACCACACCTGGGGTCACTATGTACGGAAACCTGACTTTTGTTTTTATGACTACAGCTAATCCTCTAGGCATGCTTTTGATCTGACCTTCCCAGAAAGTGTACAGTATTTAGATAGAGGAGTTTCTTTTCCATCTTTACCAGGACAGAAGCAAGCCATGTAATCTGAATTGAGAGGAGTCCTGCGGCAACAGATTTGCAGCTGACTCCCGGCTTTCCTATGAATGAGAACTGGTTTAGAGCCAGCAGTTTGATCTGGGCACTCCCATGAATCTGCTCAAGTTGCACCATAACCATCCTGTTTCAGAACGCCTTCTGTCTCTGTGTAAGAAGTCATGGGTCCCAAATGAGACCGAAACTTGTTGAGTAGGATAACCAGAGAAAACAAGACTACCATATCCTAAAGTCTAAGCACACAAGGGATGTCACATCACCTGTAAAAATATAGAGCGTGAGTCTGAGAATTAGGCATTGCATGTCATTTGAACAGTGCCAAAAATAATATGGTTTAACTTTTCTATTTCTTGTTTCTAATCAGAATGCTTATTAGCTTTCTTAATCATGTTTCAATGTTAACACTATTATTATTTGTGCAAGGGCAATACCTGGCAAGAGTGCCAAAAAGTGCATTTCCCTGGAAGAAGGAAACTGCTTTTCACCCACACACTGAGGACTGTGTGCAGTCCTTGTCAGCAAGGAGAAGCATGGCTGTTCCACCAAGGAACAGGCAAGCTGGGGATAAGGGTGACAGTGAGGCAGGCAGGGACCTCACTGACAGCCCCACAGCACCCACACAAGGGGGATAAGGGTGATGGTGAGGCAGGCAGGGACCTCACTGACAGCCCCACAGCACCCAAACAAGGAGAGCCAGGCCAGCTGGTGACAGCAGCAGGGGTCAGCCACAGTCCAAGGACCATCAAGCCTGACCATAGAGACAAGACAGGTTTGAGGTCAAGCCAGGAAGTTAGATAAGCCAGAGAAGCACTGGATCAGCAAGGTACGCGGCCAGGCATGGCCATGCCTACAGCATAGTTTGCACAAGGGCCTGAGCTTAAATTCGGCTCCCGAGCTAAAGGACAGAGATCCCCAATAAGGTTTCCCACAGCTCCTTTCACAGCACCAAGGTCCGTGCTGACAGCTGGGCCATGCCAGGGCTGGCCACGAGCACAGGCAGCTAAATGCCCACAGCAAGGGTAGAGCCTGTGGAGCTTCTCAGCACACTTAGGGTCTGAGAGCAGCCATGGACACCCTTCCCACACTAGCTCACCTGATTTTGAAGGGTTGCCTTTGAAAAGTACCATGAAAAATGATAGCTGTTGCTGATTACTTGAAGGTCAGTGTTAAGAGGGTGGTTACTTCACCACAGCCATGGGTCTCTTCTGGTCTCTTCTGATCTACTAGCAAATCTAGAGAGTACAGAGAGGTAATTAGCTAGGAGTGTACCATAGGGAACAATTCTTCACTTGTGAGGATAGAAGGCATGGTGAAAAAGTAGGTTCTCCCACTTGTAATGTCAGGCATTGCAGCGCACGTTGTGCTGGTGAGAAAGGCATGGCATTCAGAATCAGTTTGCTCTGCATTTCTGGCTTGATCTGACATCTAATACATGGAGATTACAATGGACATCTCTTTTCCACCCACCCAAGAATCACAGCTACTGTGTGTTCAGTTACAACGCGGGGGGCAGGACAGCGTGCTAGCACACCAGCAACCAACCTCCCCCTGCCCCCGGTAGTTTGGTTTGTTTTCCAGTCACATGAGACAGTCAATTAATCTTGTAGAATCCAAAGATTGAAGCACGCAGGAAAGAAGGATGAGTAAAAAAGGGAAGAGAGGTAGCAGGAGAGAAATAATCACAGAAAAATATGTGCAAATTGTGAAGGAAAAGGAGAACAAAATAAAGCAGAATGGGCGGCGGGGGAGGGAAAGGTCAGGAACATGATGGAGAAGCAAAAACAGAAGCAGTGAGACAGAAAAGAGTGAGAAAGACAATCTTGCAGGAGCAGAAATTCCTTGTTAGGAGAGATGGAATCTAGAAAACTCATCTTCTAGGGGCAAAAAAAACCCACAAGGGGAAGGTCCAAATCACTGCGCTGGTTTGGATACACTTCTGTATGGAGCACTTCTGCTCAGGAGAACTGCCACTCTTTGCCTGATGCCAGGAGAACTGGTTTCCACGGAGCATTGTTTTTGCTTTGTCTCACTGAGGACAGATGGGAACCAGGGAAAAACCTGCAGTGACAGATGACAGTGTTGCTATCGCCAAACGACTCACAGGGTCAAATTTCATTCTAAATGTTGAGCGGGACACCACACCTCTGGAAACCAGAACAATCTGGTACACACTACCATGCTTACCTAACCCCTTCTTCTACACGTAGACCTGTACAGTGAGAGCTCTGAGGGCTTTTCTTGCTGCTCTTCTGTTGCTGGGAAGCCAGAAGCCACTAGATTTTGCAGTCAAGGCGCATCGTGCAGTGGGCCCTAGGACTGCTTAGCTGTCCCCTACTGAATACAGAAGGGAGGCAGCTGACATCAAGGTTTGTTCAGAACACAGTAAAGATGATGTTGCAGCGGATGATAAATATTAATGGCAGCTTTGACAGATTAAGGATGCCACCTAATAACAGCACTAGACATAGATACATAGATTCAAGTTTTTAAGAAGCTGTACTCATAGTCAGGAGACCAAAGAACTTGGTTTCCTGAAATATTGGTTCTTTTGTGAGGTCCCTAATTGGGACATTGAAATCATCAGTCAGTCTGTAAACCTACAGGTCCACCATCACATTTTAAAGGGCTTTTTATAAGGTAACGTCAAAGTCAATCACAAAGAAAAGTTGAAGGAGAATTATCTCCTCTATCTTAAAATTTAAAAAAAAACCCCACCAACCGAAACCAAAAACTTCCTTATCTCAAGAATATCTGGGCTAAACTTGACAGTGACCTCCTTAAGCTCCTACGGAAGCTACGTCAGCTTGCATTTTTCTCTTCGGGTTTCTATTTTCAAGTACTCTTGTGTCCGGTGGACAGCGTGAGGTCAGTGGGAAGGTGTCTTTGAAAGGCTTTTGCAATTAGAGTCATCCAATTTGCCGGATTACATCAAAGGTCGAAGACCGTGTCAGTAGCACAGCGCCATGCAAATCATCTCTTTAAGCTGCCATTTGGACACGGGTCAAATGAGGAGGAGGCAGCAGGAGTGGGGTTTTTCATAGAAACAGTGGCCTTGGAGCCGCACCCTCGACTGTATTTTAAATCCGTTGCCGTATTTTTCCTTAACACCACCAACTTTTCTCTAAGGCCTTCCTGAGACGCCCATGCGCCCTAGCAGTCGGGCTTCCCACCTCGCCGTGACCGGCTTCGCGGGGCGAGGGCGGCGGCGGAGCGCGGACGGGGGGGGCTGTGCGGGGACAGCGCCGGGGCCGCGCCACCACCTCGACGCCTTCGCCTCGGCCAAGGCCACGCCGGTCTCCCTCCTCCTCCGGTCCCTCGCCCCTGCGAGGGGGAGGACGGAGACAAGCCAGAAGCCGCCCCCGCTGGCAAGGCGCGGCGAGAAGGCAGCGCGGGGCCGCCGCAGGGCCCCCCCGGCGAGAGCCGCCTCAGGCCTCGCTGCCCCCGGCCCGCCGGACCCCCGTCCCCCGCCCCGGGCGCCCGGCGGCGGCTGGCGGCGGCCCGTCACGGCCAACGGCCGGGCGCGCGGCGGCTGGCGGCGGCCCGTCACGGCCAACGGCCGGGCGCGCGGCGGGCGGGGCGGGGGCGGCGGGGGAGGCTCGGCCGGCGAGGCGGCCGCCATTGGGGGCGGCGGGGGGCAGGGCCGCGGCGGGACCGCCCTCGCCGCCGCACGATTGGCCCGGCGGGCTCCCGCTGGCCGGCGGGGCGGGGCCGGGGGAAAAGCCAGCGGGCGGCGGCGGCGCCCGCGCCTCGGCAGCCTTGCTCGGGGAGGCGCCGCTCTCGCACCGCTGGGGCGCAGCTCCCCGCCGCCGCCGGCTGCCCGGGCGCGGAAGCAGGTAAGAGCCGCCCCCGCCTCCCCGAGGCAGCCCGGCGTTCAGCGCCGGCGCCCCTTCAGGGCCCAGCCTGCCTGGGGAGGGGGTCAGGGAGGGGAGGGCTCGGAAACTTCTCCCGTTTCGGCGAGGGGAGCGGGATGGGAGCGCGGGGCTCCGGGCGGCGGCTGGGGCAGCGAGCCTGCTCTGGGGAGGAGGCGTCCTCCGCTCCGCTCCGCTCCCCGGCACCGGCCCCTTCCGCCGGCGGCGGCAGGTGCAGCCGCAGGAGCCTGGGCAGGGGGAGGCCCGGCAGCCCGGCCCCGGCTGCGGCCGCGGGGGGAGCAGCGGGCGGGAGGAGGAAGCTAACGGGCGCCATCGGTATCCGGGCCGGCGGCCGCTTCGCGGGGCGGGGGGCTCCGTTGCCTCCCTCGCATATCTGCGTTTCCTCCTCCGCCAGCCGCGGCCGCTGCGCGGGGTTTCTGCTCCGTCTGCCCGCCGAGACGTGGCAGCCGGGGCTGGGGCCCGGCCCGCGCTCCCGCCGTGAGGCCGCGCCCCGGCCGGGCACAAAGGCGGCGGCGGGGAATCGCCTCTGGGCCGCCCGCCCGCCTCTGCCCGGCCCTTCGCGGCAGCCGGGGGAAGAGGCTGCGGCAGAGACACCTCTGCCATCACGGGGGGCTGAAGAGGCTGCGGCAGAGACACCTCTGCCATCACGGTGGGGCTGGCATTAAAGAGGACATCTGCGCTGGTTGCATCAGCCTCTCCTCGGAGGCTCGAACGGCGCTGCCGAGCGTGACTGCACGGCTTTTGTGTACTTAGAATGAACCCGTCCTAGCTCAGTCGGTCGGTCGCGTACGAATTCGTAATTAGTAAATACAGAAACATACAGTACTGCCCACAGCTGTGGGGTTTGGAAAGCAGGCAAGGCGAGTGCACTTATACGTGTTCAGAGTTGTAAATTCCTTTTTAAATACGTTTAATCCCCTGGGGCAGCAGGCATGCCTTCTCTTTCTTCCGGGTTTCTTTTTTTTTCCCTTCTCACAGTCTGGAAAATTTCCATCTGCCAAGAAGCAGGCAGGCTGTAAAAGGGGCACCGTGCATGTTGAACCACAGTTTAATCGCTCACCTCACTGGGTTTAAACATTGTATTTCCTTGTCTGTCTGCAGGAGCGATTTAAGTTAAATCTGTACAGATAACAGGATCAGATGGAGCACCTCAGAAGAGATTTCCATCTACAGCTGTCTGTCTCACACTTTGATTTAACACCAGTGCCCCCCTTTCCAGTACCTCAGTCTTGTTTTGCCCGGATAGGCTTGCCCTGTGTTTGCAAACATATTGGTTAGGAAAGCACACGCTGTTATATGTCCAACTGAAAGCATAACTATTTACTTCATAGAAACTAAAGATGAGGTTCCTACTCCTGACTTGCAGAGACACTTGAAAAGCCAAACTGTCAGCAGTATTTATACTTGCCTGGAAAAAAAGGCCTTTTGAGAGCTGAATTTGATGGGGAACAAACGTATTCATTAGCTTGGGATTTTGGATCAATCCTCTGATTCATGCTGTGGATACTGGGAAGCCTGGACACAGCTAACATTTCACGTTCTCCTTTCAAGCTGACAGAAGTGAAACCAAGTATGGGTTTTGTTAATTGGCAGGCTTTCAGTTTGGTCGTGCGGTGTTTCACAGAAGGAAGTTAACATACCGTTGTTATGAGTCAAGGGTAACAGAAAAAAAGCAACCCAAGAAAGTAAATTGTTTTTTAAATACCTGTAAGTATACTGAAATAAGGATGTGATGTTGTCATCACCCTGCAATAAAATGGAAAATCTTAAAATGCCAAGTGGTCAGTTCCACTCACCTGGTGGCCTAGCCCACATTCATCTGGTGCAACAACAGTGATTCCCAGCATGTTCGGCCTTTTATCAAGTTGACAGTTACTCTCTAAGTGCTAAGTAAAGAAACGTTTCTTCATCTAAGAATTGCATGAAAGGTAAACCAAGAGCATCTAAAGCACAATGCTTTGAGCTGTGAATGACAAGTTTAGTGGGGGCCTCCAGAAAGCTCATGTCAGAGCCATTTTCTACTAAAGCAACAACTTATTAAGTTACCTTTGACTGTGTGGTTCTGCAAGCACTTGGATTTTGTCTAGTAATTTAAAAACGTAGTTTTAACAAATATTTCAGACCTACAGATGCAATTGTGATTGGCATGGGGAAAGTACAACGGCAAGGCACTCCAACCCAGAATTACAGCGTCTCTGGGGTACATGTGTTGCTCTTTGCCGCTCGATTATGTCAGACCACCCTGCCATCTCTTTTTTTTTTTTTTTTTTTGGCATTCACCGAGAGCCTGCATATTTTTAATTCCTTTATTATGGCATATAATACCTTTCACTCATAATTTTGCTCTCAGCAAACTTCAAGCAATTAAGTTAGAAATCCCTCACTTAAAATTTAGTGCGGTCATCTGTGTGATCTGATGGTCCAGTTCAAATTACTCTGGTGCAACAACATGGACCTACTACAAACTGCATCCCAGCCTGTTGGACTTTCATCAGGTTGGGTGTTACTCTACAAAGGGTTAAATAAGCCAATCTTTCTGCATTTTTCAGCATGCTAGATGAATCACCGTTAGTGAATTTTTAGCTGTGCTGAGCCAAGTGATATGCTTAATTTATCTGAGCTGGAAAAGAGATCTGAGAAGCCAGTAGAAGATCTTGCTTGCCTGTGTTAGCCAAGGGAGCCCATTTCAGGGTTATGTGGCAGAGAAAACAGCAAAGAGCTGCACAGGGTTTTTTGGGGGGGAAGTTTTTGTGTGCAATTGTGTATGCCCATGGATACACTCTTAGTGGTTGTTCTTAGATAGCCTGGGAAAATCACAATTCACTTCACAGGTCTGTGTTGAAAAGTATTGTTCAAGTCCTCAATAAATGTGACAGAACAGAGTATCATTTGCAGATGAGAAAACTCTTTAAAATCTAAGCAAATGTATTTCTCCCGCCTTCCCCCCCAGGAGCCACAGTGTGGATATTTCAGCAACTGTTTGAAAAGCATGCATGATAAGCTCATTTTCACAACCTTATCTCATATTTTCACATATTTATATTTTAGCTGACATGGAGCAAAGTCATTGTCACTCTCATTGGCTCCATCACAACCTCTTCAACCTTTGAAAATTCAGGATATCATTATGCAAGTGGCCAGCAGAAATGCCTTACCCTGATCTATCTGCAGTACTCGCCATTAGATGTGGCCTGGTCTGTGTAGGATTGTTTCTCAGTGAGTCATGCAGATCCCTCTGTAGTTTCTTCTAGGAAGTGCTGTGCTATGCATGATTAGCGGGCTCCGAGGGTGACATTGTTTCCTGAATGATGTAACTGAAAATTCCCCTTCCTGTGCTTCTTGTTTCCTGATCAGTTTTCTCTTTGTTTTCAAAGACATTCCAGCAGCTGCGTATCTTTTGTTCCTGATCTTTTATTCCTACAAATCTCTGTGGAGACAAGTTATGTCAACAGCTACTTTAATTAATTTGGTACGAAACGGAGGGTATCAAGTAAGAAGGAGAGCCGTGCTGACGTCCCGCCTCTTGCAAGACGAGAAGCGTCCGACAGCCGTGTGCTACAGCTCCACCTCCGAGCGCCGTGCTTCCCGCTTCGATTCAGACGGGAGTGGGCGACCTACCACATGGGACACCTTTGGCATCTGGGACAATCGCATTGACGAACCTATTCTCCTCCCACCAAGCATAAAGTATGGAAAGCCAATTCCAAAAGTCAGCCTGGCCAACGTGGGCTGTGCTAGCCATATTGGGAAGCGTAAGGAAAATGAAGACCGGTTTGATTATGCTCAGCTGACGGAGGATGTCCTATACTTTGCAGTATATGATGGACACGGTGGGGCGGCAGCAGCAGACTTCTGTGATAAGTACATGGAAAAATATATTAAGTAAGTGCGCATCAAGTGAATGTGTCTCAAATTACAGTAGAGATTCCCTCCTTAGGACTGAAAGGGAACCAGTGGGTCATATGTTGTTGCCAATCCTCCTAGGTTATATAGCCACCTAGCCCAACGGGACAGCCGGAACACTGGGCTGGAGCAGTCTGTTACATTGGACATGCTATGAACTACTTATTCTGTATTGTGCCTTCCCCATTGAGCAAGCCTGCAAAGACAAGAGAGGAAAATACGATTGTACCCACCTTCCAGGAGAGGACTGGGAACACAGGGAGAGTGTGAATCGACTGTTTTCAGATGGGGTCACTGGGATCGCTGACCTATGGCTTGCTTACACTTTTCTGTATCTCTGTGTCGTATCCCTGGGTGTTGGAAGAGGAGTTTTATCTATTTGCACAATTACAGGATTATGCTTCCAGTGCAGGTCATTAGTAAAATCATATTACCTGTTCACTGAAATCCAGCATTATTCAATGCATGCAGGGAGGAGATAGGGCCATAGAAGAGATTGACCAAGATGTATATTTCTTGGAAAGAAGTTTAATTTTTTGTTTGCTTGTTTGCTTCCAGAGAATTTCTTGCTGAGGAGGAGAACTTGGAAAATGTTTTGAACAAAGCTTTTCTAGAAATAAACAAAGCCTACGAAAGGCACGCTCATCTGTCTGCTGATGGTAGGTAAAAAAATATTCTACTCGTATGGGTGTGGAGAATAAGGTTTTTCTTATTTGCTCAGTAGTTTTGTAGTAAAATGTCCAGAAAAATCCTTGAAAAAAGTTTTACTTAACATAGAATTTTGCTCTGATCACTTACTGCAAATGAAACAATTATGCTTTACCTCCTTAAAATGCAAAAGCTGTTAAAAAGTCTAAATCAAATTTCCTGGGGGAGTTTTAATCTGAATGTTAGCATAATCATAAATGAATTTCTCTTAATGTGATTCTGTCAAGGAAAGTGTTCGTCGAGTTAGCGAAGAATGATTTAGATTTGCAAGGAGCATAACTTTACTGTGCAAGAAAAGCTGGAGGGGGGTTTTGGTTTGGTTTTTTTGGTTGGGGTTTTTGGTGTTTGGGTTTTGTTTGTTTGTTTTTTCGTTTTGTTTTGTTTTGTTTTTAAAGCTGTTATTCCTGTGGGTTAAAAGTGACAGTATCAAAAGTTCCCCTTTCTAACTTGGCTGCTGCACCTGAGGAGAAACGTAAGCCAAAATTAATACCATTGATATTGCTTCTGCACAAACAGAATCACAGGAGTAGCTGAGTGTGAAAGGGAAAAAAGCAGTGAAGAGGAGAACGAGGTTGGCTGTGGTAAGGCTGTGGTAAAGCTGGCACCAGCCCTTTTAGACTCCTTAGTCCTGGCTGTTAATCAAGTTCTTGTACATATGTCTAGAGACTAGGTATTTCTGAAGGTCCTGTTCTAGCAACTGAAGCTTATAGAGAGTAACTTGGGAAGGGAGCTAGAGGTCCCTGCCCCAGGAGTTTCCTCAACCATGAGATACAATTTTAAGAGTCACTTTAGCCAGTCTTAAAAAAAAAAAAACCAAACAAAAAACCCCCCAAAACGAACACAATCAAAACCCCCCCAAACCCACAACAAAAAAACCAAACAAAAAACCTGTCCCATTGCTGGTGCAGGAACTGGCAAAATGACTGCGGTCGTTTCAGAAGAACAGAAACTGTGAAAGTTTTCTCTCCAAGAAAGACTTGAATCCAACAAGCCCTTTAGGGACTGAAGTGATACTGCATTCTCAAGCTACTTTTCTTAAGCAATGAATGAATACAATCAAGTAACGGACTGGCTTTCTCCACTTTAACTACTAAATGGATCTAGGTAGACTCAAATATTTCCTGGCAGGACAGGTAGCCTGACTGTTACAGCACTGTGAGGGATACACACCTTTCCTCTTACCTGGTACAAGCTAAGGTATCAGGGGTATCAGGAAAAAAAGTCTTAAGTCCTGAAATGCAGCCATTAAAAAGGGGGGATTCAATCTATAAATCTTATTTCCCCATTATATCCCATTTTACTTTTTTTTTATATTGAAAACCTTTAAAAAATAACAACGTGGTAAAAAAAGTCCAGAGTCACTTTTGACCTACAGGGTGAGTTTTAACTGAGCTTATGAGAGACACATCAGTAAAGCAGATGTGCTTTTTATCCAAGATCCTCCTTACAAATGTGTTTTCTTAAAAGCCCAAATTCAAGAAAGTGTCTGAATACAGGCTTATGTGCTTCCCTGGATCAGGACCTTTCATTTTCACTAACATGAAGATCTGTTATATTTGTCCCCCTCCCCGCCCCTTTGTTAGTGGGACAGCTCTTGGCTTGGCTTATTGAAGTGACCTCTGTTGAGTGTCAGAGCAGCTCCTTGACGAGAAGGACTGGGAATTGTACTTGGTATTATTCTGTTATTCTGAAAACGGTTTCTGATTATAGCATTTCGTACGTGAGACTTGTGGAACCGGATAGCAACAATATTTGACATAAAACTTGTGCAGCAAGCTGAGCATTTTGGAACTGCTTATAGGATTTTTTTCATATCATTTAACTAACTGGTACTGCTTAATGAAATCTAATGCAAATGCCAGCAAATTTACGTAACAGTTACCAAGATACTGGACAAACCCTCTTCATTAAAAAAGCTTGAGGTCAAGCAAAATAGAGGGCAAAAGTGTTGTCAAACATTGACAGGGGCCACGCTCTGGCACGGGCTCAGTGTTTCTCAGGTAGGCTGAGCACCTGCAAGCTCTTGCAGGAGCCAGTGGGATCTAAAAGTGCCCAGTGCTTGTGACTGGTTGCCCAGCTGAGAATCAAGCTATAAGGCAAAGGGTGGAGTAACAGGATGCAAAGACAAGTGTGGATTTCTGAACAAATTAAACTTTTTGCATATCTGTTGTTAAAATAATTCAATGCTATGTTGACTGCTTGGTGTGGATATTTTTGTTGTTGCTGTTGTTTTGAAAGTTATATAAAATTTCAATGCTTGGCATGTGTTCTTGTTAGAAGCCTACTTCCAAACTGATTCAGTTTGCCAGCAAAATGTCTGATTAACTGTGGCTATTCTGGATGTGACAGTCAAGACCGTTACTAAAGTATCTTGAAAATGGTGGCTGGTTGTGTAACACAGGGTATCTGGGATACGCTGGATGCTCCCCAAGACTGACCTCCTTTTGAAATCTGGCCATAGTTGACAAAGTGGAGAATAACAACTTAGTCTTTTTCCAGTAGATGACCCTGTCAGGGTTCACTCTTTTCACTGTATCTGAAAAAAAAACAGTGCATGTTCAAGATGTCCAGGTCTATACTAACACACGACCATCTTTGAAAGTGTGTGCCTGGGTGTTTGAAGGAACGTAAGTCCTGGGACAAATCCCTGTAGCCAAAATTGCATGGATTTTGTTTGACACATTGTTGATAGTGCTATTTAAGGGGTAAAAACCTCATATAATGGCACAAATTTAACAGGACTAGAGATGTGCCTCGTTGGAGCACCTAGCTATGTCTTCAAGGGCATGGCCCTTTGTAGGTCATTTTACAATTACAGGATATTTGAAATTATAGATGGAAAATACATAGCATAATAGTTTCTGTGAGCTTTCAATAAAAAAAAAAAGTGTATGTATGTGTTCCAGGTACTGCTACTGTATCTGGCGTACAGCTCACTAGTGCTGTTGGAGTGCTGTAGTGGCCCGCTGGAGACTGGTCCAGTATCCCCTCTGACAGTGATCTGTACCTGTTGTTTCACACAAAAGCATAAGAAACTTGCTGTAGGCAGATCTGGGATAATCTGTCCTCCACCTAAATCCTTTCTAATCACTAACAGCTTAGAGATATGCCTGAGCCCTGAAGCATGGTGTTTGATAGCTCTTCAAAAATGCATTTTCATTCACTTCCACGCATTTAAATATATCCAGTCACTTTTAAATCACTGCTAAACTTAGGTATAAGACACAGTAAAGGAAGCTCACGTTCAACAAATATGTCATTATCCACAGGACAACTGTTAACACAGAATTTTCTGGTATTTTTTTTATCAGCCATAAAAACTGCAATGTAAAGGCTGAATAGCTTTGCCTAGCTAGGACAGAAATAAGGAATTGAATCATGTGCTTGAGGAAATTTGAGCATCTCTCTGGGGAAATGTAAGACAAACCTTCTCCTGGCCTAGTGCGGTCCTACAAGGTACTGCTACTGCTTCTGTTCACTGCGAGCCACTACTCGGAGAAAAGAACAGGGAGTCTTCCCATCGACCTCCGTGTTCAGTGCATCCAACTCTAATCACATTGGCCGCTCACTTCTGGAATAGCCATGTTATTAAAACATAGCCAGGTATTAACTGATGCATCTATGTTTGAAAGGCACTCCTGGAATCTTATTATGCTGAGCAAACAGCAAAAGTTATTTAAAAATAACTAAATTTAAAAAGTAGTGGGTTTTGGTTTTGTTTTTTTAAGTTACCATTCAAACATATGATTTTTATTTCTTTGAATATGTTAACCTGCAACACTGAGGAAAAGGGAGAGCTGCAGAAATTGTACTTAAATATTTCATAAATCCATTAATTTTACAAAGGCAGCTTTTTTATCCAAGGCCCCTGATTATTACCTAATCAAGTTAGAAGATACTAGTTACAATTTAAAGGAGTATTTTGCATATTTTTCCATGGGTCAGAACGATTCATAAGCTTACATTCAGTGCCTTTAAGATGGCCCTATTTTAGTTGGCATCAGTTTGAACTCCCCATTTTTGTGTTGTATATAAATATGCATATAAAAATAGATAAATTGCCTTGAGGAAAAAGATTGGGCCATATTCTGTACTGAAGATGTTCTTCAGAGTGGCCACTCTTGCCATGTATGAGACAGCTGACACTCTAGCATTGATACAATTCTTTGGTTGATTTGCTGGTTGGTTACTTACCTCCACAGGAAAAAAAAAAAAAAAAAAGTGGCTTTTATTTTGGCGGAATTGAAACTGGTTTTGTCACACAGTTTTAGCAAGAAGGCGAGAACGGTGGCAATTCCCCAGAAATACCAAAGCTGATCTATCATTGGCCAAAGATGCATGTGTAAGCCTGAAGTACTTCCTATATGACCTGCAAAAGACAGTGCAGGCAAACCCAAAAGTGACTACTTCCCCTGTTCTGCAGCCCTTGTTCTTTCATCTCCAGTGTTGCAGGTTTATTTTGTTTGAACAAAGTCCCTGGGTGAATTTCCTATTTGCCTCTGTGTGCGTGTTATTTGTGGCAGACACTGTACCTGGTCAGCAGCTCTAGAACTGGAGGCCCTGGACACTATATGCTGGGCTTCAGTGGAAAGAGAGATCTGCTTAATTTTGTCCCAGGTGAAGGAGTCCGGCGGTTCCTAGCCTGGACTACTGGAAGGTTCCCACATCCTCTTTGTCACATTAGTTGAGATGACTTGCAGTAAAAGTTGTCCAGTGAGTGTTAAGAACCTATTGAAAGATCTTAGTTTTATAGTGATATTGCTAGGAAAACAAAATAAACTCTTTAATTGTTAAAACCAATATATATGCTGATGCAATGTATTTTGATATTATTAAATAACCTAGCAGCAGTTGTTGTAAAGCATTAGAAATGTTATCCCATCATCATTCCTGTGTTTTTGAGCTGTGCTAGAAATCACATAATGCATGCAGTCTAGCTGCATCCATGTTCTTGCACCCCTACCCAGATCATGAACTGGTTCCAAGGAAGAGAGCGTGAGCAGCATTTATTTTTCTAGGAGTGCTATTTAACTAATAAAGGTATATAAAGCTCAAGTCACTATGACCATTACCATAATTCTGGACAATATCTTGACTTGTTCTTTAGTACTATCCCTGAATTTTGTGATAGCGGCTCTTTTAGCTTTGAGAGTCTGCACTTGAAAGATGCAGATTCACTCAAATGTCCAAATGTTTCCAGTCACTTATGAATTAAAGACTACGGATCTTAACTTTTTCAGAAACTGCTTATGTTTGTCAGCATAGTTCCAAAACCAAGGAATGAAATGGGAGAGTAGTGGCAGTTCTGCATTAATTTTAACGTCTAAATAAAATGTGTTTTCTGTGGAAAAAAAAAAAAGGTAGTTTTACTTAGGTTCTTCATTTAACTTCTTTTAACTGTTAGCTAAAACAGGTATTTTACTGGTTCTACTAAAATTTCTAATCACACTGGTACTTGTTAGCATCTTACTTTCATAATGTGCCTCAAAGTGAGCCTGCACTGCGCTAGTCCTTGCTCCAAATTAGAAACAGGATGTCAGTGCTTACCTCAACAGTCAGAAGCTACTGGCATCTAAGTAGTTTTGAATATCGTAGCCTGCATGGCAGCCATAATGTAGTCCAAGATTTGACCTAGGTTACCATGGTTACGTTCACGATTGATGTGTTGTTTAAGTGTATAGCTGAACCAAGTCCTCACTGCAGTAATAATACCTGTTTTAAATAATAACACAAGCTTAGTTTAGACTGTTTTGTGAGGTTTTTTTGGATTCATCAACTCACCGCTTTCACTGCACAACAAGGCTCAATGCATCTCTCAGGGCTTTGCGCACTTCAATTTACTCCTAACCCTGTTTTACCTACAGGGTGCCGAGACCTCACAGGGTTGGTGAACGAGGTCACCAAGATCCCAGAGCGCTCGCGTTTCTGTTTCCGTAGTACGCAGGGGGTCGTGCTGCGTGTATGCAGTTTGCTGGCAGCTGGTCAGAGATGGGGCTGGCTGGCATTCCTCCGGCTCAAACGCACAGCCCTGTCTGAGCTCCATCCCACCTCCCGGGGTCAGGGCTGCAGGGCCAGAGGTAGTAGGCATGTAGTTGTAGCTGAGCTCTGCGGGAGCGGTGGTGGAAAGATCTTTAACTGTTAGTCGTGTGAAAACAGGAATATAACAGGGGATTCTCATTCCTCAGTTAGCCCCAAGCCACTCTCGAACTGGCTTGCTTTTAAAACCCGGAAAAACTGGAAAATTCCAGAATGCAGGAGACCTACAGAGGGCCTTTCAAGGGGATTTGCACTGGCTGTGAATGCAAATGTGTTCTAGGCCAATAGCTTGTCCTGGCCAGACATTTTACTGTAATAGCTCAAGTCGGCAAGAGTTACTGCTTTCCAGGCACCTCTCACTGGGTTACCTTTGCATAATTTGCAGGAAGGGAAGATGCTAACTGTAAAATGGGACTGCTGCTTTCAACAAGCAAACAAAAGGGAAAGCTGTACAGTTATTCTGGCATTTCCTTCACCGCAGATCTTTTCTGAAATAGTCAAGACTCGCATTTCTCCTTTTCAGGCACTTTTTTTTTGTTCCCAGAGTGTTGTAGAAATTGAAAGGAGAAGCCCTTAAATTTACTTGCACCAGTTAATCCAGCCAGGTGCCTGAACACAGCCAGTCAGCTCAGCTCACTCCCTTACCCTGTAAGAGAAGGAAGACAGCAGCTAGGGCTCTGTTTTGCCCTCTAGGCAGGTACTGTACACCCCTGTCAAATGATCTCACCAGTGCCCGGGGCAGGATGCCCAGAGAGGCGCTGCCAGCTGACTGCATCCGTTTGAAGGCACAAGGAAAGGCAGAATCTAGCTTCACCTTTGTGGTGGGACCCGCAGCAAGTTGACAGGGTCTGAAGGGAGCAGCATCCCTTGCTGAAAAAAGCCATCAGCCTGTTGGCTGAACTCTTTGTCTCCTGGCAAGGCTGGGGGAAGCAGCAGGAGATCGTACCAACTCTGGCAGCAACTGGGAGATCCCACAGACTGGGGTAAAGGAGCGATCTAGTGTTTCTCTTCTGGTGAACCGTGTGGAGCTACAATTACTATTACCCAATTGCCCACTTCACCACCTAACAGAAGGGAGCCATCAGCTTTATGTTGGGCTACCCATGCAGTCACTGTGCCCAGGGATAAACACAATAACCCGGTAACTTCAGGGAGCTAGTGGGACAGAAAAACTATTTGCTACAAGCTGAAAGGAAGCCACTGTACCTTGTACCACTTTTATTCCAGTTGCTCTCTTTGCATGGAGCCATGTTGTTGCACATAAATACTTACCCTTTCCGCTTCCTCTCTCTCCCCCAGTCCTCCATGCATGCATGTTTGCTGTATGTTTTTTTATATGTAGATTTAGTTTAAACTTAAAAGCAGTTACTTACTGGTAATGTAGAACACAAGTTGTCTTCATTTTTACCAATTGAAATGGTTGCTGTTGTAAATGGTCCCATGCTTCGAGGCAGTGCTAAAACCTCTCTCTTTAATATGACATTTATAGCAACTCTGATGAACTCTGGGACCACTGCAACAGTGGCTCTGCTCCGGGACGGTATTGAGCTGGTTGTGGCAAGTGTGGGAGACAGTCGTGCTCTGCTGTGTCGAAAGGGAAAGGCCATGAAACTCACCATTGACCATACTCCAGAAAGAAAGGAGGAGAAGGAAAGGTACCTGTCAGCTGATGATGTGGCTTCCCAGGGAACGGCCTCGGTCAGGATGTGCTTGTGTTCTGCTGCTGGGTTGGGCCTGGAAGAAAGCAGAGAGTTGAACTTAACACCCTGAGACCACCTCTGAGCTGGCAGAAGGTGGCACAGCTCCAGTTAATTCATTTGGTTCCATTTAGAGGACCGGGAATATAGAAAGCCCTGCATGAGCATAAACTGTCTCAGCAGTAAGATCAGCATAGCTAGGACTCAGTACAGAGCCATGACCACATGGTAAAGACTTGTCCAAGACCACCAAGTTAGAGCCATGACCTGAAGAAATGCACTATGGTTCCCAGGTCAGGGCTCAGCCTGCCAAGCCACATCCCTTCTGTGGAGCCCTTCAAACAGCAAAAGCCAACCCTCAGTCTTCCAGCTTAGGTCCTCCATACCCTATTCTGCATCAGACAGAAACTGCAGATAGAGACAGGGCTAATGGTGTGAAGCAGTAACTGATATTCACTTTTTCTTTTGTGCCTCTGGACAGGATTAGGAAGTGCGGTGGCTTCGTTGCCTGGAACAGTCTGGGACAACCTCATGTGAATGGTAGACTTGCAATGACGCGGAGCATAGGAGATTTGGATCTTAAAAACAGTGGTGTGATAGCCCAGCCAGAAACAAAAAGGGTTCAGGTAAAAGAAGGCCTGGTTAATAGGGACAGCAACATTCGGACTAAGGGGCGTCATAGGTATTTGATGCAGGTGGCGGTACCCACATGACATGCGCCCACGTGAAGCCTGATGGCCAAGCGCTGATTTCTATTTGTGGTGAAGTAACTGGAGACCAATTCTAATTAAGTCATTTCAGATTCACACTAACAGGACGGAAAAGAATCTGGTCCTGATACTACATTCAATCAGATCAACTTCTAAATCCCATTTATCACAGTACAATATAGGATGAGGAAAGAAAGGTAAAACGTGACATCCACTACTGAAATACAAAGGCCTTAGTCTGCTTGGGGCTTGTGGTCCAATGAATAATTTTGAGGTTAATGCCGATATAAAACCATCACTGAGAACTAGGTGGGATATGGATGGGCTGTCATCAAAAAAAGTAGACTATGCAGAGGTTTGCACACTTGGGAGGAAGGGAGGAGGACAGGCCAGTTGCATGCATCTTACCAGAGCTCTGCAGTTGTCCCGAAAACAAACTAACCACCCAGAAGGTATTCAGCACAGTTGCCTTCACTTTTGTAGGAAGGCTCTCCTCTCAGCTCCTACTCTGTTTGATACTTTCCCCAATGCACCTCCCAGGGCACGGGGAACTTGCATTCAGTTGGTCCTAATTAAACACCACCCACTAGGCCTGAGGGGTTTAGGGAGATGACCGCTGTGCTATCATGTCTTCCTTGAAATCCTCAGTTTAAGGAAGCATTTTTTTTACGGGGTAATGTATGGATCTGGTCTTTTGGCCTCAGTGTATTCAGAGGCTGCTTCCTAGAACTGGAAGCACCTTAAGAGGCTCTCCTCCAGTACAGGGAACACAGTCTGTGTGGCTGATGGATGTGCTCGAGGATTCAAGGGGCAGCCTTTGGCTAGCTGAGGATTTGGGGGTTCCAGTTAGTCCTTGCACAGAAAGCAGGAGAGCATGCAGCACCCCCAGAAAAAGTGCTTTGCAACAGAGTAAAAAATTAAGGCAGTTACTTTGTCTTGCAGCACTTGCTCCATCATTGTGCATACTGTCTGCCTTTATTGCAGCTGCATCATGCGGACGACAGCTTCCTGGTCCTTACTACAGACGGTATTAACTTCATGGTGAACAGTCAGGAGATCTGCGACTTCATTAACCAGTGCCATGATCCTGCTGAAGCTGCCCACGTTGTTACTGAGCAGGTAACGCCAGGGCTTCTCTTGGCACCACATGCTTGTTGTTGTTTCTTGTTTGGTTTTTTAAAAAACAAGCATACAACCACACATTCAAGTGAATTGAACTGTGCTGGTTGAGACATTCACTAGTCCCACCAGCTGGTCTTTTCCTTACCCTGAGTCTTGCCACATCCTTGCCGGGCATCATTTCAGTTAACTTGCTTAGCTCACGATCCACTGAACTGTGTGGGACCGTAACTGCAGTTTCTTCCTGTGCTGAATATGTCATCAGCATAGACAGAAATGGCCATTTTCTCACCAGGGTTCTGGATAGTGGCATATCCTGTGGAAAGCTCTGGGGCATACCAGAATGCAGCATCAGGGCTGGGAAGGGGCAAGGAAGTCTTGGGCCTCAGGGCATGCTGTCCCATGTGGAGCCAGACACTTGTCTCCTTTTCCAAGCAAGATGATGATGCTGACAATTTGTTTCTTCTCTCAGGCAATGCAGTTCGGCACTGAAGACAACAGCACAGTTGTCATAGTGCCATTTGGAGCATGGGGAAAGTACAAAAACGGTGAGATCAACTTCTCCTTCAGCCGCAGTTTTGCTTCCAGTGGAAGGTGGGCGTGAAGATCTGCCACAGCTATCTTTTCCTGCCATAATCTGGACACAGCGTGCTACAGGAGAACAAATCCATCTGTTCTTAGGTTGGCTCAGTGTCTTGTCCATCTCTTCTGTTCCCAGTGTTAGAGAAGATGCCACTGTTCCCTCGGTGCGTAATGCCCCGTTGTCACTTATGGCTGATTGCATTTTGCTGTGTTTATTTATTCAAGTCAGCACTGAGGCAGCTATTTCTGTGGGCTTGTAGTCCCAGCGGCTCTGCACATCACTTTTGTTCACGTAGACGAGGCTCTGGGCTTTCACCTAAGGCTGGAGGTGTTGCACAATTGTTTCATACCTACTTGTATTACCTAGGACCCTTAGTTACCTGGCAGCTGTGTAAATCTGAGTCTCTGAGCCACATGCTGGCTTCTTTGTATGCTAATACACGGGGGAACAAACGCACAATGTTCTTAGGTAGACAAGTAGCAGGTTTGTTGTCTTCCTCTGCTGTGCAGCCACTCAAAACTCCCCTGTGCTTCAGGAGAAGCAGGTGAAAAATACGGGGGAAGTTTCAGAAGCGTTTAGGTTCTGATGCCAGTGGCATTTGGTGTAGCTGAACAACTTCCTGAGACAGTGCTGGGCTTTATGTTCTCGCCACCATCATCCGTGATCCTCTAGCTCCAAGGAGACAGAGCAGGCTGGAGCCACGTGCCGTTGGACAGGTGGGAACATTTTTCCATTGGGTCCAAAGCCTGTACAGTCTCTGTGGACCATGCAGCAGCCCCTTGCGCTGTCTTCTCTTTGATGTGCCAGTGCTTGACAGGAGCACAGAGGAGGGAAAAAGCTGCACATTTTTGATATCCAGAGACTCTCATCAACTTGAATTTTTTTTTTTCTTTTAAAAAGAAAACCAGCTAATTTCAAAGAGTTTGCTAATCGAGATTCTTTGGATGTGTAAGACAGGAGAGTTTATTTCTTCATAAATATATGAGGATTTTCCTGCCCTCTGCTGAAGGTTTCTTTTAGTTAGTCATGATGATCTCCTGTGTCTCTTCATGGTATGCAGGGAGCTGTAAAACGCCCAAAGCAAGCAAGCTAGAGAAAGGAGAGAGCATTGTAGTAACATAAGGTAATTTTTATAAGTTTCAGGTATTGTTCTTAGTAGGTGTCAGATATTCAGACACCAGAAGGTAGTTTTATACTTAAAGGAAGCGTTTCCACTTCCCTTTCCGGAGGGAGTCTGCATCCAGTGAGGCACAGGGGGCCAGAGCTCTGAGCCAGCTCCTATCACTGCTGTGACACAGACTGCAGGTGACGTGTTGGCAGCAGGCAAAGACCTGTCCCAGCGTGCCTCGTTCAGGCCTCCTTCCTCCTCTGCTCCACATCAGGTGTGCCTCCGAGTCACCCTGTCGCAATGAAATACGGGCAGAGAAGTACTGGGCTCTTCTCAGCCTCGCCGCAGTATTTTTCATTGTATGGATGTTTCCAACGGCACCATTGTAAAAACAAAACAAAACAAAAAAAGGAGTGAAAGAGAAGGTGCCTGATACTAAATCACCTTGCAGTAAGGAAAAATATTTCTGAGATGCCTGGCCTGATTCTCATTTTCCACTATGAAGTACGCATCTTCGTTACTTTTAGCCCTTTCCTTTTAGCACAGGGTAACACGTTAGGCAGTCATTCCACGTTTTTCCTTGCCTCTGGTTGAAGGCCTAGCAGCACCCAGCAGAGCACAGTGTTGTACTGACAGCATTAAGTACTAAGTGTTTAGAGAGTATGCTGGTTTTGTCCCATCACTTGGTGTATTACATGGTGTATATAATGTGTATATTCAGTTTGTAAGTACGAAAAGCTTGCGAGTCGATAAATGTAAATCTCTGTTGTATTGGATGCTGTTGCCCAGGCCTCTGTAACGAGCACATCACTGGTTTACAATAGTAATCCCTTCTCTCTCCCCAGATTTTCCCCAGGGTTGGGATTCAGTCTTCACCTGAGGTCAGAATGTTTGCTGGGCGTGGTCCTGGGCTCAGCCTTGCTTACCTGAGGCAGAGGGGCACTTTTAGTTGATACCAGTGAGGGCAGGTTCTCAGTCTGCAGCAAGTTTGAAGATTCCCACAACCCATTTGTGGCAAAAATGACAAAACCCAGCCTCTGAGCACTTGAGGAGAGGTCGCACCTGACAGAGGTTCAGAGAGCTGCTCCGGGAACATGGTTATGGCCAGTTTGCGCTGCAGCGTGACCAGCTGACGGGCCTTTCTCCTGCCAAAGAAGCGACCTGCTAAAACAGCAAGTCCGATAGTTCCTAGCAAAGGGTTAACCACAGCACGCAGCGGTCTTACTGGGAGCACAGTGAAGGATTACAGTCAAGCTCTGGAGAGGGAGTTGCTGTGGGGGTGGCTTTGGTATCAAGTGTCAGGGCTGTGAGCTGTGCTGCAGGGATTTGGACTAGCTCCATGGACGCTGGCCTGTTCCAAATGCTGCTCATTTCTGTTCGGCCAGCTAACCATCTATCCAGACAGAAGATATCAAGGGTGCTGGGGGTGTTCGTGACAAGTACACACCGATTTTTTTTTTTTTTTTTGAGCAGTACTGGATACTTGCCAAGCTGAAGACATGATATTAAACGCAGGCTGCTAATGAAAAACAGGTGCTCTGAGGAATGACCTGGCAGTTCGAGTAGCTTCTAGAGATTGACCCAGATGTAACACGAAATGACAGTTTTTTTCTTCTCATTGGAGGTTTTGAGGCATTTTTTGTTTTATCCCTATCTGGTTGCCTGATTTCATAGAGAACAAAAGTGATTGGGGGCTTTTATTTCTTCTAACAGAGTGATTATCCTCTCAGAGGAAGGATCCATCCATAATTTCTTTTAAATTTTATAAGGGAAGGGATAAGACAAAGCTTTGCAAAACAGAAGATGATTAGATAAAGATTTATCGGTGGTTGCTATGACTGCCTTTATACAATCACAGAAAAACTTAGATTGGAAAGGACTTCTGGGTGTCATCTAGCCTAGCCTGCTCAAAGCAGGGATAACTCCAGAATTGTGTACTGTAGTGAAGGGATGGCTGCTGACGTGGAAATGCAGTGCCTGAAAATGGATGGGAGAGAGAATTTCGCATGCAGTGTGGTTTACCTGTGGAACCACTGAATTGTATTGAAGTTGAAAACTTACCAGTATTTAACAGGCATTTTGTATAGCTGCCAATACATTTCACAAATAAATTAGCACATATGTAAAACTAAGATACGAGCCATTTTGCTCTAAGCAAAAAAGTGAATCAATAACTGACAGGAGATTACAGAGATCCATTTCTTATGCACAGGTTAATCCCTGCCTGTTCACTCTAGTTTTCTGCACCTTGTGCTGAAGTAAATGAGCCAAAGATTAAGATGAAATGCTTTGCCAAGTGGCCCAGTAGCCTGCCTGTTCCTCCTTCCATTAAGACCCGAGGTACCTTAACACTGAGGGAATCACTAAGGAATCCTCCTTACTTCATGCTGCACATGGCAAGGCTCTGAGTGCCAGCTTGAACAGTGTAGCATTTTGCAGAAGCACTCCATTACCAGGACCATTGGTCTCTGCCTCCTGAACCACAATACTGCTTTTTCCTACCACGATGACAGTGAACTCCCCTAAGACCTAGTGGCAACTGCACCAAACTTTGTTTTTTCTCCAGGAAGTTGGGAAAACCCTGCAATTTCCTGGGTGGTGGATTTTTCATCATTTGACACTTCTTACTGAAGAGTCATTAGAACAAGTCCCTGCCCTTGCACTTCATTTTTGGGGCTGTTGTAACACTGATACTGTGTTGGCAGAGTGAGCTTTGCCAACACGTTCATGTGTTGACTGGGACTTGGGTGTATGGCACTGAATTTGGAGTGCACAGACTGTGAAGTTGGTGGAGTAAAGCCATGTTGGGGAAACTGGAAGTGGTTTGTCACAGTGGTCCCAGGGGATCAAATTAGCAATGCTGCGGTAACGTCCAGCCAGCAAACCTCTTGGCATAGGGTTCTGCAGCAGAGCTGGGTACTGCTCTCCTGTGATGAAGCTAGATTTCTTTTTCCTCTCTAGTCAATAGCCTCCTGCTGCCTATAGCAGCTCTGCAAGCAACAAGCTTTACATGCCGGGGACCAGCAAAATTCTGTTGGCTAGCAGAGAGCTCCCTTCAACTTGAGGACAAAGAGCAAATTGTCCTAAAAACAGCAGTTGCCTGTCAGGGAGGTTTATTATTGAAGGATCAGTAGAGGTATCTTACACCGTGAATGAAATGAAACGGAATCTTAGTTTGCTCTCTAGCTCCCTGTCTTTCCCGTGCATCTGTTGTTTCAATGAAAAGAATGATATTTTTTGTTTATTACAGACTGAACTGAACGTAAAGGGTGACCTACTGAGCAAACCGTAACAAGTGTTGACTTTTTTCCTGCCTTTTAGGGATGGATTCTGAACTCTATTGGATCTGGTAAGAGTATTTTCTTGCCTGAACACTCCCCCTGGAGTAGCGGTACCTCTCACTGGACAGGCACTGCAGGAGGGTGGGCTGTGGGTGCAGAAAGGGGAAAAATTTTGTCCAGCTAGGTACTCGTTTTTACTGTGAGGATGTGGAAGGCACAGGGGGCCTCGTGTCGGGGGAGGATTTACTAGGAGAGGTGTTGAGACTGCAGCTGGAGTTCCAGCTTGGTCACTCCGCCACCTGGAAAAGGGGGTTTGCGCTTTGTAGAGGGAACTCGGTAAAATGTCATTTTCAGCCTTGATTTAGGAGAGCTGGCCTCTCTGGAAGGTGAACATAGTGCAAGAAATTGAAATGGGGATGAGATCCAACAGTTCGTTTAACACAGGGCCCTCAATACAATCAGTCCCTTTTGGCTGAAAACCTCAGGGTTGGCGAATAATCAAGGAGCACAGTTTGTGGTTGAGAACGGGAGTGTGGAGAGAAATCAGCAATATTACTGCTTTTTACATACTCGGGGGAAATGAAACTTGTGAGGAGCTTAGACTCACTGCAGGATTTCCGCTGACTTCCGCAGGATCAGGGTATCAGATCGCCTTTTCTGTCTCAGCAGGCGGATGTGCTGTGGTCAAAGGCATTGGGATTTCTAGCTAAGGGAGAAGCACCAAACAACAGATACCAGTGAAACTGGTTTAATATTAATTTTTCTTCAGTAAATTCAGTTGGGCACTGCTAGGTCCCTTGGTCACTCACCCAACAAGCCAAACATAAGCTATAGCAACACTCTGGCTGTTCCTTGGTTCCGAAGCTGCTGTTCTCAATGCAGAGCTATCCAGCGGGGTGTCCTCTTGACTCCGGATATCATGTGCTTGGGCAGCGGTCTGTGTCATAACTTTCTACAGACTTAAGTGCAATTGTGTACATTCGTTACATAGTTTGCCTTAGGACTGCATATAATTCCTGTGGTTTGATGTTTATGTTTGGTGTAATTAGCATCCATAATTCATCTACTTCTTAATTTTATAGAGGTGTCCATTTTGCCTTTTTTTTTTTTTTTAAAAAAAGTTTATTCGTCTTCATCAACTTAAACCTACAGCAGAGCAGATTAAGTCTGTACTGGAATGCTTAAAAGATCTTTTAATAAAGAATCAGCTTCTAGCATTGTGTCACTACAAATGGATTTTTCTTCTTTCACTGCATCGCAAACTACCAGAGAAATTTCTGCTTTTCAAGCTGCCCTGTTAGCCCTGGGCCTCAGCCCCTGCCATAAAAAGCTTCTGATAACCAAGGCTTTGCCTACAAAGATGTTCAACCAGTGATAACCGGTGCAAAGCACCTTCTGTCTCTGTGCTCCGTGAGCATGCATGGGCTCTGCTGCATCAGGGCAACATGTTCTAACTTGCTAGTTTTGTCGTCTATATTTTGATATATTACAATACCAAGAAATCAGAAAGACCTCTCTCTAAAACAAGTCTGTCTTAAAAAACAAAATTCTTTTGTGAAGCAGGAAAGCACCCTGGGTAGTTGTCATGGTGAGCAATGTCATGCTGTGACACAGTGGAAAGAAAAAAATTGGGCCTCCTCAATAAAAGAATATATTTTGGCTTCTGCATGGATTCAAGACTTTTCAGTTATCCTAAAAGAAATTAAAACCCTCAGCTGTTATTTTCTCCTTATAACTCATCCACAGACATAACCCTGAGATCACATATTATTTTTAATTACTACTGCTTTTACAGCTGCACTCAAACCTACTTTTACTCTCTCCCTTGAAAGGAGCAGCCTTGACTTCATTCAAGTCCTAGCAGTTTCCTACAGCTGAGCCCCAGCCCTTCCTTTCAGGATTGGAGCGAGTCCTTTTTTGTTACCCTTTGTTGCCCATCTGCTTCTCAGCTCAGGTCAGAGCAGATCAGCTCTTTGATATATGCATATATCCAGGGGGGTAAGCATATAGTAGTCACTGCTCAGGTGAATTTTAAGAGCTTGGGTTGTGTGTTGGGAAAGCCGCGGGACAGCTTTGCCCTTTCCTCAGGCCTGCCCTTTCACAGTATTTGTGAAATGGCTGCCAGGTTACTCTGCAGTCGGAGCGTTTGTCCGGTAAGGAGCGTCCCGTGACCGGCTGGTTCATGCACACCTGTGGGAGAGGAGGAGGGCGGCCAAGTCGAGCGGCACCATGGTGGTTCCCTGCCCAGCTTCATCAGGGTGGGCTTGGGAGAGCAGCCAAGCTTTCAGAAAAGCAGTCCTGGCTCTCACGTGGGGCGCTTACAGAAGCTGGCGCCCCAGGAAGGGCTGGAAGCTTTTGCAGGAGCTGAGGGCAGCTTGTGTCAACACCCCCCAGAGCCTACCTGCACGGGGCAGGGGTCGTGGCTGATTACACGGCGTTTTCGTCACTGCTGTTGTGCAAGAGCCTTGCTCTGCATGCACACACGCACAAACCATGTATCAGTATTTACATTTGTAACATGCTCTTTCCCAGAGATCATCTTTGCTCTTGCTCGGCCCTGCAACGCTTTAGGCTCCCTGCAGCTCTGCCCAGCAGAGCAGGCGGCACAGGCTGCAGTGGCACCAAAAGCGGGGAGGGAGCAGTCCGTCCTCCCGAGGGGAAGGTGCTGGCGGTACAGCCAAAGGCCCAGCACCTGGAAAACTGGCTGGGTTTGAGCTACCATTGGCTCTCAGAGGCCTGGTTTTACCCTTTCTTTCTTTAATGCGGTCATTACATTGTTTGGTCATTTTGCCAAAATTTGGTCGGTGGCCGTGTTCAAGGTTTCGTCCCATTTCTTAGAAATTCCCCTTCCTTCGGGGCCAGCTGTGCACCCAATGCAACATCACTCAACTCCCCCAGGAAGACAGGGCAGGATTTGGCTCCCAACCCATCAGTCCTGTTTCTGTGCTCACTTACCCCGTCCTCCTCTCTACAGCGTGTGGCACGCTGACCTCACCAGCGAATCAACCCTGTGCCCTGACACAGAGACAGACGTGTTCCACCGCCAGAAATTCTTTAAAAATACATATGCATTTTGACAATGGTATACAGCACAAACCACTTTGAGCCTAGAAAGCAGGCTCCAAACCTCACCTTTCTGAACTGTCGAAGTCATCACAACCATGATGAAAGACAATTTGGTTACAGCAAACTGGCCACAAATTCGGTAACAATGGACTGGGCTATGGCACCATCATAGAATGAAATGCTGCATTTTTTAGTTCGTAACAGCTTCCCCCGCTTCCCCTGCAAAACCATACAGCTCCAGATCTTCTGTGAACAACTGGCACACCCCACAGACGCATTGGAAGACCCGGCCATTTGTTTTAGCTGCTAAATTGAACACCGGGCCCCGGGAGGTGCCTCTGCCTGGCGGGGGCTGTGGTGGAGCTAAAGGCCGCTGCGCTTGCAGTGAGCTGCCTGCTCACTCACCGACTGCTTTGTTTCACTCCAAAACTGGCTGCTGGCCCTTCTGGTGCCTGTTGGGGATTTTATAGCTCCAACACGGACATTTGAGCTGCCACAAATGTCACAGGGCACTGTTCCTCCTTCTCCCAGACCCAGGTTTAGTGCAGGAAACTCACAAAAGGTTATGGCTTTCCTAATTAATCACCCTTTTGTTTGTCTGGACAGAAAGGAGCCAAACCAACTCTCCCAACACCTGATTTGCAACAGGGACTGTACTTTGCACTGTCTGAATGTCAACACCAAAGCCTGTGCTCCATGGGGCAGGGATGGGACTGTGCTTTCCCAATCAAAAGGTCTGTCAGAACCATGGCCCCCGCCGCTCGCCCACACTTGCTCCTGGCACCTCCACTCTCCAGTGTGCCTGGGGCATGCCAGAGGCAGCGGCGCTCACCCTCTGGCTCCACAACTCGCTGGGAAAACTCAAAATGCAATTTTTTAAAATTTTTGTTTGTTTGTTTCATCAAGGCAGGCTTCTCGGAGACCTGTGGAAGGGAGTTTTTGGACACGCCACAGGCTGGAGAGGAAGAGCATGTGCACACTGGGGTGCTGAGGGCACACGAGGGCCACAAAACCACCCCGTGAGGCTGGCTCACCTTTCCAAAGCTGAGCGAATGCCCTCCATCAGACTTCACAAGCGGTGCAGAGGAGGCACCGCAGTGCGCTCTGTAGGCAGGACGTGACACTAATTGCGAGTTCTTTGTGTCATTCACCAAGTTAAGCAAAAGTTAGCTAACTTAAAAGGGCACAGATCAAAGAAGGTGGCTAACTCATTTTTTTGCCCGCGGGGAGAATGAGGTTGAAATACTGCACGCTGAACGGTCCAGCGGCACAGGCCGACCTGGAGCTCCTGTTAGGAGGGCATCTCTCCCCCCGAAGAGTGGGCAGCGGTGCCAGACCCTACACCGCACAGTCAGCATGGTTTACTGGCTCAAAATGCTTTGATGAAGTTCATTCATGACCTGCTCTGTGACAGCAGAATAGCACGCGGGGCTGCAGCTGTCAAGTGTCTGCAGGTATGCTGAGAAGTACGGTCATTCCCCCCTAACTGTTAGAAAACATTTTTTCTAGTGTATGAAAAAGATTTAAAATATGGAAATCCCCAAGCGAGAAATACTTGAACCTATGAAAAGCAGACATTACCGATGCTATATAACCAAGATATGGCTTAGGAAGGCCACGAAAATTGCTTCTATAACTACTGTTTGAGAGCACACTTAAATATAATTAAAAACCCCAAAGAGTTCACGGAAGACGTTAAACACAGTAAGCATAGACAGTTAAGTTCATTGGTAGAAGTTCCTCTTCTTTTACAACCAAAGAAATCATACTGTCAAATACCAAGAATGCAATGTCAATTCTGGTGCTCATCAGCAAAGGAACATGGTAAGCCCAACTGCATCAAAGCCTGGTTTTTCGTTATAAAAAACCTGTTAGCCACCAGTGTTGGCACGTAATTAACTGCCACCATGAAACCGCACATTCTTTAGCATTACCAGCTTAGAAAAGGGTATAAAAGTGGATTGAAGAATTAGTAAAATATTTCAGCATTTGTGGATCTTAGGGTGTTTCTCACCAGATAAGGTCAAGCTCTGCTCTAGCAGTCATTCTCTCCTTGGGGAAGATGATTTAAATTGGATTTTGATACTTCCTCCTCTTCTACTGTCCTTATCCAGCACGACTGAGATCATTCTTTTCTATCTGCTTTGTCTATATTGGTACAGCCTATTCATCTACACGCTGTCAAATTCTGCTGGCTTCACACTCTGCAATGACACTTAAGAAGCAAAAAAGAATAAACAAAGACACATGATTTCACATTGCATCATCGTGGATGACCGTACTCATGTTCGGAAAGCAAAACCATAACAAGGAATAGAAATTTACTCCTCGTGATGATATAGAAACATGTTACTCAGTAGTTACCACTCCCATGTTAAAAACATTTATTCAGCTGCAAGTGTTGCGTCTTTCCAACAAATGCAAAACAGCTTTTTGGTGGTAAATAGCAGGTATTTATTTGAAATGAAAAAAATACTTCAGTACCTGAACTATTGCATTTAATCATGTATTGTTGTAATTGTGTTACTCTACCTTTTTGCATTGGAGACAAATATACAATGAACATTCAGATATCACAGATTGCACACTAGATAGTAAATCGTCAGGCCTTTTACGTAACCACCAAAAAACAGATATTGGATTCTGCAATATAGTACAAAATTCCACACTCCAGTCTTAGCCAGTTATCTTCAATTTACTCCTGATGCTGTACAAATAAATGGCCATTTAACTAGGGCTTACAAGTTAATAACAGGACAAAAAAATATACATTGCACTGACACAAAAAGTCAGCTGTGTTAATAGTCATGCAACAAGTAACCAAACTTGCTGAAATTAAAAATACTTTCTAAAAACAGTTTTAACTGCATAAATATTTTATACACAGTTCATTTACTGAAACAAAAGGAGTCTTTAAATGATACAAAGCAAATATAAGTTTCTACCAATTTTATACATAAGAAAGTGCAAAATAACTTATCTAAAGTGTTCTGCTATTGAACTGATGAATGTCGGCCGGAGGCAGCCAACCCCCACTCATAAGCATGACGTTACAGTTGCACACTACATACGAATGTTAAGAGTACATGAATAAGTATACTACAAAGAACAAGGCAGGAGAAGACATGTGAGGTACTTGCAGAGAATACAGTCTACTAATGTTAGTGTACATGAGTATATTTTTGCTCAACGGATTTTTACATGGAAAACAAAGCAAGTATTTGCATTAGAAGCTTGAAAGAAATGGAAAAAAACCCCACTCCCAAGTGAACAAAACAGTTGCCCACAGCACCAGCTGCCAGAGGACATATGAGCAGGTGTGTTTTTTCCCCTCCACCTCCTCCAAGCAAGAACATGGTTTTTGGAACAGCGCAACCGAAGAATTAAGTCAGAGGGCTGTGGTGGTTCGTTTGCAAAATGTAAACTGGGACTAATCTCTACACTACAGAATTTGTAAAGAGTAACGACCTTGCTTTTTTCAGTACGCTGCCAAACATCAAAAGTGTAGACCACCACCCGTACAACATGCTTGCGTAGCTGAACGCAGCCAACTACCTCTTCACTGACGGCCCACTATCTTCATGACCCCACACTAGTACTATATACCAACTGTTTGCATTAGTGTTTAGATTACATCAGTGTTATTGTCAGAAACCTTGTTTTTATTAGGGTTTAATTATGTGGCTGTACAAGTTCCAGTCCGCAGAAGACTTCCTTAAATTTGGTTTTGATTTGAAATCTGGAGGCAAGGGGAAGAAAACTCTGTGGACGCAAAGGCATTTAAGAGTTGTTAAAAGAGCCTTTTCTTCAAACTGAAAACGTTAAGGCCACTAGCCTGTCTTCTGAACTATGCTGGTTTCGCATCATTTTGGGAAGGGTGAAGGCAACGTTAGAGAGAACAGCTGAACACAGAAATTCCAGTGCTCTGCACATGCTTACTGAGGACCTCTTCTTGTTTTTAGGGACAAATCTGTCAGGGTAGCCATGCAGCGTGGCTACTTGATCATCGCTCTTTGGATCCAGAGGGATCTATTTGGGTCAGCTAATCTCAACAAACCTGCATTTACTCAACAGTGTGCAAGGGCTCTAGAGAAGCCTTTCTGTTCATTTGGGGACCTAGTATACATACCAAAACAGGAATATATCTCATTTTACAGACCAGCACATACATAATAAACAAACATGTATCAAAATACATATTTAACCTTCAGTGCATAAACATGTGATACCAGGGTAAATAGTAAGTGGTCAGGATTAACAAATTATTCACTGCTAAAAGCTCAAATCAAGAGAAGACAGGTACGCCCCCACAGTGCCGAGGACCTTCTGGAAGGAGCTCACACGACCACAGAGGGTCTGGCATTTTCCATGGTGCAATTCCAACGACAGTGCGGTTTTAACCATTTGCTGTCCCAAGGCCAGAGTCTGCCCAAGTCACTCCAAGTGAAGGTTAATCTCATCGCCTCGAGTGAAGACGCTCACTGAAGTACTAGCAGAGCAAAAGCAGGGCCACCTGTCTTCTGTTGCTTTGGGTCATATCCTTACCGCTATTTAAAAGAATCCATTGTGAATATACCTAGATCTAGATCAGTTTGTCACCCATTTACAAAATATATACACATATGTTAAAAACCAAAACAAAACCAAACACCAGCCTGCCCCCTCGCCCCCCCCTGCCCCCCCCCCCCCAACCAAAAACCCACTGGCAAGACCTCATTCAGAAATTAAGTCCATGGGCCTATCTGATGCATGTGTTCCAATCCCAGTGGATATCAGTGTCTCTACTTCATCCCATATGTAGTGCAAAATAAATGACAGAGTAGTAAAAAAATACTGCAATTAAATTCATATTGGAACCTTAAAACCAGAATGGAAATCTACTGCTGTCCTCAAGTTGATGCCATGTGCTGAAACATGAAGATAGCTCTTAGAAGCATTTCTGACATGACTAATATCACCCTGTTTTAGAGCAATGCCTATTGTTCCAAAAGTTTTTTTGCAAACAAGCTACAGGACAACAGTGGTTAAATTTTATGCACAAGGAATTAATTCTGTACCTATATGCAAGCCAATTTCTATTGACCGAAGAAGGTAAAAGCTGGTTCTTGCACTGCATGAATCAGCTGCTAATGAACATTAAGTAATTAACAAAACTGCAGCTCTGATATATGTATAAAAGAGGCCTTATTAAATATGAACAACACTGAGGTGGTAAATAGTTTGGTATAAAATGCAACACAAGTGTACAATTTAGTTCCTGGTTATCTTACAGCTAGAATAAAATACTCCAAGTCCTATTCTCAAAAATGTTTTCTTTTGAAAAAATCCATGTAATTCTATGAATAGCCTTACTTAAATTAAGATACTGTGGGCAACTGAAAGAACAAACATGCACAGACTGGATTTTTAACAGAAATACACATAATGCCTTTGAGTTTTCTGGTTTTTTTGTGTTTTTTTTTTTTTTTTAAACATTCGTATTTAAATTGATAGATGAGATAAAGATGCCACACAAAGTATAGTGGTTAATCTGAAGTCCCATGTAACAGGCAGTTAAGTTCATATTTAGATAAAAAGGCCATTATACCTATTTACAATATACACAGTCGCTTGCGAAGAAGGCAGATTTACAACTATCTTCTAAAAAGCCTTCCCCTCCCCCTCCCCCCGATAAAGATGACTAGCTCTACAAAACCAAGATGAGAATAGGTGTTTAGGATAAGTAAGGATTTTCTCAATAGCCATGTCAACATAGGTTTAGGGGTTGACAGTCCTATGGATTTGTGGTTATTAATCATGTCTTCCTGAGCCTTGCTCTTCACTTCATTATGCTGTTAGCCTCATTTACCTTCTGTCAACACAAATCAATTCAATGATCCCTTTTTACTTTTAGTGCTTAAAACTCAGTATAAACTTAAGTGTAAACAGACAACATTCTAATCCCTTCCGATCACTGCACGACACTCTTGCTAGTTCTTGGAGTGACGGTGGGGCTGGATGGGGTCTCCATTTGCCAGGACCCCATCAATTTCTGGGCCCCTCCTCTGAACCCCGCTCATGCTGCAGGTTGTAGAAGCAGATCTGGCAGACTCTGACAGGCGATGAAATCTTCAGACGCTTGATTTCAGACTGAAACCTACTGCACCTGTAGAGGAAAACAAACATCGCTGTGAACACAGGTCCTCTCACCACCTGGCCATTTTCTATCCAGGTGTGGAAATTATGACTTCAAATACCAGAAAACTGTCCAAACTTATCTTGACAAAGAACTGCAATGCAGCATGGCAGAAGCAGAATTTAACTTGTATGATCACCACAGAATCAATGCAATGACTCTGCGTGAGAGGTAGCTTAAAAACGGCTCTTGTCACCAGTTTAGACTCAAAGTATAGCTACAGAGATGAATCTAGAAATACTGTCTCTGACCCAGTGGACCAGAGAAGAGACTCCCACGTCAGCTCCTGGGTAAGGGGAGCTCACATACATCCTCTATGTCATACATTTTCCTGTCTGAGGCTGCATGCTACTGGCTCCTAAAGCAGCACCCTTACAGTCCTGCACACAGTTTACATTTCAGCTGGGTTGTTTGTAGACTGACAAGAACAACTAGTAGCTGCAAAAGAAGTTTGTTTGGTTTTTGGTTGTTGGTGTGTTCCCCCTCCTCCCCTCCTTTGCTAAATTTGTCTAGAGTTTTTCCCAGATGGGCGACAGGGAGGTTTTGAAAGCTGCAAGCAGATTTCATTCTCTCCCGATACCCGTCTTGCTAACTGGATTTATAAAGGGGCTGGTCTGTCTTTTCTAATTCCTTCCTGGAGGTTTTGACAGTTTTAATGTTTTTTCTTCATCACTTCTGTTTTGGTAAGGGAAACCTCAGTCTTTCAGCAGGGTTCTGTGGCATGCAACAGCTTTACCCAGCCTAAAATTCTGTATGGAAAAGAGCCCAAAGGAGACTGTTGGCAGGCTTACTTCTGGCAGAAGAGCTGTCCGCAGTTCCTGCAATGGTGACGCCTCTCAGTGAGTGAAAAACGCACTGCACAGCCCGAACAGCTGTCTCCGCCCTCGTCCTTCACCCAGTGATCAGCTGCAGATCGGCCGGGCTGATCACTTACGGACCAGCTGAACACTCTGCCTCGACCATCCCCAATAAGAATTCTGCTGTGATCCCTGCAAGAAAAAAGCGAAAGCATTCCTGCAACAACCCTGGCACAGTAACGTGCAGACATCAATGACTGACTTCACATGTCAGAATATGTTAATAAGTTAAACTACTAGCATAGTAACTAATGTGCAAATTAGCCTGGTCTGACTGAGAAACAGAGCTGTATCAACACTCTTATGTAACATAATGCAGCTGAATAAGTCTACTTATTTTAGGGTTTTTTTTAATCTCAGTCTTTGAACAAGGTTGCCCTAAAGAGAAGCACCACGCAACAGCATTATGCAAAGAACAATGGCTGGTTCACACTGCTTCCTGCTAACAACACTGAAAAAATGTTTTAAGCAATCACTTGCGAGCTACTCACTTAGAGATGCCGAGTGCAGTGATTTCTGCTGGATGTGCGTTGTCTTTGCGATCAAATGCCGTGTGCATAGTTAGTTTGCTTCTAAACACCAACTGACGCTCCCATCTGTATCCTAGAAATGAGCAGGAAGTAGAATGGGAGAAAGCAAATCTACTTGTTCTCATTTTTGTTCCCTCCTCCCCCAACATACTTGTATGTGTGACTTAGTAGAAAGAAAAAATCTCCCCCCAGAGATAACTCTCTGACTCAAGTTTCGCTCAGGGACAACACATTTTCCAGCTGCTCCCCAATGCATGTAAGAAAGGAAAGGATACAAAACAATGCACGGAGCCTCCAATTTTTTAAGTGCAGTTGGAAGCTGCAGAGAATGGTACAGGGAAGCCCTGTACCAAAGCCCAATAGGACTGGGATAGCTGCTTCTTTTTATTTTATTTATTTATTTTTAAAGTCAAGACTCAGATTTCCAACTATCATTAATTTTCTTCATAAAAGCTCATACGATGCTGTGTTTTGGGTATGTGGTTAGAACAGTTTTGATGACATACTAGTGTTTTGGCTGTTGTTCAGCAGTACTTGCAGAGTGTCAAGGTTTTCTCTTTTTCCGCACTCTGCTCTGCACCCCAACTCCCATCAGGAGTTTGGAGGTGTGCAATAGGTTGGGAGGGGACACCAGCTGGACAGCTGACTCAAACTGACCAAAGGGATATTCCACACCATATAACATCATGCTCAGCAATAAAACTGAGAGGAAGGTTTCTTGGGGAAGGCAGCCATTTGCTCAGAGACTGGCTGGTCATCATTCTGCTTGCGGGAGGTGGCACGTGATTGCCTTTGCATCACTTGTTTTGTCTTCCTCTTTCCTTCGCTTATTAGACTATCCTTATCTCAACTCACAAGTTCTCTTCCTTTTGTTCTTTCTATTCTCTCCACCATACTGCTGCAGGGGGTTGTGGTGGTGGTGGTGAGCAAGCGGCTCAGCTGCTGGACAGGGTAAACTGACCACAGCTTCTCAGGAGAAGCTTGAACAACATGCAACTTTTGCACACAAATTTTTCTCTTCATTGACCATTTTGGAATTTATCAGCCAACCCTGCTCAAAGCTGCATAGACAGAGAGAGACTGCCTTATGGGTCAGCGCTGACAGCACATTTATCTAACGGAGGATGTGTGCCCCATTTCTTTTACCTGGTTTAAGCTTGCTGTAGTGCCGGGCTTCAGCATAGCTGGGGTGCGGGTGGTTAACCTGAGCATGGGAATGCATTTTTGCTTGTCCCTCAGAATAATTCACAAAGATAAAGCCATCTTTCTCATCCAAGCTGAGCTGGTCTGACCAACGCCTGGAGTCATCAGAGCTGCTGTCTGCTGACCATGCTGCCGCTGCTCTGTTTGATGATGACCTAGGCCTGTGGCTGGTGCTGCTTGGTTGACTCTGGCTCTCCTGCAGTTTTGTGTCCTGGCCTATGCATGGATCATCTCCCTCGGAGTCACTGCTGTCCTCTTCGTGGGCTTCCTGCCCTGGATTCACCCAACAGGAGAGAAGACATTGTTAGCAAGGCTGCTTATAACGTGAGCTTTTTCCCTATTCTGCTGCTGCACTACCTACAACCCAACAGGTACCACTACAGCATGACTAGAGGGAAACTGCATGCAGGCTTCTCAAAGCCTTTGCAGAGATTCAGCTCCTGCCAGGAATCATCTTTTTTGCACTGGTCTGTCAGAGAACAGCACTCCTTAGCTGAAGCTATTTCCTACAATAGTCCATCTATGGCTACGATAGACACGAGTAGAATTTTCAAAAATGCTTAAGTTAGCAAAATCAAATCCTGCTGCCTTTCAGAAAAAATTACACAAGTAAGCACAGTCAGCTATGCTGAAACTCTGATTGACTGAGAAACATGATGCAGACTTGTTAATAACAGGTTTTGTTAATACAAAAAAGCAACCGCCAAAGATATTTATATTCCTAGTGACACTGAAAAAAAAAAAAAAGAGCTGTATTTATATAATAATTACTAATGAGTATCATGTGATCCAGATCCAAATCCAGATCATATCTTCAATATTAAGAGGGCAAGAGGAAGATGAGATAGCTAAAAGAAACACCCACCAAGCACAGACCAAAATCTTCCAACAGGGGAAAATAATATGGCCAGCATTGCTTGTCTAAACAGCATGCTGTTCCATTAGTAGATTTAACTCTGCTGTTATGCTACAACTCCATTTAAAAAAAAAAACAAAAACAAACCAACCAAAACCCAACAAAAAACCCCCCCAAAACCTACCACTGTCCAAAAGCTAGAATCCATTGGGTTCACCAGCAAAACAACCACACACAGAAAAGTTCAATCTTCACAGAAAAGCAGCTATGATGGGCATGATTTTTCTTACTCATGGCAGGATGAAATTACCATAAGCAAGGTGGTGAACAAAGAACTCAGATGCTCTATTTATTATGCCCACTGGATGTCTATTGTCTTTTGAGACAAAATCCCACAAAGTCCATTCTGTACAGCATAACCACAGGATTTTAGCTGCATATAGTGAAGATCAGATAAAAGGCAAATCCAAAACACTTGTCAGGAGACATACCTATTTGTGCTTCCTGACAATCCTCTTGCATTTCCAGCATCTCCACAGGCTCTGGAGCTGGCGTTTCTGGTACTTGCAAAAACTCCATCCGCCAGAACTGGAGGGACAGGTGATAAGCAAAGTGGCACGTACTGAACTCTTAGCTTTCTTCTGAGCTACTTCTAGAGTTAAGATGGCTTATTAGAACTGTGTGTTTGCACTGGTAGCATGAGAGGCAGGTCACATCTCCATACTAAGCCCTGTTTTCGGGGGCTAGACACTGTAAGAGGACCTCTGTGTTCATGCCTGAATCACAAGCGAACAAGTCTTGTGCTGTTATTTATCATCTTAGCTGTTCGAATTAAAAAAAAAAAATAAATCTACTCCACATAACAATCTGACCAGCAGACTCCAGTTAAGGCAGACCCAGGACTGCACACAGCAAAGTACTGAAAATCGGCTTACACTCGCAGTGATCAGAGATGCCACTAAGTTCCTCTTTTCCTTCTAGGCATCAAAATGAATTGTCCTAAGCTGTGTAGAACAAAAATGGTGACTGAAAACTACAATCTCCAGTCATGAAAGCTGGTGACCAAAAAGTGACCAAAATAGAGCAGGAAGGAAAACGTATGCTGCTGACTATTGCTAGTTACCACATCACAACAGGTGCATCGGAAAGGAGAAATTAAAACGGAAAGACTGCATAGGAATGTCAGTTCACTGAAAGAGTTTTCCATGAATCTTCAATGTCCAGCTAACTTGTGGACAGGATACAGTGCACCACCCTATACAGAAATGGCACACCTCATTCCAGCACCAAAACCAGTCTGCGTTGTCTACCCAGCCTGGACTCCCTCCTTCCTGCAGGACTAATTGTTCAGGCGGAGCACCCAAGCAGAGCAGGACTGCTTTTGGTACTGGCCAGGACACTGTGTTGGACAGACATGACTTCTCTAACTACTACTACTAAGGCATAAACTTATTCTTCCAAGCAGTGATTCCTGGTACTTACCCGGACAACTCCGTCTGAATGTCCTGTTACTATGACGTTCTGGGTATCCCACTCATTCATCTCTGACACAATGCAACACATTATTTGCTGGCTTCGGCCAGTGAAAGTGTTTACGCTTGCAGTAGGACTGCCATTAATGCTCCATACATGGATGTAAGTTCCAGCACACGATACAATATCCCCCTGCAAAGACAAGTAACACCTCCATATTTCAACACAAGTCTCATGTTTTCTTCAGAAAAAATATAAGCCAGGTTAATTTATAAGCCAAGTTCAGCCATCAAGGCTGGCACTTTTCAGGAAGTTCTAGTCAAGCTGAGTTTGGCCATCTCAACAAACCTTTAGGACGATATGCATTTTTTAAAAATTGTACATAGAAAACCAGACTTAGTAGCAACCTGTTGTATTTACAGCATATAACGAGTAGACCAATTCATCCACTTTTCACAGCGTAACAATCCAACAGTGTATTTTCAGTACTTTCCCTTCTCAGTTTTCAAAGACTCTGCTCACGTTGACTCTGATCTTTTTCACAAACATGTACCACCTTAAATTTCATTTGCTTCCTTATTGGGAGAAGAGCAAGAGATGGTCCAAACTAGTGCAGAGGGAAAATGGGAGCTGCAGTCAAACACTGGCAACACTACAACCACCAGACTACTAGCAGCTAATAAACTGTGCCTCTTGCTACCCCCTCCTTGCACTACAGGCCTGTTTTGTCCTGATTTCAACCACTACATCTGCTCCAGTTGCAACATGGTCCATCCAGCCCTGATGGACCAGCTACATAAAGTTTCACTCAGGCAAATTCTTTGATATGCGTGGAAGCTGGATAAATGGCAACCTGTAACTTATAGGACCACCAAGGAGACAAGCTTTTAGGATACATCTGTTTCCACTACAATTGCCACTGCAGCTCCATCCAAGGTATTTTCTGCTTCCTTTAAATTAAGCATAAAAGAACAGATGTCAACCAAAGTCACATATCAAAATCTTTTCTTGGCTCCTGTGGAAGGTTTGACAACCCACATCGAACGCCACACTAGCTATACTGCTGCCAGCACTGTTAATAAGCCCTTCCAAGCTCAAGCCTCTTTGCATGGAATAAACCCACGTGCATTCTCTGGACAAAAGATGCACATTATTCCCTAAACCAGCTAATTAATTTTCAGATGAGTTATCCATAAGTTTTGCCAAACTAACAGAAGAGCCTAGTTTGTTTTTCTTTGTTTTAACAATTTCTTGCTACTATTCCCACTGCACACTGGTGAATGGTATTTAGTTCTTACCGTTAATTCATTTATACAGAGTGCTGAAACTGGAGCCCTGTGACCTCGAAGCTGTGTTAGAAAAGAGAGTTTATTCAAATCCCAGATGATGCAGGTGCGATCCCGTGATCCACTCACAATTATGTGATAAGCCAACGATGCTGTTAAGCATGTGACAGTGTCAGTATGACCCAGTAATGCCTGCAAAACAAAAGTCAGGAGGAACATGCTGCAATCAGGAGAGGGCACAAAAATTACTACATTAAACCCACATATCTGAAAAGATTCAGGTAATGTAAACATGAATACCCTATCAGAAGATGCAACTGACTTACAAGTATTCAGTTGGCAACTATTTTCATAATTGAAAATGATAGGAGTAATATTTTTTTCCATTTAAAAAGTACTCTCACAAAACCAAATTTCAAGGGTCTAATGTTATATAACCTTCTACTGAAAAAAAAACCAAACCCAAAAATAAATTTCCAACCCATTCTGCATCCTCCATCTGCATCAGTAGCCTATTTATAATTCTTTGTAAATATAAAATGGCTCCTATATAAACTTCTGTTGATGTTTAAGAAAACATAAGGGACACAAGAAAGAGCTGCAATCAAAAAGGCAAAGTCAATTAGAAGGAGGAGAACATTACAAGCATCTACTTGTATTAGACCCTGCTGTTACATTTTAGGCTTAACCTAACCATTGGAACAGGAGTCTGGAATACAGTCAGATTATTGCAGCTTATTCAGTTATAAATCATTGCCTAAAGTACAGTAAATGGCCTTCAATATGCTACCCTGAAATTCAAGATACAGTGTTTTATCTTGCACTGTTCTTAAGTAAGAACATCACAGCTTCTACAATATGTTGAAGTAGTTGCGGGGTGGGCACGTTTGTTTTGTTTGTGGGTGGGGTTTGTGGTTTTTTTAGGGGGGGATTTTTTTTGGTTTTTTAGTAAACACACAAGACTTACTCTGCACTTAGCTGCAGCTGACTTTAAAGCACTGGTGCTTGTCTGTTACACTAGAAGTTGATGTTTTGAATTAACAAAGCAAGAGCAACTTAAGGTGATCCTGAACAAATATAGTCTGCTCCACAAACATCACTACCAAAAAGAGCAAAGTTTTGCGCAGAAGTGTAATCTAAATACATACATTTTTAAAGAAAAATGTAACAAAAAAAATTTTAAACTGAAAAAGAACCTTTAAGGCAGTCTCCTTCATTGCCCTCCCTGACACAGTTTTCAGATGGGGCTATTTTACATACAACACTGCAATAAAGCAGACAATTTCACAAAACATACCTGTATAATTTTGTTAACATTGCTACCAAACTCCCCATCTCTCCAAAAAGCTCCTGGTGATCAACTATCCTTAAAACCGATGCCGTTTTAAAGACGCATTTTGCCCACTTTGAATGCAGATCAGTACCTTGACTACTGAGCTCTCCAAAGGTCTGCTAGACTTATGGTTTCAAAGCTTGCTATTTGAGCAACACCCCTTTCATAATTCCTTTGATCTTGTAACATAATTTATGCAAAAGGTGTCTTTATTATATTTTACCTGTTTCAGTGTGAGGGCTTTAGCTTTTTCTTTGGAGATGCCCATTTCCCACACACACACCGCTGTGCTTGTTCCTCCAGTGATAACTAGTTTGGGGTTGGGGCAAATGGCACACAGTATCTGACCCCATTCTGACAAACATTCATAAACAATTACTGCCTAAAAATAAACAAAACAAAGAAGAATTACTTGCAGGATTAGTGTTTGGTAGGATAAAAATAAAAACCTGAGTGCCACCCTGCACGCCAGACCATTAGGTAACTTAAGATATCGCTGCTACCCCTTACAAAGTTTTTCCTCAGACAGAAGCAATTCCAGCCTCTGCCATAAGATGCCTCCCGAGAGAACAGGAGAGATGAGCTTTAACTGCATAGATTTAATTCACTTATGTGTTGCAGGCCTGGTAAAAAATTATTATTAATTGGTTTATGTCATTCTGTCAGCATTGTGATGAAGACCACCAGATAAGGAACGATAAAATATATGCAGTATAAGAGATTATTTCATTCACGTGTGAAATAAATTTCCATTGTTAGATTTCTTCACTCTTGAGTACTAATTGCTTTTGGTACATTCAGCACTGAAACAAATTTCAGATTACAAACCTTGTCCGACTCGTAGGTACCCAGTCTACAGCTGAAGTCTGCATAGCCCCAAGCAAAAGTTTTATTCCATGCAGGTGGGATGAGAACCTTATTCTGTTCTACTGCCAGAATGCCTTTATCGGTACACACGATCTGTCCCACGGGCTCCTTGAGCTCTAAAAAAGAAGATGGGGTTATGTTTTATTGTACAGACAAATACTCTGATCCCATTAAAGACCCAATGCTCTGCAAAAGCAGGATCTCTGTATTTGCTATGTCATACAAATCTTTGTTTCAACTGCAACGATGGCAACCTTTGCTTCATTCCTAACAAAGGCAGGGCTAAGCACCATCAGTAGTGGCGAGAACACCCCGAGGATCACAGATAGCTCTGATCCCACCTGCAATGCTGCACAAGGTGTTCTTCAGACAAGATGTCTGTGGTCATTAAAAGTGATTGTACCATTTTCAGCACAAGTAAAAGTAAGTTTTTGGTACTGATTCCTACATCTTGGCCAAGTGTTCCCACAGGCTGCATTCCTGACTACAGCCTGTGGTGTTCCTACCTGGTTTTCCCCAAGCTTTGCAAATATAGATTAGTGCTTTCTAATTTTCTGTCTTAGAGTGTAGCCCTGCTATGTCCCATATAATACTATGTCCATCTCTCTTTACAGCAGGCAGGCACAAATTCAGTTAATCAACTAGGAAAGAAATCACTGCATAGCATTTACCTGCCTCACAGACAATTAACTTCTGTTCAGTCCAGTGTCAAATATGAAGTCAAACACCACCTTTCTTGTCTCAGTGCAGCTACCAACACCACCCTTTCCTGGGAACATTTCTGAGTATTTCTTGGCACTGCGATAAAGAACCCTTCTGCTATGAAAAAATCACAAAAATTGAGGCTATCGCAGGCCCAGAAGCAGTGTACACTGAATATTATTTGTTAAATTAAAACTTTAAAGAGGTGCTTTGGCCCAATTTTATCCCTTTATTTTAAAAAAGTTATGTTAAACCAGCACAGATCGGTGCTTCCCAAGTACACTTTAAGGTAGCTAAGAACATAATCTTACAGCATTAGGCTATTTTAAATTTGTCTTTCTCACAAAAGTACAGGCATTAAGAACCTTAGAACTAAGCAAAACATGGAAAAGGACAATCTTGCTGAAACTCTGAATGCTCTAGCAAAGAGACAGGAACAATTACCGTGGTTTTACAGTTTACCTTTCACTGGGGCAAGAGATGGCCGCAGGTTGTCCAAATGATGGAAAAAAATCTTGTCACTTGTGGAACCAGGGGGCATAGAGGTTCCCACAGCCTCTCCATTCAGTCGGCTTCTAACACGCTTCGGTGGGTGTGGTTTTTTAAAGAGCTGAAATTCATCAAGAAATTAATTATCATCAAAAATTACAGGTTTACAAGAGCACAAGCTTAAAAAGATCATCAGTACGTTCAATTTACCTTTTAAAAATCCTGCAGGTCAGCAAACGTTACTTAACTGTTCTCAGTACTCACTAATAACTTATGGCAACCATTTCAATAAGAATTTAACAAATAATACGAAATCCAACAAGGATATAACAAGCAAGTATTTTTAAAGCTACCTCCAGTTGCAAAAGCAGTTGAAGTAAAGCAACCAAAAAGCCCAAAGTTGATGCATAATGCAGTATTAAATTCCAACCTAGGACAAACTGAAAGCAAATTTTTGGCACAAACTATGTCCCACAAACAGCAGCTCACACGCTTGGAGGCAGCCAGGCTACCAAAGAACAGAGTAACAGCATGGGTGGGCATGTAATTGGACCACATGTGACAATCACGCACAAGAAATGCATCTTAGCACCTGATTATCTTCTGCCTAGCTTTTCATTACGAGTGACTGAATTTCCATTTTATTGCTTCAGTGACCATTCCTGGTATCTCAGACAGTAGTAAACAAACCGATTGTCCTGGTTTCAGCTGGGATAGAGTTAATTTTCTTCCTAATAGCAGGCATAGTGCTGTGTTTTGGATTTATTAGAAGAATGTTGATAACATGCTGATGTTTTTAGCTGTTGCTACGTACTGCTTATGGTAGTCAAGCACTTTTCAGCTTCCCCTGCTCTGCCAGGTACACGAGAAACTGGGAGGGGGCACAGCCAGAACAGTTGATCCAAACCGACCAAAGGGCTATTCCATACCATATGATGTCATGCTCAGTATAGAAACTGGGCGGGGGGTGGGGGGAGGTGGCCGGGGAGCAGCGATCCGCTGCTCGGGAACTGTCTGGGTATCGGTCGGCGGGTGGTGAGCAATTGCATTGTGCATCACTTGCTTTGTATATTGTTATTATTATCATTATTATATTGTTATTATTATCATTACTATTTTACTTTATTTCAATTATTAAACTGTTCTTATCTCAACCCAGGAATGTCTCTCACTCTTACTCCTCCGATTCTCTCCCCCATCCCATGGGGGTAGGGGCAGTGAGTGAGCGGCTGCGTGGTGCTGAGTTGCTGGCTGGGGCTAAACCATGACACCGATCATTGCTTCTAATAAGATCGTCATAACACACACTAAAGCTTATCACATGATAAATTCATAATAAACATCTTGGATGGTAGATGCTATGTATTATAATATGTAAATGACAAACATAAACATTGAGTGATATTTTGTAGGATTTTGATTACTCTTTTGCAGAGAGGCTATTACAGCGCTGAAAGGAGAACTGAAATAACAAGGCTGAAAGTTGTTCTCCTTACAGCCCTTTGAGATGTGTTACCTGTTTGCCTATCCAAAGCAGAGGGAACATGCATAAGCCTGAGGTAGCTGAGCTATGAGCATGCACACATTTTTCTACTGCTCACACCTACACTCTGGGTACGAATGGTAACAACAGGCCTACATGCCACAGCTCTCCCTGAACTACGGTATGCCTCCCATCGGGCTATGAGAAGATGGAGAGAGAAGGCACATCATACAGTGTTCACATGGACAACTGATCTCAAAAAATATCAGTTCCAGCAAGAAAGAAAAAAAACCCTCCCTCCTCCTTTGAGCAACTGTTCCTCTTGCTTATTCATTCTGCCCTGGCCCCCCAGGCTGTGGCATCTCGGGACCCCCTCAGAGTCTGTGAGAGCCCTCTTCCAAATACAGCACCAGCTCTGGAATGTTTTGCAGCACAACTTTTTAAAATGGGAAACAGAACTACCACAGGCATTACTGGTGGAAAAGGTGGGATCTTAAAGAAGGCATAGTCCTCATGTTACATCTCCATGCAGCAAAGGAGTGAAAAAGTGCACAGCAGCCATGTCACTGAGATAGCCTGCCCTAGACCCCTGTGGAAAGTCAGAGGGTCATTAGCAAAACTCTACAGTTACATAAAAATGTGCTCCAAGAGCACTCACCACCAAAAATGACATAAGGAAGGAGTTTTGAGTTTCCTGAGTTTATTGCAGTCTGCCCATTTCCTCTAGCAAAGTGTCATGCAACTTCTGGTAGATCTCATCATAGGTTTGTAGCTAACAGGCATCTGAAGATTCAGGCAGACCTTTGGACTCAGCTGCAATGCTCTTCCATTGCCCTGCTCTCAGCCTGTCTTCATCTGTTCATCTGGCTTTAGCTGGGCCATGTCTGATTATCATCACATCCCAGTGATTGATTATTACTTAAAGAGGAGAAAACCCCACAGCTACTACATATCTAGACTATTGAGAGAGCGCGAGGCAGGAAAAGGAGAAAAGCAGCCCAGAGGATAGATGAGCAGTTCCTAGCCTTCCTTCCAAGCAATGAGACACAGACAGCTGTTAGTGGGTCCCCACAAGAAATATCCTGTGGCTGTCCTGAAATATTATGTGCTGCTGTCATCTAGAGTTCCCAACACGTGGGCTGGGTCCCAGTGAACTGTGGTTTCCACCAGATCTAGGATTGGAAAAATTCACTGATGACATTTAGAAGTTTCACTGGACAGTAAAAAAACACCCTAAAGGAATGCCTAATTTAAAAAAAGAAGGAAAAAAAAAAAAAGAGGAAGAAAGCAACCCTCAACCCCCCAAAAAACCTAAAAACTCACACAGTAAAACTTTAAATTATTAAATGTAAAATTAAATCTAATGTAATCTCTTAAAGGGAACACCAAAAATACGTCTATATAGCTCTTTAACTATAGCTGTCCTACAAAAGTCAGTCGTCTTAATTTAAATGTTGACGTTTTTTTCAACAGATTCTTCAAGTAAAAGATGTAGCCAAACTCTGCAAAATGCCAAGAGACTGGTGTAAAAAAAAGGAAGCATGTTATTATAGAAATTATTTTATTACAAGATAACTTAAAATACCTAAACACCAGGCATTACTTGGAAGTTGCACTTTCACTGCTCCCCTCTGGCTTTGCAGCAGGAACATACTTTTTTTTTTTTTTAATGCTGATTTTTAGAGTTGGACCATAATTCATTTTGCCTTTACTTTAAGGGTGCAAAGGGGAGGGAAAAAAAAAAACAACAAAAAAACAAAAAACCATTTCTAATCTCACAAGCAAAGCCCAAAGTTGATCTTCGTTGCATTTATGATGGAGACGTAAATTATTTCACACCACTAGAAGAATATTTATGGAAAAACACTCCCAGGAAGTTTTAGGAACGCTTTCCTGTTCTATAGTAACACATTTCAATTCGAGTGTCATCTGGCAAGTAAGAATTCTATGAATGGTGTACCTGCTTTGGTATCTGTCCAAAGTTATTAATGAATCCTATGGTAGCTGTCTCTTTTAATGGATCATTGATGTTATATATGTCCACTTGCCCCTCGTAGAAGAGATGGTGAAAGACATTTACAGCTTCTACTGCAGCAGGACCTTGCTGTTTATAGCCAAAGATCAAGTCAATCCACTCATGCAGATGTGCACTCACAAAGTCACACTCCAGAGCCTGAAATTCAAAGGGCATGCATTAAAACTAGCTGTATAGGTCATTGGTTGAGTCTACTACACCTGCCACAAAGAAGAATGTAGAATATATTTTGACATATTCTTGTTACATTTTGATAAAGCTTTTCATTGAAGTCAGTCTTGCCTCAACATACTCCACAGACAAAAAGGAATGGGAGGAAACACCATTTCTACAGATCTTTGCAACAATCAGCCATCAACTCAGAACTCATGGACTGGCTAGTAGCTGTGACTGCATGAATTGAGCTTAGATTAATATGCAGTGGAAAGTCCCAACTGACATTTTCTGTTGTCATTATTAAAATGCAAATTACCTCCCGATGAACTCTGATAAATTCACGAGGATCTCCTTTTGCCCATGGGGGGAGTATTACATCGCCAAGTTTAGTGCCATTTTGTTTACAACCTATTGAAAAAAAAGAAAAAAAGAAAAGAAAAATTTGGAGAGAAGCACTGAAACTGCACTGCAACAGCAACTGTCAAATTTTTTTTTTAAAAATCAAATTCTAACACCTTTTCTTTATAAAGCAAGCCATTTCAGTCTTTTCTTTAAAATACTGTGTCACTTTTAAATGTCAGGCAATAAAACATGAAAAATTCTGCCTCAGTTGTTCATATAAGATTACTCGCAAGAGGAAGAATTCAAATATTCCTTGCTAAGACTTTTGAAGATGATGACAGTCTATCAGCATACACTCTTCAAAACAACATTACCCTTCTAGCTAGAGGCATTCATTAGATTACTCCTCCTCAGTCTTCACAACTTCACAATGTACAGTGTGAACTCAAAAACCTTCATTTCTCCATCAAGTGCTCTTGGAACATGATTATTTTGCCTATATTTTTCTATTTAAGTAAACTTCTGCTTTTCTTTCCCCATCATGGGAACAACCCACTGCAGTGAACAAAAGTTAACGAAAACAACAGCCAGTAAAACAGCCTTGTGCAATCACTGCACAACCAGAATCTTGTTCTGTCAGTTAGCTTGCACCTAAGCAGCCAACCCTGCTACCAGGAACTGCTAGGACAGCAGCTGTCTGTTTTGCACAGGCAGGTTCATTTTCTTATCTCTTTTAGAGACTTCCTTGTTGTTATGCTATGAGGAAAACTGGGATAAATATGCTAGCCCCAATTTAAGAGAGAATGTAATTTCCTGTATTTGACCTCTGTTTAGTAAGTATATAGCAATGGTATGTCAATTGAGTATATTTTGAAGAAAATAAATCCTAGTACGAGACAGTGTAACAGCAAACTGTAATGAGAAGCCTTGGTGGAACAGTATTTCATCCCAGGATTTATTTTCTTCACAATACAAACATTCTGTTATCAAGGAATGGAATTATTGTTTTACCCATGAGAACGGCTACACATCACAGGAGTACAGGTTAAATATTCATTTCCTTACAGTGAAGAGCTAACTGGTATCCCCACAAGCTTCACATCCAAGGACACTGGTGATTCCCCTGGGCATGGTCTGGCCACAGACATTCATCTGGCTCTCGGATAGCCCCCTTCCCACTCTGAATGTTAAATGGTGGCATGTTGCGATTACTAAAATATATCTGTTAAGACTTCCCAGCTATATTCTTGTTTTGTCACTTGTTGCCAAGAGACAATTCCATGCTTCCTACTACCTCAGAGGAACACCCATAAACTTCAAAGTTTACAGGGGTACACAAGTACTAAGTACATTGCTCCAACAGAAACATTGCTTGCATCACCAGACTTTGAATCTTCCTCTCTTTTTATCTGGGGTGAAGGGGAGCAGGACTGCTATGAATTAACAGTTGACAGTTGTTCATAACAAAACCTTTTCTATTGTTGTTCCAAATGCTCAATGAAGAATTTCTAGGACTCTGATGGTCACAGTCCAAAATTATTAGATACAGAGCTAAGTGGACAAGACCTCAACATTTTTCTGGCAATGACCATACCATTCTGTGTGAAATATACTTGGGAGAGGTTTTGTGGGGTGTTCTTTTGGTTTTGCTTTTGTTTTTGTAAGGTTGTGCTTCCAATCTCTTACAATACATTTTGAATAAAGGATTTGAGGTCATTAAAACCTATGACTTGATTAATCTTTATTATTGCTATTAGATTCACAGCACAGAGCTCAGAAAATAAGTGCTTAATGCCACTGTTAAGAGTGACATACATACGAAGGAACATGTATGTCCTATGGCCAACAGGTGTGAAATTTGACTCCTGTTGAATAATCACACTCACAAAAGCTAGGTGCAACATTTCAACAAAACCTTTAATACTTTAAGAGGAAGTTCTAAAAGTGAAGACTGTCAAACAGATTTTGCAAACCTTAAAAAAATATGCAAAAAAGATGGTGAACAACATCATGGAGTAGCAAGTTACACGGAGAAAAATGTGAACCAGAGAAACTCCAAGTAAAACATGATTCTCTGTGTGTTTTGAACTGGTAAAAAGACCAAAAAGCAACTAAAACATGCCACTCCAAACAAAAATCCTTTTGGGTGTTTTAGTGTCTTGTTCAGCAGTTCTCAGAACAAACTTTGCATGAGTTGCTTAAAATGAACAACTCACTGCTTGGAAAAATATCTTAAGTCTGATAAATCTGAAAAAATAAATCTGAGGTATCACAGAGGAAATAAGAATTCCTGCTACACTATTCCTGATGAAACGATGAGTTCTGAATCATTCAGACTTTCAACTATAACACTGAATAAGCATGTAGTATCAGGAAATACCAGAAGTAGTCCTGCTTATGCTTTCATGTCAGAATGTGCAAGTCATCTATCATTTTCTCATGCAGTTAGACAGATCTTTTTCTGCCCATATTACGAGCTACTTTTCTCATGTCGGGCTGTCTGGCACTGCTCTTGCACCCGTAGCAATGCTATCAAGCTCCTTCTGCCTACCTAGGTCAAAATTGTTGGAATTGAGCAGGAACTCAGGGAGGTAGAAGAACTCCGGGATGAGCTCCTTCACGTCTGCCATGTTGTGCTTTGACGCTGAATACCAAGCCTCCCGTACGCTGTGAAACATTCGGTCAGCCAGGTCAAAGTGACCGCCCTGTGGGACAGAGCAAGAAGCATGTCAACATCGGAGTATCTCTCAGCACAGCAGATTTTGCCAAGAAGGTGAATCAGAACATCCTCTGCCTAATAAAGACACTACAGAATGAGGCACGTTACTTCCTCTAACACAATGGATTTAGACAGCTGCACATGGAGACCAGTGATGAGCGGTGTTCCTCAGGGGTCTGTATTGGGACTGGCACTGTATAACATCTTCATCGGCAACATGGACAGTGGGATTGAGTGCACCCTCAGCAAGTTCGCCGACGACACCAAGCTGTGTGGTGGGGCTGGTACGCTGGAGGGAAGGGATGCCATCCAGAGGGACCTTGACAGGCTAGAGAGGTGGGCCCATGTGAACTTCATGAAGTTAAGCAAGGCCAAGTACAAGGTCCTGCATCCGGGTCGGGGCAATCCCAAGCACAAATACAGGCTGGGCAGAGAATGGATTGAGAGCAGCCCTGAGGAGAAGGACGTGGGGGTCCTGGTGGATGAAAAGCTGGGCATGAGCCAACAATGTGCACTCGCAGCCCAGAAAGCCAACTATATCCTGGGCTGCATCAAAAGAAGCGTGGCCAGCACGTTGAGGGAGGCGATTCTTCCCCTCTACTCTGCTCTCGTGAGACCCCACCTGGAGCACTGCATCCAGCTCTGGGACCCCCAACATGAGAAGGACATGGACCTGTTTGTTGGAGCAAGTCCAGAGGAGGGCCAAAAAAGATGATCAGAGGGCTGGAGCACCTCTCCTATGAGGACAGGCTGAGAGAGTTGGGGTTGTTCAGCCTGCAGAAGGGAAGGCTCCAGGGAGACCTTATAGCAGCCTTCCAGTACCTGAAGGGGGCCTACAAGAAAGCTGGAGAGGGACTTTTTACAAGGGCATGTAGTGACAGGACAAGGGGTAATGGCTTTAAACTGAAAGAGGGTAGATTTAGGTTAGATGTAAGGAAGAAATTATTCACTATGTGGGTGGCGAGGCACTGGAACAGGTTGCCCAGAGAAGCTGCGGATGCCTTGTCCCTGGAAGTGTTCAAGGCCAGGCTGGATGGGGCTTTGAGCAACCTGGTCTAGTGGAAGGAGTCCCTGACCATGGCAGCAGGGTTGGAACTAGATGATCTTTAAGGTCCCTTCCAACCCAAACCATCCTATGACTCTATGATTACTTTTTGGTACACAGTAATAGTAAACAAAAAGCACTGAGATACAGATATACAAAATTTTAAGAAGAGAGTCATCTAGTCCTGTTTCAACGTTTAGTCTCTTCTAGAGAAACTCTTTTTGCGTGATGGCTTCTGTCTAGGAAAATATTTGACATGTAATATTTCAAACCCCATTACCCATCAAGCTGGCAAACAATTCCTGGCTCTGCAAGCATTTGTTTATTTTAACACTCAGTACTAAAATGGCTCTTTGGATAGACATATTGGTTTAAAATAACAACCTTTCAACACCTCCAGCACAGAACTAAACAACTGGCATATGATTCTTTCAACAACAGACAAATAAAGCATGATGAGCAAAGTATTTTTCACAATAAAACTTGCTTTGGTTTTTGTCTGCTGCTATTTTGTTCTGCATACATTTAGAAAAATATTCAAACTACAAGGAAAAAAAAAGTGAATTGCACTACATCATTTACGAAGAAACATCAAAAACCTCCCAGGCAATAACAACTCTGCTAAAAATATTTCTTCTACCATATTTAATGAAAACAAAGCCTATTGATCATATTTTTCACTTAGGTCTCAAATGTACTGCAGGAAAGAAACACAAAGTATCGTAATGTAATTTTTACCTGTAACCGTAAGAAAATCTGAGTAAAAGGCTCCATCCGGACAAGATAAGAAGCCACTATCATGGCCGATGAATAGTGGGTCCCATAGTGATAAGCTGGAGTTTCCCCTGCAGAAGTTTAAAAATCATAAACATAGAACAAATAAAGCAGTTATGTGACAGAATCAGTACTAACTGAATAAAAAATTAATTAGTGCTGCATTTTAATTACACTGTGACCTTGGACACATTTAAAATTAGAATTTGTAATTTTCAGTCTTGAGAATCTGAAAGCTTTATGTTTTGTCATGGCCACCACTTGAGTTTTGGCTGCAGTCCAGTAGCCCTAACTCAATGGGCTTCTGCAGAGCAATACTGAATGATTAGTAATTTTTCATTTTAACTAATTGAAATGTTGCAGCGCAGCTATGGTGATTTCTGCTGACGAGACTTTGGTTTTTTTTTTGTTTTTTTTTTTTTTAACTTTTAGTCTTATTGGTTACTGTAGAATTAAAGGCTTGGACAGAAATACGTCTCAGAATTGTTGGCTACAGATTATGTACAGCTTTCACTTTCTTAATTTCCTAGCAAAAAGTCTGCATAAATACACTTAGAACATACGGATTCATTTCTAGAAATGAACGTCTTTGCCACCTGCTGTTGTTTGATACAGTACAGCACTGCAGTAAACAGGCTTGTGTCTTCAATAAAAGCACTCAAGAAGAAATGTATCATGTAATAGCTGCCTTGCCAAACACACAAGTTTTATTTTCAATATATAAGGAAGCTCTAAAATCAAGAATACATAACTTAATTGCATCTCATTATGAGTTTTTTTTAAGCTAAGAAAATGCTGTTTCCTTAGCAAAAAAAAAAAGGTATTAAGATAAGAAATGAAAAAACGAGAGTACTACTAATGCGGAAGTATTCCCGCTCCTTTGTCCAACTTATTTTCTTGCAGCAGCACTCAAACTGTATTAGTAGAGACAGCTGGTTGCGTGCTTCATGTGCCTGCCCATTCTAGCCTTTAGACAATGTTACACTGTTCTGAATGTGCAACTGTTTTGTCTTTATTTTTACATTTAAAAAAAAAAAAATGCTGTCATTTGGATTTAAAACAAACAACACAGCATGAAAACCAATGCCCCTTTCCTCTAATTTAGTATTTGTTTGAGAGCCACTAAAACCCACAGTAGAGTTCTGCATATCCACATCCAGACCTCTTGACCAATAATATAAAAATCCATGACTCCCTACCATCATGTGACAGGCCCATGTACCTCTGCTCTTCCTGCAGGATGCATCATTACTTACCATTGGGATCTTCCCAATCTTTGTATCGCTTCTTGTACTGGGCTAACCTGTCTTCTGTTTGAGCTCCCATGGGCTTGGCCAGGTTTCTGAATGTCTTGGGATTCATAAGATCTAGTTCCTTTAAAAATAAAACAGACACCAATTTTATTAAAAAACCCAAAAACCAAACAAACCCTTTCAACACTACTGACTACCATATTTAACACCAAATACCTCCTAAGGCTGTCATCTATGTTTTCTACACACACAGCAGGTACAATATTGGATATGTTCAAAACAGTCCTTCAGTCTGATCTGAGAGAGTCAGTGTTTTTTATTTTAAGTCACATCTGGGCTCCGGATAATTTTTGCCCTGCTCCCCTCATCCTGTCCCCCAACTCTCCCTAATTCTATTCTTGAATACGCGACATACACCCTAACAATATTTTACGTTATGGTCTGGCTGGTAGCAACAGCTGCCCGCAAAAGCATTAATAGGATGTTTCATCTTTTTCAAGAGCAAATTCTTCACCGTGGGGCCAGATTCCATAGTAGCCCCTACCACAGTCTTCTGCACAAGCATGCTTTCTCTGTGGGCACAGTGTCCTTCAGGATATTCAGTAGAAAGCTAATGCAAAGACTTACAGGAACTGCTGCAACAGAGAGAGGCAACTGCCTTAGAACAAGCTATGTATCCCAGCTCTCACCTGTGCACAGTCCAGTAACATCTGTAAAATCAGTGCAGGCAAGGACCTGCCTGCATGGGACAGCCAAGAATCTCTAATATCCTACCCCACTGATAAGTGGGAGGAACTTTACAAAACAGATGAATCAAACATACTGGTTTTACCAAGGCAGTATGAGCCAGCTGTAATATCTGCAAACCCTCCAACATATAAAAGATTACTGACAAGGCTGACGATATTTTATTTACCTCTGAATCATAGTCTGCGAGGATCCAGGGAAAGACAGGGTACTGCATGAGATCATTATAGGATCTGCCCGCCAGAGTGTTTAAGTGCATCAGGTACTGGAAGTTACTGATTTCTCCTCTCTTAAGGAAGACAGATAACAGCACTGTAAAGTGTTCACTTTACAACAATCAAATGTCTACACTGCCAGACTGTCAAAGCGTTCAGCTCTCCCCAAACATACAAAACTTACTTCAGTATTACAATGCTCACTCTACTTTTACTATAGTCCCTCCCCTTGCATTTTCAACAGTAGAACCATTTCCTATTTGATGATAGTATCATGAGATACTACAAACAAAATGTTGAGATATGCTTTCTACAGTAGAATATTCCACCTGTTTGAATAAGAGGATGAAATTTATGTGCACTGATTAATTACATATCACTACAAAATGTGGACTTTAATACAAAAAAGCAACCAAAGTTTTCATACTTACTTCCCATCTTTGAGTAACAGATTTTTCTCCCACTAAAGTGCTAAGCAAGCCAGACCTAATGGGAAGAAGAAAGTGCATTTTCTGACTTAGCAGTAAGATCTGGGTTACATCTTCACAGGACAATCCAAAGTTTTAAGATTAAATTGTAATGTAAATTGTAGTAATTAGAAAAATGGGGCTTTGTTCCTTTTTGCTTTAGCACTGCCTTTTGATTTCTAAACATACAGCATTAAAATTATGCACATTAGTTATGCAATTCAGTGCAAGTACAAATCTATCTAACAGGCTGACGATGAGCAAAATATCTTTAACAACTTGGACAAATCTAATGCCTTTGGCATTGCAATTCCGTTCAGAACACATCCATACACTGATAACGTTAATCCTGATAGCATATATTAATTAGTAAGAAGATATACCAATGCTGCCAATTATATTAGTACATTTTAAATAACTGGAGCACAACATCACTAGTTATTTATTTTGGTAATTTTGAATTGAGGTTGCAGTACTCTCCAGTGAATCGTGACCTTAATGCAAGCATCATTGATGAGCTGTAGAGCTTGTGAGGAATAGAATCACCTACCCTTGTTCTACGCTGGTGTTTGGTCTCTGCCCAGACACTGACTCCGAACTGTCAGTTAGAGATGGCACCACAGCCAAAAACCTGTATCAGCAGTTGAAAGGAGATTAAGATTAGTGTTTCTGTCCTCAGTATGTCTTCTCCTTAGAAACAGAGTGAGTTTAGTACAGTTACAGGCTTTGTTTTGAGCAGCTACATAACATCTTCAACAAAATTGGAACGACCCTTTTCTCACTGAACGCATACCGCAAGTTTTGCATGCAGGCACTAGCGCTTCCTGGTGGTTCTTTCGTGCAGCACTAAGTTGCTATCAGGTTATCCACTGCCTAACACCCATCCCTCTTGCAATCTGCTTCAGGTTACTAGGTCACTTGTAGGCTCAAATATGGCTCAACACAGATATTTGAAAATACTCAGATTAAATGTTCTAATTTATTTTACAATACCTTTGATAAACTTTGTTTCTAATCCCTTTTTGGAAAGCTAGAAGATAGTTCCGTCCGTCTCCAGAGAAAACTTCAATTGCAATTGGCTGCAAACAAAGAGGACAAACCCATGTCAACACTAACGCATTTGCTCATCACCTCTGAAGATCAGGTGCAGACTAGTTTAGTGATGCTGTACTACATCTGACACCAAATTATGGTGAAGCAGATTTTGCTTAGTGCGGCCAGATGTTTTATTTTCAGAATGCTAAAATTCACTAATACACCCAATAAACTACACCACAGTAGGCCAAATGTTCAAACAGGGATGCCCAACTTAAGCACTTCAATTTCAACACAGTAAATATCTTCACTTTCCAAATACTCAGTTCCAAATAATCAGTTACGTATTTATTTTACTTTTTAAAAATGACATCATCAAATTCCAAAGTTGGCTCCTCAATTCAAATATGGTGTCCAAGTTACCTGCAAAAGGTATCTCCTTTTATGTACTTCCTTGATATCTTCATATGCAAAAATGCTGCATGTTCTTTTGAGTTGACTTGGACCTTGCCTTGCTCCCCTAGGTATAATTGGCTCATGCATCCTGTAAATGAGCATAAACAGGCAAGAGAAAAGTGATTAAAAAGAAGATTTTCACAATATACCACGCTACAATGAGCGATTTGTGAGCACAGAGGAAACTGCTCCTGAGGTCTTTCTGAATCTCACATTATTTTGGAGTTGACTCCTCAAAAATGTCATTAAATACTTCTTGTTCACCTATTAAAGATTGAGGAAACTCTCAATTAATCTACTCACTTTGGAGGCAGTGTCTCAATATCCCGTATTTCTCTGGTCACTGTCATGGTAAATCCATCAATGACATAGAAGTGCTCTTTCCCAAAGAGAAGCAGCCCTTCGCTGGTGTCAAGGCCCTGAACCCGAGCACAGCGGTACATATGCTGAATCTGTAATGAAAAGCAGACACTTAGCAAAAGCAGGTTAACGAGCTCAGGCTCAGATTGTTGCTTTGTTCAATCAAGCCCCAGACACTGCTTTATCACCTGTAGATACAGCAAGAATTCTAATATTTTCCCCCTTAATCAGATATATACCTAACACCTGCAATTAGCAATTGGGAAGGCAGTTAAATAAATCCTCCTCTGTATGATACACATTTATATATTTACCAACTTATTTACTCGCACCATGCTTCTTGAGCATATTTTAGAACCTGTAGCCCACTCGACTATGATCACAAATGTATTTACTGGTATACTTCAGACGGACAAAGTCTGAAGTAACCAATACGCAGCATGGTCATTCAACACTGTTCTTGGGGATAAAATACTAGTTATCAAGGTTTTTTATTCTAATGAAGGGAACAATTAATTATAGACAGTCTGCCAAGTTCAGTATTTATATTTTCAACTTATATTTTCTGTCTGGACTCATTAAGCCCACAGGATAATAATCCAACCATGGGATAGCTCGCAGCTTCCATTTCAGGATGGGTTTTTTTCCCTAGCAGGCAGAAGAAAAGAAAAGAACGTTTCCAGTACAGAGTTTTCAGCTCAGGATCTCTTTGAACCTGAGCACATTTGGTTTCAAGGAAGAAGCTGATGAAATATGAAGCAAATTCAGCTGTAGATCAAGGGAAGGTATTTAAGACATTCATTCACGCTTAGAATCATAGAATCATTTAGGTTGGAAACGGACCTTTAAGATCATCCAGTCCAACCATTAACCTAACATTACCAAGTCCACCACTAAACCAATCAGGGGTAGAGTAGCAACCCCACGCCTCCTGGCTTGGTGGCCGGATCATTTATAATGAAAGTAAAAACTAGGAATCATTAAGATTGGAAAGGACCTCTAAGATCATCATTCCAATCATCAACCCAAAACCCCCATGCCCACTAAACCACGCTTGTGACATGTAATACAGAAATTCCAATACAGTAAGTGCTTAGTGTGTTTGAAGTACACAGCACCTTCTCTCCTTCTTCAAGAAGTCGAAGCAAAGTTGTATTGTCAGTCTTCTCCTCTTCATCAATCGAACTCCCCTCAACAATCTGATCCTGCGATTGGTCCTGGTTCTCGTCATCTCCTCCATCAGGAGCAGAGCGAGATCGTTTCAGCGGAGGCTTCACCAGGCCTGGAGAAGAAGAACGGAGATGGGTAAATAGAAACCTGACACAGAAAAAATTCACTTTGCAAAACCTATTGAACTTTGAAATTACTGATCCAGTGTTAAGACAAAAAAACAAGAGTCCTACAGGATCCTTATGCTTATCTTAATGCAAATGCATGAGAAGATATAAAGGCAGATAAATTTGAAGAAAACAGGACAGAACAGGACATAACAAATAATCCAACCTTTGACTTTTGCAATAGTGTCCTCCCCGTGTTCTGGCTCCTGCTGAGTTGTTTCACCCACTGTATTCTCTTCTATAGCATCCTGAAAGACTGCAGGGTTTCCAGAAGCCAGGCGCATGTAGTACTCCTTACTGTCATAACTTATAGCTCTTCGGTAACGAGCAGGTTTCTTAGAAATAATTGAAAAAATTGCTTGGTCAGTCAACTCCTCACTCACTTCAGTGAATGTGTTTCAGGAATACTGTGTGCAGCACAGTGCATGCCCAAGAAGTGTTTTGTGCATGCTCAGTCACACCCCAACACATACAGAAAGAGAGACTCTTCAGTAGATCTAATCTGCCACCTAATTTGCAAGGGAGCTATTCAGCCACCCGAGTAATAACAGGGTTGCAGAAATGCCTGCAGATAGACCTGCGACATGCGAAATAAGAAGTGTGGCCAGTATGTTATGAACTGTCACAAAAGGCTGGAATACTTGTGCTTAAGACTGATAGAACAGATGGCCATTTTATCATCTTTCATAACTCCCTACAATATACATAGCTTATTCATTAGCCAGCTGACTTCTTTGCTAGGCAATAGTTTCAATAAAAAATTGCCTCAAGGAAAGATACAGATACGTGGAAGTTGATACAAACTAAAAGCAGCCAGGGGCCAGCTTTAAGGCTTAGAAATTCTTAATTCAGTTGTTTCTTTTTTAGTAAAGATTCTGATGTTTTGTGGGCAGGAGACCGGTACAAGAGTATCCATCTAACCAAAGTAATTCTTCAAGCACCATTTGTACCTTTGGGTGATGATAACGCATTATGATACATTTCATTATGGTGGTGGTGTGGTGCTTTTTTGGTTTTGTTTATTTATTTGGGGTTGGTTTTATTGGGGTGGGGTGGTTGGTTTTTGGTTGGTGGTTTTTTGGTTTTTTTGGTTTTTTTTTTTTTTTAAAACCCCCATCACAGGCTAATTCTTATGTTACCCACTTGATTATGGAGGTAACATTCGAAATAGAAGTAAGAACTAAATGAGGACAATAAATATGTCAGAATGATCACAGGAGATACAGGTGAAGATAAAAGAGGTATTAAAGAGCCAAGAGACTTTCTGAAATTAAAACACACTGACGCACATGGATAGATGAAAACCCGTTGATTTTATACTGCAGTTGAAAATTTTCTTCTCCGACTACTGTTTAACCCCACCCTCAAACTCTAGAAAGCTTTGTGAATGTGTTCAGTTCTCCATCACAAATAATTTTTTGTTTGTTTTGTAACATTATTTCCCATTAATTTCAAAATTAGGTTGGGATAATTACAAAATATTATTATTATAAATCCAGTTCAATGCTTTCAATATGTAGAATATCACTGCCATTTCAGTCAAGATTTTCCCTTGTCTGCTTTTGCAGTAATAACTGGAAATAAATAAAATGCGATTTTTTGTTTGTTTGTTTGTTTTGGTTCATCTCTATATTATAGTGGGAAACTAAATGTCCCATAAAATCAAACTAGCTTTATGACAAGTGGATGCTTGGGATGATGAAGAGATTAAAGTCAGCAACATGGAGATTTATTATTTCAGGTCAAATTGGCTGCCCCCAAAATAAAAAATTTAAGGCACTGTGATTTAATTTGCTCACTTATGTTCAACTAAGTCTTCACTGTTATCACTGCAAAAATGCCACTTAAGTGATGCTTAAATCCTCTGTGGAGACAACTTATGTATAGCCTACAAAGAGAAATCCTAACTAGCACTGCTAACATGAAGAAAGGAAAACAGTAACAAGTTATATTAGATATTCTGCACAACAGAATTATTTTCATTTATATGTATTAGTTTATTATTGAAAGTAACTCAAAATGAGTGAACGCACATTACACATTGTACTTAGTGATGGGCAAGACTGCAAATGTAATTAACAGAGAAGCAGCATAATACTGAAACGCTTGCAGAGCAGCCACTTCCAAACAAGCCTGTTGTTTTCAATGCAGGATTCATATTTTTTTTAAACAAATGTCTATATTTCATTAATAGTAAAAATGAGAAGAGTCAGCTAAGACAAAATTAATCTGGGCTCTAACAAAAGTAGGCCTGTTACAGCCCATTATGGCCAAAAAGGAGGAAAACTGCTCACCAGATCCTCTCTTAGGAGACACTTACTTTCCCCGTAAGTGCTTCCAAGTGATTGTGTTGCCCATTACTAAACATATTCCCCTGACCATTAGTTCAGATCCGAAAGCCACAACACTTCACACAGTGAGAACAGTGATAGCACAGCCCAACACAGCCTGTTAGTGTGTAGCAAAGGTAAGATCTACAGAAAGTTTTATTAGGTGAAGGTTGAGGAGGGCACAGTAACATCTTCCAATGTGATTACTGAAAAAACCTTTAGGCCTGGAAATATTTACTGAAAGAGCAAGTTGAAAGCCAAACATAAAAGCCTTGTTAAGATTGTCTAACATGCAGGAGGAAAAAAAAGTTGTATTTATTTTACATTCTTTCAGTCAGTGTACTTGTTTCTTTACCTTTTGAGGAATGGTATCATCAGATGTCTCAGGAAGTCTACTTGAGAAGTCAGACTGAAAACAGGGCATCAGTTATATAAGCGTCAGAGAAAACACTTTTGAGAAGAATGTATGATGGCATGTTCTCCACTTCGTGTGAATTACTGTCACTACAGCTATCGTGTGTCAGATTGCAAGCAGACAAATACACCTAATGGTTTAAAAGTGGTCAAACGCTATTTTTTGTTTGCTTGTTTTAAGAAATTTGACACTCATGCTTGAGGAAAAAAGTCCTGCATGCGTACATGCATGCCTAAAAGGACACAATAAAGACTGCTCCATTTCTTAAAAACGGTGTTCCAAAATTCACAGGAACTAACTGCCAAGCTTTCAAAGGCCACGTGTGCTTCTGCTACACAGCCCATGTTCATATTCGCGGATGGATGAAAGTACATTTCACAAACGCACCCAAACCAAGGCCTGTAGCCTGTTTGTTTTTTTCTTTTTTTCCAGATCACTGTTTACTGTGTTATCTAGCATAAAGCCAAGAACTCAGACTGAAACCTCCCATAGTTATGGTACTTCTCAGCCTCTACAGGCTTGTGAAGATGCCTCTGCTGTTCACTGGCATGATCACTTAGCTGATGCAAGCACACCTCATCTTATGTTGCAATTGCTAGTTTTTGAGTTCACTTAGTTTTGAGCCGAGTGATTCAGTCCCTTCCCTAAATATACTATGAGAAACAACTGGACCTTACCAACCATTTAGGACATACAGACAGAATACCAGGTAATACAGAGTAAAATAAGTTTCTTAAGAAAAACTTATAAAAAATACAGATTTTACAACAGGGCATAAAATTACTCATCATAAAATCTTGAATACTTACCAGCAAGTTGGTTTCTTGCTCAGCTTCAGGCATGTAGGGATACTGAATATAAAACATATCATTTCGCACCATCTTTTTCCTCATTCTGCAGGGACCCTCAGTCATCTCCAACATCCACTTGTCAAGATGGGAGCCAATGGGGGGGCCCCACAAACCTCGCTCTCGTAGTAACTCGTATTCAATTTGAGACCACTCTTCTGTCACGTATTTTAATGCATTCTGCTGACGCTGAATACAAAGACATTTTTATATGCATCAGGAGTGATACTTTCAAGCCTGTCTCTCATGTGAGCAGACATTTTCACTACATTACAAAATAAAAAAAAATAATTCATAATTCTAGTAGCATTTGCTAGTACACCTTAATGAGATTTCCAGTGTCAGTTACCATAAAAGCAGGGTTCATACTGTAATCTTCCCAAGAAAAGAAAAAAAAAAAAAAGGTGAAAGCTCTGCTTTTGGTTTGCATCATTAATTGAATGCATTTCTAAATGGCAAATATGAAAGAAATGCAACACTAATCCACTGATTTTAAAAAAGGATTTTAAGAATGAAAACAAAAATTGTTTTGGAGGCTTTGCCTGCCTGTATTTACACTGGAGAGAGAAGTTATATGAAGCAAAGTTTGGTGGTTGTTTTTTTTAACTAATTGCTTTCAATGACTTGTTTCTCTCAGAAGCCGATTTCTTAAGATTTATAGCACACAGCTCAGCAACTAGTTTGAACCAAAGGTCTTTGGGGATGCTTGGAAGAGACTGCAGGGTACAGTGATTTCATTCTGGATGGCACGGAGCAGCCACTTTCTATTGCTGCATGACTTGGCAAAGGTACCATAAAATTTTTTTAAAAAAAAAAGTAGCATTTGTACACAATGTTTCTCCGCATCTTCTCTTAAGTTTTTGTACAATGTTTTAGAAAGACAGCATATTCTAGCATATTTCCAATCTTTTTTTTTTTACTACTTCTAAGAAAAGACTACTTAAGCTTCTTAAAAAAAAAAATTAAGATTTAACATGTAGTATTGCTACAACAGTTTTCATCTACAACCAGATCAAAATTACCTTCCTCATTCGTTTATTTGATTGCATTTAAAAAAACCTTAAAAATAACAACTGTATCTAAACATTCAAGCATTTCACCAATATTTCACCTAATATTTTACAAGTCCCATACTGAGAAATGGGATCGGTATAACCTAACAGGTCAAAATATCAGAGTGAGGTAATTAATCCTCTGAACCATACCTCCTGATATTCTTTATACTGCATATCAACCAGGTCCCGAACCACTGCAATGTGAGTAAACATCCACTGGGAAATTTCCTAATGCAAAGGTAAGAGGACAGACAGAATGACATTTTATAAAAGATTTTGTTTGAATGAAAAGCCTGTGAATACATCACCTTGCTAAACTTGCTCACAAAGGATAGTTTCTTAAAAAAAACCCAAAAAACCAAAAAAACAAACAATAAAAGAAAAGAAGGACTTAGATGATCACTTTAAAACTATTGCATGCAACAGTATTTAAGGTTTTGTTTTGTTTGGTGTTTTCTTCTTTTTTTTTCTTTTTTTTTTCTTCTTTTTTTTTTTTTTTAAAAGGCAGTAAATTCATGTATAGGAATATCCTTTAAAAGAAACTGGCAAACATTTGGAAAATACTCCAAACACATGACTAACAGTTCAGAACATTCCCAAACAGCCAAAGATTGGCACTGACTAATATTACTACTTTTCCCTCTTTTCTTTTAAGTAATATTTTGTGGATGCTGCCTAGTTTGTTGGAAATCCTCGACACCCAGCACTCCTCACTCTGTACTGCAATATACCTGTTTTCACTTACTGCTCCCTCTACTGATACAGCCACCAATGGTTCCTGTCAGCTCAGTTTGTGAGTTGCTTCCTTTTCATTTTAATGTGTATGCCTGCTCACCAGGAAAAGGACTGAGAGCACTGAGAATTCTTTATTTTATCAAAGCCACTGAATAATTTTCAGATCAGAAAGAGAACTGGCAATGTATTTTTTTCACAGGACACAAAACCCTGATAAGTCAACAGGAGTTATACATTTCCTTGTGGCAGGAATACACCTACCCCCCTTGACCCAACATCTCCCCGATGTTTCAAGTGCTAAAAACAATAAGAACTCAATCCCCCAAAGCTTTCAAAACCCTCCCTTTCCTTTGTTTTCAATGCCTCAAGTACTTTATACTTGAGTCCTTGCAATGCCCCACCACGTACTGTCCTACTGAGAGCACCACTGCTGTGCTACTCTGGTTTAACTTTTTCTTTAATTATTTTTTTTAAGCAAGCAGGTTTGTAAAGCAAATGTCCAGTTCTACCGTCACATATTGTTTTGCTGAACTCTCCTCTGTGTAGCACAATAAAAACAGTGCAAAGTAGCATTTGTTTAGTCATGATACATACACACTCATAAGGATTTTCCTAAATGACATCATCTTAGGGGCAGGATGGAATAAAGGACAAGCATCTATCTCACAGGTTCCATTTCAGAGCAGTATTGCAAACTGAATTTAAGACCCAGACTAGCAAAGCAATAAAGCATATATGTAACCAGAAGCAGCTGAGCAGTCTCACCAACAACAAAAAGTTTAACTCTTGGCTTAATGTTACAGATATGCAGATGCACCTACTAGATTAGGACACGCAGAAGCAAGATGCCCAGTCTGGATATTCACAAAAAGGGAAAAACTAAGCACCAGATATCACTTCACACTCCGCAGGATTCCTTACGTTGGGATATTTACCACAAACCCTGAACATACATTGCTGGATTTTAGATTGCATGTTAATTAATTGACAGAAATTACCTGTGTAGAGAGGTTGTGCTTATTGAGTCCACTCTCCTTGCGGTTTCTTCTGGAGCCAGTTAGTTTAGAGAGGCCAAACCCACTGCTAACTCGTGAAAGTTTGGACTGTGTGGTTGGAACCAAAGCCTCCCCTCTACTGATGCATTTCTTCTCATGAGCTGAAAAACAAAAGAGAAACCATTGGGAGCACTTTTTAGGTGGTGGTTTTTTTTTCCCCCTTCCCCCTGCTATAGTTGTTTTTTTAAAATAGAATAACCTTTTCTGATGCTTTAAAAAGGTGGGTGTTTGGGGCGGGGGGGGGTGTTGTGTGTTTGGGGTTTTTTTTTTGTTGTTACTTGTTTGTTTTAAGAGTGCCCAGCAGCACTCACATTCTTATCAAACATTCATGACTTGTATGAGGAAAGATGAAATCTGCAAATTGCTTGCATTTTGAAATGAAACATGACAAACAGATTTGTTACTCCTTTTATCGATTATCAAAATTGGGGTCCATAAGCTATGAATTCTGTCCTCATCTGAAGAGGTGAAAACCAGCTATGTATAAACAAAATCATCACCTAGTCTCCCTTTACCCTCTCCAACTTTAATTTTGCTGACTTAAAACCCTTAAAGAAAAAGTAGGCATTCCAAAGAAGGGAGACAGCATCTGGAGAAATATTTTTTTTCTCAAAACAGTTACAAAGATAACAGAATTTATATAATTTATGTTATAAACAGTAGATACTACTGAAAAAAAATACAGCTGAGCACTGTATCTCCACCCAAAAAGGAGCTACATGACCCTGCTAACCAATCTGGCAGCAAAAGTACGCTTTATTGAGCAGAGGAGCTAGGTGGGCCTACTGCACCTTTTTGTGCACATACAACCATCACAGTTGATAGTCAAGTCCACAAGACTGGTGTGCTTACTTTGAAACTGAAGTTTAAAAAACAAAACAAAACAAAACAAAACTCCCAAACAAAACAAAAAAAACCCCAAAACCCCAAACCCAAAGAAAACCCCACCACTCTCAAGTGATTCATTCAACTCTCTCAACAGTTTAACATTCTCCTGATATTCAGCTAATGGATTGTACTGTACATCAGTTACCTTTGATTTAGAAAGTACATGCTCATGTTCCTCACTGTTTCTTTAATTCACTCCACCTCTGAGCTTTCTTCTTCTTTTTTTAAAACCACTACTACTTTCTTATAGCAATAATTTCTCCAAAGATCCCTCAATCTACTCAAAACATTTCTGCAAATATACTGACTATCAGTAAGATACTGAAAAATTGAGCAAACTTCAGCCAGGGACAAAGCACATCTAAAAATACAAAGAACACAAAAACAAGTATTCCAAGTTTCCAGAAATGCTTTCTGTACATCCAGGTTAACTTCAGTTACTTCAGAGCTGTGTAATCATCCAAGGAATCATGTCCATGGAATTTTATTACCTGCTGTCTAAACTCTCGCTAATTCAGTCCAGCAACAGTTAGCCTTCTTTAGTACAGGGGCAGAGAGCTAACTTGTGCTTAACTTGCTGTCCACCAAGATTCCCAGGTCCTTTTCCTGCAAAGCTGCTTCCTACGCTGAACAGATTTCCCAGCCACGAAGGAGAAGTCATAGTATCACTGCTGCTCAAGGGCTGTTCAGTCACATATTTCCAATTGTATCACCAGACCGAGAGTTTGCAGGCTGCACCCCGACATGCTCAAAAGGGGTCCCCCTCCCTGCCTGGTGCATCCAATCCTAAGAATGGTAACACAGGTCACCCCAATCCAAGTGTTCATGGGAAGGAGCTAAATGACTCCACCACTGTAATCCACAATACGCTATTTGGTGCATGCTGACTCACAAAACACAGGACGCTGTTGAGACCACTGACAGTGCTGCATAACGGCCCTGGGTGCAGTGGAGTGCAAGTATATCCTATACACAGTACAGTTTCTGAATGAGATGTTAAATGGTGACAGTTTAGAGTACTTACCACTACACAAAAGCTAAGCCCATATTAAAACATCCAGTGCACATGGTTCACTTCAGGGAAATCTACCATTCAGGTCAGAGAAATCCTCAGTTACACTTACCCAAATGATTTTGCCAACACTTTAAACTTGCTTCCTCAATAAAAGGTCTTGCAACAGTTATATCCACTTGTCCACGATCATTGACAGGTAGCGTCACTTTGAAAACTTCTTCTAAAACCTGTTTTTTACTATGGATCAGCTCTGTCCACACTCTGTTTATGGCTTTTAAAAGAAGCTGGCGACCTGCATAGGTACAAGATCAGAAACAGCAAGCTCTCTACAGTGCTTATAGAATTGGTATTTTTACAGTAGTGAACTGAATAATTTCTGCAATTATACTCTAGTTTTTTGCCCTCTTGCATGACTTGTGAAGTGCCTTCGGCCAGAATGTCTTTTTTTGCCATTTATATGCTATCAGAAAGTACCTAACAGTTAATTTTGGCAATTTTTTTCTCTGTGAATCTGAAACATTGGCTCCGATTAGTTGTGATTCTTCTCCCACATCTATTAACAAAATGAGATTCAAGAAAATCTTACAGAAGTATGTGTCTATATACACATATGCAATTCCATACATACATTACAGTTTAATATTTTTACATATGACTGGGTGCATAAGTACACACCTGCATAAATATTAAATATATACAAGGGGGAAAAAAACCAAAAAACCCCCAAACCACTGAATCCTTTCTTCCACAGCTAGTTCATAAATTTCCTTTGAGTAAATGATCCTGAGGATGCCACTGAATAATAATTTTACAGCTTATATCAATTATTTCTTACCTATGTTAATGTAAGATCCAGATGATACAAAACCATGGTGCACACATAGAATGACCCATTTCTATTGCATTCAACTCAATGCATATAAAGCAATATCTCTACTTCTGGTGCGTGTCCAGAAAACAATGAAGAGCTCTTGCTATTTTTACAGAGCAGTAACTTATCCTGGATATGTCTGTCTTGGTATTTCTAAGTGGTTTTTTCATCTATTTTTTATATATTTTTATACACACACCCCCCAGCCCTAAGAGTAACTGGGGTTAAAAGATTAGTGATGACAATACAGAAGTGGCATTAGCAGACATCTGTGGCTTTGTCACTCTCAGATTACCTTCGCTGACATCTTGATTGTAGACTCCATCTGGTTCTATATCAGAGGGGATCATAATGTGCCAAGTTGTCATCCTGGCTTCTGCTTCCAATCCAAACCCATCAACGTTGCTACGAATACACAATGAATTAACAACAACCGGAAAAAAAATACAAGCTAAAGCATTTGATTCCCTGTGACAGTATCACAAAGATTAATACGTGCTACTACAGCAACATATCTTCACTTCTGTCCACTTCAGTTCTGATAACCTGCAGTCACAAATTGAACTGAAGGTTTATGAAAAATGGCACATCGTGGACACTGATTTTGCTGGAGGAAGACAGTAATATTTGAAGAAACACAAAACAGCCAAGGCCATAAATGGAGAACATTAGGGTTTCTGCTGCTGCTGTTTCCCAAGTGTCTTTGGATGAAACACAAGTCGTACATATTTTTGGAAAGAAGAAACGAAAATGCCAGGCAGGCATTTGCAGCAATGCAGAAAAGTGAGTGTCTGCAGCATTTGTCATGGGCATCCGATTTAATGCCTGACTGGACTTATTCAATGCTATACATCCAAGTACTAAGATACGGCATTTATATGAAATGATTCAATAGACAATAAATCTAGTGACACACCTCTTTGACTATTAATTACTTAGCATCAGTGTTTCTTTCTACCTTGAAAATATTTCAAATTATCAAAGCATAACAACAAATGGTTAGATAAGCACTTGTGTCAGTATTTTAAATACCTCTGCAAAAGGAGGTAAGAATGTTCCTCTATACCTGGGCTCTTCAAACCTAGTTTTGTTTCAAAATGGATCACTTAAGCATCCTTGCATTTCACTGGATGGAAAGTTATAAACAGTTATCCAGAATTTGCTGACTTATTCGCAAGATGAGTGTCATTGCTGAGAGAGAACAAGTGATTTTAATACCTCACAGCCCTGGTTCTGGAATGAACTTCCATCTGAGATATTTACCTTCCCACATGCAGATTAATCAAGCAGTGAGCTAGGCAACTGATGAACTCTTGATCATGATTTCCAGGTCCCAAAATTAAGTTTCTGTTCACAGTAAGGACCCTTAGGGAATCAAGGAGAGCCACTTGCTGAGGAACAGTTTTGTGTGCCCTTGAGAACTGATACAAGATGGTCCTGTTCAGGCAGTGATAAATAGCATCCAGCGATAGTCCCTGAGATCTTCTTTTTGACTGATGTGAAGAAAAAAAAAACCATGATCAGATAGTAGCAGAAAATCAATTTACTGGCAGACAATCTTCCCCTGAATTGACCCATGCTCATTTTTCAAAATTGGTATTTTAATAAAAGCATCAATTCCATGAATTTCAGTGACTGAAATTACATCAGTACATGATGATAAACTTACAATTTTAACATCTATAAAGACGCTGCTGATTTCTAACAACAAGTCTTCCACTGATCTCCATTGAAAGTGCATGAGGAAGCTTCCCAAAAATGTCAAGGTAAATTCAGGAAGCTTCCCAAAATTCATGTGAGGTATTTTTTGTTGTTTATTTTGGGGGATTTCTAAAAAATAATATCATCTGAAAGCAGTTTTTATTCAACTGCCCCATACTGAAGCATACCACACTGACAAGATGGGCTAGGGAAGCTCTAGCAAAAAAGAGAGAAAGCCTGGGGAAGAAAAGGGTACTTCTGTGCTGACCTGACATGCGTCGCTACTAGGTTGCCTAGTGATATCACTCCATGGATTTTAATGTAACCTGCAAAAATGTTTTTGCAGACAGGCTAACAGACGGACATTGTTACCTGTGCAATGAGCTGGATTATGAAGTCAACAAGAAGTTTGGATTCTTTGTTGAACATGCCCTGCCAAAGCTTATCTACCACACGCTGCGTAAAATAAAACACATTGTTCACCAGCACTTGGTAGCTTCCTCCACTCGTTATAGGCAGAGATGCATCTTCGCCTAGGTAACAAAAAAAACCCCAAAGTTTTCTTCATTTATCAAAAAAACCCACATCTGCATAAATACATTCACGTTAGTCTGTGCCTTCTAGACTTCTGTAAAAGAGAAAAAGACTCAGTCAAGGAAAAAGCTAAAACTTCAAGGCTTCCCTACAATGAACTTTGATGGTAAGTGAACATTTCAAACAGACAGTGACAAAGGCCAAAACAGGGGGGGGCTGGGGAGGGAAGAGTCCAGAAGAAATGGTACTCCTGTGATCCTGAGGCATCATATTTATGTAAAGTCATCCTTTTCAACCGGACCTGCACATGTGCAGAACCACCCGTAGCTTTTTTAAATTATAGTTTTGCCTTTTCAAAAAGAAAAGAACTTTTCTAAACAGCTTGAGATGACAAGTGATAGCAGCTGGCATCACTTCTCCCTCACTGTGTTTTGTCCAATAAAACTGAGAGTCAGTGGCATCAGCTGCACATGTCCGTGTGTAAGTAAATGTCAGGCCAGCTATATTGAGAGAACCTTGAAAAGTACAAGTGCTTCCATTTAAAAAAAAGAAAAAAAAAACCATCAGTGGTGTTGATTTTGCTGGAAGTTCACCTACATTTATTCACTTGTCCCATCTGCACATAAAACAACTGAGAGCATCGCACCTGGAGGAAGCTGGCAAAACCTTGAAGAAGGAACGCCTGGGGAAACCAAAGTCCTGCTCCTGGGCTCCACCGAAGTACTTGTAAGGGCAGGCAGCTCTTCTAAGAGCCCAAACCTTCATGTAACATGACTCTGGATTTATTTTACTAACACACTTCACTCAGAGAAAGACAAATCATTGCTGTGGCAAGAAAGAGAGAGCCTTCCAAGCACATTTGAACAGAAATGCACGTTGCTCCATGACATCTAGGATGGAGACAGAGCAGATCAAGAGCTCCTGGGAAGTCCAGCAGGCCACCAAAAATCCAATTGGGCACTTGAGCAGCGATATTGCTACAGGCCATTTCACAATCATCTAAACCCATGCTCTGGTGGGACAGCCCACCGTACTGACACCCAAGTTACAAGCTTCTAATTCTCTTCCTGTTCATTTATTAACTGGATCAATAGAGTGCTAATCCCAGAGGCATTTTCTGGGGTGCTGCATTCATAATAAAACTACAGAAGGGGGAAATGGAAACAAAGCTAACTTTTAAAAACTGAAGCTCCACCCATGATAAATTGACAAAAGCTTCAGATCCTCTACCACGGCAAGAAGGACAAGAGAGATGATGCAAGATCCAGTTTTGTTTCTTTTTGACGTGATTACCATTTGTCTGGCTTACATATCCAAAACAGTCATCCCCCCCCCCCCCCCCCTTTTTTTTTTTTTAAACAACCTATTTTACAGCTTTGGCACAACTGAGATAGAAAGGGAACATGCAAGCACAGCAACACCATTTACACATCAAAGGAAAGGGAAGGACAGGGAAAAATATAAAGACAATCAAGTTGTAACAAAAGAGGACGCTAATAAAGAAAAAGTTAAATAACCAAAACCTTTTGCTCAAATCAACAGATTGATAATTAAACTTTGCTATATTACCCAATAAAACATCAGCTGCGAGTAAGTGATCCATCACTCCATCCAAAACGTACGTCTGAAACTCCTTCTGCTGCGTTCGTGTTGATCTTTCAGGGGAAGCCTGATAAAAGAAATACAATGTTAAGATAATGAATAACTCTGAGTGAGCAAAACGACGGAGAGGGAGGGTGTTCTAGGTGAATTCCTCTTTTCTCAGCTCTTGTGAACCATCTTTTTTTCTCTTAACATTCTGTCTCAAGTAAAAAGTCTCGGCTTTATCTAAAAATTTAAGAATGCATGTCAAGTATACACTGGCTGTATGCAGTCTTACAGAGTAGGCATTATTCCTGTTTAAATTCAGTAAATTTGCCTTCTGCCAAGAAAAGAACACATTCTGAAAAGCTGCATGGTTAACCTGTGACCTCCTCAGTTCACATAGTCACCTTCCTTCAGTTAAAAAAAAAAAAACAAAAAAACCTTAAGCAGGACAGATCAAACATGTAAGTTGATCATCACTTCTGTGTGGAGTTCTGCGTATTACTACAGCAGCCTTGGTATAGTCATATAATAAGCGGATGTGCTAAGCCTTTCTAATTTCCTTTGCACTTAAAGGGGAAAAACACTTTATCACCTTGTGTTGTTCAATGAATACATAATCATACCTAACTGAATGATCCCCTTAAACAGTCCTAGAAAGCAATATAACATTAAGTGAACCTGCTTTTGTCTTGCCCTGTAACAGTTTAGCAGTGTGTACATACCCAGTCCTCTGTTTATGCTAAGGGGTCAGTAATTAACATTGACAAGTGACAACAGATTAAAACAGCAGTAAAGCAACTACAACCAATTGAAATATGCTTCCTGATGTTCACATATAACTGCATCTCTTGACAATTCATTTTTTGCTTTGTGACAGCAAAAAGATGCCAAACTACTCCAAATTTTTTAGGAAATGCACAAGCACAGTCTAAAATTCCTGCAGCTATCAAAGAAAACAGGGAGACTCAGCAACACATAGAGGGTAACAAATAGGCAGGTCAAGCAAGAATGTGAACTGAATGTTTCAAAATACATTGTCTGAAGAAGGTGTGGCCAAGTTAAACAGTAACCGAACTCCTCATTCCCTGCCTCACCATTAAGAAAAGGATGCTTTCTGCAGATATCACAAACTTTAAAAGATAATTTACGGGAAGATAACAGTTATTTTGTGAACTTTTACAGCATATGGCACCATACGTCTGCCACTTCTTTTTATCTAATATGAATAAAACAGAAGCCTTAATATTTCTGCAGGGATTTGCAGGGATTTTATGTTTTTGACAGAACCAATACAGTTGTCATGGTCTGAAAGGTGTTTAACAAATGAATCATGTTCTACAAAAACAAAACTTGAAGAAAGCTACAACTTCTCATGCTGCACTGTTGAACATCTACTGTTGCAATCCATTACCTGGTTCCAGACGAAAGGAGGTATTGGCTAAGATGCCAAAACAAGATTCTGGCTGCTCTAAAGTGAGCACAAAATAGAAATAAAATATTGACATGGCATGCTCAGCAACTAACAGAGCCATTTGACTGGCCGAATGAGAGTTAAGGAGCCCACAAACAAAAGCAATAGCAGGGCTGTGGTGTGGAGGGGAGAACAGAGCACAGCAAGAAAAAAGCCAGGTAACCAGCATGCAGACTGTCAGCTCAAGCACGTGAGATGGTCACCAACATACATGAATGCTGGGGCGGGGAGGGGCAGGCAGGGAGGAGAAGTCCAGAAAACATTCTCAAAGTAAGGCTGAAATAAACCCTCTGCATTTGCTTTCTTAGTTTTTCCAAGCTGTTAAAGAAAGGGGAGCAAACTGCTATTTATGAGACACTAGTGTTCCTTTTCTTTATTTGCTCTTATTTCATGACAATTTACAGAATCATACTGAATCCCAGGCCGTCACTCCTCTAACTTCAAAAGGTATGTAAAGGAAAACATTTTAGGGAATAAGTGTCATAATAAGTTCAAATAATAAAAAAAACCCAAAACACAAAACACAAAGAAATGGTACCTCTAGCAGAAGATCTACCAGTGGAGTCTGTTTGCTGGCTGGTGTGAGACATAAGTTATCAATTATCAGCACACGCATGAAGTCAAACACAAACTTCTTGGCAGGATGGTTGGTTAGGTATGTCTTGGTGCCAACATTGCAGTATTCTGACTGGCTCCTGTTCATGCCCGAATCAGCTGCAAAGGCTTTAAACTCTTCAGCTGGGGACCCAACTTCATCATCAAGATCAGTGACCTGTGAAAAAAACCACGTTAAAACTCTAGAGATAGCAAATTAACAGTAGTTTGTTCGCTACTCCACTCTTTACTTGTCTTTCTAAGGCTATTCACTTCACATTTTGCTTCTTAAGAAGCCTTTTTACAAGATTATTGCCTTCAGGATCAGTCTAATACACAACAGGAAAAACATTGAAATTCTAGTTTTGTGTTCCCAAAGCAAACAGTAATCAGTGAAGGCTGGCATGTGTTACGTGAACTAGAGATCACATTTCATATTCACTTACCAATAAGAAGTACTTGAGCAATTTCTAGACACTTTGCAAAAATAAATTTTCTCATTGCAAAAAAGAAAAGCTTTGAAAAAATTAACTAAAGCAGTTAAAATAAAATCAAGACAGAAGCCAACTAAAAAAGGTTATCAAGCTTATGTGACAGAAAAAAAAAAAGCTCTCTACAGTTTTCCTCTTTCTGATGAACAAGAACCTTTGAGGGACTAGCTCTTAAGGAGGACTGTAACAAAAGCGCAAACAGTAATGACAGCTGTCAAATCCAAATGACTGGCTGTTTTTATCTAACACCCTCCTCCAAATTCAAGAGAAGACAATATGATTTCCCTCAACAGGCTTAGTGCATCACCAGCTTACATGTGAAGTAACCAAACATTTTGAATGTTTGGTCTGCTTCAGTAGGAGAGTTCTCCCAAGAAATGAAGAGAAGCCTAGACGCGTAGTCCTTCTGGTTTTAATGGCAACCTCAGAAAGGCTGAAAGATCAGTTAGGATCTTTCTCTCAAGGATGAATTTGGACTATAATGTTTTATTGCAGGGAAACTAGCTGTTATTAATCTATCTCACAAGGGATTGATTAGTTCTACATGTTTGGGCAGAGGAAAATGCTGGAGCAGCAAACTGATTTAGAGTCAAGAGAGCCCACAAAGAGCGAAGAGCTCAAGTTGTCAGGCAGCTATTGGAAGTTTCAAGGGACCTGGTAGTTAAAGTAAAACCTGCTCAGAGACACAAGGCTCCTCTAAAAAACTCTATGTAGGTGAATGCCAAATCAGCATTACCAGTTTGTAAGTGGCACTTGTTTTTTTTAAGAGTGCTCCTGGCATCTACTTCAAGAGCAAATTAATCTAAAAAGCAAAATAAACTATCTTTACGAGAGACTTATCAGCACACCCCTTTAAAAATTGATCTCCCATTTCTATTGACAACAAAAAGATAGTATGCCACCAGTATTTCCTGAAGTATTTTATCATACCCTCCCTAGTTCTAGCATTTACCAACCTGTAGCCTAACTACCCTTCCATGTTCTTAGTAAAATTACTTTTAGACGTTGGCTAACAATAACTGTTTCCTTGCCATTCATATTGTAGAAACAGTATCATTTGTAAATGATGCTTAGCTCAAAAAATACTTCAAGCGGCAATGCAAGCAAAGTTGAATTCACACCATCTCCTGGCTTGAACTCAGTAGTTCCAGGTAATACAAGAACACTGTTTTGTGGTTAAGCCACAAAAGAAGAAATGGGAAGTGGGAGGCAAAAAAGAAGTTTTAGGTTTTATCACATCCTCCAGACCAGAGGGCTGAAAGCATAGGCTGACCCAGCCTCTTTTGGTTTTGTAAATCTGAGCTGACATTGTTCATATGAGTGAAAAAACTGATCCACTAGAAAACAAATAAACCATGTACATTCCCCCTACAATTAAGTTTCAGATGTCGCTGCACAGCACTGCCCTTCAGATGAACATGCGCTTCTCTCAGTTCTACAATGCAAGTACAAAACATCCAGCCCAGCCTTTACAACAACCTCTTTCTGCAGGGTAAGTAGAGCTTTATCTTGTATGACTGTTAATTGATAAATCCTCAAAAGTAACATTCAGGGGAAAAAACAAAAGAGTGAACTACTTGGATTTCCTACCATCTCAGAGTAAGGTCGTATGTTGAAAGGAAACACTGTTGCTGCCAGCGCACACAGGAACTCTGGACTCATCCACAAGGAAATGAGGTCCGGCACATTGTGATACAAATATCGAAAGAACTGCATCAAGGTGACTGGATATTCTCGAAGCCAAGAGCCTTCTTCCTCTGACTGCCAAGGCTGGGTTGAAAAACAAACAGCACATTAGCACAGATGGTACTAACTGAAGAATGCTCATTTCAGAAAGGAGCTGCAGGAAGAGGAGCTGTAGGGTCAAATATGCAATCAAACACATTGTCAAACAGGCAATGAAACACATGATCGTGACGTGATCAAAGATGGGGCCAAATGTGATCAACCACGTGGACAAGCACTTGTTCAAGCAGAGTAGAAATAAGTGACTGAACATGTGGCCAAGCACATGACCAAGTGTGCAAAACACATATGGAACATGTCAAATGTGTGTTGGAGCACTTATCAGAACACATGACTGAAGACATGGTGTCTGAATATGTGACCTAATATCTGATCAAACAACTGACAGAAAATGTGTTTGAGCACATCACCAACGTGTTGCAAACCTGACCCAATGTGACAGAACATGTGTAAGCATGTCACCATACAATGAACACCTGACCAAACACATGGCTAATCTTGCCTCCAGAATGTGGGACAACTGAACAAGCTACCAACTTCTAACACACACATAAATCATATATTCAAACCATGTGCCTGCAACAGGTGACAACAGAACATGTGATAAGAGAACATGTGTCCAAGCCATCACAAACGCGTGACTGAACACACAGCAGCATGTCATTGTACCATAAATGCATGAGAAACACCTAGCTGAACATGACAAACATGACAACAGGACATGTCATGATAAAATAGGCTGGAACAAGTTGCAAGCACATGATGAAATGTAACCATACACATGACTGAACATGCGGTAAACCCACAGCAATAACACAGGGCAGCCTAACACATGACAGTAACTTATGCCTGAGTATGTGTTCGAGCACATCACAAACAGGAGACTGACCTGCTTACAACACATGACTGACCGTAAGACAAAACATGTGTCTTAACATGTTAATGATTCAAAACATTTTGGTAAACATGACCTGACTCATGTCAACCTAAAAATGTGATGGCACATTTGAACATACACCTGATAACACAGCACAAGACAGCAAGACAAGAGACAGCACATGTCTCTAAGCATGTCACAAATGCATCCAAACAGGTGAAGACCAAACACATGACAGAACAGGTCATCAGCAAGAGACAGAACATGTGACAACAGGAACACGTACCGCAGCAGGTCACGAACATGTAACCAGTACATACGTCCAGAAGATGCTTCTGAACATGTTAACATACAAGAGACATGCAAGCAATGCTTCTCAGAGCACATCACAAAACACATGACGACCAGACAGGCAACAACCGAACAGGTGCTGCTTTTCAAACATTTAATGAGAGAATTTTCAGCAGGTAACACACTCTGGCTCCAAGGAAATAAAAAATTTTCCCACTGAGAAACCAACTTTCACTACTCTTGACATTAGATTCAAAGATGAGAAGATGACACATTTTTCTGGCAGAAAATTCATTTCCTCCAGCATGCGGCTATTAATAGTCAGGGGACTTCTCTGCATGTGGAAGGTTCATGCACAAAATCTGCAACTCGCATAGCTCTGAGCAGATGGGATATAGAGTCTCAAACATTCCCCCACGATGTTAATCAGGAAAGAAATTCAATGATCTCTGCCAAGGGCATTTTATCCTTCTGCTTTCTTGTCTTGTTTTAATTGCAGCAAAACACAAAGCCCAGCCTTTTTGTGAAAAAGCAGCGTTAATTTTGTGGCCACTAGTATCTCTACAGATACTGAAAAATAAAGTAACATAGAATAACCCACTGACAATGATGGTTTGCACCCAAGTATTTATGAGCCTAACTCACAGCTGGGTTTGTTGTGACACTAACAAAACCTCAACTTTTCTAATTCGGCTTTTGACCACATGGCAAACTCAAACAATTCTGTACATTCAAGTATGAGCAAGATTTTTTATGCTTACGGAATTCAGCATGCTTCTCAGCATTCCCAGTAACAAGAAGGCAGCTTCTGTGCAAACACTGTGTATTGAGGAGGTAACGGTGCCACTGGAGGCAGGAACTCCAAATATGAATGTCCAAATAGAGTCTAAATCAAACTGTAAGAGGTGAAAGAGAAGAAAGAAGACATGAAATAATCCCTTTCTCCTGTGCAATTTGATACTGCTTTTTATTACATCTACAATATGCTCATTTGGCATTATCTAAAAAATTAATTGTTTCACGTCCTCCAAACTTTATCCCCAAAAGCTTCATATGAAGGTCGCGTCTCACTGAAGAAAATTCCTTCTAACCATGGGCTAATGTAACTGCAACTCGCACCTTCTCAAAGTATTTAAGTGTTTTGAAACAAGAAGAGATATGACAGCACAAGTGCTGCACAATCAACTCAGTTTACTTCAGTTGCATCTAGCCGTAAAACTTACATGGCATCCCACAGAACAAAAAAAAACAAAGAACAAACCAAACAAACCAAGTTGCTTTTTTCAGCAAGTTCAAAAAATTAAATCAATTAAAAAAAAGGACAAAGTGCCCACCTCTAGCATTAAGAGTGCTACTGCTAAATATTTTAAATAGTTGAATTCAGTTTTGATTTAACAGTGCCGTACTTCAATGCTGTAAGCAGGAGATGAGCTTCAGGCCTCTGCTTTACTTTAGCACAGTGCTGAATGCGCTGTCAAGTATTCCTCTTGAGAAAACAGGCAGGCAGAATACCTTCTGGTCTGAAATTTTTACTTTCCAGTTCCCATGGATAAATAGACGTTAGCACTGCATCCATTCTAAACAGGCACCTTGTCTATCTGGAGTGTGGCTTTTCTCCATAAAGCACTATACTAAGGCTTTCTAGGACTCTGTTGTAGACCATATAATATCTACTAATTTACATACAATTAAAAAAAGTCCAAAATCAACCTGTTCAGAATAAGAACAATAAACGTTTTCCAGCAAAAACTGAGATGCCTCCCTACAAAACCACAGAGACTTTCTGAAATAAAAGCTACCTTGTTTTGTCTGTAACCTCGTGCACTCTCTTCAAGACAGTAACTCCCCACTCTTTCAAAAAAACAACAAAAAAAAAAACCAACCAGCAAAGAAAGCAAGCAAAAAATTATGCCCCTTTCAATGCCCACACCACGCCAGCTCAAACCAGGGATCTGCTTCTCATTTGATCCCAAAACAGACAAGAAAGACACGAGCGACAGCTATGGCATAACAGGCTGGCTTCCACATACTCCCATGGTACCTTGTCCTCCCACCCCAAACAGCTCAGCACTAAACACCACATCGTGACTGTGAGTCAGCTGCAGAGATGAAGGGGGCCTGGTTAATCCATTATTTTCTTTCACGACAGACAGAATTACATTTACATCTTACTAGACAATCCCTACCTGGCAACCCTGATTACATCGGCTGCTGATGACAGGTGCACTGACCTGCAGGTTTTCGGGCAGTTCAGTGACCGGCTGCTGCAGGAAAAGGGCCATGAGGAGGAAATAGAGTGCAGGTACATTAGTGTGCTTTGGGAGGAGAGACTGCAGAACAGGAAAGCCTGGGAAGTGACAAGCATCCCGGTTAATCTCCCGGACTGTCGATCTGCCACCAGCACTCCTGCCAACATTGAACCCTAAGATGAAAAAAAAAAAAAAAAAAAAATACAAAAAGCCAACAATGTTAATAGGGAAATCCTTGTGAAGCTCACTCTTACTTAAGTAGCAAACTCGAGAGGGTACCTCCTCAGAAATTAATGCTGTAAAAAATGAATGTGTGCATACAGACTACCACACGCATATTACACAGTTCTGCTTCAGATGTCTAACTTCTTTAATCAATAAAAAAGGAAATTATTGCCTTCCAGTACCACATAGATGACACTGCTCCATACAGACTGCCTAATGCTACTGCATACACACACAGATCCATTTTCTGACCACAACCACAATTTCAGACTTTTAAAACACCCAAGCTTCTGAAAAAAGGTATTTTGCTGGCTGAGAGGGAAGCTCTCTGTACCTTAATTTCAGGTACAGATTTATATTATCAAGCAGCAATCCCATGGTTCATTTAAGTTGATGGGTGGCTGATTTGTTTCCAAAGATGTTTCAGGGCATCTTGTTTCAGCTGGTTTGTTACTGATTAATCAGTTGGTACGAAGCATTAAATGCTCTTATTTTATCTTAAGTGCTGCCAGAGGCACAAAACTCACCGTTTGTGACCCTGTTTCTACCTGGGTATTTAATTTTCCTATTAAAAAAAAAAAACACTAGGATGGCAGAAGCTCTTATTTTCAAGTGAGGAAGGAGACTAGAAGACAGTTCAGTCTCTGCACCAGCACAGACAGTGAGCTATTCTTCTGACACTGCGAGAGATCAGGTTGTTTTTCCAAGGCTCTAACACAGACATTCTTTCCACCAGAAACTGAGTTCTTAAACAGAAAACATCTACCAGGAATCAGACTAATGAAATCTTTGCTACAAAGTTGCAGGAATTCCATCAATAATCTTGAACAAAGATGGCTCATATTTGGTTTCATAAGAAATCTTGGAGCCAATGTGTTGTAATTTATTAAAAAACACAGGGTATGAAAGTTAGATAATCTGACACTACCATTTGATGAGGCACAAGTTTAAAAATATCTGTTTGGTCACAATCTAGCTTGGATTCAATTAAAGTGATACTATAATAAGAAAAATAGGAAAACTCTACAAATACTCTCCAAATGTGATTGTAAATAAAAACCTTATTTAGACAGATTTTCTAACTGAAGAAAATTTTTATGGTTTTGGACACTTAAAGCGGATACTGAATAAACAACAGTCAATTCCCTAAAATATCAATGGTTTTCAAATTTTAAGGCACATGCATGTGCATAAACTGTTTCTCAAATAAAATACAGGACCTTAATCAGAATTAGCCAAACAACAAATGCTATAGTATGTTAACAATGACTGACTGTTTGCACTTGTAGTATGGTTTCTGAAAAACTGTTTTCCTTAACCTAATTCATTAATAATGCAAAGAAACATCCTATGTTCCTAGTTGTATATCCTGAAGGATATATTATGGGAAACCACTGTAAACAGACAGACTTAATAGACAGTTTTATTTATGTAAAAAATAACAAGATAGCATAAGATACTTTGACAGATTTCAAAGAGACCAAACAGAAAAAAATGGACTTTATATTTTCATTTCAGGAAAAGTCCTCTTCCTGAAGTAAGACCACTTCAACAACACCTCACAATTACTTCCTTATAATAAACCAATTTGGAAAAACCTTTAGCGCAGAAACAGATCATATACTGCTTCAACACAGAGAGGTGGCTCCTTGTACAGTCATTTTAGAAACAACAATTAAGTTGAAAGTACTATTAATACCACTGCCCTGATCTAAAGCCTACTCAAGGTCATGAAAGACTCCCACTTAATGTCAACAGTTTTGCATCAGGGTCTGAACGGACATGTGTCTGAAAAGCACTACCTTATTTTGACTAAAAAAATACAGGTCCATGGGAAATCACCACTACCCCTGTCTACACAGAATTGACATCTGTTATTTCAGACACTTGGAGATGCATTTCAGACAGCTTAGAGATGCTGAAAATGGGTCCTGTAGCACTAAAGCCTTATACACTGAATTCTAGATCACATGGGGTAACGGAAAGTTCTGACAACCTGGATAAATGAGGCTTTAAGAACCTGCAAAGAAAGTCTTTAATAACAGACAGAGCGCGAGCGTGCATGCATGCAGGAGAATGCAGGAGAGGGAAAGAAAGGCTGAGACGATACTGTGAACAGCTCAGGTATAACATCGCATGATGCTCTAACTAATAAAAGTAAACAAACAAGTAAATTTAACTGAATCTTTAACACCTATGTACATAAGGTTCTATGCTATGCTACCTTTGCATTTAGCTCAGGTGTGCTTGCCCATAGGACATACTTAACTGTACCATGATGGTAACAGCAAAAACTGATTAGCTACACAGGCTTCATGCAGATGATGAGGTAATACTGAACTACAATGAAATCTGTGTAATGTCAGCTGAAGGGCAGTTTTGTAATACCACTTCTTTTGCATAGGAAATCTAACTCTTAGTTGTAAGAAAAACAAAGTGCAGAGGCATCTGATTGCAGCACAGACAACAGTAACAGAAAGGATGCATCTGCCAGATAGTACTCATACAATAACCTCCGCCTTGACACATACGCACACACACTTGCACACAATCCTTCAGTCATGAAGGGGCTGAGATGCCGTACCTAGCACAGTACCAATCTTATTGGTCAAGACAGAATCCGTCTGATCGAGCCAGCCTCCGCCACTGAGACCCTCCTTAAATTTGATAAGGATGGACTGGTTACTCAACAGGACCACAAGAATTCGCATGGCTGCTGTGACCGTGGTGGAATGCAGATGTTCTTCCATAAACATCATAATCCAATCAAAACCCAGTGTCTTGACCAGTTCTTCACAAGCCCTAATTAAAGAGAAAAAAAAAAGTAATCACATTTTACAGCATTTAGTTTCCTACTAGACAGCAAAAATCAGCGTCCTCCCCTACAGAGCAAACTTCAAGAACAGAGAAAATTCAGATCTATTGAAGAGTTAACTGAATTCTTAGGTGAGGTTTCTACACAATAAGAAATGTTGCTCACCAAATCTTGTTAAATGGAACACTTAGAGTGTATTTGTTTAGCAGAAAGGGAAGACTAAATACAGTTCTGGGGACTATTCCATTGCATGAGATTTCCCCAATTTCTGCTTTTGATAACAAATGTGGAATGCTAAACTGGAAATGTTTTACATAAATTACAATTTCCAAATACTTTTTGCTGAGCCATATGTAGGTAGAGAGTTTTCACAAGCCTTTTTAATAAACTGGTATTAAAAAATGAGGGTTTTTTGGGGTTATTTTTTTTGGTTAAGGGAAGAGTTGCATGGGAATATTTGAAAGAATATGGTCTCCCCCCTCCCCCCTTTTAAAAAACAAAAAACAAAAAACAACAAAAACCCAAAAAACCAGTATTGCTGAAAAGCTCAAACTGGTTCAGGTTGTATATCAACCAACACTCAGTCAATTGCTACATAATCTACATATGCCATATGTCCACATAATGTGTCCAACAAGCTCAATACAGCCTACTGGCCAGTTGCTTGAAAGTTGTATTTTGTCAAGGTTTAACTTGACAGTGTTTCAAAGTCTCTTCTCCAACTCACCATATGAGTCTAGTGCCTCATTAAACTATAATATCATGTTCCCTCACATGCAATTTTAAGGAACTAAGGGGCATTCTAGGGTCAGTGATCCTAACGATAACCCTACTGAAGCCATCTGATCTTAACCAAATGAGAAGTTGACTATCCCACTTCTCTAAAAACACAAGTTTTCTCTTTCGACAGATTTTATTTTCTCTGTAGCCACGCATGAAGTTATGAGAAAACAGCACCAAGAAGTACGCAAGGAGAGCAGAGGGTCAAAGAACCAGCTCGCCAGATAACAAACCTTAAAAAAATCAAAGTAGCCAGACATCCACTCTTGTTTCCACTGCATCCTAATTCACTTGTGATCCTCTGTCCCTCAAAGCTTTAAAATTAACAATTTTACAAAGGCTATTTTTCTTCCATGAAGTAACAATAAGAAGCAGGCAATCTCCCCCCGATCTACTACGTATTTTCCTCTCCTGCTGATACTTACTTCTGTTGTTCCTAACTTGAAGCATCAGTTTCTACTAATGCTGTCAACCATGGTCTTAATCTTTTTTTTTTAAAGATTCGAAACAAAAAAGTTAATGCCATAGCTGGAAGATACGTGTTAGTTACACCAGCATCTGCTTAGTACTGTTATTCTTGCTACCACAACTGACAGCATACAACTCAATAATCATGCATTCCATTTCTGCTAGCATACCCAAAGCTAATTCAGTGACATCTGCATAAATCATTCAATAGTTCTTATAAAATTATGCAATTCAACTAGTGAATCATATGGGGGCTGTATAATTCTCCCCCTTGAAATAAAAAATTATTTACTTTCTCTATCTCAAGCTTTTTTGTACTTACTGCAAATTAACAGTTGTCTTTTCTTTAGATGTATACAGAAGTTTCAGAAGGATATCTAAAAGCCTGTTCCGCAGTAGAATAAGATTAGCTGAAACAAGTCCTCCAAAATCATCCTCTGTTCCTAAACACCAAGTACAAAAAAAAAAAAAAAAGCAAAGTTAGGCTTTTGGAACTCTGACATTTTAAAGGCTATTCATATATTCCACACATAAGCAAACGCAACCTGATCCCAGTCAGGTCAGAAGGAAGCCATGCTAAAGTGCAGGCAGTCTGCTATACAGTGCTGAGAAACACTTGGTGCCCCATTATCATCGTCACACAGTTTGGTTAGTTTGAAGAACAGGTAAAAGGGAATCGCAGCCTCTCAGACAATAATCTAAACTGAGGTGGTCCAAATTAGCGAAACTAGTCACTCCTGGCAGGTAGAGACATAAAAACAATCAAACACACATTCCACCCCCACTCCCACAACACAACAGTTGGATAAGCATTTTGCATTATTGGGGGAAAGGGGAAATCCCAAGAAAAAAAAAAAACCCTGATACTTTTCAACTCCCTCAAAATCTAAGAAATGGGGAGAAAAATTCGTTTCCTTTTCTTTCAACTGCTCCCCAAACTCATCATCAGTTGAAAATCACACTGCAAAACAAGCAAATACATGCAGCTCAGGACTAGCTTTACAATTATTTTGTGAATCCCTCTTACTGTACCTTATACTGTCAAAGGAGGACTATGTTTTTACATTACTTAAAAAAAAGAAAATTGGAACTTGAGGCGACACGCAAAAATTAAGACAGATAAATGCACACTTCCTGGGCCAAAGTTTTGTGCACAAGTCACAGACACGAACACAAAGCATCTTCTGTGGCAGAAATACAGCAGAACTGATGAAGCCCAGTAACCTAAAAATCTCAGGTCCTTTGCCTCAAAAGCTTCTCTCTCCATTCCTTCCACAGCCTGAATTTCTCCCCAAGGTTCTTCAGTCCCCCAGGTAGGCAAAAAGCAGCTCAGGCCGTGGTTAGTCTGGGAAAAAAATATCACTGGCCTGTAGTGAGAACACCAATCTAGACCTGTCTCCAATACCCACTCCCTCTCTTTTTCACTAAAAAGCTCGACTTTAATCATCTTTGAGACTGCAATGAACAAAAGTATTCAGAAGGAACAGGAGAGGCACAGGGGGATAATGATGAATGTGCAGACTGTCTAAACCTTGTTTGTTGGGAAACTGGACTAATAAAGCTAACTGTAAAGTGGAAACACTTCTCTCTCACCTGTCCCTGTGCACCAGTATATTCCCGAGAGATGTAGAAACATAGGATCTTTGGGCACCCCCTTCTAGTTATCTGGGGGACATCCACTGTAGGGCTAAAACATTTCTGTTCAGGGAGACTGATCGAAAATACAATTGCATAAACACTTTTTCTTTAGGAAAACACGGGTAGAAATGGTCTCAAAATAATTGAATATAAGCATTCTTGAAGGACAGTAAAGAAACTTTTTTTTTTCCTCCTAAAAAAATAACTAGACTGTCTTAGTTAATTCTTTCACTTCTCCACACCTGGAGGGCAGATGCACCTAGTAATCTGTTTTTGCCTTTCTTCTCTCCCCACAAAGAAGCAGAGATGCACAGCTGATTTGAAGGAGTGAGTGGAGGAAGCAGAACAAAACTATGCAGTGTTAGATAAAGGAAAACAAAAGTACATGGGTTTTGTACTGCTTTGCACACAATACGGAAAACTGAAGCACCACAACTAACCAGCAGCTGGGTTATAACAAAATTACAATATTGCTAATGACAGTACTTCTACATTTTAAGTATTTAAGCACAGAAGAGATCGCAAAGTATTTCTCTTCTACTGCTTCTAAGCCATGCCATCACTTACCACTGTCAAGCTTTTCTTCATTGTTTATTTCCATGACCACAAACTTCTCACAGACTGCAAATGTAGGTAAAGTGGAAGAGATGAACTGTCCAAACCTTGATGCATACAGAAGAAAGAAAAAAAATCATTCATTGATATGACAGGTGCACTCTCATCTATCAATAATTCACCTTAAATAAAAAACCGTAACTCATGAGAGGGTGATACCCAAACCCATCAATTTTCTCATAGTTGAAGATTAAGGAAAATGGTCTCCATCTAAAGTTACTAGCCAAAACCCAGATTAATGTGTAGTAATTAGTAGAATCTTTGCAGACGAGTCTGCAGGTAAGGACCCTGAAAATGCTAGGATTCAAGAAGGGAAACTGGGAGGTACCACCAAGTCCTAGTAAAAGGAACACCATAAGTTAAAGAAAGGACAACAAAACATTATTCTCAAACCGCTACAGCTGAACAAGTATTACATCAAAAACAGTGATTATTTGACTCTGGTACAACGTTTAGGCCTATAGCTTGAGGTGATGTAACACAAGGTCATGGTTTTCTAAGACAAGGCAATGATGTGCTACTCAAAGAAAGGAGATGCAATATATTCCTCTTTCCTCTGGAACTAACCTGAAATGGTCCTAGCTAGTATAACTTCTCTCAAGTTATACAATATTTTTCATTTTTATTTCCAGGAAGGAGAACAAGAAACACTCTGATAGGCATTCTACAATATGTCCCATAACCATTTAAGCATAAAATCAACGGTTTTATTCTCAAATCATTTTTTGCCCTGCGTAATTCAAACAGACAGGTAAGATGTTCAGGTTGATGCTTCTGACACCTTCAGTTGTACTTAAAGTGAGAAGCTGAAAACACGACCACTTGTATGCAAAGAACCCCCAAGCCCTGCAATATTTTATCCACTTCCATTATAATGAAATGTAAGACAAGAAAAATTAAGTTTTCAAGGGGTTGGACTCATTTAAAAACATTTCAAATACTCTGTATGTATGAACTGTTATTATTCATGTAACTTTCATCGGTCAGAATTAATAGTACTGTATCTGACAGCCTTAAGTATTTTTCTAGACAGTGATGATTAAGAAAAAATCTTGAACTAAACCTTTCATGTGGGAAAGTAATCAAAGCTGCATTTTAACCAGAAGTATCATTATATCATCTTATATCATATATCATATATTATGTGATATATCACCTATATATCATCTTAAGTAATATTCAATGGTATTTAAGAAAAGTGCTCAGTGCTTCACATGAACAAGGGAGCTGCAATACAGCACCTTTCCTTTTCACCTGCAGAACATTAAGCCAGTTTAATCATTCAGTCATACCTGTTTAGATACAAGCTGAATTTAATATGCAAATTAAGGCATTAACAAAATTATTGCCTATGTCTAGTTCAGTTACTTCTCAGAGGAAAAAATTCAGTATGTGAGCATTTCATGCTACTTACTCCACAGCAGTATTACCATTACATATTTTTGACCAAGATCACCAACATAATAAAAGCACAAAAGCCAAAATTATCCTGGGTGTGGGCTACCTGAGCAAATCATAGCTGCTAGGGAAGCCTTGAAGCAGAAAGCTCAGCACATTACTAATCGCAGCAATAGTAGGCTGGGACAGAGACATATCTCGAAGAGTCAAGAGCAGTCTTGGGATGAGTTGGAATTCCCTCATTAACTTAGCGTTCTTTGCCGCTTCACTGGAAGAAGGAAAGAAAGGAGGTAGCAATTTAAAATTGGAGCATCCTCTACATATTTCCTAATCCTGTAAGTCTCATTGCTAGGCTGGCATCGGCTCATACCTGGACTCAGTGAGAAGTTCTATGAAGTGCTCAAATAATGACAGATGAAGCTCATATGGTGCATGAAGCCAGACCTGAAATACAGAATAAACAATGATATGTTTTGTACACAAATCCACTTTAAGATTTAAAACTGACTTTAGTATATCAAAGGTTACGAAAGGCTTGAAGAGATTAAAACTGTTCATCTACAAGACTATTTACCTGGCCATTACGTTTAAAAGCTCATTCCAAGGTTCTCAATTGTTTATTCTTCAACTTCAGTAAGTATTAAACATACTAGTGAAGACTAAAGAAACACACATTGGTACCAAACATATTCTCTGCTAGCGTATCATGCTGAAAACTTTTAAAGAGTTCTAGACAAAAAAGTTACACGCTATCTGGAATTTCTCTTTGAACAGATGGTGCAATGACTCCAAAGGAGTTACTGGGGTTTACAAGGCTGATGCAAAATGCTGTATTAAGTTTATTTGGCTTAAGTGAAGATTTTATCTTTGTAAAATTAACTTACTATCTGCTGCCAAGACTGAACTCAAGGTCTTCCTTTTTTTTTTTTTTTTTTAATCTTTACCCAGCATTTCCTGCACACCATTTTAAATGATTTAGCTCCTCTAAAAGAAAAAAAGTCAATTGTTCAATCAATAGAAGTAATAAAAGACATAAGTGCCAGAAAGCTCACAGTTATAGCTGCAAATCTTAAAATTGACTTGCTGTTGAACAAAGCATAATTAATACTTGCGTTCTGGTGTATAAAACTGGCTTAAACGAAAAGCTTCCTAGCTTTCGCTTTTCTTCTAATCTTATCATCTAAAATGATCAAAACAAATCTTTTCATTCCCTTGTTTAGCACAAGAGTAAGAACATCTAATTTATCCAATTTAAGTTAAAGGTTTGGGTCACTGATTTCTGAATACAGAAATAAAATAAGTAATTTAAAAAAAAAAAAAGCCAAAAACTGAGTCTTCTTCAAAGCTTCTTCTTAGTGACTCACAGACCTATTACTTGCATATTTTTTAGTTTTTTAGTCTGTTAAGCGTATTCATTCTCCAGTTGTTCTTGGTCTTCAGGGAAAAAAAAAAAAAAAAAGACATGAACTAAACAATATGAAATTGGATCTTTCATACAGTAGTTGCTGTCTGAGTGACTATATACCATTGATGAAATTTCTCAGCTAGTTCCTTTATGGGGGAAAGGGGAAAAGAAAAAAAAAGAAAAAAAAAAAAAAGAGAGAGTATTCTTCATCAGAATTCATGCCTCACTGTAAAAGGAGCTGGGCTGAGATTCACACTCTTCCCCGCTAAACAGTTCACCTACCTTAAAACCTCTACCACAAATATTACCCATTGTAGATGTAATAACTTCTGTTAAGTCTATGTTTAATTCTGTGAGCATAAAGGAAGCATTATTGTAATTTAAAAGGCTTGTTAAAGAATAACTAGTTACATGATGCTGAAGAACTTAGGTTTAGACATGGCAAAAACTTATTTCTAGTTTTAATATTATGCCTCAAAAAAAAAAAAAAGCAAACTTTGGTAGGTGACAAATTTCCTCTATTTTAGATCCCCACTAAGGCTAAAAAAAAAAAAAAAAAAAAAAGAGGCTCAGATTTGCCCTTTTCATTTCTTTTTTTTTTTTTTTTTTTATGCCATACTTATAGTGTATTGTTGATCTTGGCAAGGGGGGTTGGTTGGGTGCATTGAATATGTTTAAGCTCTTGAAAAAACGAAGTTAACAAGGCCAGTTGATTTTATTAAAATAAAGGCCATAGTAAGCAGCAGGAGTTTCTTCACAGGCAAGACCCTTAAATAAAGTTTCCAGGAGTGCTTTGAAATACTCAAACAGACATCTAAAAAAAGGGAAGGGATAACTCCATAAAGCCATTTGTGCAAGACAGACTTGCGCTATAAAGTCAGTATCTTATAGCTGGATTAGTAGTGGCAGTAGTTTATTTATTTATATTAGTATACGTGAATCAGAATACTTTTACTCAGTCTGTGTCAGGTACAGATAACGCCAAGGAGTAAACACTGAACAACAAGTTCTACGGCATTGTATAACGCTGTTTATCAGCCTCTATTACATTAGCATTTCCTTCTGAACTTTTCTGCTTTCCTTAGTTTAACACAACAACACTTAAATATTTTATAGGTTGTGGAAGCAAAATTTTAACTGCCTTACTATTAACTTCACAGGAGACATATAATAAAGTGCTTCCTATGTGCTACGTTGAAAGTTTACCTCCTGCTGTTATTTTCGGTACGTTTTTCATGCCTGAATATATGTACTGCAGTAGAGCACACAGGTCAAAACAAATCCTGTGGAACAGAAAACTACAAAACATATCTTCTAAGAACAACAAAACCAGAAACATCTGTGGTACCCATTCATTGTTTCTACAGTGATTCAAGCCATTTCAGCAGGAAAAGTTACCAATAATCTTGCTGCTCAGCTGCTTTACTGTACTATATATGAAATAGTAAGTTCTCAGGATAACAACCTAGTTTGCTGTTGTTCAATATTTAAGGTATGCTATCAGCACCTGACTTAATCACTATCCGGTATCATCATCACTTTTCTGTGTAGCTTTACATACTTCAAAATCACAGAGCAGATCCTGGAAGGCAGCAGAATTTGGTATAATGGAGGTCTCGTGCCCGCTATCGACAGTTCCCACCAAGGAAAAGGTCAGATGGAGTATGTGGCTGTTCAGAAGGGATCGTTTCTTCTTTAACAGCATTGCCAGCAACTTGAACAAGTAAACAGAAAAGGAATTAGTAGGCTATGAACACACAGCAATGCTGTATAAGCACAAAGCAGCATGGATGACATGTCCCTTTTGAGAAGGCCCTTGACCTATGTCTGATAGTTGATACTCTTGATGAAAAAGCTTGAAAGTGGCATTACGGTTGATTAGAGAAGGGGCACATCCAGGACACCCTCCAGCTCATAAAACATCTGTTCTACACTGCAGACAGTATCTAGGCTCTAAGGATCAGGCACGCACAGACACACGTCAGGTCTCTCGTAGTCAGGCACAGTTTAAGACAGCACATGACACGTTCGCAGATAGTTGTGCTCCCGGACGGCAACTGTGGACATGGCAGACTTAAATAGAGCACCCCTAGAGTATGGCATGCACAAATGAGAGGTATTCTGTCACTGAAGAAAAGTAGTCGCATGTCCTGGTTTCGGCTGGGATAGAGTTAATGTTCTTCCTAGTAGCAGGCTTAGTGCTGTGGTTTGGATTTAGTAGGAGAATAAGGTTGATAACACGCTGATGTTTTAGTTGTTGCTAAGTACTGCTTACGCTAGTCAAGGACTTTTCAGCTTCCCATGCTTTGCCAGGTGCACAAGAAACTGGGAGGGGGCACAGCCAGAATAGTTGATCCAAACTGACCAAAGGGCTATTCCATACCATATGACGTCATGCTCAGTATAGAAACTGGGGGGAGTGGGCCAGGGGGCAGCAATCGCCGCTCAGGAACTGGCCAGGTATCAGTCAGCAGGTGGTGAGCAATTGTGTTGTGCATAATTTTGTATATTATTATTACTATTATTACTATTATTATATTGTCATTATTATTACTACTATTTTACTTTATTTCAATTATTAAACTGTTCTTATCTCAACCCAGGAGTTTTCTCACTCTTACTCCTCCGATTCTCTCCCCCATCCCACTGGGGCAGGGGGAGTGAGCAAGCGGCTGCGTGGTGCTTAGATGCTGGCTGGGGTTACATGACACCATGGCAACATAAATCTGAATAAGCCTGACTTTCTTTTTTCTTGCTACCCTTTGTTGCCCTAGGCATGACCGTAGATGTCATCATTTCAGTCCTCATTTCTGCTTTAACTTCTTATAATCTGGGTTGGAAAAGTACAAATTGCTAGACGGACTACTGCTATTTCTTGTCTTCTGATGCAAACTCGTTAAAACTCTCAACATACTGGCCTGTTCAGCTTTACCATCCTCCTTGAAACATTACTAAAGAAATACAGATTTCTGGGAACCTCTCTCAAACCATGCTATTTGCTAAGGTCAATACAAATGGTATGTAAGGTCTTATGTATTGATCCACTGACTGCTTATGGTGCAAGGAGGACACTGTCTAGATTTGCTTGGTCAAAGTAAGCCAAGGTCTGCAACAGGCTTTGTGGAATAATATGTTTCAACGTAACTATACTAGCCATTAGCATTACAAGGTTTGTAAATACACTTGCCCAAACCACAGCACGAACTTTCCATTTCAGTAAAACAGTCTTCATGAGAAACATAAAATGCATTGGTCATGTGAAGATCTTTTCAAGTCAGTCAACCAATCCTTCCGCATAACTGATTACACTTTCCCTACCCCGATGGAAAACTAAGAAGTCTTCAGCTTGAAAGCCAACAGCATCACTAACTATAAAGTCTGTGCAGTCTCCTCAAAATGATGATTCTAGGAGTCCACTTGTTTCAGTTTTCTTCATGTGTCCCTATCCTCCTCTCTTGCTGGCAGATCATGGAGATAGAAGCCCCCAGGTTTGCAGGGGTGGATTGACAATCATGGGAAAAGAATCACCTAAGTACCATAGTTGTGCTCTTCCTTGCTATTAATGAAGGGTCAGTTTCAGCAAAGCAGCTAAACATGCACAACTCCTTAGCAAAACTTTCCACCCTCTCCTTTAAAAGCCATCCTAAATAGCTCATCTATGCTAATTAGCCAAGAGCTTAGTAAACTTAAGAGCAGAAACTCAGGTTACCACAACACCACAAGGAATTTCCACAGGAACTACTAGGACAGACAGTGAAATCCAGTAAGCCTGGTCTGTTTTAAGACATTCTTACATACCTGATAACCTCTGATTCTTTCCATTTCTTTGCTGGCTAGTGGATTGCTCTTTACCACACAGACCAAGGCCTTCACAGCTGCATACAACCCTTCTACATCTGATGCCATGGCTACAAGTCCCAAAATAGCAGCAGCTCCACCAATGTACTGCAGTGTAGTGGCAACAGGCTTTGGGACAAATGCTCTTACTCCTGAGCATAGGCAGAGAAAATAAATTGAAATCAAATCTAACTCTTGTAGGAAATCATTGTGAATACATGCAAGTTATTTGCATTCTTGCATTGCTTGAATTATGAAAATAATATCACTAGAAGAATCATGACACCTCAGAAGAGGAGGTAAAGGAAATATTGCACTGGAAAATAGTTTATGACCTAAGGTAAAGTAATTAAGTATATTTTCATAATGATAACTCATATAAACTGAAACAATCATCCCACGTTAGCAAAAAAAAAAATTAAAATGTTAAATAAATTTAACAATGTACCACTAATATCCATCAATTACATGATTTATCTTCTAGACCTAAGTTCTTATTGACAAGTAATTAAACATGTTTAAACATAATAACTCTCAAGTACTCAACTCACCTAAATATCCTATCAAAGCTGCACCAATGGAGCGCGCTGGTCCATTCAAATGCCCTGCTGAGTTATGTAGCAGCTTCACAGGTGTGGCATTTTCATGAGAAGAAATTGCCAGCTGAACAAAACAAGAAGAAAAGCAAGGGCTAAAGGGAAGAGGGTTTTTTATGTAAGCCTGAACATAACTTGTGTATTTTCCTCCTGTGATAAGGAGTGAGTAACATATAATAAAGCAGAACCATGGTAGAGTCATTATGACATTCTCTAAAGGAAAGAGACATCTCCAGTCTCAGAAGTTTAAGGAAGATAAATGTAACTTTAAAAATAATTCCACTGGATCATAGAATGGTTTCGGTTGAAAAGGACCTTTAAAGATCATCTAGTCTAATCCCCCTCCTGTGGGCAGGGACATCTTCCACTAAATCAGGTTGCTCAAAGCGCCATCCAACCTGACACCTCAAACACTTCCAGGGATGGGGCATCCACAACTTCTCTGGGCAACCTCTTCCAGTGTCTCACCACCCTCACGGTAAAGTTTTGCCCTTCGGCCCAATCTAAATCCACCTTCTTTCAGTTTAAAACACTTGCCCCCGGTCCTGTCACTACACGCCCCGGTAAAAAGTCTGTCTCTGTTGTTCTTATAAGCCCCCATATGTATTGAAAGGCTGCAATAAGGTCTCCCTGGAGCCTTCTCTTCCCCAGGCTGAACATCTCAACTCTCTCAGCCTTTCTTCATAGATGGTCCTTTGTACAAATAATTCACTGACTTTTAATGTACTTCAAAGAAAAATGTAAACCAATATTCTAGTTTCCAAATCTGAATCTCAGTCAAAGGGCTAAGCTATCAGCTTTGTTCATCTTCAACAGTAGAAATATTGTTTAACAATATAATCTTAACAGGATTACAACTGCCATCTACATTAAAAAGCAAAAATACCTCCAAAAGGTGCTAAGATACATAGCTACTAGTAATTTCAAGAATGCAAATAAAATCTAGGAGTACAATCTCCCTCCATTTTCTTAATTTTTTTTTTAAAAACATGAAAGTGATTATGTGCAACTCTTCTGACAAGTACATTGTTGTTCCTGGTTGCATTGAGCAAATTGCCTTGGAAGAAGTAACAAACAAGTAGTACACATTAACCAACTCACTTCCCAACATACCTGTTTGGCAATAGCTTTACTATCCAACTTGTTGTAAACTTTCCTTATTTTTGCCACTGTAAAGAAAGACAATGACAGTGCATAGAGACCAAAAGAGACCTTCTCTTCCGGTACCAAGGATACTGGAGATGGGTTGATTCCTTCAGACTTCGAATCTTTGCCTTAAAGACAAAATAAAAGTTCATGTCAGTAATAACACTGGTTTTCTTTTCAGTTTTAAGAGTAAAATCTTAAGCAAATTGTATTGCAGAAGAGATATAGAAGAAAGGTTTTACAAATAGCTGAGATTTTATATGGTCTTTGTATACTTGCTCACTGTGCCAAAGAGTAGCTTGATAGCATATGAGTTGTGGAATAAATCTGCTATTTAAGATAAAATGCCAATGCACAGCAAACATTTCTTTTCAAGGAGGTCTCCAATATTAACCCGTAATGGCAACTGGCAGTCCGTGGCTTGGCCAAGCAATAGAAGATGTGGTGCTTCCTCATCTGAATTTTTGGAAGGCAATATTACTCCTGCACTCAATTTGAGTACAGTCTAAGGGCTGTTCACTTTCCTTCCCACCTGAAGAAAAACAAAGTAATCAAAAAACAGAGGAGTATTTGGTACATCTGCATCTCTGCCTGAGACAACAAGCTTCTTCCAATGGTTTGCTAGGAAAACCGCCTTAGAGAATGGTACAAGAGATGCAAGACTGAATAAAGACCAAAAGGCCCAGGCATAAAATAGAATATATAACCGTATCTTTAGTCTTTTGTATCTACTGCTCCAAAAGTGGATGCTTCTTGTGAGACACTGCAAACACTATGACTGACAGCTGTCTACAACACTCAGAGGAACTGTGCAAAACTCAGCACCTGAAAGCTCAACATAGAGCTTCACTTCTGCATCTTCATTCCAGGTCAGAAGGTGTCTGCAACTCCAGTGAAACACATTAATAGCATTAAGAAAGCAGGAAGGCTCCTCACCTAACACTGAAACAAATGAGAAGCTGGGTGTCTACATAATTTTTTGAACCAGGGTCAAGTCTCTGTCAAGTCTCACTTCAGAAAGAATTCTAGAAGTCTTGGTTTCCCCATAAATGAAATCCTCATTGGATCCTCTGCTCATGCGGATGCCCTGAGAACATTCCTCCATTTCAGTGAACAGACAAAGGAATTCCTTCTCCTGAACCAGGAACTTCTCTCTGAGGGGTCTTTCCAAGACCTGAAGAGTATCAGGTTTTTCAGATGGCTATCTTGCTCACGGGAAACAGGGACAAAACTTCGGAAAGAACCATTGCATGGGCAAATGGCAAGTCAGACACGATTTCCCTGTTAAAGGACAACAGCAGAAGACTGCAAGGGCTCTTCCCTTCTTCAGGATTCCCACAAACAATGATTACAACTAAGGAAAAACAAGCATTTTGGAAAGAGAGGCCAAGATAAAAGGGTAACATACAGAGCTTCACACTCCACCCCCTATCAAACTCCTTAGGGTTTGGCCCAGTGCACGTGACATGAACAGAAGCTTACCCCAAATAGAAACACGCCCTTTGCTCTGGAGCAGACCACTTCTGAAATACAGCAAACTAAACAAAGCTTGTGCAGGAGAAATACATCGCCACACTGGAAAAAGTCAGTATGTTAAGAAGTGAAGAATTCTTTTAAGTTACTGTGGGCTTCCTGATGAATGTGGCCTTAGCATTAAGGCAGGAAGATCTTTAATTCTCAGAAGTGAATGAACAAATTCACATTCACAGAATTTGCTTTGGCTAATTCAGTACCTGCACAGCGCCAGTCAAAATGCCTTCCAAGAGAAATTATAATTGACTAGCAGATATCTAAATCCAGAGCTGCTTGCCAGGTTTGTCTAGCTGTCAAAAAAGCAAGTACATGACACAGATCTGTAGATGACAAAATTCAATTCTGTAAAGTTTTTCACTCAAGATGGGCAAGGAAAGCTACCTTCTTTTTCATGATACTTTGTTCTTTCAAAGCCTGAAGATCATCTACATTTGGGGTGGGGGGGGGTGTCTGCCACCACTCTAGGGAAAGCTTTCACTTTTCAGAAAAGTAAGAGTCTGTGCACTCCCTGTACATACTTTTGTTTTCCCACCACTCTTGTCACTCACTGCCTCCTTCCTTGAGGTGGTGACAGTTTCTCTCCAGAAGAGCTGGAGAGCGTTAAGGTCCTCATGGAGAAAGACAATGCAAGGACAAGATGACTCGATACGTTACCCATTTTTATTTATGTTTTGCTGCAAAGCCCTGTGATAGCCAGGTAAAGCAATGAGCATCTTCTGACACAATACTGATGTTAGTGAGCAGGTACTCTAACTACAAAGAAAGACAGGGAGCTGTACAGAACAGGAAAATCTCACTAGTGACAGTTCATCTTACCAGAGCTAATGAAGAACCTGTTGTCTGAATAGTTAAAAACAGGGTTACGGACACACATTTCTAACAAGGTTATTCACATCTTTTGGTGTTGCACTCCCCTCAATTTCAAACAAGAACACTTAAAAAATGTAACAGAATTGCCCATATGTGTTTGCAACGAATGTTTAAAGAGTATCTGCTGCACCACAATCCCTCCCTGTTTGATTTTTTTTTTCTCAGTTGACCTATTTAGGCCCTATAAACAATGACATTTCAGGACAGCTGTGTTTAAAGTACAGAATACATTGTGGATTTGCAAATGAGTGCTATCAGTAGAAACTGACAAGTTAAAATGCCTTTCCAATTTCACTTTCTACAGACAAATAGAATATACAGTATGAATAATGACACTTGTAAGCATTTCTAACTGGTTTAAAACTAAAGTAAGGAATACAAGCACTTCTAGCATCTCAGTACAAGAACTACCAGAAGTATGTTAAAACAGTAATTTGGATTTCTATCATCCTCTTCGATAGCAGCTACTAATCTTCTTCCTATGAACAGCTAGCTTTTCCTCTTTGCTACCTCATACTCTCCTTTCTCACCTCTTCTGCCAATATGCGCACAGAAGATTCCACCATACCCAGGCCAAGTTACTAGAGCTGGCATTTGAATTGTACTTACATGGTACATATACTGCTTGAAAGCTTCCGACGTAATTTGGTCCCAGCTCATAAATGGTGCTAACACCTGGGGCAGGCAAAACTTCCTCCAGGAAATGTGTAGGGCCCAAACGCCACACTAATGAAGACAGCTGGCGCTGTGCAGGTGGTGTGCCAATATAGGCGTAAACACTGCTGACTACAGGTGGATTGGCAGAACCAGACCCACTAGGGCTACTATGAATATAGTGAAGCTGTAAGGGAGAAAAACACAGTGAGGTTATTGAGACAGCATGGGTACCATGAATAGAACGTAGACTGATCAGAAGTTCAGGAAAGCCATCTGCAAACCAGGGGACGTTCCAAATGATTGCTATGTAACGCACAGTATTCTGATAGCATACAGCAAGTCAGTGAAGAACATTAATCAGAAGGTAAATGCAAAGATCAGAAGTTAAGTGGCTTTCAAAAGATGAAGGCGTGTATGGAAACACAAGATGAGAACATGCGAGTGGTGTGCTTAAAAATGCTAAAGAACAAGGGTGTATCTTGCTTCTAAAAACATGGTGCTTTATGATGGTCATTATTTTTTGCAAAAGCAATTGGACAGCCTCATAACCTTGTGTTCTTCCTCCTCCTGCTTCAGCCGCTAAAAACACGCCTTTGGTAATTTTACTGTTTTGAGCTAAAGTGCAAACATGATGAACTCAATTTGATAAGATTTTCAGGTGGCAATAAAAAAAATACACGGAGAAGATGCTGGCCTATATATAATGGCAGTAACAATCTCACAGGCATTTTCTATAAACCTTGTAAAAATTTTGTTATCAGCTATTGAATGTAGTCACGTATGACCAGATACACACGCATGTATTACAGTTATTAGCATAACAAAAAAAGTTACTATAATTCTTTCTGCAAAAGGAATACTGAAAGGTAAACTTTTAAAATCAAAATATTGTTTTACCTATAGCAGTACAGTAACACTAGCTAACTTGCACCCCGCACCAGGATTAGTTTACTCCCTTAAGGTCCATGCCTGCCAGGTGCCAAATACTTGTGGTTATCAGTTACAGGTCAGGAATACTTTGTGCTTAGTGAACAGATCCACAGTGCTCTTCACTGCTCTCTGCTTTTGGCCTCCTAGTTTTTTCCACCTAAGAACAAAAAACTGACCTTTACAACTAAATGCGCTTCATCTACAATTACTGGACATCTCAGTGGCTATCACTGACAAGTGGATGCTATTTCTGGGGTGGCAAGAGGGTTTGGAAAGGACAAACACAGCTAAACTGGCAAAACTGTCTTACTCTGTGATCTCCCTATTATTCAAAGTTAGATCTGCTACATGGTCTTGGGATAAGTCTTCTTCAGCTTCTTATCATCCTTCTAATTAGTCTAGTCAGCAGCGTAGCCATGCCACACTTGCCTCACATTCAATATAACATGTCCACTTCACTTCAGCATTACTATTGCTCATGCCCGAGAAAGTATTCATTACCTTCTCCTCTTAACAGAACTAGGGCTGGGTCTGAGCTGTATAGTGAGCAAAGACCCCTTTTTGCAAGGCTCCTCATTTTGGGTTTGGTGGGGTTTGCGGGTGGGGGGTGGGGTGGGGTGGTGGTTCTGTTGTTGTTGTTCTTGTTCTGTGTGGGATTTTTTTTTTTTTTTATTTTCACACATATGTATGCACAGAGAGAGAGAAATCACTCCAAACAGTAAAAATGAGGATTTAAAGATTTATTTTACCTTTACAGTGTTAACAAGCTGTCCATCAAGGTAGAGCGCAGCTGTGCTGTTCTTTAGCATGCCTTTACTCATGACCAGAACTAGGTGATGCCACTGGCCTTCCACAATGAGGTCACCACAGCGAAAACGGGCACAACAAGGAAGAATTTCATAAAATGATGATTCCTCGCTGAAGTCATCAACTAAAGAGAAAGTACCAGTTAGTGGGCACCGGTAGAAACGTTACTAGTCTGTTTTAGGCTTCTTCTGTCATTCAACTTTACGCAAAACAATCTACAGCAATACACCAAAGACAAAATTTTAGAAAACATGTACAGTGTGACCAAAAATACAATTAACAAGATACGAATTAAGTCATATGATTAACAAGATACAACTTCAGACTTTCAAATACAAGAACTGAAAGAATGCAATCAGAATTTTTGAGAAAGTATTCAGATCAAATTGTCACAATTTGACAGGCTGAACATCATTAGATACTTGCACATTAACAAACCAGTATAGTTTTGGTAGTATTAACAACAGGTCTCTTCTTCCTGCCTTAATTTGTCTCTAAGAAAATTCTCAGGATACTTTTAGAGTTTTGCCTATTACGTTTTACTTCTCCCTTTCTACCCTGCCTTTGAAATTTTAGCTGGAATGTCTAGCTTGCTCAAGTTTTACTAACTTTCTCATGCCGCTATGCAGGTCACAGAAAGATTTTTGTTGTTTTTCTAAAAAAGTTTTTACAGCAGTAGTCAGCAAGAAATAACAGATGTCTCTCTAAACCTATAGAACTATTTTTCACTCTTCTCATACTGTGGAAAGAAAGATATCCATACTTCCTGGACTTTCGCCTCACACTTTTCCTTGCTCCACAGTGGTCTCCTCCACAGGCCACACTACCTGCTCCAGTATGGTCTTTTCCAGGGGCCGCAGGGGGTCTCTGCTCCAGCGCCTGGAGACCCCCCCCTCCCCTCCTGCTCTCACCTTGGCGTCCTCAGGGTGCTTCCTCTCACATTTTTTAACTTACTCCTCTCTCCATGCAGCGTTTCACCCTCTCTTACATGTGTTTTCCCAGAGGCACCACCAGCCTGGCTGCTGGGCTCAGCTGTGCCCTGCGGGGGGTCTGCTGCACAGCCAGCTGGAAGCAGCCATATGCAGGCATGGGGCAGCCCCAGACTCTTCCCACAGAAGCCCCCTCTTGCTGCCCGCCCCCCCCCCCCCCCCCCCCCACCTGGACATAGACACTCAGTAGAAGCTTGCCACTATCTTGCTTAAACAATTAGGTCACACACAAAAGAAGATAGAAGTAAAAAGATCGCCTTTCAAAGCATCTGTGTCAGAATCATGCTAAATTACAAAGCATAAGTGAAGTTAAAGATGAGGTTGAAAGCCCGAGACTTTTTTCCCTTAATAAAAGCTGCAAATACAACATCTGGCTAGTGAGATGCATCAAGCACAGAGCAGGGGTACTCATAACTCAAGCCTCAGCACAGTGGCTCCTCTTCTTCCCTTTTTGCAGTTCTAAGGAAAATTAATTTTCTGAAGTGGTTCTACTGAAGGGGTAGCTCAGGGCTGAGACATTTCTGCCCAAGTCAAAACAAAGACTTCACGATGTCTCATCTGTTCCATTTCAGTACCGCAACTGCCGTGAGTCACTCTTGCCTTCCCTTCACCTTATCAGCAGTGGTGCCCAGGTCATACAGCCGCTGACCCGACACGAGCACCAGCTGCTGTGGGGTGAGGCAAGCTGCACCCGCGGCTCCATCGGCCACCCTCGTACCAATGGTGAGAGGAGTCGGAGACGCGTGGCCAGAGGAACCCACTCCCAGCCTCCCCACAGGGGCTGCAAACCACAAGCTGCTGACCACCCATTCCCAATTCATACACCTATACTCTTCAGCATTTCCCAGGTCTTTCTTCACTAATGGGTACTGAATTCTCTTCTCCTGAATGTTGAAATACACTTTTGTTCTTAGCACACATTTTTTTAAATGTCTCTAAAAGACATCCAGGGGGCATGATCAGTTTGCAAGTGCATTAGCTTCTCCATCACAAAGCTGAATGACCCACACTCTATTTCAAACACTCTAACTGCGCCCCCTTTCCCCAAAGACAAAGCTCGAAAATTCTCCACTAGGGAATGCTTCAACAGAAAACAGGAGCTTTTCAGATCTCTCTTCATTCTTTCACAGCGAAAGAAAAGAAACCACTAATCCTCTTACCTTAACAGCTGCCTGCACAGGGAGAACACTCATTTCCTTAGAAATACACAAGGAAAATGACAAAAGCAGAGTACTTGGAACTAACTTTCAGATACAAAAATAATCTCAAGCTCTTTTTCTAAGCCAAACACCTTTGAGCACAATTCTCGCTCACAAGAAAGACCCTTAAACCATTCCATTTATTCTTCAATAGACTGTCAGCACTTCCAGTCCCCACACTGGCAGGCCTGCCATCTCATTTCTTCAGGTACTTACCTGCTCAGCACTTGACGGTACACCACCAACTACAACTCCAGTAAAGCAAAGTATCCCGTTCAATTAAAAAACAGTCTTTGTAGTTAGAGACCTTCAGATCTTCTCTGACAAAACCTCTTCAAATCCAATCACTTTTAAAGAGTTAGATAATAGGGGCTTACAAACTAAAAACATACGATCTATAGCTCCAGTGCAGGCTAAAGCAATTAATATGAAGATAAACTTATTTAATTCTCTCTTGTAAGAATTCAGTCTTCTGAGAAAGATAACACTGTCAATATATTTGTAATTTAAGAGGTTTAGTTCCTCCCTTATACTATGGGTCTTCAGCTCTCGAGTTTTAGGTTTTGAACCTGACTTCTACTAAAAGCAACTACTGCAGTTAATGATGCAAATGCCCACTTATCATGAAAATAAGGAATATTCTGTAACAGTCTGTTTCACTGTTTGTTTTTGATTTTTTAAATAATAACAGTTGTATGAATTCTTTATTAGTGATCCCTACTCAAAAGGAAATAACAGAAGCAGGAAGATTTTTGATAACCACTTGTAACCCAGCGTGTTGGTCTGGTAAAGAGCTAAGCCTGAAACATATGCAGAAGGCTGCCCTGCTCCTCTCTGCTCCTCCACAGCCACAGTGCATAAACAGCCTGTCATAACTGACAATTTGTGGAGGCTCTGAATGGAGGACGAGGCAGGAGACAGGAGATAGGAGATGGCTAAGCTCAAAGCCCCCGACTGCACCCATAGCTCTCTCTAGCAAATTCACTGGCCTCACCAGCTTCACTTAGAGGAGGTGCAGTGAAGATCTATTTCCATCTTTGATCACAGATACTGAGAGAAGCTACAAACTCTTTCTGAAAACTGATCACAGCATTAAAACATGAAGTGAATGACTGATCGCCTTCAAATAGCCCTCCAGTGTTGGGACTATCCAGATTGAAAAAGCCTTCACAACCTGTTAGCTTACTATTTCCAAACTTCTTCAAAGCAAAGTTAATTGACACTTGCACCTCAAGAAATTATGTCTAAAATGAACTATACAAGTTCCATCACACACAATTCTTCTAGATACTAGGTTCAAAATAAACTTGCTGTTGCATCCCCATTAGCTGGTGACATGACATAACCCTTACCATAATTTTGAAGCAATTCTTCTTTAGTTGAAACAATCAGTGACCGGTCTTTTGCTGAGAGGACAATGGCAAGGCAAACATAATGCTGCTCCGAGGAGTTTGCACGCCGCACTACAGTAAGAAGTCTCACAGGATGGTTATTAGGAGGTGTACTAAAATGTTCAATACAAAACCAAGTTGAGTAGCTCAAACCAGATGGCGGTGGGAAAAATCTTTCACCTAAAAACAAAAGTGAAAGCCCATTATACAGCTGGAGTAGCTAGTACTTAGGATACCTACTTGTTCCTCTTCCTTTTTTCACATCAGCTCAGTTGATACTAGCTGTGCTTTCTCAAACTTTTCCTTCATGGACTTCAATGTTACTTCTTTCATTTCTGACTCAAGCTTTGAGGAAAAGCCACATAAAGCTAGCTCAGAGGGGTTTCTTTCAAAACAAAGTAAAGCAAGAATTGTACACTATTCCCTTCTATTCTAAAAACAAAAATCAACTCTGAAGCTGTGCTTGTTCAGAACAACCCAGTTTCAGTTCCCCAGACAAAAAACGTGGAAATGGATCAGGCCCTCAGAAACTGCTAATATTATGATGAGATGCTTCTTCAGTCAGTGTGACTCACTGAAGAAGCCTTTGTTGAAGAAGATCTCTCCACCACATACACCTGACTCCATTTCAACTCCTGGGGTGCTCCCACAGAACAACAAAGAGCTCACAGACTTCAAGTACTGTCTAATTCCTTCTTACTGCAGTAAACCTTCAACTTAGTTAAAAAAAGGTGTTAAGTCTAAAAACTAAGTGATCATGTTCAGTTAGCCCCACAGCACACCAGGTTCCTGTAGGGTGAACAGCCTACAGTGAACAACTATAAGGGACAGCAAACAATTTAAATGAGATTTGTGTGATGATATGTGTAACTACACCTGTAATAAATTCAGTCAAGAATTCAGCAGAACAAAGCTGCAAGTACAGCATTACAATTCATTCCACGTTTCCTATGCTCTTCACACTACTACCTCAACTTGTTCTTAATGCATCCAGGTTCATTATTCACATGCTTCTCTTGATTACAACTTAACCTTCTCCTGAAAGTTTTGTATTTTAAAGCAATCACACATTTCTATTTTGTATTGCTTTTCATTGACTTGGGGGCAAAAAGCAACAGGAACACACACAAAAAAAGACACAATGTCCAACACCATACTATCACTTCATGGCTAACAAAGAAATGTAAGAGAACTAAGCATCAGATACGAAACGCTACTAATAGTCATACTCAAGTACTTACCTGTTCCAATTCCACTGACAACCGCACCGTCAATAAGTCCTGTTGTAACAGCATTATTTGTAGGTGCATTATGTGGAGCCAAACTTGGCAAGAACAGACAGCTGTTAAACAGAAGACCCGTAACACACTAGAGTTTATGACAGTCAATATAACTAGAGTTCAATACAAACAAAATATAGCCTAGGAAAATATACCATGGGCACACCATCACTCTCCTTGACTGTACATCTTCATGAAAAGTAGAAACCAATTCTCCTTATGAGGCTAAATTATCTCCAGTGCAAAGAGCTTTGGCAGTGTATGTCTCTGGTGCAAAGGCAGACAGACTTATGCCCACATGGCTCCATAGTGTAAGATGCTCCCTTGGGGCAAACATAACTCGCTGCACTCTTTCAGATGTTCTGGACTCCCAAAGAGACTGAATTCACTAAATATTCAAAGGATCTGCTAATAGCATACCACGATGTTCTTATTTTAAGTACGTACACTCTCACAGTAACATCATATTTCACCAAATTAACTACGTTTGGTCCTTACAAGAGCCACTGATGCTGTGGACACAATGGAAACTGATATAAGGAGCACCTCCGCTAGGTACTAAAAGATTTTAAGAGCCCAGATGGTTTCAGTGACCAGACTACCCAAGGTGGTGTGAATCCCCACAGGAGTTCAGCTTCCAGTTTGTATAGATTGTCCTACTGCAGGCAAAATGATGGCTCTTCCACTTGCTGAAGAATCATCATTTTGTTGACATTTACACTTGAGCAGGCTAGTTTAAGTATACTGTAGCTGAGTTGCCTGACAGAGCTAGGAGTTACTTTGTTCTCACATAAGCTATAAAGAGTTAACTTGACCACCCGTCTTGAAAGCAACAGCAGTCCGTGTTTTGATTACAGTTCTCATTATGTACTTCTTCCTCCCTCTTGAAAATGTTCTTCTCTGGGTGAATATCCCATGGTCAATGGTGTTACAAGCATGTTCTCTCTAAGCAGATAACTTGGAAGGGTCCGCCAACTGTTGAGTTCATGAAACACCCTGGCACTTTAATACAGACCAAAAAGTTTCTAAATTTCTTTAATTGATTATAGCAGCCTTCTTAGGTGACTTGTTGAAATTACAAGAAGTCACAGCTGCATTACGTGGATTACTTTTGGACATGTTACCAGGACCTACAAATCTCCTAGAGCAACCACAGTGACAATTCATTCTGCTAGCCTATTTCAAGTTCTTCTTAAGTCCAAAACATTTTCTTTTCTTTTATGAAGGATGTAGAACAGAGCTCTGAGCACCATTTGTTTTCAAAGAAAAGTCTGTCCCTGACTATATTGGATATGAAGGCTAGATACAAAACAGGTGCTGCATCCTTGCTTTGCAAAGCTGAAAAGAGAATGCAGAGCAGCAGACCTCCCAAATAGCCAGGCTGGACTGTGCTCTTGTTCCAGTTTATTTGGGATGACTGGTCCAAGTGCACTAAGATTCAAGTGGCTCTGTCAAAGGCCACATCAGAACAGAAAGAGATTTAAGAAACACAGTAGTATAAATATTAGGCCTGGAAAGAAAAAGACAAGATGAACGATTCTGTCAGGTGGAGCTGCTTCTGGTTTTATGAAATCGTGGTACAGCTGTGGACAACAGATCATTTCTACCTGTTCTTACAATTCTTTTAAATAAAAAAGAGACTGAAAAAAACCATTGAGGAGCTACTTATCTCATACAAGAATCTGTCACACTCTTTTGGGCTTCACAGCAATTGTCATTTTTGGTGGTTCATGTCACTAAAAACCTCTTAATAAAGCTCCTAGTCAAGATTTTTAAGCTTTTAACTAAGCTTCTGAGAAATTCTGAACAATTACTTATCATTCGAGGTGCCATTTACAATTATGACTTGCATGTACCTCACAACACTGCCTTCTCCAAGATACTGGCTATTTGCAAGCCTCCACCTATGGACTAGTCCACAGGCAGTTAAGGAATACCTGTTCCTTATATATATTGGTCTGAATTTTTATAGCAATTTTTGAGATATTTACCCCTTACCACAGGAGAAAATGAGTGTTTTAAGGTTTTTCTATTCCATTTTTATAACCAAAAAGTCAAAACATTTTCCTTAAACAGATGCTGAGAATGGTGTCATGTTTTCATCTTCTGAACAGTCAAGTTAAATCATATTATACGATCTTCATAAAGTGCCTCACTCAGCAGGTGTTTAATTTTGGGGGAGGGAAACAAACAAAAAACAGTAAATGAAGGTGATACCGAGTGCTAAAAGACAAAATGAGTTAAGCGTTATATTCAGGCTACACCTCCAGTTAACAATCAGCTTTTTCCAGTTATTTGGACTCAACATAGCCTCCTTTTCATTTTACTTGTACTCCGCTTTGCCCACTTCCTCATTTCCAAGTTCTTCAGCAATTTTAAGTGGACTTCAGAGCATTTGGACCATCCAAATGTTGCACATAAACCCTAGCAACTAATGAGTTCCTGCAAGGGTATGTTGGTATTCCTTCATTTTGAAAAGGCCCATGAAATCCAGAACTGAGAGGGTACTATAAACATTTAGACACATGCCAACTTCTACTTTCACATATGGCAAGCAAGCATTGGTTTCAAGTCATTAATGACAGAGTGGAAATTTATGTGGCTTGAAGTATTCCTTTCTTTTCTTTAAAGAATACATTTGTCTCTGGTTTGCAAACAGCCCATTAAATTACAGGTATTTCTTTGAAAGAAGAAGGTAAGAAGACATTGCACTGGGCCCCATGCTACTTGAAAGCACCGTAGGACCTTACCCGAACCCTTCAAGAGACGTGTCAAACTCAATGAACGCCGGCGTAACTGATGATCCATGAAGCCTGATATCATGTGGGGTTGTCATGGAGACCAAACACTTCACTCTTGTCAGGGGTACTGTGCTCCCTTCTGCTGGCTTGAGCAGGCTCTTGCTTATCCGATAGTGGCTGTCTTCAGGCAAACTGAAGACACTGTCAGAACCCAGACCTTCCATTGAGGTAACCATGCTATCTACAGTAGAAGCCAAGAAACAAGACAGCGTTGCAAAAGGGAGGCATTTTCAGGCTATTTATTTGGACTTTTCAAGTACTGTTTCCAGCGCAACAGCTGAACTGTCAATCATCGTGAACTAGTTCAGCCTCTCAGAAGATTATGTGTTGGGAATTATTGTTCTCATTATAAAAACGTTCAACTGAGGCAGAGAGATGAGCATCTTGCACAAAGTATTATGGAAAGTCTGTCATAAAGCCAAAAAATTGAGCCAAGAGGCCATCCCATTACCTAACATCAGGAAAGTGTCCCTTTCACAGTGGCTCCATTCAGGTGCATTCCTGCTACCTAACTTAACAGGCAGGAAAAACTCTGCTTCATGTTTTTCAGATGCAGTAACTCTGAGCTAAAAGTCTCAAGAGCTCTCAAGAAGCAGGAAGGCTCAGTAAGCTTACCTTAGGAAATTTAACATAACTTGTGGTATTCAGAAGCTAGCTTTGCCTTCCCTTTCCTAGGTTAAAACGTTTTCAGACTCACATTTTCAGTTTTCATTGTTTACTTTCCCCTGTGATAATACCCTATTAAACAAATAAATAAAGCGCTGGCCAAGGTAAGTTGACTCTCTCCTTTCCTCCTCTTTTTAAATGTACTGAACCTGATCAAATAAGTGAATTGAGTTATTTTATTTTATTTATTGATTTCATTACTTAATGCTTGTAATTCAGTACCATCCAGGATATTTTCTAGCTCCTTTTAAATAATTCAAACATTTTAACTATGTGTTACAACTGGCCATACGATGACTGAGTTGACACCTAGAAATAAATACCACATGCTTTGGCAACTTATTAATAATTTCTTTGTATTACCATTTACTGAGATTCTCCTATACTACACAAACAGCTATTCCCAAGCTCTACAACTCATGGATAATAATAGGAAAGACTGCATGTGGAAGAGAAGTTTGGATCGACTCGAGGAATCCATCGGTCACAGACATTCAGTGCAGTTTATCAGATTGATTCATTAAATGGCTGGAAAACAGGTGTAACTTTCCAGTATGATAATCAGAGCTGATGTGTAATTGTTGACAGAATATGAAGTATTCCATCAGATGGATGAACTTCCATGACAGGATACCACACAAAGGTATAATGAAAATTTCCACTGCATATGTGTATCTATAATCTAGGAATATCTAGTGAATATCCTATCAAAATACATTGTGACTACCTTCCCACAGTGTTAATTCCACAACTAAAACTGAAACTGAGTTGTCATGGTGTCCTCCTGCCACGCCATTTTTTTTTTAAGCTGATAAGTCTGTCCTTTTTCTTGAAAATTTTTAAGTTACTATACACTCATAATTCAACACATGCTTATCACATACTATTAGAGATTTCAGTTTTAATATACTAGGAAAGTAAACATACTGAAAGTGAGCAATGAGTAAAACCATTGTCAATATTTACTATGAAAAATTAATGAATGTTAAAAGGGGACTGCTGAACTTTAAATAATTAAAAGTGGGTGTTCCAACTCCCAATTCTACCTCTTTAAAAGAGAAATGATTATTACATTAGGATTCTGCCAGATTAGGTAAATTGTGCTGATTTTTTTTTCCGATTCTTTTAATTTCTTTCTCATTACTAGTGATGCTAATGATGAGCCAGGTTCCTGAGTCTAGCTGAAATAAATGGAATTATGCTTAAGTGTAGGAATTTCAGTGATTTTATCTGACACCTTACTGAACCCATGAGACACTACATAAAAGACATGTAATATGCACATGAAAGTATCTGAGAAAAATACTTTTCCTTTTACTGTTAAATAACTACAAACTCAGGATCTACTAAGACTTAAAAGCAAACTACTATCATATTTAATAGTTACTGTTCCTAAAATAAAGAATTATAATTACCTCACTGGATATATATTAAATACAAGTACTACATTCCCTCTGCATTTAGAACTTTTTCCAATCAAACTGTTCTGATGATTTCACATTCATACAAAGCCGGGGCAAAGTCAGGTTCTTCTGGATGCTTATCTACAAATTTTACATAAGCATGCAATTGGGACATGTCAGTGAAGCATTCTTTATGCAAATTTCTAGCACTTCAGCACCTACTTCTCATTTCTGGTTCAAAACTCAGCGAGCTGGGTTTGTGCACTCGGTACTGTTTCAACAGCTTTTTGTCCCAAGCTCCACAATTCAAAGGATTTCCCAAGCGTAAAAATTCCCTAAGAAAGAGAATAAAAAAATTTACAAATATTTTTGTCTATTTATTTGCCTAGAATGGCACCAAATCTAATACCATTTTTTAAAAAGACAGTCATTACTTATAACAAACATAACTTTAACTAAGAAAATAAACAAACTAATGCGTAATTACATGAAACAGATTTGATCCATTCGAAACTATTTAAATTTTGAACACATGCTCTCAAAAGTTCACATTATTTTAACCAATCAAACAATTTTCATAAAGCTCCCAATTCCATTCTCTTAATTCCAAGACTTGGCAGGAGGCTGCTGCATCCTGCAGGAGAACATCAGGATGCTCACTGATGCACATTCAGCAAGCTGAACTCATCTGGAAAAGCAGACCACAGGCTGAAGTAAGTGACCCAGCTTTGTTTTATCCATGTGTCCTATTTGGCTGGGGGATAGTTTCACAGCTATCAACTATACGCTACAGTATCTATATCTACAGCTACCCAGGCTATCAGTATCTATGCTTAGGGAAGCTTATGTCCCTGCGATGCTACTACCAGCAAGCACGCTCCCTGCAGAATCATTTCTGACACAGCTACATGCCACTAAAGTCAGGTCAGCCAGTCAGTGATCCATAGGAGATAATACAATGAAGTTCCTTATTCCAGTGATCACAGGATGGTTTGGGTTCGAAGGGACCTTTAAAGATCATCTAGTCCAACCCCTCTGCTGTGGGCTGCAACATCTTTGACTATATCGTGTTGTTCAAAGCCCCATCCAACCTGACCTTGAACACTTCCAATGACGGGGCATCCACAGCTGCTCTGGGCAACCTCTTTAGTGTCTCACCACCCTCACTGTAAAAAACGTCTTCCTTATGTCCAGTCTAAATCCACCTTCTTTCAGTTTAAAACCCTTGCCCCGGTCCTGTCACTACAGGCCCTGGTAAACATTCTCTCTCTGTCATTCTTATAAGCCCCCTTTTTATACTGCAAGGCGGCAGGAAGGTCTCCCCAGAATCTAGCAAGCAATCCAAAGCATCATAGAACTGCGTGGGTATTTAACAAATGGTTCACAATATGCTCATAAACTTTTCAAGCTTTCTTTTCTAGTACTAGCATAGATGTACAAACCTACTTGCATTAATATGCAGAAAGATCAACTTTTTAAAGCTATGCAACCCCAGATTTTTCCAGACACCTCTGGTATCGCATTCCTGCATTTCCTTCACACAAACTGAAGTGCTAAATAAAACTGCTGGCCTGAACCTTTTCCAATCTGAGGTATTCAACATTGCACAGAAATGTCTAGGAATCCATCTTTTTCTATGGCAGCGTTGCTTTTAAAACCATTATGTTTCCTCTTCCTGAGGACTTAGCCAGAAATGGCATTTTTGATAGCCTCTCCATATTTGCAGGAAGGAAGCAAGCATTTAACTTAGTACAACCTCTGTGAAAAACAGCAAACAGATTTCTCCACTCCATGCTTCTTCCTCCTCCCCCGCCCTCCAATTCCCAGTGCCTCCAGGGTTACATGCTGATTAACAGAAGCAAGACAGTCTATTTGATAAGAAATAAAATGGGATCCTGTGCAATCACTACCACACAAGGTCACTTATGCTCTCTACCAATCCGAGCCATTTACAGCCAGCCAGCGACAGCACAGGCAGCAGGGCTCAGCTCAACCAGACGTCAATGCTAGCTTCCTGACCTCAACACCATCGGCTGCAGTGCCTGGGAGGCCAGCCTTTCAAACATCCTTTGGAGTGGCGGATGCAGCGAGTGGTCCTCATCAGCCAGAGCAGCACTGCATCTTTGTAGAAGTCGTGCGTGGAGCCTGGCTTCGCACATGACTTGCTGGTTTCTCTCTGTGTGCACTAGAGATTGCAGGATATTGGCCACTGCCAGCTGGAGATCCAGCGCATGCTGAAAAGAAGAAGAGCACACAACTTGAGAAGACGCAAACTGAGAAGACAAATAAAAGGAAGCCCTTATGCATAATAATGAAAAGGAAACTATCATTAACAATAAATACACAAAACGTCCTATACTTAAATATATGTGCATGTGTGTGTGTTGGGGGCGTGTGTGTGTGCGGGTGAAGAGACCCTTCCATCTCTTTATGAAAAAGGATAATAAGTTATATGAAAGATTACCACATCCATTATAAGGAAAAACAATCCAGGTAGGGGTGGTTAAACTAACCTCTCCTTTTCACCAGCAGAAGTGAGTCAGTTTAGAAGTTCTACATGCTTAGAGTGTACTAAGAACTTCTATTTTTCTGACTGCTAAGCCACTCCTAGTAACAACATCATTATCGTAATCTCTACAAAATTTAAGATACATGCAACAAAACTGCCAAATTAATGCCCCGAAGACAGTAAGTTGCCATGCTCACCAGTAGAGGACAAGAAAGAGGAATCAACTCTAGTAATTCTTGTAGGCTTTTGGACTTTTTTTTTTAAAAAAAAAAACAAAAACAACAAAACAGTGTTCTTCAGGGAAGACATCTCAAACAAAAAAAAACCCCAAACCTTAAGCAACTTTAAAAAAGGTCCAACAAATCCTTTATATACGAAACACCAGTAAAGGTTTTTGTTTGGGAATTGTACAAAGCAGGCAGTACAATTTTGGAACTAGAACATATTCCAGCTATTTCAAACGGCACGTATACACCAAGCTATAACGTCCAATCAAATGTCCTTCTCATATTATGTGTTAACACTTGAAACAGCAGGGAAAACAACAATCACAATGCTTGGAACTTATCTGATGGCCACTTCAGACATTTCTTTAAATTTACATTGCCAGGAGTTTGAAAAAGACAAACAAAACAAAGCCTATCAAATAAAACAATTTGTATCAGACCTCTATGTCACCACAGTTATTCAACTCAATTAGTCTGTGAAATGTATTAGCTTCTTAGCATGAAACAAGAGGACATCATCAGTCTTCGTATTTCCCATAGACATCCTTTCTCCCAGTCACTCTCAAAGCTTAAGACAGCAGAATTTTTTCCCTACCTCTGGGTGTGTAGCCGATCCAACAGAGGCCAGAAGATCCAGCATTGCGAGCATAGCACCAGGGTGGATAATGACCGCATCGGAGCTTTGTACAGATGTGGGTCCTGTTTGGAGTTTCACATCAGCTATGTTTTTCTGAGGGCAAACAGGAGGTGTTGAAACAGAATGATATGCGTGCCTGCAGGACAGAAAACATCCCACAGTTACAACACCCATCTACTATGAGCCTTGCATTTTTCAAATACCTGTAAAGTTGAATTGGCCTATAGATGTTACTACCCTCTCCCTTCTCTTCCCTCAGTTAGACAGACTAAGCGCTTTCCTGTTCTCAAACCTGTTGGACATGCTTCCCCAAAGACAACCTGGAAGGGTCTCAATTTCTTGACAATGCTTGAACTCAGAAGACTTTTCCCCACATGCTACACAGTTTGAAGAAGTTAAAGGTTGCTTTTACCACCTCCCTCTTTTCACTCTAGTTGCAGTGGCAGCACACAGCGACAGCAGCATGCAAGCTACCACTGGCTTCTGTTCTGGGGGACAAATTCAGCTTTGAATACATTTCTCCACTTTTGCTCTTCATTAACAACTGATTATAAAATGTGCTCTCACAAAACTCTCGGCAATCTCTAACTAGCCTACAGAAACAGAAAGTTGTTCTTGGTGTACACTCGTGCCAGCACCCCATATGCTCTCAGTATTTCCATGACTGCTATGGCACCTTAGCTTTACATTAAGCTGCTTTAGTCTGATCCAGGGAAATGAGGCTTTCACACACTGACTGAGAAGCAACCACTTGTGCCTGAGAGTTGTAGACACGTTTCCCATTGAAACTTTTGGAGGTATCAGCTTGATGCCGTTCTTCTTTCAGCACAAGATTCAACACACAAACAGCACAAGCAACTTACTGAACCTATGCTTTCAAGATGGTACTTTAGAAGCAAAAGATAGCTCAAAAGGCTCATGCTCACCACAAAAAAAACCAAAACAAAACAAAACAACCCCACCCCCCACCCCAAAACCACCCATACTCTCATGGTATTTATCATATATGCTTATTTGTAAGAAGAAAGAAAACAAACTCCATGTAAATTTTTCTTGAAGATGAAATATTGCCTGCTGTTTTACAAGAAGGGAATCCGTCTAGAAATGGGTCTCTTCCTATCAAATCAGTTGAAAGAGGCATTTCCTCTCTCTTGTTCTCAGTGACAGACATTCACCTACCCCTGACCCTAAAAGAAATAACACTCAGATTCGTTGTGCCTCACCCATTAGGCACTTCCAACTACAAAATCTCTTCTCCTGGGAAAAACAGGACATAGATGGGACATGAGGAAGGCTGCAAGCGCAACTCTGTCGTAAACACTTTGAAGGTTGCATCTTGAACACAGACACCCACCCCAGCAAGAAACATCACTTGTCAGGGAAGGCTAAGGCAATGGATTATTTAGCCTAAGACACGACACTAGGGGGTACAGCACAATCTTCTTCTGCTGGCTGGAAAATGGGCTGGATAAACAGTGTTGCAACAAAAGCGTTCCTATCGGCAGATCATAGCAGAATCAACAGGAACTTGGTGTCTGGAACAATCCAAGAACACTTTTTAAAAGAGAGTTTTTGAAGAAAGATTAAGTTACTGATGCTTTACTCATTCAGCTAACACTTACAGCAAACACTTACATGAAACAGTATGGCAATTCTATTGCAACCAACGACTAAGAAAAAAAACATGCTCAAATCAATTTTTCTAGTGTTTTTACAAACTCTAATCATGAATTTCCTAAACTTCTCAGCAGACTCACCAATTGAAACATCTGGCAGGTAGAGCAATGGTTTGTTGTCTCTTTTAAAATTAAATGGAATCAAGAACAGGAGAACAACTGGTAATACTATCATAGAGAGATGTTATCTCAACCCTTTTCTCTGTCTTAATGCAGAGATTGAAACACGGGCAATTGTTTCTTATGCATCCTAACAGCACTGCTCTTCATCTGAAGAAGAAAACTGCTAACTCTTTCCAATGTCACCTTGAGCATCTCAGTGCAAGTTTTACAGGATATAGTTTAAAAGCTAAATATCCATTTGTATTTAAGAAAGCTCTTCAGTCTAGTGAAACTCCCACTCCCCAAGACATTCTTGAAGATCAAGCTTCCATCCACTTTTAAGCATAAATTTTACTTCTAAGCACCCTGATCTGCACTATCACATTCACCTCATTAGGTAAACTGTGAGGTTATAACATGGTAGTATAGGGAGAGCCTAATAAAAACCCACGCCGCCATTGCTCAGTACGGTTCATGAACAAGCACATGATCCTGGCCTCAAATGGCCTGGACTTCAACATTACATACAACAAACTGAAAAGGGGATACAGTCAAGACTAGGCAATTTGCTTTTCTGTTAGCAATCTAAGTAAAAGTTACATCCTTAAAGCACACATTATTGAAAGTTTTTCCACATCACTTTAAAATACCTTCTATACTTAGCTTTTCCATATAAGGAGTACTTGTATCAAAACAGTGAAAAAAAACCCCACCCCAGTTCAAAAAGATTTCTCTAGGCAGGGAAAAGAAAACAGATCTTACAAAATCCTGCTAAAGTATTCATCAAATATTACAGGTCTATAGGTCAGTGCAGAACCTGCAATAAATTAATTTAGCCATGCTTTTACATTCTTTGTATGATCCCTTTTAAGGGAGAAAAGGAAGAAGTGGACAATGGAAAAAGGCAGTGTACCGAAGACAACACATAGATCTGTAATTTAACAAAAAAATAAAACTGAAGAAAAAATCAAACTTAAATTATATAATTAAGTACAACTCTTGATGAGAATTGTAACACCATTTTCATCTGGAAAGAAGTAAGATTTATTGTAGATAAACCCTCTGCACATCATTCTCTAAGAGTGATCACCACCCAAACTTTGTAAAAACAATAGCTAAAAGTACTTTAAAGTCCAAGTTACATTCTATTCTCTACTTCAGCCTGTCAGGCCCAAAGCATCCTCTCAAAAAACCAACCAACCAAAACAAACAAACAAAAAAACCCCAATGCCCTGTCAAGTCAAGTTTTTTCTGCCAAAATCTATAGCAATCAAAAAACTGGCAAAGCTGTAGTTCTTGATTCAAATTATACAGGAAGGGGGTGGAACAATCCATTCCATGTAACAGGGAGGACAGCCATGTACTGCCATCCCAACGCATGGGCTGAAGGAGTCCTACCTACTGTGTTTACATAAAGGATAATACTTGGAGGGCACCACTTCTCAGGGAAATAACAGCTTTGAGAGGTTTGAGAAGTGGCAGACATGTCTGAGAGAGAATATTAGCTTATCTATGTATCCAGAACTGCTCTAGACTGTATGCATCAAACCAGAACTGTACTATTTTTGCTTATAAGAATTATTTGTGTGCACAGTGTCTGCTTGCTCTTTTAGCCAAACAACACGGGGCTCTCCCTCAGGCACCTGTCTTACCAGTCAAATGGCAGAAAACCAAGCCACAGCAACAAGGGAGATTCCAGGGAAGCAAAGTAAAGGAGACAGAAAACAATAAGAGAAGAGCAAACACTTCTCTCAGAACAGTCAACTTCAACAGAATCTGACCGTATCTGACATTTAAAAAGAGAAAAAAAAGAAAATCAAATAATATTGGACTACAAACCCCAAGTTGCTTATTTTTGAAAGTAGGAAGATCCCAGCTACTGGCACTGAATTCGCTAGGAATGACAAACACGACGCTCAACAACCGTGAGAAAGCAGACAGCTGCTCAAACAGACTTTCTGAAAAGCCTAGCCCTGCCTATTTTTTACTTGAAAACATGCTTTTACAGAAAGGACCTGAAAAGTCACCCAGGCCAGCATGTTCATTCTTTCTGTCCACTTTTGCTTTGAGTCTTACACAACTTGTTATCACCCAAAGGCCTTTTTTGTTTGTGATCCATGTCAAACATGCTCCTTTACCTCAGCAAGCACCCACGTTACTATACTGGTGCTTACCTAAATTGCCCAAAGCACCCCACAGGGATACTGGCTTTTTAAACTATTCGACCTTTACCTCACCTTATACCACACAGTTTTCAAATAACTGCTTGCATTTTCAGTGGAAAAAAAACCCAAACAAACAAACAAAAAAACCCAAAAACAAAACCAAAGGAAGCCTAACATATCTATTCATATATACACATATATTTATATTTTAATTACCAGGCTGTGTCAGCTACCCATCTGGCACTCTTTTATTCATTACACCCTGGAATCAGCTCCTGTTTGGCAGGCGTTGCACGCGTTCTGCTGCAAGCCTTCACATACCTGTGCGTTTGAGAAATTCAGTGAACGTGAGCAGCCATGCCAGTTACACCTGGGAGAACAGCAAGATGTGGTACAGTAAAGGGCAAACCATAATGCTAGAGGTTAATATCAGGGCCAAAGCTGTAAAAAGCCTCCACAGGAAACGCTGTTTTCTTTCAAGTTTCTTCAGAGTAAATGAGAGGGAAAGGAGTCTGGCAGCTAAGGTTTTTCTCTGTGAACTGCAACTACTATGTTTGTTCCTAAATGCCTCAGTGTTAGAAAAGAAAGGAAATGACAATCCAAGAAGTTCTGAATTATTGGGAAAATGGCTTGTCCAAGCCAGACCCTTCAGAATACCCAGGTATGACTTGGGCAATGTCACTCAGCAAGACAGAAAAAGGCTTCTCTTTACTAACCTGCTCGAGTACAAACATCTCCTTTCAAAGCAGTTTCCAAAAGCAGCTTTGGTTGTTTCCCTTTGCAAAATATTTTACATTCCAAACACGAAACTTGACAGCATATTTTAAGCCAAACATGAAGCAAGAATGACCATATTTTCCACGCATGGCACCTGCACCTCAGATAACCCACCGTCTTTCGAATGTCTTTTTAGCCTTCAAAAGCAAATCTCTGCCAAACCTACATTTTCAGATAACGAATGGCTTCCCCCTTCCCTGGGGGCTCTGGGAAAAATCTCCTTTTCATCATTTGCACAGGCCTGTAACTCACACTGTTGTTGAATCAGTAAACTTTTTTTTTTTCTTTTCAAAAAAACAAAAAGTAATCTACCAGACACTAAGATGCATAAGAAAAGATAGTAGCTTGGGTGGTGGGGGAGTAGTGGTGGGGGAAGTGGGTGCTAGGATTTCTGCATTGTGCCATTTGTGCTTTCTTTCCATACCTTTTAATTTAGCATGCCTCTACATCATTTGATAGTCGAGTACTGACAGGTTCATTCTTTATTTTTTATTCTATGCAACTACTAACAAATGAGCACCTTAACAAACCATCCACCTCCTTACTGAAAGTACCTTCTCTTGAAAAATCAGTCAAGAAAAAAAGAAATCGTGCTCTATTTACTGATCTACTAGCATAGTCTGAACTTCTTTGAACTGCTCCCGAGAGTGTAATTTATACCTCCCATTTCTTATAGTAGACCTTATTTGGTTTTGAATCGTGAACTTTAAGTGCCTCAGGAGCCTGGAGACATCTCTAATCTCATACTTTAGCATCACTACCTAGGATTCACTATGAAACATACCTTTCCATTTATTTTATCCAGTAAACACGCAAGTGAAAATACACACCTCAGAAAAAAACAGCAACTTCAGAGAAAAAAAAAAAAAAAACCAAGAACTAAGAAACACAACAGTGAGACAGAAATCAGAAGCGAGGATCAACTTCTCTTTAAAGGTCGGTACCTTTTCCTGGACAAAGCTGGCGTACCCCAGGGAGAGGGGAGAGAAGTCTCATTTGTCAGGCAAGGAGGGATCTGTTCTGCACGACTACAGACAAAACAGACAGGGGTAGGACAGAGAGGTTAGAGAAGAAACCAGAGGCCATAAGCTTGTTAGTTTTACAAAAGCGCCAATAAAATAGTTACTAGGATCCATTCTTCAGAAACAACATGGATGACAAAGGACGCTACTGAATGACAAGCACCAGGTAAACACGCGGACATGCAAAGCGTGTGCTTGTTTTATGGCATGACTCTGCGGTCCTTGTTCATTACTCTGCAGAGCTTTATTGATATGACCATGCTAGCAAAACAGAACATCTTTCAATGTTAAACAGCAGAAATTCAGAGGAGAAAATAAAGCATGAGCAAAATAAGTATAACCAACATGAGTAAGAAATAAAATGAACATAAACTTTACAGGGAAGGATGATCAGAAAATTTAAGAAAGAAGGGAGAATGCAGTCACTAAAGATGACAGGGAAAAAAAAAAAAAAAAAAAAGGAACTTAATGAGATAGCTTATGCAACAGCACCATGGGTTTTACTTACCCCACTGATTCCTCATACTTTACTGTTAGCCAGTGTTATAACTTCTACAGTACATGTAACACATTCTTAATACACATTTTCCTCCCCCCATCTGAATAGTTTAATACTATTTTAAAAAGAGATCAAGTAAATTGATTTCCGTGCTTGGCTTTTGTTTTTTTGGTTTTGTTTTGTTTTGCTTTTTAAACAAGAGAAAAGCATTAAGATTTGCTGCTTTGGAGGCAAAATTTTCATTAACAAAAACATCAAGTTTATACTTCACTAGTCACCTAGTTTAAGAAAGCCTGACCAACTGGCAGCTCTATTAATATCTCAACATATGCAGTCACACCTTCAACACCTGGAAAATGAGACCCTGTGTTTGACTAACTAGGTGGCCCACCTTAGAAAAACAGGGTCACATGCATTAAATAGCTGGGGTGCAGTAGCTCCAAGGTCCCAAATACGAAGCTTAGGTCTGTGTTTTACTTTTTTGCACCTTAAAATATGGGTGACTATGACTTTCAGACAATCCAGTCTTCAGCACATACTTCAGTAAATTTTGTTATCATTTTCAAACAACTTTAAGACTTCACTGTTCATTTCAAATCTCAAGTATACTTTAAGTATAATTTAAATTCCAGTTGTTTAACTTTGGGAAAGTCTCCCAGTTAAATTTAAAAAACAGTAATTTACAGACTAGCTAGAACTTTAAAGAACATGCCAATCCATCTAAAACAAGATGTCTAGCCTATATGTGTTTAGCCTGGAGAAAAGGAATCTCAAGGGAGACCTTATCGCTCTCTACAACTACCTAAAAGGAGGTTGTAGCGAGGTGGGTACCAGTCTCTTTTCCCCAGTAACAAGTGATAGGATGAGAGGAAATGGCTTCAAGCTGTGCCAGGGGAGGTTTAGATTGGATGCTAGGAAAAATTTCTTCACCAAAAGGGTTGTCAAGCATTGGAAGAGGCTGCCCAGGGAAGCGGTTGAGTCACCACCCCTGGAGGTATTTAAAAAATGTGTAGATGTGGTGCCTGGGGACATGGTGTGTTTAGCAGTGCTAGGTTAACAGTTGGACTTGATCTTAAAAGTCTCTTCCAATCTAAATGATTCTGTGATTCTAAAGTCATCATGATATTATCTAATTACTTAAAGTCCTGTATCAAAGGAAACATGAACTTCAGGTGTGATGTTCAACAACCAATTTTTCATTTGACTTAATAAAAGCATAAAAATCTAGTAGCTCTGTACGATAAAGCAACCAGACAGTCTGCCTATCAACCAACAGGTTGCTTCAACACATCAAATATAACCATAAACTGATGTCTCTCTCAATTGCTGCCATGACAAAAACATTCAACATCAGAGAGAATGCTGCATACCCTGGAGAACACCAGCAAGCTAAGTCAATATTTGGTCAGATGTTGTCACCTTATATTCCTCTCACTGGAGTGAAGGAACAAAGAAATAGATTAAAATGGAAATACAAAAGCTTGCAACAAACATATTTGAAGAAAAATTAATTTGGGGAACACTGGGGTGGGGGGTAGGAAGAGAAAAAAAATGGGGGGGTATGGGGGGGTGTGGAAGCAAAGTTCATACCTGTCAAAAGAATCTGTTGCTACCTTGTAGAGGTAAATAAAAAGTTTGCTGCAGTGTCTTAGCATAGGTGACACAGAATCCAGGGATATTTGGTCATCCTCCAAAAGTCTTTGAAATAGTTGTGTATTTGAAGGGAAGACATTCAAGGGACTTATTTTTCTCAAGTCTGAGAAGCAGCCAAGTAATCGAACAGCATCTGCCAGTTTTTCATACTGGATCTCTGTTTTGAAGAAATGAGAGTTGGCTGGCTCATAGCGCATTGCTGCAGTCAATGTGCAGAACACAGTGTGAAGCAGTTCAAACACTTGATTCTGGTTTACTTTCTCCCAGCCATTCTTAGGCGGCGAGCACAAAGATCTTTCCATAGCAACGAGTAAAGATGTGACATACACAAATCCACCAACTTTTCTAAAAACAGTTCTTGTGCGGTGACTTTCTCTCAGCACCGAGAGTAGAGCCTATGGACAAAACAATCAAAACAAAGAAGAGAAAAAGCAGCAGCATTACAAACAGCTTGAAAAAAAGGTAGGAATTTTTTGTTTGATATGCTAGCAAAATCCTCAAGGCATTTGTCAGAATTTGGTAATGCCTGAAGTCTCCAAAGATCAACTTTGTACTGCAAGAGTCCCCATCCTCAAGAGCTTAAGAAAGAGAAAGAGTGGGTGAAAAAGTAAAGCATTACCCCTAATTTAGAAGAAATTAAGGAGGTAAGTGAAGCTGCCAACAGAAAAGACTTGACCAAGCATAGAATGGAACCCAAAATCCCTAGGTAATTCCCTTAATGATAAGGTAAAGAATATAGCTATTAGAAAGGAATCTACTCTGCCACCATATTTCACAAACAATTTCAAACAAGAGTGGGCAAACAACTGCCTGTAGCAATGAGAAATCTAAACCTTGGAGCATCCTAACACAGGCCTCCCAGAAATCTACAATGCATAAGCACCCGGCAGCTACAAAGCCACAACAGCACTCAAAGATAACAATGGCAGCAAAGAATTAGTCCCAAAACTGCACTTAGTTTTAGCCTTCCTCTACAATGAAATCCATAAATCTCTGAATCGTTTCATTCAATTCAAAGAGCTGCTGTTCAAAAATAAGCCTGAGAGAGAGAGAAACAAAAATGGATAAAACCTGATTTGCTGAACAAATGCAAAGCCACAGTATAAGCAGCGGAAGCTACATGACTCTAGGTACTAGAGAATACTACTCATTCATCTGTGAAATCAGGGAGTGGGGATGCCCATCCACCCAACCAAAAACAAACAAAAACCACAGCTGTCATGGGAAGTTTGACTCATGTGAATATGGAATACAGAAGAAAAATTCTCTCTACCTGAAGCATGACAAACAACAGAAAATGTTACTGATACAGAAAAATAGGCTAGGGAGGCGGGGGGAATCTTTCATGACCAAGAGTTTACTTCTTCAAAATCATGCTTTTTTTTTTTTAAGCACTTAGAAGATGGGTAGTGAAATAATTAGACTGTCATTCCTTTCAAGGCAGTATCTCATTTCCTGCCAAACCTGGATAAACAGTAAGGGACACATCACTGCACCATTCTGGGCTGTCAGTTCCATAACCAAAACTTCTGAAAACAGCATCGATGGAGGACAAATACAACACGTCAGGTGAAGGACGGAAACCCTGACTTTGGATGTTACATCTGTTGGGGAACTGCAATATCCTTTCTCTTCCCTTAAGTATCGTGAATGAGATGTTCAAAAACAACTGAAGACCTTGATAGACAGAATGCGTCAAATGAACCATTTTATTACTAGCTTTCCTTTCTGTCTTTTGGAATAATACGAAGCTGCTCATCTGCTAGAGAAATATTACAGCTCCTTTTAACAGAGATGAACCTAGATGTCTCAGAGTTCTCTCCGGTAAGACTAATTTACTTACTACTACTTGCTTAAAATAACAGTACTGTGTCAATTTACAAAAATAACATTAGCTATTTTGACAAGAAATTGTGGGTCTAGATTAGCAGTCAAAAAAGCTAATACGATAGAGAACAGATGAGAGTCTTCTCTCTTCCTCCTCCACTCACAGCCTTACGTTCCTACCTTTCCACTGTTTTGCTTAAGCAAGCAAGTTCTTCGGCTTTATCTTCTACTATGGTAACTACAATTTACATTTATATTAGCTAATTCAGCATTTATAACTAACAAATTGGTAAAATAAAGTAGGTCTGCCACAGGAAAACGCAAGCTGGCAGTGAAAACAAACTTATGTGTTACATGCTTGCTTTTTCCCAACCATGTATTCTCATTATTTTTAACTGAATAATACTCTGCCAGGGAAGATTATCATAACTGTAGAATCTCATTTCCTACCCACCGAAGCTGATTACAAGTGATGATGCTAAAAACACATACTCACTCACTAGCCTTCGTCTGAAACCTGCCAGGGACAGATGGAAGAAAATAAGAACCGTGCATCAAATGTACGCACTTCAAACTCCAGAGACAATCTACATTCAGTAGCTAAATACCATCCATCCAATCCCCTTCTTCAGTGTTTTCTTTTTTAAAAAGTGGCTTAGGAGCAAGAGTCCTGAGCAGTGCTTCATTTACCCTTAAGATGTCCGTTTTCAGCTGCAGTTCCGTAGGTGGAGCCGAGTGCATCAGTCCCAACAAAGTGCCCATATCATCTTCTCCACTAGGTGATAACACCAACTGCTGGATGATCATCAGGGCATGCTGTCGGCACTGGGGATACTTTACTATGTTGTGCACGCATCTCGCACCACCAAACTCCCTGAAAATACCTACTCAGAAAGGGGGTGGGGATAAGTGCATAAAGAGTATGAAAAATAAATCAGTAACAAATAATGACAACAACAAAACATGAAAAGTGTTTATATTCATTTCTACAGATTGAATGGCAGGGGTTTAGCCCTATGGATGTTTAATGACTTACTACTATTTACCACTCCTACCACAAATAAAAATACAACTTGAATGATATTCTTCTGATGGTATTTTTCACTAAACGTGTTGAGTACAAGGATGCAGGTCAGTTCTAAGAATTTCCTCAATAATTCTGTTACTCCAACAGTAGTTATTATTTTCATTCTAGAGCTCAAAGAGTCACAGGATGGAACAAAGAAAAAAATACAGCAAGCCCCCCATCTTCATTGAAGACTGTACACCGTTTTGGTTAGGGATAGTGTTTATATTACATTTAGTTCATTGCCAAAAATATAACTAGGCTGCTTCTGGACACGATGAGCAAACTAGGAGCACTGTTTGAGAAGTGATTTGGTCTATCCACAAGATTTGTAAGATGTCGCAGAAGTTTTCTTGTGGCAAGACCTATCTCTGTAGAGATAAAGCTTTAAGTCAAATAATGGTTCTCAAGCTTACTGGATACTCAGAAGAACACATAGAGCAATATTAACTGAAAATTAAATGAAAATTCATTCTGAAAACATCATTAAAAAAACATACATGGCACATATAACATGTATTTAGTACAGTCTCAGCACCTAGAGTACTGCCCTATGTTAATTACTGAAGATGAAAACAGAGTAGGGAAATGGATCAATGCTGCATTACTGCATCAAAAGGGATTATTTTCCTTTTGACCATAAACTAAAAGAGCAGTTTAAATGACCAAGTTCAGGATTAACAAGCTAGTCAGGACAATGTTTATTCCCTATAATGTACATATACAAACCTTAGTCCCACTATCCATTTCTGATTTCCTGCCTCCTGCTTTCTCTGATGTTCTTTGGATGAGATATGGACAAGGCAAAAGGAGAGGCCTCAGACCCCGAGACAGTTAAATTGGTTGCATGCCTTTGCAGGCAAAGCACTTCTCAGTCGTCAGGTCTCTTGTTTTCAGAGAGACTGAGGTAACATTTTATACTTCTCCTACTCTTGGTCTAGATTCTCAACTACGCAGTGAACCTGTCTGGGTCTGGACACCCAAATTTCTTGCTTGAAATTTGGTTATCAGTTATGCAACATTCAGGAAACCTTATCAGAGATACTGGTTTAAGATCAGAAACCAAGTTTTGAGAGTGGCATGAAGCGCTGCAAGGCTGCATAATGCCTACTTATGCCTCTCTGTGACGACCTAAAACCTCTGCTGGCCTCCGGATACAGTGCCACTGGGCTCACATTCCAGTCACGCTGCACACACAGCAACCACAACTTCTCTGAGAAATGGTTTCTTAACTCCCCCTGTACAGCTCTGTCGCACTCCTGAACTTGGAGAGCTACTGATGAAATGAGGCCTTTGGACTTGCCAGGAGTCCTCAGAAACAACATCTGTGGCATCATCCCACAGTCCTAACATGTTTTATGCTACCCTCTGTTGTTTCTCTGGTGGATACTCAAGAGATTAACTCAGTACCGAGTAGTAGTAATGAGGTACTGATGGCTGCTTCAGGCTTCCTAGGTAAGGTCAGGAACGCCATTTAACAGCAGCTGAGGATTTGTCACAAGTCAAGTGGACGCTACCACAGTCAGATCATAATCCATCCCTCACAGAAGCAAGGCTCAGGTACCACAGACGCTGACGCCACACAGGTACATGTAGTTCAGTCCTGTGAACCAAGACCGGTGGCTTCTAAAATATGAGGCAGTTCCAGTCCTTCAGAGATGTTACCATCACATACTTACACCACCTCCTCTCATTCATCCTTAGAAATCAAACCATCCTGAGGTTTTTTGGGTTTGGGTTTTTTCCCCAGTTTCTCCTTATATGGAAGCCCCCATATATGTACCTTTGTGCCACTCCTTTATGACTTGTTTCTAATTCTGCCTTTTCTTACATGGCAAAACCAAAGCTGAGTGATAGATGTACAAGTGTGTAATTGATTCATGCAATTCATCTGTAATCTATACCAATTCCTCTCTAAAACCTCCTTATTTCAGCCTAGTTCTCTTGCTTCTTGGTTCCTCATTGAACAGATTCATCTAGTAAATCAAAGATCATTTTTTTTTCCTTTCCATTGACAGAAGAGGTAGAAGTAGACAAAAGGGAAGTGGCAAAGGAGATACATCTCAACTTCAGCAAAGCTTCTGGCAGTGTCATTCACAGCTTTCTCATAAACAACCCGACCAAATGGTCTAAACGTGATCATGACAGCCTGAATGCATAACTAACTGAAATGTCAGCTTGGAGTAACCTCTGCTTCACTGCAACGCCTTTATATTTTGATGAAGGACATGCCACTGGGGTTTATCTTGAGTGCCATGAATAATGCCTTTCCTGATGGAATGAAGAACTTATTTATCAAGTACGTGGACAAAGCCAAGCTGGCAGATGTTGTAAATGCTCAGCAGGAAAAATTCAAAAGCCATCTTTGAAAGTAGTTTGAAACCACAAGCTGAAATGCAACAGAACTTGAAAACAAGCACAACCGTGAAATAACATAGACAACACTGGAGGTTACTCCATCACTGGGCCTAAAATTAAATAAAAAAATTTGCCCAGGCAAAAGCAGAAAAACCCTTAAGTTACAAGCTTTATGCCATTAGCCCATGAGCTAATGTTTAAACTGTGAGCTGTCAAACAAGCTGGACAATTTCAGGATTTCATTCTTAAGCATTTGTCACAGATTGTAGTTTCTCCTACTTAAATGAAAACAAAAACAAAACCAGAACTGAGAAACACCAGTCAGAATTGAGAAAAAGGAAAAAAACAAACAAACAAACAAACAAACAAAAACCCCTGCTAACATAAGGATGCTTCATGGCCTCCAAGGCCAGAAACTTCCTGGTTTCTTAAGGTGGTGTCTTGTTTCCCCACACTTGCTCATTTTCTTCTTCATCTAATAGAACAGACAGAAAGGGTTTAAAAACAGTTATTACCCTTTCTCAATCTGTTGTTTCAAGCTCTCAGAGACAGCTTTTACACATACTGTCTATTATCATGTCGCTAAGTCTTGGCTAATGAAACATAATATAAACCCGCCTGACTTAGAAGAGGACACTCATAACAGAGCCCTATTTATACATACTGACAGGGAATATGCCTTTAAAAATTAAAAGCCATCTTTCACTAAAGATGCAAGCATTTTTAATCACATTTAAGTAGACATGACACTGTCAACAGCAAACTACACGTCTAATTAGATGCGTAAATTTACCAATACACAACCTGTGTTACAAGCCCTACTACAAATTATTACAGTATTGTTGCAGAGTGATGGGGTGTGGTGGTTGCCTTCAGGTAAATAATATCAAAGAAACTCAAAATCAAAAAAACCCCACCCCACTATCTTGTACTCTTATTTTATGCACTCTAGTTTATGCTGTCTATTCTCTCTTCTGGAAAAACTTGGCAAGAGAAAAAGTATATTTCAGTGTGTTTGATTACTTGCCTGAAGATAGAAAGTCAAGACTACTTTGCTTTCAGGCATGATTTTCTGAGTTACTTTTTTATAAATATTTTGATAGCAGTCTCTCTACCTACCTGCATTTGTGTTTGATCCATGTAGTAGTACTGTCAAGGTCTCCATAACCAATAAAGCCAGCTGCTTTTGGTCCTCAAATGAACTGTTTCTTGAATCCCCTAAAAAATAATTTCAGAAGCCAAAGTCATAGTAAAAATCACTCTTTTCTAAGATGCTTCTTGGTACCTTCCACCAACACTTTTATTTTCTTTGCTTCCCCAGAGAACATACAGTCTAACCATATTGCAAAGCAAATTAAGATTTAGTCTACACATGCATTCCTGGGAAATCTTAACTATTAATTTATAAAGACAAGAATTTAAACAGAAACTTCTGAGCACTGTGAGCTCAGTGGCCGACACTGCAGCTGTAGGTGCAGTTTCATACCCCCAACTTCTGTTTCTTGAAGCCACAAAACCATACCATAGTTGAAGACTAACAGGATCTGTTCTTGTTCAGTATTCAGAAATTCCACACAAAAGCACAAAACTACATTCATATAATTACAGTAAATGTGCTGATGATGCAGTGTTGGTTTGTCTGTTACACCTGTTGAAAGTGGCATATTAAACACAGAGTAACACTCCAGAAAAAAACATTTCTTTTAAATGACTCTAATAAGAAGCAAGCCACAACACAAGGGCATGTGCACCCAGGTAGCACTCTAATCAGATGACAGCTTGATCCATCTACTTACAAGAACGTGAGAACTGATGTGTTTTTCAATGGAGTTGCTGGCAATAAAGCTTTCTAACTCTAATCAACTGCTACTGCTTCACTAATGAAGCTTCAGGCAATAAACCCAGGTGAAACATCCAACAATTATGATTAAAAAAAAAGTGTCACTGATGCACACTAACTCAACAACCGTTTGAATAAAGAATGTAAAATAAAAAAATATCTCTGTGTGTATGTATGCACGTATGGCACTTGCTAGTGCATGCTTCACAGGTGAAGCAGCTATGTAGCTTATCTCTGAGATGTTCAACTCTGGAGATAACTAATTTTTAAAATTTTTGGTTTTTTAAACAGTCTTAGAAAAGTGTAGACCCAACTCATAAAAAAGTCTGCAAACTTGAATACATACTCCTATTAAGAGCTCATATGTGTGCTCTATAGTATTTTTCAAAGCTGCGGCTAAACACAATGAAATGCCCAAGTACCTTTTGTGAGGAAGAGTACAGACACTATGTATTGCTCCTTCAGTTAAGTAACAAATATTAAACCAACACATAAAAAAAAAATTTACAAAGGAAAATATGAACCCTGCTATTTTGAATTCATACAGCATCTTTCATTAAAGCTTGCCCCAAGCTCCTCGCAGGATGTTAAGAGAGAAGCAATTCCAATGAGCTTTTAAGACGGCACAGCAGCCCCCGGCAGACCTCAGTCCTTGAGATACACACTCAGACTCTCTCGTTCCTCCTCTTAAGTGCTAGCCTCCACCATTCCGAGCCAAAAAACCCCATGTATTAGTAAAATGGAAGAGCATACACTACCTTGATCATTCAGGGCCTGAGTGGGATCTTTCAGAAGGGCTGCATATTTATGAAGAAGGTTTACCATCACCTCCAGAAGTCCCACTTCCCTGAAGACATCCTTAAAGATGTAGTCATGACGGGTGAACTTAAGAAGTGTCTTTATGGCAATGATGCTACACTGAAAAGAAGTGCTGGATTTTAAAAGGATGCTCACACTGATCAGTTCTTTACAGGGTATGTAATTCAAGCTGAAGACAACAAATTCCAGCATCTCAAAGTATTTGGTCTGCACTTCTGGAAGTTTAGGAATTTTCTCTGCAAACTGAGACAATGTGTGTTGTGATTCCAAAATGAAGTAGTTGGCATTGTCCGCCATATAAATATTCATGATGGCATCAAGGATGATTTGTGCTAGATAGCTGGTTTTTGCTCTCAAAAATGCATTCTGGAGGACCGAAAATGCTTGAATATTCCTCACACTGTGACCTAAATCAGGAAACAAAGTGGGATGGGAGGAAAAAGTAAAGAGAAAGTTCTTAATCACCATAAACAATGAGTACACTTATTAATAATGATCCATGCATTTTAGTAAGTGTGAATAAAATAACAGCATATGTCATGTATAATACAAATTTGTGTTAAAACTGACTCTTAAAAAAAGCCTCTGCACAATCCCTTACATCGCACATCCTACAATCTACTGTTCATTAAGATGGCATCTTCATCTTTGAAAGTAAGCGTTTACATAAGCAGCTAAATGGAAGATCATTTCTTTAAAATAGGTAAGCAAGCTGACCTATTGTTAAAACGTACAACAGGATAAAGTTCTAGAGACAAAACAAAGCCTGCTTGTCATCTACCCAGGCCATAAGAAAACTCATTACAGCAACCGTAACATATTCTGTATTCCATAATGCAGAATGCAACTCTGTCCTCTACAAGTATTCGGCAGGCTAAGTTTAGAATAACAGCCATCTGTATCCCCTCACTCAACAGAGCAATAAGCAATGACAAATCCTCATCAGCCGCGTTCAAAGCTAGACAACATGCATGGCCTCCAAATTATACTCTTGCTTCCATTCTTTGGCAATCGCCTGCGAGAAGAAGAGCGCTACGCGTAGAGAAATTCCACAGGGCAGCGTAAGGCCAGACGCTGCCTTCCTTCCACAGAGAGGCTGCTCTTGCTCAGGTTGGGATTAACTGGCATGAACTGGCATGATACTGGTATCGGAAGGTGGCATGGGGCTGGCTTTGGAAATCAGGCCTGGGAATAAGAAAGCTTTGGCAGGGTCCAGTACTGTTAACAATTAGGGAATTAAAACAAAGGGAAAGAGTTGTAAAGCATACGGTAGCTATAATATTAGCATACAAAGACCTCGCATCTTTAAAAGCTCCGTCAAATTTCTTCTTATAAGTACCTTCAAGTTGAATAAGATCTCGTTCATTTAGCCAAAGAATGCATCATTTATGAGTGCTCCCTGTGGCCCCCAGAATTTTCTATGGGCAGATATTAATCTTATTCTACTAAAAAGATGCCTCAAAGCAAACTCTAACTTCTGTAGAAACAGTACAAGTCATGGTGGACAAATCCCATGATACAGAAAACAACTAATGGTAAAAATAACTAAAAAAAACCCCCAACAATCAATCAAGAGTGAGACCTTGAAACACATTCTAAACAAAGCATTTAGGATGCTCTAATAATAAAATCTTATTTTCAAACAAGCTATCAGTAAACCATTAGCCTGATTTAAAAACCCTTTCATAAACAAAGAAACCTGATTTATTACATATGCTCTGTGGCATGCTACTCTCTTCATTGTTTATAAAATAAGTTGTCCAATTTAAAAGTAAATTTATTTATCTTCATGTCTAGCCTCACCACCTTCCCTGCCAGTATTTCTCCAGAAGGCAACAGGAAACTTCCTTGAAAACTAACATGGAACAATTTCACATACCGGAAGAATATTAATGTTATGTCGTAAGTCCCACTCATTTGTTTCTAAAAGGACATTTTTACATGCTTTCGTTACAAGGAAAAATGTTGAAAAGGGGATTGAGAGCTTATTAAATGTGACAGGAACATAGGCAGTGACACATACAACAGAATTTATATTCTAATCTAGTATCAACAGTTGTTCCAGGCAATCAAGCAGATTAATAAATTATCTTTGATTATTATGAGGACCCCTGAAGACACCAAATCTTAACCAGCTCTTCAGAGTTCAAGAAGTGAAAGGATTTAAATAAAAGCAATTAAGAAAATGAGCTAATATGGTCTTCATAAAAAGATAAGTTGCCAACATAATGAAAAGCAGGTAAAAGAAACTGAGAGATGTCGTGACAAATACCAGAAAATTAAATAAAAGAATTCCTTTGGAGATTGCAATAAGCCATAGTTCTCTTACGCTACTGTATCAGAACAGCTGATTAGTTTAAGCAAAAATTAGTATGTTATTATGAAAACATGGATAAATTAAGCTCCAAGTGTGACTATCACCTTCTTTCTCTATTTAGTTCAAACAGAAAACAATTCCCATGAACAATGAACTCTCTTAATACCACAGAAAGGAAGTTATTGTCCAAGGAACCTAGATATACAAGAGAAATTGTGAAAATAAGTCCATTAGCCTATAAATCTATAAATGTAACCCTATCACAAAATTTTTTCTTGTATCCCTGGTATTAACTAAATCCCATAAAAAGTCCAAGTAAATAGTGACCATGAAGCTAGTTTTAAATTCCATACTCTTTTGTTACATAGAAGATTTACCTGAATTTTTAAGTTTATACACAGAATATGAAAAATAAGTTTATTTTTATAAAACCCTTTCCCCCCTCAGACTTGCTCAGCCTTATCTCCATATCATAACTGACTGTGGCTGCAAGCACCACAGATTTCACCACTCTGAACACTGGTGATGAAACAACAGATTTCAGCACACAAGTTACACTTAGCCTAAGCTGACAAAAGCTAGCAGAAAGCAAATCGAGGCGGGGGGGGGGGGAGGGTGGGAATGAAACCAGCACATCAGCCTTTCACATCAGTTTAGCAAGAGCAGCTTAAAACACCATAAATCAAATCAGTGCATCTCTCCATTATGATAATCTCTTAAAACGTCCACATAGAAACTGTCATTTTTGCAGTGAGAGGTTTGACTCAGCCTTTAGTCCTCAAAGACAAAAGCCCTACACTTTCTTCTTTGGGTACCAACCCCAAAATAGAACCTTTGAGACCAGCAGAACTAAGTATTTGATATGCAATCTTAGTAAAAAAACTTTGACTCAATTGCAAACGGTTTGTGTAGTATATAGCTTCTCTGTGTTTTGTTGTTTACATTTAAAAATCAAAAAAACAAACAGAGGGAAAAAGAAAGCAGACTCACCTTTGCCTGCAGGCTGTGGGACGGCAAATCCAGGTAGTAAGAAAGGTACTCCAGTGGTAACACCAGCTGGCTTTAATTCATTGACACCATATGTTGTTAAGGAAGTTATCAAATTAACTAAGTCCTTCAAAGCATCCTTAGATTCAGTCTCTTTTGCCTGTTCTAATCTAAAGAAAATGCAATAGATCGGGTTAGCAGCACTAGTTTATTTCAACTCAAATCACTTTAATAAGATATCTGTTCCATTTTACTCTATTAATTTAAAGACCACACTTTTACTGCCCTATTCCTGTAGTATTTCACATGTTCACTGTTCATATTTCATACCATTAAGTCAGTCAAACATTATTGGATTTATGAGAGCATACATTTTTGTTTTCCATAGAAATTCACCTCATAAATCTTTCCTAGAACTCAGTCTGCTAAAAAGCAGCACAGATGTGAATATTACTTTTAAAACCCTCTTACAAACATGAAGCTACTGGATAGGAAAATACCCAGACAGTCTGTCATTAAATAAATCCATAATGAACTTGCTAGATTATAACTGCTACTTTGAGAGTTAATATTTTATGCTAATGAAACAGTACCTTGGTAGAAGCCTAACACTTAGAAGCACACAATGAAGCATCTTCATAAGAACTATTGACCCTCACCTTTGAAGGCAAGAGGATGGAAATACTAACATCCCATTCCAATCATTGTTTCCTGCCAGGAACACACCATCAGACCAAACCCTAAAAACTGACTCCAAACCCTAGAACAATCCTCATTTTCCTTCTACTTCACCAAAACTAAACCACACTTAATTGATTACTAACTCTACAGTTTCTAGAGATCTCGGGAGAAAGCTGGGGACCACGATCTCCTATTCACTCATGCAATGCAAGCTGTCGTCTTCTTCTTGCTGACAAGTGACCATGGGAGCCCTTAGAAGCAGCTCATTCTGCATCCTCCATCATTTTCTCAGTCAGACATGTGGCTGAACCTCCTTCAAACAGCCATTACAGAAACACTTAGCTCACCTCTTGCCATTCTACTAATCCTCCACACGTCCTGCCCTTTCACATCACCAAGGTGAAATTACATACTCACTCCTTTTGTCCTCACAGACCTCCTGCAATTTCTTATTAAGTCACCTTCTTCACACATTCTTCTGCATTACTGGCTCCAAAGCCTTTCTCCTTTGCAGCCTGATGCCCAGGGCCCAGATTTCATACCCCCACGTGACAGCCATCTTCACAATAGTGCCACAGAGCTGAACAAGTCTCTGTCAGTAGGTTTAAGCCAAAGCATGTCCAGGGAGAATACATTACTGTTGTTCATCACTGACCGATACATAGGCTTGTCCAAGATGATCGTTTTTTTTGAAACAAACTGTGTTTTGATTTGAAAATCAAATAAACTAAACTTGTAAGATGGCAAGAGATACAGCCATCAAAACAGCAGTCGCGTTTTGAACCATCTTCCATCTCCTCTACAATACACAAATAGCTAACAAATACACCACATGTTGGTGTGCACTGTTGACCTTATCCCAGGCATTTCTGCAAAAGTCTTAGTAAGTTTTCTAGAGCCACCCCAGGAATAAGTGAGGAAAATGCATTCCTATGCTTTTAACCTTAACTGATGAACTCAGGTGCTCTCCTTCTTCAATCAGACATGCAAACTTCTAGTCTTCCTATACCTCTGTCAGGGATCCCCCATTCTTTGATTTAAAGGATGAGCAAGCTCAGGATACGGTTTGTTTAAAACACTTGATCTACAGAGGATCACTTTTGTACCTGAAAATGAAATTGCTAATTACAGTGTGTTCCCCTCAAATTCCACCTAAACTCTGGCTGACAATTTCTGGGAAACAGCTGACTTTGAATTACATTGTTATATTTACTAACGCATTTGTTCAAAGCATACTCAAAACCACCATTTATACTACAAGAACAATAACAATTCCTTAACAGGTGTTTGAGCTTTTGTGGCACAGAAAATATTTTATGAATAATTTTAACTGCGATAAAGAATTTCAAATGCCATCTCTATGTCTGGTATCCATTTAAAACAAACAAACAAAATACTATGCGGTAGAAAATTTAGTTTGAATATTTGGGTGCCAAAACCTAGCATCCTAGCAACCAAAATGAATGGCTTGAGAGAGGGAGATAACATTAACACTTCTCATTAATGGCCTTTACAGCACTGTTTCTAAGCATCTTTGACCCGAGTTTACTTCATAAGATGTACACTCACAGACAACGTTTCCCAGTTTCTGTCGAATTTTTAAAACACATATGTATTTCAACAGCTAAGCATGCTGCTTCAGAACTTCATATCCAAACAAAGCAACCCAGACTGATGATAGGTTTTACACAAATAATGCAGCAGACATCAATTTGCTGACTGAGAAAGAAAAGAATGAAGTTTCTTTCATGGAAACAAATCACATCATGGATGGATCATACGTCCAAGTTTTTTCTGGACAGGCATTTTTATCACCCTATTTTGTGATGCATTAGTGGGTTAGCAGTACCTTTAATAAAAAATACAAATTAAAAAAAAATACATATATACACTTACTCCCTAGTAACGTGAGAGTTCTCTCCAGCACTCTGATATTAGAGCCTATGTACAAAAATGTCTCTTCAGTACTAAGTAGAATGTCTTCAATACTAAGTAGCATGTACCACATTTATGTACACGATTTTTCACCACAATAATACACTAAAACAAAACAAATGCAAAAATCTCTAGTTGCAGTCAAAATTTTATTTTCTGAATTCTTTCTAAATTTTAGTACCAGTTGTTTTTAAGCATCTGCTTTCTTAGCACATACAGAAACATTTAGTAATAAACCAGTACCAGTGAGTAAGAAGTTAAACAATATAGTTTCATAAATGGTAAGAAGCACATCATTTCATGTTTTGGTCCTAATATCTTCATTTCATAATAAACTATAATCACTTATTTGTTCAAACCTATTCACCTATTCTTCATTAAGAAACCTTTTCAGAAAAAGCTCACAGTGATCTGTCTGCATTCCTTCAAGCACTTTTGCATACCTGAGGAGGAGGTCACAGAGGAAGTTGTATCCTTGCCATATCCTAAAATCATCCAACAACGTTTGGGATACATCACTGGAGTCTTTGAGAAAACAAGAAAGTCCAGCAAACATCTCAACTATTTCTAGGGGAGAAAGGTCATCAGACTGCTGCATGTTCTGAACACATGTGGACAAACATTCCTTTTCTGAAAAGAATCGCAATTAAGAAATTTAGGATTTTACTGACACTAATCATAGCAAGAAGCATAACTAGTACAAGAATCACGGCTATAAGGTAACTGTTACTTAACTATCTCTTATCACATAACATTTAATATCAGAGCACTTGAAGACAAGTAGGATTCTCAAGTGGCTTTGGATCTGAACCCTAACCTCTTTTTGCCAACCCCTTCCTCCCTTTTATAATCTTTACTCTTGTAGGGAAGAGACTGTGTAGACAAATACTGTTTCTTCCCTAGAAAGTTTGACTAGATAACTCAGCAGAATAAAAACACAAATATGATAACTGTAAATAATTCTAAAACATCTTTTTTTTCTTTTAAAACACAAAGTTATACAAAGCACTGACTTAAACTGTTACTGATGTTAGGTAAAACCCTACACATAACCCTTTACACCATGTCTTCTTATTGCTACTCTAGTTACCATTTCTCTGGCTGGCGTATTTGCTTGCCCAATAAATCTTGATCAAAGAGACATATTGTCTCACTCCATATAGCTCTCTCACTCCATCAGTTCATTGGTCAGTTGCAAAAAGCTTTTCCAATTCTATAGTCAGATTTTAGGTTGCACTCCTGTTTTAAAGATGTTCCCTTCAATTATCTGCTATTTTAACTTCACAGTGTGTGCAAGACAAGTGCAAGTTTTTCTAGCTAGACTGATAACAAAATTTCCCAGAGATAAAATCAAAGCATGAGATAGTGAAAAGATGCTCTTTTGCATATGATAAAATGTCTTAACTCTTTTCCTGAATATGAGATAAGCCTCTTGATAGACGTTATTATCTCTTAAGTCAGGTTTATTTTTTATCAACAAGCAAGAGGGAATGCCAACTGGTTTTCTTTTTTAAGATTTTATTTCACTTTTTAAAGAACCTAGAATATCTTTTGATACGCCAGCCTCACTCCTCTTATGGGTCAAGCCAATAGAGAAGCAATAATGGCAGTAGCTGCAATGTGCCAAACACCACAGTCAAAACTCCGTTATTTTCTTTGTTGCGCTTCATAAGGTTTTCACATACACCTTCTACACTCATCAAAAACACACCAGAAGGCTGCTACAGATGCAGGCAAAATATCTATCACCTTTTAAGTCCTATCTTAAAATACTGAATTGGTGACTATTCTGTGCTTCCAAGTGATACTGTACATTCACATCTTTCTGACTGGAATTGTAAACACGCTGCTAGCACAAGAAAAAATAAAGGCTGAAGTTTTCTGTGAAGTATGTGGGAGCAGGGTGACATATTTAATAAACTGTCAAAATGGTTTTGTGGAGCCTTTTAACTACTTGCTTTCCAGAGTGTAAGGAAACTATGGGTTTCTTTTTTTCCTAGTAGGTGTACACTGCTAAAATGTATGACAAGGATGTTAGTTCACTTCAACAGTCATTCTAATTTAAAAACTACAAATGCTTCTATGTGGTCCTACAGTATAAAAGCCCTAAATATAACATTAGAAATATATTCTACCAAATTTCCTACCTCAAATCCTGCATAGCTAAACACCCATGCAGTTTTAAATTAATGCAACATGAGTATTTCATCTGCAAAGCTGCTCCCAGGTAGCTAATATCAGGATAACACTGGTTTTCATCTCGCTTTGCTCTCGCAAATTCTTTGTCATGTACCAGCTTGGCAGCTGCCCTTGCTAAGCAGACGGTGACCAGTCCCTTGTAAAGATACACAATGAATAAAGTACTTATATTAGCGACCAAAATCTGTAACCAGCCACAGAAATACCCCTGTACGCTACACTTTCCATACCTGAAACAGTCAGGATGCTATTTGTCTCGAAAAAGGACAGGAGATAAAATGGAATGATTCTGGCTGCTTCAGTCACTTGGTGGCTCACAGGCTGGATTAAGCCCATGAGATGATTTTATTTTGGCCTTTAGGATACACAAAATCTGCAATCTGTAAGCTGCATGGCAAGGTGAGGAAGAGGAGGGCCCAGCAGAAGAGACACAGGCTGACTGAACAGTCAGCAATCTAGTCAGCCAGCCAACAGGGAAAACATAGGGGCTGCAAACCCATCCAGACACCAGGCTCTTTCCAGCTGTGTCCCAAAAGCTCCACACCAGGTTGTGACACAGGCTCTAGGACAGGCTACATGTAAGCTTCCTAGGAGCACCGGTACTGAGAGGCTTGGGTCTCAGCCAAGCGAAGGAGAGCCTCCCTGGGCCAGGCCCTAGGGACAATGTCCTTGGGTTAGGGACCGCACAGGAAAAGCTGGGCTGGACCACAGAGGAGGAAGCCAGCTGACTGTTCCAACATGCCATCAATAAGCACGTGGAGGTTCGCACTCAAGTGTTTCAGTGCCTATACGCCGTGTTCCCTTGAGGATTTCCTAGTGACCCTATTACCCAGGTTTTGCTTTATCAGGGTACGCCAGCCCCCAATGCCCTGGATAATGGAGAGTACGTTGCAAATCAGTGGTGGTTGTAACAGTCTGACCCAGCCTCTTCCCACAAAAGCAACATGTCTGGGAGAAAGAACCTTCTCCCAGCATACCCAAATTAGGTCTCCCTGGTTTGCATAATGCACCAGTACTTGCTACATGGGCTTCTAATAGCTCAAACTGCGTCAGCAGAACACATGGAGTTGGCTCCCTCTTCCTGCGGCTTCCTCAGGTGTCTCTACACTTTTATCGCCAGCTAGAGTGGTACCCAAACAAGCAGCTGTAAACAGGACACTGCTAGCTTGCCTCGCGCCTTTGTGAGGAGCTACTGCTGCTGACTCAAACACAGGACAGGAAACAACTAACTCCTGTTAAGAATTAATGCTTGCAGCAAAAGTGACAAACCCATGCATCTTCCCAGTGACTACTTTTCAATATAGGCAGTTACTGAAGTTGCTGAAAGCCTTTCATTTTGGTTAGCATAAACTCTACACAAAATCATGAGGAAACTCCATCTTCCTGTGTTAACTTGAAATATGGACGGGCAGACTCAGCTACAAACACCTCTCTCACTACACAAGCGCTCTGAAATTTTACCTGTATATAAATGCCTACATGTCCAAACAAGCAACAACAAAAAAAAAGCCTGTAAGCTTTCCTTGATCTATTACTTTCATGCCTATTTCCTAACTAAGAAACCTATGAAAGAAGAACAGAAAAAAAAAAAAAAAAAGGATAAAGACACATACCATGAATGTATTTCACTACGTTGACACTAAGGCCATGACGAGATATGGTCATTAGTACTTCCCCTGCACTCTTCCTCCAAGGCAGATTATAGGGAGGGCACCATGAGGTTATTGCACTGAACAGAAGCTGGAGATCATCCTTTTGAGCCAATTCTTCCGCCGGGGACACAAAACTGCACAGTTTTACTAGGATCTGAAACAGTAAGTCATTAAACATCTACCATTAATACCCTGATCATTGCTATTTTTGTCCAGACTTAGTAAAAGGCAAAACATTCTTCCATTTAGCATACATATTCAAAAAAGGTGATGTGCTGTTTTCCCTTTGCGCGTTGTTTCTGTAATTTGAACTGAAGACAAGGTTATGCAACACATGGTTATTTCAAGTCCCAGTTCAGTTTAAAATGACTAGTAAAAGATTAGCAACAGAGTTTAAACCTCTTAGGCTGACACAGCATACTTGTATGGATACCAGGTTATTCCATTCTTGGAGAATCTGCCTGTTACCTAATTCACAGGCCTAAATACTGCAGTGGGGCAGAGGCTCTGCAAAGCAAACTGTTGTATCCCTTCCTAATCAGGAAGAAGGCTACTGATGTGTTGCTGGCAGAGCAGCATCCATACCATCTTGTCCAAATGAAAACAGCCAAAACAGTATGGCAGGAAAGGATACAGCAACACTGTAGACCTACCTCGATGACTGACTCTTGGATCTGAATTTCCAGGTTACCGTAAATAAGACAAAATGCAGCCATGCAAGCAAAGTTACTACGTTGCACTCCCTTTTCTGCATGTTTTGAGGACATCTGATGTCCATTTTGTGTCTTGTGCATGAAAAGCTGAGGCTCCCTCTCAGAAAACTGTAGGAAGAATTTGCAAGACTGCCTATGTCCGGAGGAGGTTTGGAAGCTATCTGAAACCTCACCCATTCCAGCCAGCTCATTTGAGAGCACCACTTTACAGCCTTTGAAGAGGGACAGAAAAGAGCTGAGCTGTAACATTTTGGGGGGGGCTCTATGTGGTAACATTGATCATTTATTAACGCTGCTGACTGAAACACAGCAAGGCATTTTTTGAAAGATGCTTCGCAGCACACCATGATTTCTGCTTTGGAAGACAGCCTGTAAGACAGCCTGTACTAAGACGAAAAAGAGAGGCAAATGGGTATGTTCTCATACAGTGACTGTTACTGTGCAGACTTTGTGGCTAGTGATGGTGCGAATAAGGCTCTCATCTTTATTCATGTAGTGCAGGTACCAAAATGCCTCTCAAATGTTATACTTATAAATCTTAACACTGCCTTCAAATCCCTGAAGGATGTGATTGCTGATAGACCTCTATGGTTTTGCATATGTGGCTACAATGACCCTACACAGAGACGCATCCAGTTTGCACATGGAAACTGGTAGTATGATCATCAACCCCTTTCTAACAGTAACTGTCAGCTCCTTCTAAAAGTTTCATCAGGAGAACGTATGGAAATTCCTTTGCAAGATCTCCAACTGAAACTTCAGAAAGCAGGAGCAGGTCAGATGGAGTCCCTGGTCTCCCTGGGAAATCTGGGAGATAATTGTAACAGTAACTGCAAGCTCAGATGGTTCATTCCCATATTTAAGTGATTTGTTCCCATATTTATGGTTTATTTCCATAATTAAAGGGAAAATAGCATATGTTAAATTAATTCTTAGATTATTATCGATACTAATGGTTTTTACTATGCCTACTTCAATCAGTAACAACCAAAGATACCAAAGACTAGGAACAGTTAGATTAAACCAGAATAATAGTAAACATGTTACCCCTTTTAAAGCAGCTGCACAGAGGAGCTGCATGCAATTTTTGTGGAGGAGATGTTTGCCGAGGACAAAAACCACAGGGGGAGTAGGAATTTAACCTCAACCATGCTTGAAGGAAAATCCATCTTACTCTGAGCCATCAGTTTGTGAAGAATCAAGGAAGAGCAAAACCTGGTTCAAGTGAAAAGTTTCTGGACTTTTCTCACATGAAGCATTTCCATTCCTCTTGCAAATTCCACAACCTATTTTACCTTTCTTACCTGTACAAAGACTTTCTGTAGTAGCGCTCGGCGCTCTGCGAGAGGTAGCTCATTCTGTGCTCCTCCAACTACCTCAGGCACATGTGGAAGGTCAAAAAACAGATATAGACATTTAACAAGTGTGGAAGGCACTGACATTGTAGTCATGCAGTCCACAGTTTTCTGGGGAAAAAGAAAACAGAGCAAAAAACCAGTTCAGCTTATTACTATATTCAAAAAGTCATGCTCCCGTAACACAGCTCTCAAATGCTTTTTTTTTTTTTTTTTTTCCTTTCTCACACCTTTGGTGAGATGTCCACACAGCAGTACAGATTTACCATGTATTCTTGAATGCCTGCCTAAACAGTAACCTTAAAAACAGGATCATAATTTATTTACATGACAACAGCATCTAACAGCCACAGTTCGGAGCAGTCACCACACAGGACAGAAACAAAAACTGACAGTCTCTGCCAACAGAAGCTTTCAAGTTAATTACAAGACCTTCAGCCAAGCCCTTGTTAGCTATCTATTCTTTGTAGCAGTAGAAACAGGAGTGGGAGGAGGACTATTCAATTTATACACTCACTTGGCAATAAGGTATAAGCAGGCATAAGGAGCAAGGTAGTAGAAAACATGAAAGCATCAGTGGGAAGAAAAGACAAATTGGGGTGGAGGCTGGTGACATACTAAACACAGGTAAGATGATGTGTTGAATTATAAAGGCAAATTAGAGCAGAAAGAACAAACCATGCAGCTGTCCAGCACATTGCCAGAGACTGGCTCTCTGATGGAGGGCAGCACCAAAAGCAGAGGCAGTAAAGATTCATGAAATCACCCACTCATCACTGCTGCTGGCTTCGCTTTTTGCAGCTGCTGCCGCCCTCTTTGAATGGGGAGCCCAAGTGATTTAGGAGCTGTATGTGACATGCATCTCATGGGGCACTAAGCAGCAGCATGCAAGAGAAGCCCTTGGGGAACAACAGAAGTTGCATGCATAATTCAATTGTAAAGTTCCAAAACAATGATTTTTTAGGCAACTGAAACCACAAGGAGCTAAAGCAGAAGTTCTGTGGCAGTATAACAGAAAAAACATCTTAATACAGAAAGCAGAATATAGTTACACCTTTTAGTGCGTGTTCATGCAGCTCATTATTTTATTGCTTTTCTCTCTCCCACCCCACAATTTATTTTTAGCCTTGCTGTTTAAGACTAACCTGTCCTGATGAAGCTAGTAAATTGATTGTGGTGAGCAGCATCCAACCTCTACTTGCTTCTTCACTTTGATTAACCTCCAGAAACTGGACTATGGCACGACTTGCAGCTTCTGTAGGGAAGCAGTTAAAAAAATGCAATAAGAATTCCATCTGATAGTGTGCAGAAGAGAACACATCCTCTCAACAGTCCCAAGCGCTGAGCATGAATTCACCTCTGCAGCACTACTTGAAAAAGGGACTAGGCTTAGGCCCTACACTCTCCAGATGCACATTCCAGTCTTCCACACATACCTGGCTTTGACACTAGCAAGGCTGTAAAAAGTATGTTTTTAGGTCATGCATCATCCTTTAAACCAGCAGACAGATTTCAGTAACATGCAACAACTTTTATTTGAGTATTTCGGTTTTATCAAATACAACATACTCTTTTCCAGAGACATGAAGTCACCATCACTTAGTGGTCTCAGTGGGAAAAGCTGATATTCGATTTCTGAAAAAAAGCACTGCATGGAAACAACAATATGGAGGATAATGGGAAAAGATTGGAGGGAAGAAGAGGTGCAGAAAGACAAAAGAAATAAAAACAGTAACAAAAAGTAAAATTACGACTAAGATCAGCAATTACTACATCCCCATCCTACATTTGTTTGAAAATGAAAACGCTAACAACTTATGGCTAATTCTTATGATCCAGGGACCACTTCTAGAATCAAATGCTATTCCGTATCAGTCAGAGCCAAAGATAAATATTCAGCCTAGTAAACAAGTTATCAGGACCAATAAATAAATCAACAGAAAATGCAATCCTATTTCACTGCTGTCTGAATACACACTTACGTTAAGAAATCTACAATGCCCGTCGTGATGACTGTCCATTACCCTTAAGGGAAATCTAAAAACATTTTTCATTAATAATTGTGTATCAATCATCTTCAGTGCTTTTAGTGTCAGCTAGGACAGAAAAGGAAGGTGCATAATACTGCTTAAAAAAGGAATTGCAATTGAATTACTAACAGAGGAATAAATCAGCAACTGAAGAAAAATCCAATTTTAATCTTGGTTTGTTTGCTTCATCTGCTGTCAAGATTCCCCAGCACATACCTGTGAGGGAGTTTGTTCTAAAGTAAACACATTTTATATGGCAAAGTACTTATCAAACTTCTAGCACTGACTACACTGAAAAGATAATTATCTGGAGCACCAGACCATAAGCTGAAATAGACTAGTAAACCTATGAAGCAGACAATCCTAGAAGATGTCTACAGCTGTTTGTTTTACATTCCTAACATTAACTTTTCCCAAGAGAGACTACCACCGTACAGAGAGAAAGCCATCAGCCACCACGTGTACTGGCAAATCAATGTAACAAAACCCAAGGTGTAAAGAAACACTTTTATCAACAGGAGGACAGCTGGTAGATGAAGTGATTACTCCCCTCTGCACAACGCTCGTTAGATCACATGTGGAATGATCAACAGGACTTCAGCCAAGGGCCACCAAGGTGTTTGGGGGCTGGAGCACCAACCCTGTGAGGAGAGGCTGAGGAACCAGGGAGAGGAGACAGCCTCAGGGGCATCAAACAACAGCCTTAGTGCCCACGGTGCGGGGAGCTATCGAGAAGTCAGAGCCAGGCTCTTCGCAGCACTGCATGGCTGGAGGGTGAGAGACAACATGCTTAAATCAAGAGAGGTTCAGACTGCATATAAGAGAAATCTCCCCCCACCTCAAGGACAAGAGATGCACTGAAACAGGGCCCAGAGAGGTTGTGCTGTCTCCAGCCTTGGAGGCTTTCAAGACACAGCAGGATCGCGCCCTGCACAACCTGGTCCCATCTCACAGTTGGTTTGGCTGTGAGCAGGAGGTCAGACAAGAGACGTCTCTTATTCTATGATGTTCTCTCACACAGAAAAAGGTCTATTTGATGTCTCACTCAGGGGGATTTCATTCTGCCCATGCTGGTGTCAGTTTCATTCCCTTCCAGTGCAAAGAGGATGTGTTTTTCCCTAAAGCCCAGAAACCCTTTTATAGTTATAATCCTAGAAAAAACACAGAGACACAGATTTAAGGTAAAAATCCAGATTTGGTTCATTTGTGCAATGGCTATTTTCCCATGTTTTTGTTTTGCAGCCTTATTCCCATAACAGGTTTTTGTACAAACCACTGGCTTTTCCAATTCTGGTGCTGAAGTAAGGAGAGGCACCTACCAAAATCCCTGCATGAGACCAACTGAGATAAAACAAAGCTTGAAATACCAAGGTGAAAGGTAAGGCAATTTTTAAAACTCACACAAATGCGGACATGCAGCAACGTCCCAGCATGCTGACCTGAATTACCTGGTGGGTACTTTGTTTTCCAAAACCATTGGTGCAAAACATTGGCCAGGTCGTTGGGTGTATGAGCAGACCAACTTAGAAAGCGCCACAGACATAGTTCCTACACTAGAGGCATAGCCAAATGCCAGAATTCCTGGCAAAAGCCACTTTCCTAAATTCTGAGTGTCAAGCACGTCTAAAGCATGCGCTGCTTCTACAATGACAGTGCCCCACCAGGCCAGCATTAGGTGCTATTTAGTAGGCCCATTCTCTTTCTATCTGACCACAGACAGAGCTGGGCAATCAGTCTCTGACTGTAAGCAGGTACGACTGGTACCAAATAGGGTGGGCACAGCCTCCTTTGGACACAGTCTCCAAAAGCCACCTGTGGAACAGGGGCTCTTATAGTCATCTTTGAAAGTGAGACTCAGGGGTTAAGCATATGCTTCTGAAAAATCTGTCATGCTGCTGGCATCCTAAATAGCATAGCAGTTGAACACTATAAATAGCAGTTTCAAAACTGTCAGTCTTAATTAAGCACTACCTAAAACACAGACAGCATTTTAAGTAGAGGAAGAAGTTCTCTTGTCATCTGCTCTGAGCAAATTTGATGGAAATTAATCTTAAATGATAGTGCTATCACCAGCACTAGTCTTAATTTATTTCTTTACCTTTTCCCTCGTTTTGAAGTGCTCAAGCCATCTTTTTAATTATAACATCCTTTATGTGCCCCATCCAGGTGTCCTTAACCTTTCAACTTCTGCAGAACAAACCACTAAATCTAGGAGTGGGATATGCTAGCTAGTAAAAACAGCAAAAGAACAAAGAGAAAAACCTATAAAATAATATGTAAGCATACATATCTTGACAACTGTGGAAGCATGAACGCGTAAGTATGACCACAATTATGTGGTCACATGGTTAATACACAGTAGTCAGATTTTTCATCATGGATTCAGTATATATGGTATAGAGGCCTGGCAGAATAAAACACGTGAATTTGTTTCATACTTAAGAGATGACACGGGTGCTTTGCATCCTGGACTTCAGAAAAGCAGCAGATGGAAAGCAATAGGATTAGAGCCATTCAGATTGCTAGCAGAAAGCAGCACTGCATGACAAGCAATGTTATTGCCTATAGCAATAGCACTAAGGATAAACTCAGTACACAAAGCTTTCAGTTAGATTTTCTAGTACCATAAACAGCATATAATAGCATCATCGGACTTTTGTATAGCTTATTCTTATCCTAGAGTGGAATATTAGTGAAAAAATATCCGTGCATCAGCCAAAGGGGATGGGGGGGGAATGGGAGGTATGGGTGGGTGTGTCGGGGGTGGTGGGGAGCAAGCTGAAGTCAGGGATCCCTTCTCTAATCAAGCCCTCAAGAAGTATCTACCACTTCTCACGGGGCATGCCTGGAAACACAGTCAGATACCTAGAGTTAAAGAATTCAAATTGTTCCAACTGCCTAGATAATAAGAGAGAAGTACCAACCCAAACGAAAATGGGATGGCAAAAAGTCTTCCTTCAATCATCAGGAACAGTGCAGTGCTGTCGTCACAAGCCACAGATAAGAAGTGGCTGATGCCTTTGCAGTGTGCAGAAATGAAGGACTGCTCATCCAAAGATAAACAACTCAACTGTGTCAGCATTCAGCCTCACTAACCTGGCTGATAAAAGAACGGGCTTTCTAGGATCTCTTGGAAAGGCACTACATTGCACTACACTTGCCTTGCATAAGACCTGGTAAAGAGCATCAAAAATAAATTGAAGCTTAACCAAAAATAAAAAGATATAGCAGTCGTTGATCAGAACTGATTCTTGATGAGTAGCTGATAGGACACTGCTTAACTTTCAGAGCAATTTCAATAAATTCAAAACAGAATCACCTTGTAAAGCAAAGTCACCCACAGGACAGGAAAAACATATATATATATATATATATAAAAAAATAAATATATATATAAAAAAACAGGACACGTGTAGTCACAGCACATGAGATCATTTCCAACATACTCTCTTCTCAACAGAAGAAAAGTTTAACTAACATACCAAAAAAGTCTGAAAGCAACCCCTAAGTCCACTTATTTTAGCGAGAAAGATCCTCAGCTCTTCAAAGGGAAGCAGACACTACAAGTAACACTATCAGGAAAACTTCAAACTTCATTATGGGAGGAGCCCTAAAGGGTACTTATTAGTAGATAAGAAGCTTCCTTTACCTACCCTCAGTAACATACTCAAAATGCAAGATGCACTTGAACAAATAATACTAACTCTTGTGTATTTAAGACAAACATAAAATTAGTTCTGGTGATGTGATAGAGGTGAACTGCAATAAAAATGAACAATAAAAGCAGAGTTTGCAGATCAATGGATTTTTAAAAAGAATAAAGGTAGGCATTGTCAGAGGCCAGATACAAACCACAGATGTGGTTTTCTGCAATGGTAAAACATTATGATGATGAACATTTATCAATTTGGTCTCCCAAAGTGATTTGAAGATGAGATAATGATGGTCTTTCAGCAGACCTGTTAGAGAAATGCCTAAAGAGGTTAAAAGCATTTTCACTAGTGAAACACTTTGAGCAAATCAGTGAAATGAAGAGTAAGGAGGGGGACAGGGTGGGGAAACCACACAAAAACACCCAAACAAACAAACAAACAAAAAAAACCCAAAACCAAACCACCACAACATTCAGAGGGTACAAACAGTAACTGCAAATGATGTTTCTGGAGGTAGGAGGGATTAGCTGAACAGTCTAGGTGTATGGTAAAAAATAAATTTAGCATTAAATAGTAAATACTGAGACAAATACATACAGAGAATGTTGCAAATATGGAATGAAACTTTGACTAAAACCAATGAAACAAGACACAACTATATTTATTTTAAAAGGTGCATAAAACAGTGATGTACACAGACTAGCACACATTAAACTTTTGAAACTGACCTTGAAAAGAGGTTAAAATGTTCCAGCCCTGTGATGAACTGGTTTGCTTTCTCATTCTTCAATATTCTACCCTTCTGCACAGGTTTCATAGATTGTCCCCACAACCACTTAATTCATATTCAGACTGCGAAAGGACCTTCCAGGTTGCAGGACTGCCCATCAAATAAGGGAATAATTCTGAACCTCCCTGTGATATCAAGTGTTTATATATCCTAATGCATTAAATAACAGGAGCTGCCAGTACATATTTTGGTGTGCTTGAGATGCAGACAACATAGGACTGAGTTAGAAACCAATTTTAGTAAACATGGAATAACCACTACAAGGTACCAAATCACAGGTTTGCACACCCTTAACAGCTGAAATATGAGAAGCTGTGAAGAGTGAAAGACAAAGGTGTACTCCGTACTTGCCCTGTTACTTGCTTTTGGTTTGTTAGTGACCGCAGCTGGGAACCCACCACTCAGTTACATGGGTTCATGATTTGATCCAGAGAGGACAACTTTGTGCACTTACCTTTAAGTTTGCAATGTGAAACTATTCAGCAGTCGGGATTTCTCATGTACAAGGTACAGGTACTCACTGAAATGATAAACCAAAAGGTCCCAAGCTATTCAGCTCACGGCACTTATGGCATGGAGACAGAAGCTCTCCTGCCTACCTGCACACCAGCCACCTCCACACAGGACTTCGGGGATCACACTCCACTGTGCATCAGCCCGGCTGGACACCTTGAAATGGCACACAAGTCCTGCTGTCTACACCAGAGGGATTGCCTGAACTAACCTTCCCTGCCATATGCTTATCTTTGCATTGATGCACCAAAACATGCTTATCCCTGCCGTATGCTTATCTTTATTGACGTGCCAAACACCGTAGGACATGCTGTTGAAATATTTGCAAAATCACAGAGGAATCAATTGCATCCAGGGTATGTCTTTTGGAAAAAAAAATGAAATAAAAGTGTTGCTTCCCCTCCAGCATCAGTAGCCAAAGTAGCCATTAGTAGCCATATCTATTCTAACAAGATTCCAGCTGTCCCTGTCCCTTTTATAAGAAGCCTATCTTTTTCAGCCCTGAGCCAGATGCACTTGCTCCCAAAAGAAAGCTTCATTTCAGAACTGAGACTATGCTATAAATAGATGTTTGAATGCATATTTTAGCACAGTACTACCACAACTTTTTGATCAATTCAGACACAAAATTGGATTTATTTGTGGAAAATTTGGCAGCGAAAAATCTCAAGTATATAGAGCTATCTCAACCATGACCCCACCATCTTCTGAAACAGACTAGATACCCCAGGGCAAGTGAAACCATGCGCTAATCCTCATAGATAACGGTTATTGCTGTCACCTGCAAATTATCACTGCTGTACTGCAAAGACTTAAATGTACAAGGTAATTTAACTCAATTTTAACTGCTTCGGTTTTTTTACTCCAAGGTTACATCCATACTAGAGAAACAAGACAGTTGAAACTGCAGTTGAACAGATAACTACAATGGCAATGTTCAGAGACTACTTAAGATAGGGTGCTGGCACAGTTACTACTGAATCACGAAACACTGTTCTGAGAAAACTACTACAGTCTGCCAAGAATAACTGAGATATGCCTCCACGATGGCAGGCATTACTCACATAGCTATTAGCATAAATACTCAAAGGCCTGATGAAAAAAAATTGCCCTGTGCTCCATTATGAGATGGAGGAGAGAGGGGGGAAAAAAAATTTTTAAAAACCCCAACCCCCACCCCCCACAACCCCCCAAAAAACCCCCAACACACCAACAGGTAAGATTTAATCATACTACATTCCCAACTGTAAAATACTGCCAAAGCATTTATGTCTTTATAAATAGAAAGCAAGTTCTTGTAAAATTTCTTCCCTTTCATTAACTATCTAAAGTTGACTTTTGATAACGTTTGTATGGAAAGCTCATCTCTAAAACAAGTTCAGCAATTTTGTTGACTTAGGCAGAGCACTTCACACCATCAGGAATTTGCACTTGGGTATTACCAGAGACATTTCCTGCATACAGCTGTTACTGAAGTTTTTCACTTTTAAAAACATGCTAGGAGATATAATTACCTGTTAAGAGCTATTAAGATAGGCTGTATCTTTTTGTTTGGTACACAAAAAGAATGGAAGGTTTAAAAAAAAAAAACACCCACCACAAACCAAAAGCAAGAGTCTTCACAATCCATAAATACAGTATTATGTCTTTAACATAAAGCATATTCTAAAAAGCCAAGAATTTCTATTTTTTTTTTCAGTATCACAGGAAATGTGTATCTAGCTCTGAACAGTTTAACACAGAAGTCTGCAAACTATGAGTTTTAACAGCTTGTTAATTGGTCATTTCTGGAGAGCAAACTGCAACTCCCTGGTCCTGCCAAGAGTCACAATGCAACTGCAGAAAACAGACCTCTCAGGCCTTCTTACATGAGGTCTGAAAAGGGTTTACTGACCGAAGCAATAGCAATCTTGATAACAGAGGAGAAAGGACTGCTTTCTGTTTTAATAAAAACATTGGTCCTCATTACATTAGAGCTTGGAAGAGTACCAAACTGTCTTTATTTCACTGTGGTTAAGTTTCCAAGTGGGGTAGAAAACAAGAAAACCCCCAAAACCCAACAACAACAACAAAATCTACCTCTGACTTGTGGGGTTTCACGAATGACAAGAGGATTATCTTGGAGAGGTATGGCTTAAGTAATAAACACAAAGAAATGGCCATTCTTAGCAGAATCCAACTGATGAGCAGACATAACAGATGTTCCCCAGAAAAAAAATGTCAAAAAAGCACCACCACTCTGCCAGCATGGCTGTTGGACATTCATTTCCCTTAAATACTCAAAGAAAAGACGTTTTGCGCCTGTTTACTCATAGAGAACAGGTTTTGTCTATGATATCTGTTTAGCCATCTGGAATGTTTCACTGTTAGTCACTCTACTTAAAATGGAAAGAAACTGTAATTGGCACAGTTTGTGACTCCTGACTTCATGCGTAATAATTTGCACAGCCTTTTCCAGCCCGCTATTGCCTTATTTACCACCAAATCCAAACTGAGAAGCCAGCACAGATCTTAATATTATCTAGTACACAAAAACGATACTTCTCGGAACCGCTCCTTTTCAGAAGAGGAAATCAAAGAGGAAAGCTAATGAAACATGCCTTCTTGGCACACTGTCCTCAATTATGCAACTCCCAATAGGTGGTCACGTTCTGACACATTCAGGGTTCAACAAAACCAAATCTCATCCTGACATTTAATAAACAGAGCAAAAGAGGGGTCCACTAACATTTTTCTAGGGCTGGCAGTATTGGTCCTAATATGGGACTCACTGTACTTTCACATCTTACTAGCTTCCAGGCCAACAGCTAATTTAAAAATGCATGGTTTTGGAAAGTTAACATATCCAAGGGACAAAACATACCACCAACAGGCACCTCAGGCAAGATACAGTAGCTGTCCATATGCATGCTCGTGGTCTCCTTCTACGTAGGTCATGCAACTTAGCTCACTTCTCTCTCTTCAATGTGTTGTCAAGTTTGTGGAACTCAGTTTTCTCTGTAACCCAGGGCGGAAAACTCTAGCCTCCTCCTCCTCCTCTCTCTCTCAGCCCAAAGAAACGGAAGACATCGCATTTTTGCTGCGAAGACTTCAGTTTCTGAGCCTGCACAGTTGCTCTGGATGGCAGTTCACAGTATTCTGACTGATCTGAAACTCATGGTGCACATCTCACAAAGCCCAAACTTGTGCCCCATGCAATACCTGTGGACTTATTCGATGCTCTCCGTCGAATTTCAGTCACCATCAGTCGTGACACTTGAGTAGTAAACTGCAGGAGGTCAGAAAATTTTTCTGTCATTGTACTTGGAGGAGCATTTCCAAACACCTAAACCAAGAGAAAAATACATCAAAAAGTCGTTCAGTTTACAGGGGTCACTACAAACTAGCACTTTCCTTTGTGAAGGAGTATTACTATGGAGATTACATGTTTTTGTTTTCCTGCTGCAGAATTCATCGCTGTACTGGTTTTCACAGTGCATGCTCTAAGATAGATAGTTAGATAGATAGTTAGATAGATAGTTAGAATTAAGTCATTGTTCATCAATGAAGGGGAAAGAGGGAATCACAAGTTTTCTTGCAAGATGAAAATCCCACAGAGCCCCAAAAGACTGAGATTGCACGTAATGGGGTAAAGACTAGATACCAGAGAAAATTCTCCAACAGGAGTTCTGTTTTTAAGAGCAACTCCTTTACTACCTGCTGGACCTAAACATCCCACAGGGGTGAACTGCATGTACAGAACAATGTGTAGATCTCCTAGAAGAGACTAGGAAATAGAACTGCCCTGTTAAGTCTTCGCTCGATAAACTGATGATACCAGGAAGCCTCCCAAGGCTGGCATCCCAAGGCCTTACTCTCCTCTCTTGAGGTCCTCCTGAACATAACAGTAGTACTTACTAGGGATTTTTTTTTTTTTTAATAAATTGTCACTTAATTCTAGTAACTTATTTTTCATGATTAAGCATTAATTTTGTTATTAAATCATTTATTGAATCACATTTAACAGGTAGCAATGTGTTAACTCTGTGGTACTGCATTAAGCTATGGAACATGACATTATCCCAAAATTGATTAGCTAGTTGTTGAGGTAATTTACTTTCCATTCAAGACTGCACACAAAAAGGAGTCTCCATCCACACTTCCAATGTAATCCTTGCACTAAAATGGTCACAGTAAAACCACGATATTCATTATCAAAGAAAGCATGCAATCCAAATTCTGGTATCATCGCTTGTGTCAGTGCTGAAAAAAACAGAACAGCCCTGCTACATACCTGAACAGTCTCAATACTTCTCTGCTCATTTATGTTTCTCTCCCTTGTGGCTATTCTGCAGGAGTGTCACCGGTGAGCCAGGAAGTGTAACAGATTACAGTATTTTTCTAACAAAACTTTAGTTCAATGTGTTATATTTGCCTCTCAGAAAGAGGATGCAATCTACAGCAGTACAGCTGATTCGGATTCAACAGCTGCTTCACCCTTGTCTCCTTTCCCTGGGTGACCCAGTTATACTATTGCAGCTGAGCTGCTAACTGAGGTCACTCTTAAGTCTAGGGACAGCCAGTGAAATCTGCAATATTAATGCAAGATAATTGCGGTACCAACTTACCTTGCAACGCCAAAGTTACTGAAGAAAACTTAAAAGGCAGAAGACAGAATAACCTTTGTCTAAGTTTGACTTCTTACTCCCCTTAGTATCAGTTGCTCTGGCACATTACAGAGTGCCAAAAATATATTTCCTGCCTACTCGCATTGCAAAGGCATGATGAAACAGAGCCAGAAATACAGCATTGAAATTGAACACTCAGTTTTCTCACAATAAAAATATTTTTCACCAAAAACTTAAGCATTTCTCATATAGGAAATTTCAACCACCATTATCAATAAAGAAAGCAAACAGGAGCCCAGACATTACAGGCAGACAACTGTTTTCAGCAGACCAAGAAAAACACCTCATTTGGATTACAAAGTATGCAACATTCCCAGTACAGACAATCCAAATTTCCCTAAACCTTTCACAAGACCTCCTTCTGCAGTTGTCTGCATCAGCTCCCCGTTCATCTGAGAGCCTCTAACTTCCACAAGGATATAAGGCGGCAAGAGGGCCTCAAGGCTTGCATGTTCACTGGTGTAACCTAAGCAACATAATCTAGACTAAAACGCACACTGGCAAAGCACCTTGCCATCATTAACTGTTTAAAGCTCTTTCACTCAGACCAAGGAAAGAGAAAAAACTAACAGCCCTGTTACCTGTCCTGAGCTTGCCTACAGCTGTCAGCAGATCCCAGGAAATGCAGAGATCTCAAAGTTACAGTAAAAGGCTGACTGAGGTGAACTGGCTTTTAACTAGTTGCCCCATAACGAAGTTTGCAGTATGTAGAACAAGCATCTGCATCATATATTGATATACTCTTTGACCAAAGGTGGTAGTAAAAACCAGGAAGAGGATACCAAACATTTTACTAGCAAATCATCTTTTTAATAAGGAAAAGCAAGGCTCTTTCAAGAAAATGTAAACAATGTACCACTTATTCAAACCCAGCCTCTTCATCATTCCATCCACTTTCTTCATATACTGCAAAAGGGTTACTACCGTGCCTGTAGAGCAATGCTTCTGCAAACGCAGTGAACTCTGAAAGGAGCCTTTTGAGTACTCTTCCTGAGGGCCAATCTTTTGTTAATTATGCACCAATTTAGCTTTTCATTACTATGTGATTCATCATTTCATAAGCCTCCCTGAACAATGAGGAAACAGAAATGGTCTGTAAACCCATTTGTTACCAGAACTTACAAGATGGTTTAAACTACAGCATGTTTGGCACACACTGTATCTATAAACCAAAGTTAAGTATGCTTTAACTCCTCTGGATTTACTGATTAATAGTCGTCAAAATATCAGGAAGAAAATGGAACTGCATTTCACACAAAACTTCAGATACCTCTGAAGAGAGAAAAAAAACCCACAACACATGGTTAAGCAAGAAAGCCTTGAAAGAGCTCCTGGATACACTGGCTGCTTGGATGCCTATGGGAAGCAGACTTGCCTTCCCCACTCTAGATCTCTGCATTCAGTAACAAGCATGCTTCTTCCAGAACTACTTCCTAGATTTTACACACACGTGCACATGCACACACTCTTGCTCTCCCTGCTTCCAGCCAAACACACACAGCTCCCACTTCAACAGCTCACTACTCTGTACAAGAGACATTCTGCAGTACATATCAAGGTATGGTACCAAAATCTTGATCTGAGCCCCACAGTCTATTCAGGGTTTTCTCCTAACACAGACATCCCAATCTTGTAAGAGATAATGCTTCTATGGTACACCATCATGGACTTCACTTAAGGCAGTTAATACAAAAATTACCCAATCTCACTTAAACTCATTCAACAGAATACAGATAACTATGCAAAGTAACTGAGGGATTCAGAGTGTGAATTTGAATCAAGTTATTAGCTGATAGCTTAAAACATTTGCAGCTAAGGACTCTGTTTGAGAAATGAGAAAATTTTTAAAAAGGAACTTCTAGCAATGTTTTAGTGTTTCCTGTCAGCAACAGCAGGTCTCAGAGGAAAGTAATCTCAGAATTTAGAGTGAACCAAGATTTACCATATCTCCCACTGAAAATCACATATAGGAGTCTTTGGAAAATTAAATATTTCTCCTGTTCTATTTTTAATTCCAATCAATTTCAGAGTTTGTCTGACTCGCAGTTACTAAACTAGCAGGATTGTACCAAAGCAAGCTGTACTACAGACAGCTGACACTCTAGAAGACACAAGACTAGATAAGCCAAGGAAGCCACAGCAGACTTCATACGTAAACCTCAAAAGAAGAAGGTGGCACTAACCAGGAACCTAAAAAGGTAAACTGTGGAAGTAGAAATAAATAAATGACATCACAACTGCTCAGCCTCTTGAACGCAGGAAGACAAGAAGGCATTTGTATGAAATGCAAGGAAAAAAGTTCCCCTGTAATAGGGACTGATGAGACCTGACTGACCCAGAGAAATCAGTTTTGTTTGTGCTACACTAACAGTTCATTGACAGTTAACTGATAATGGTTATCAAGGACTGAGAGAAAGGAAGTGAAAGAGCAGAAACTATACATGCCTCCCTCAATGTGCCAGACTACAATTCAGATTTTACAGAGGTTGGAAACTGAAGTGACAACAGCCTGTATTTGTGGCAAGGACAACTCCAAGAAGGTCGCAGATTAAGAACAGCCAGAGTTTAAGGATAGCGACGTTAAAACCAACAAGGAAACAAGAGAGAAGAGGAAGAGAGACAACCACAGGTAGGATCCAAAAGCAAAATATTTGGCAAGCACAGAAGAATGTGCGTCTTCAGCATCAAGTTCACCTCAGTAAAGAAGGGAACAAAAGAGTCTCCAGGATTTAGAGAAGGGAAAAGAGCCCATCCACAAAATAGATGGATTCTGTAAAGAACAGAAGAGAGACGAGGAACCTGGGGAAGGAAAAACCTGTGATAAACAAGGGAAAAACTGGGATCTAGGAGAAAAGAGTAGCCAAGATGTACTCATACAGATGGAAATCACAAAAACCATTCATCTTTTCGAGAAATCTAAATGGTACCTGAGATTAGTTAGGCAAGAGCTGATTTTGACGGAGTAAGAAGACAACTTGTGGCTACTGATTTGTTTTTCAGAATGCTTCAACACACAAGCTGAATGAAGGACAGTGAGAGAGAATAATAGTGCAAACACATGAGGCAACTACAACTAGGCTTCAACAGGGTCAAGTGGAGAGACCGAGAATTAGGACAAAGCCAGCAAGTGCTGTAAAGGAAGAAAAAAAAGTGTAGTAAGAAAGAAAGGGGAAAAAGACAAAAGGGAGAAACAACAGAGAAATTAAAACTCAACTGTTCTTTTTAATCTCTGAAGTCTAATCAAAGTCTAAGGAAAGACTGCTGTACAGAAATAGGACATGCATGCTGCACTAGTTTTTCTTAAACCCAGTTATATCACCAGTTGCAACTTCCATAGATACAATGCTACTGCAAGTAACTACCACAAGGGCCAGGAAAAAATTTCTTCTCTGCCCACAGATTACAACTACGTGCTGAAGCAGCTACAGTGGATACATTCCCCTTTTCAGAAGCATCAGCCACCTGTAACCACCAGAGGGAGATTTCTAAGCATAACTGCATCAACATAACCTTCACGGGCTCAAACCAAGATTAAGATTACATTGTGCTAATTTGTAAAAACAAATTAAGAAAGTCCATAACTAAAGGGCATACAATCCAAGCAGATAAATTAAAGAGGAAGCAGATGAACTGAGCTTACTTCCCCCAAACTCACACAACAGGTTACCAGTAGAACTAGGAATAAGACCTAGGGCAATGGAATGACATTTAGGGGATCTACCTGGTAAAGCATGCTACCTAGTAGACTGAAAACCCTATTAATACAATGCCTTGACTAGGATTAATTTTTCTACATGGCATGTAAGCAGTTCAATGTCTAACACCATCATAAGCCATACTTTCAACAAAACATCAGGCTAAAAAAAGAGAAAGCTGAGCTGATCTTCCTGTCAAGTTTTAGCATTTCAGTTTTTGGATGATTCCAGTTCTTCATGCTAGCATATACAAGCACAAATCCACCACCCAAGAGGAGCTTCGGGAAAAAAAGGAAAGCTAGATCTGTACCTACTGCTCTTTCAAGACCCTAAAACTATGATCAAAGTTATTATTTACAATGAAGTGGCAGAGTAACTGAGTGACATAAGACATCGGGAGGATTTAGCTGCTATTAATTCCAGTGACAGTCATTACAGTCCTGCCTCCAAACAAAATCTCAGTGCCTGAGCACAAGGGAATCATGAAATATGAATGGCACTGTACAAGTGGCTATTACATCTTCCCTACAGATCGCTTGTTCAAAATCCCCTTGTCCAAGAAGAGGGATTCAGACTCAATACACAGGAAAAGGGCTACAAAGGCAATGAGAATATAGAGAATTTATCACAAGAGGAGATTAAAATTAAGCTCATGTAGACTAGCAAAACCAAGTCTGACAGGAAATACTATGATTGTTATCTCTAAATAAGCATCAGTACAATAAATATGAAGAAGGGAGAGGAGTTGTTTAGACTCAAGGACAGTGCTGTTGCACAAACAAGTGGGTATAAACTTGCTACGAGTAAGTTTAGGTTGGAAATCAGATGACTGTAATAACAGCAAGCTCTGCAGGAAAGCTCTGTGACAGTCTACATGCAACTGTGGATTGCACTTCAGAAAAAGTGATAATAGAAGGAAATCTCCAACGGCAGGTTTATCGACTAACACAACAGTACGCGAGGAGAAGGGGAAAACTGAAAGGATTCCAACGGAAGAAAAGCTTCTGTTGTGCTAGAACCAAAAGGTCTTGGGAATACAAAATATGAGCAATCAATTCAAATAAAGAAAACACCTCCTGCATATTCTCTAGCTTACCCTGTTAAACACTGGCAACATCATGTAAAGTTTTTCTTCTTGTTCTTTCTGGGTCATGTGCCGCGGAGGATGACAGAGCTCTGTGAAGAGGCGACGCAGATGCATCAAGCCCAGTGCGTTATCCTGGGGGCTACACTCCTCCTGCCGTGGCCGGCCCATGATCCTCTTCACCATATTCATCTTGACTGACTTCTGGAAGCTCCCTTGTATCCTGTTCAGAAAGGAAAACGAACTTACTGAGTACAACAGATTGAGGCATTATTCCATCAAAGCCTTTAAATAGGTAGCACCGTCTCTCACAGTAAGTACCACACTGCAGTTAAGAGCATTAGCTAATTTTATATGCTAGGCATTGATTAGTACATGCCTAGGGGATTTAAAGCTAACAACTTGAAACAGGAAAATATCTAATACTCTTCAGCACAAAGCATGACTGACCAGGCTTCGAACACCACAAAACGTTCTGGTACTTTTTATTAGATTATTTGTATGATTCTTTGATGCACATTCCACAGCATTTACAGCAGTGTTATCTACATATTGCAAAGTATTCTCAAAATAATTCTAGAATAAAATCAGTAACAGTTAGGTACTTTAAAATCTAACCAAACTAGACCTTCAAACTCTTTCAGACATTGGCTTTATCATACAGAGGCATGCTTGAATTTTTTTCCTGACTTTCCTACAGCAAATAGACAAGGCTATCCAATGGAGCAATCGTTCATCTTGCACCTCAGCTGTCGGGTCTGCAGAAGAACACCTCAGTCTTCTCCCTCCTGAAGCACAAGAAACTTGTTTTAGAATCACAGAATGGTTTGGGTTGGAAGAGACCTTTAAAGATCATCTTTTGCAGTGGATGTCAGGGTGGCTGAAGTCCCCTAGCAGAATCAGGGCCTGCAAGTGTGATGCTTCCTGTAGTTGAAGTAAGAACGCTTCATCAACGACCTCCCCTTGATATGCAGTCTGTAGTAAATATCAGCCAGAAGGTTTCCTTTGTCAGCTTTGTCTCTAATTTTCATCCATAAGCTTTCAACCTGTGCAGTGCTGTTTCAAAAAGAGCACTGTGCAGTCAATCCATTTTTTTAACAGAGAGGGCAACACCCCCACCTTCCTTGCCTGTCCCTCCTGAACAGTTTCTAGCCATCAATTGCAGTACTCCAATCACATGATTCATCCCACCAAGTTTGAGTGACAGTGGTCAAATGACAGCTTTCCAGCTCCTCCTGGTTGTTACCCATGCTGTGTGCATTGGCATAGAAGCATTTCAGTTTGACTGTGAACTCTCTCACCTTTTTGGTGGAACCTTTTGGAGGGTTGGGGCACATTCATCACTGCTCTGGTGGGAGCACTCATCCACCCTGCTGCTTGTGAGTACACAAGTGTCCCAGCTTTGGGCCCTATCCCCCAAGCTTAGCTCATTAGTTTAAAGCATGATTCACTAGGTTAGCCAATCTGCCAGCAAAGATTCTCTTCCCTCTTCTAGGTATGTGGATCCCATCTGTCCCCAGTAATCTGTACTCATCGAAGAACGTCCTGTGATCACAGAAGCTAAAGCCCTGCTGACAACACCAGCTACAAAGCCAGGTGTTCATCTGCATGATGTGTCGAGCTCTGCCTGCACCCTTATCTCTGACCGGCAAGATAAAGTTGAAGATCACTTGGGCTCCTATCCCCTACACTCATGTCTCCAGGGCTCTGAAGTCCTGCTTGATCTTGCCCAGGTTCTACTTTACCATGTCATTGGTGCCAACGTTTTAAAACATCTCACAGATATGACATAGCATCTGTATTTAGCCCTGCATTAGTCTTCAAAACAACATGTACCAAATCTTCTGAATGTGAGACTGAAGTCTATGAAGCAGGACCTTGCTCAAGAGTTGAGAGGGTCACAGCAGATAAATCCCTCAACAGATGTAGCCAATTGGACACAGTAGCAAAAGAGGCCATTCTCACAACTATGTTCAAGTAAGGGAAGGAGTAAGGGGCAACAGGGAAACAGTTTTGGCTCCATAATTGACGTTAAGAACACCAACAATGAAATACTCCACAGAATTGTAATGTCTGCCTCTTGCCACTTAAAGGTGGTTGGAAAAACGAAGATCAGTAACAGCTATAAAAATTATTCAAGGGTAGAAAATGCCTCACAGCAAGAAATTTAAAGCACTTAATTATTTAAATTATCAAAAAGAGAGGCTATCATGAAGGGTCAATTATTAAAAGGAGAAGTGATTCCAAAGGTGCTGTGATTAGAGTAACGGAGGGAAAATACCCATTACTGAAGAACTCAAACCCAGAGATTAAGCTGTGAGGAAAGACAGTAGTTGGGTGCTAAAGCCAGGAAAATAACACCAGCTACAAACAAGGACTACACTTTTAAAACTGAAGATAATTAACCACTAGTAAGAAGTATTAACAAAAGAAAAACATTCTCTCTCTAACCCAAGAATGAAATACCTTTCTGGAATGTGTTCATAAAACAACATTTTACTAACATGCAAGAAAAATTAGGAACTGATGCTAATGAATGTTTTGCTACAATGCAAAAAATGATTTTTTGCAAAACAAGACGACATCAAAAAAGCTAGGCTAATGTAGAAGCCAGCAACTGTCAGCCCATGCTGGAAATTTGCAGCGGCTTTTCACATTTGAAGAAAAATGAGATAGAACGGGATGTCATCTTTTAGTGTATTATCCCTAAGAAATAACACAGGTAACAGACTTCAAATCAGCATGATTCATGCAGTTAAAACCGAAACAGCACAGTTTCTGGGACTTCCTCCAGAAACCCACACCTTTTGCCCAAACTCTTCAGTTTGGGAACTCTTCTCTTGCTGTAATAACATGTAAACAAACAGAATACCACATCCAAGCTCAAAGAGCCAAAACTTCACTGCCTAAGTAGCAAGAAAAAAGTCTGCATTTTCTTTTTCATAAATCCTTTCAAGATAACATTAAACTTCTTTTTATGATTCACAAAATGCTGAGAACTCTAAATCCAACACCTAAAACGCACATTGTCATTGAATCCACCACTGCAGCCAATTTTTCTTTTAAATCCTATTGCTTTATTCAGCCTAAGCACACACCTAGAACAGGAATTTGCACTGGTTCAGCCACACAGTTGCAGTTCCAGATCTGACAATTTTCTTACAGTCACAGAAGTCCAAATAAATGTTACACACTACTTTCCCAGTGTAACGGGAGCCTACTGGGACAGCTTCTCCAAGATGCGACCCATTTACTGGTGCAGTTTTAACCCAGGGGGATGACAAATGCAGAGAAGAATTAAAGTAGTCTTCACTTTCTCAACACAGTCGTGGTCCCTCCTGCCTACGCCCCAGTACAATCATGTATTCAACCTCAGCGTAAGAGATGGGGCAGAGAGGAGGGAAGAATGGATGTAACAGTGTAAGTAACATCCAAATTAATTTCATTTTGGTTTTTTTTCCAGCAGTAACCAAAAGACACTACAGAAGTGATATATTCCATTTGTGTACTTAATTCAGCTGGAACTCCAACCTCCCCCCACCACCACCAAAAAACAAACACCACACCAAAACACCACAATACCATGGAATTTCAGATTTCTGTCCCAAAGACACCCCTGCAACACTCAAGAAAATCTTCCTACAAGACACTGCTTTGGGAACATCCTTTGCTATAAAGTATTCACTTCCTTGATGTTTTTCACAAATACGGAGTCCATGTTGCACCGTACAAAGTAAAGACAGGGGTAGGAACACTGACATTTACACATGGAGATCTTTGCAATATATGCTGCTTTTCTTCGACAATGTTATCTGCCCCCTGGATCAGCTTTTTCTGGCAGTATTTTCTGCTCATTCTCAGTCTTCAGAATCATGTAAAGTCTACCCTTAATTCCACTGCAGATCAACTCAAATGTATGCAATATATTAATTTCAAGCAGAGTAGATGCTACTTGTGGAATTATTCCAGAGCTGAGTCCTACTGTGTTTCTGTCCTATTAGAAAAAAGCCTAGTGTGGGCTCCACACAACGTCATCTGGAACATATTGTACATGAAATCTGAAAGAATTTCTGCGATTTATTTTTGCCAGTCCAAATACAGTGATATTTTTCCTGATTACCATAACACAGATTATCTATGGAAATACAAGGAAGGTAGCAGTGGGCTCTGGGAGCTCCAGCATTAGGCCCAAATCTTATATATGTGAGAAGGATTATTCATAGTTTACAGCAGGCAAAAGCTTCCTCATTGTGAGTCTCAGTACCAGAACTTAATTATCCTAAGAAAACACTGAGGTGTTTAAACTCATCTAAAAAAAAAACCAAAAAAGACCCCCAAAACACCCCACACCACCGAAACCCCAAACCCCTACAATCTTCAGAGGAACAATATATTAGAAATACTACACCAGAACATTACACATGTTTGCTGAGTGAAAGGACAGTGGTATGTTGCTACTATGTCCTGTATAAATATTTTGACTGAGGTTTTCTTTGTTTAGGCTTAGGCCTGCAAAAGAGAAAGCAATACACCTAAACCTTTTACTACAAACAAAAAATATCTAGAAGAAAGGACCTTCCTGTTCCACTAAGTGAAAGCATCTGCACAGTCTTCACAGTCAGCTGTAACCACTGCACATGACTTGAATTCAGCATTAAGGCCTGGCAGTCTCCTTAATGTCAAAAATGAAAGGATTCCAGTATTTTCAGTAAGAATCAAGTAACCTGTTCACAACTGCTTGCTTATAGCACACAACAATCAAGCGCCCTGCACAGTAAAAGCCTACCGGAAAAGAACCTTAAGAGAAGCAAACTCACAAGTTAGGGAACACCTGTCTTGCAATTGCTTGTAGAGCTTCAATTTGGCCTGGCTCTGAGCATGCATTACAGTACAGTCTTAAATTGCACTCTCACTTCCTATAGTCCCCCAAAGGGCCTCCTGCCTCTCTCAGCAGACAGGCTGGACACTGAGCAGCTGCTCAGTATTTTGTTACTTCACCCCTCTCAGCATGGTGCTACACCTTGGTTACTGCAACCCAGACTGAAAGCCTGCTCTGCACACACAACGATGCATTTCCTCATGGGTTCTTCTGTCCTACTCATTGCTGCCAGATCAGAATGCTTCACAGCTATTAAATCAACTTATTTTCATAAATCTGCCCCACAGCATGGGCGTATTAACAGCCTCAATACACACACAATGAACAGACATACCCCCCTTACACTAAAATTGATGGTGTCTAATAATCTGGATATCTAGTTTAATAAACTTTGGAGAGTAGCTAATCCTATGTGGCATCTTGTAATGCTTGAATCTTTCTGCTTGCTGGTGGTGTATCTCTTAAAGACCAGCTGATACTCTTCTCCCTGTAGCTTGTGATCTTGAAGCTAGACACCCAGTACACAAAGGATGCAATTAGAGAGCAACTCCAAAAACCTCATTAGGAGTTTTGTGGAAGACGCAAGGACAGAAACTGGTTCTCAGGAGAGGAGGCTCTTCTCTGCCTCACATCCCCTCTTCTGGCACACACAGCCTGGTTGCAGCCACATGTGCTTTACTACACAGCCCTGATGAGTTCCTTCCCCCAGCAGGTCCAAGCAGGCACACTCCTCATAGGGGAACCTTTGAGTTGTACAGTCCAGCTGTTGAGTCTTTGGCTTTTTTAAGCTGAGTAAGAAGTTAGAAGTTATTCTGAAAGAGCAAACTAAGCAAGCAGAAGCTCTGTAACACAGCCTCACAGTGACAGGCACATGGTTTATCAGGAGGGTTGAAGCAGTTCGACCCGCTGCGCCCATCTTCTGCTACTTGAGCTAAAAAGGTGAATTAATGGCAGTTGCATATCATCATGCTCTGTATGGACCAAAACTAAACTAAGACACTTGATGAGTAGATTTCAAACATGCACAAAGACAGCAACAATAAAAATGTTGCTCTTATAAAACATATTGCTGTCTTCTCTTAGTGGTAAAGTAGAAAAGTCTCCACACGAAGAGAAATGAAGCAGTAAAGGCACAGCATGAGCAGCCTTACTTAAACAACCTCTGTTCTCTTCCACTGGCTGTCAGATGGCTGCACATTTTCCCATGAGCGTAAGCAAGGCTGACCCATTTGAGCAGCTCTGATATAAACCCATTCACCAAGTTCTTCACTTTTCTGTTAAATTTATATGGGAATCCTACAAGATGAACCCATGAGATTCTCAAGAAGTTTCACTGGAGTTGGTGCAAGAGGTAACTTCTACCCTTTAAAATAATATTTTAAAGCATTTTCTACTGCTAGTGGAAACTGTTGGACAAATGAGCATAAATTACATTACATAGAATACCAACAACTTACAAAGCTCAAAGACAGACACTGCGAGAAAAACATAACACGTACATATAATCATTAACTCAAGTTAGGGTATGATAATGTCCGTGTAATACTACTAGAGCTATCAAAACATTTGTGAAGAAAAAAAAAAAGTAGACAGACAGAAGCTGCATGAGACACACTTATTTTCACAATAGCTATTATAGGTCCAAGCTGTGCATCTAGTTCCAAAAGGCTGTTATTTAAATAAGCAGCTAGGTAATTATCTGCTTCGTAATTACAGTCACACGTGTTTCTCCAGGCACTATATTGGTATTACATCAGCAGCTTAGCAGTGAAACAGGAATCAATTTCTTTCTTTGCAGATTATAATGGGACACCAGCATACACCTCCACCCCAACTATCACAGGAAAATTAAACTTAAGGTAAGTCTTGTTGCTACAATGAATCACAGAAGGCCATTACAATCAGTAAATTCTACACCTGTTATTTCCCTCCACACTATCTCTGTTATTTCTTTCCTGATTTTAAGATTCCCTACCCATGTAGTTAGTAACATTCCAAAGATGATCATCAACATGCACTATTAAAAAGGACGTTTTCTGGCCTTCAAAAGAAACAATGTAGAGCTGTTACAGGCCAGATACACATCCATTTGTCCTTAGAACTGAACAGGAATAATAAATTCTCTTTGTGGGCAAAAACATCAGCAGGAGGGGAAGTGAGGAACACAACTACCTCCTCCTGTTCCCCCACCACCAAACAAAAACCAGCTACTTACACACAAAGAAAATCATGCACAAGGAAGCTGTGTTGCTGAAAAGGAAGCCATCAGCTCTCCCTGATGGACTGAACTAGCATGTGCTCATTTGGGGAGTATCGCCTGTAAGGCAGGGCCTGGAACAAAGCCAGTGTGCCGACTCAGTAATAAGAGCGCCTATTCCTGTACTAAGTTTTTCTCTTGTTAAACAGCTAGTCATCTGGTTAAAACAGGAACTATTTAATTGAGAAATCCTCCCAACCAGAAAACAGCATCAACTCTGATTCCAATTTTAGTATTGCAAAGTATTATTAATTAAGGAAAGTGTGCAGGCAAGGATTTGCAAGGTTGCACTATTGTTGTGGCTTTTGAGAGGTTTTTTTACATTGCACTGAAATATTTTAAAATTTATCTCAAGGAACCTTATGTTATCACCTGAAAGCTTAACCTTCCCTTTTTTAGATGAATATAAGTGCTGAAGCCAACCTAATTAAATACTGTTTTGATTCTACAGGTTGAAGAAATGCTTACAGAGGGGGTCTCTTTCAGTTCACAGGTAGTGTCCAAACCAGAGAATTCAATGCAGTTAATGCAGTTATTTTTTGCTTTAGCATCTCTTATAAAAAGATAAAAAAAAAGGGGGGGAGGGGGAGGGAAGAAAAAAAGGCTTGCTATCCTAATTCATGATGGGTTTTTCTTGTTCTCTGAACTCGAATCAGATGATTGTGTAAAGATACAATTCCTTTGTTACTGGCAACGTTAGAAATGCTATTCTTACGCTCAGTCTGACTGTAATGCCTTGACATTGCTGCAAACAAAAATTCTTAATACTTCAACAAATATGAAGAACTTAAGTAACTGGTTAGTGAGAAAGATACAGATACAAAACGCAGACTATCAGTCTTCTTTTTAGGTCAATTTCCCACAAATTATTCATGATAATGACACATAACAGCAAGTGCTGATAGAGTAGATTTTCTGTGGTTTGTACCCTCTTGAAGGTTAATGTTTTATATTCAGTGCAAAAGAAGGACAACAATTAAATAACAGTGATACTTTTGACCTATGCTGCAGGAACAGAGGAAAGCTGTCTCACTAAAGAATAATAATGCATGTATTTCTTATTTAGTGTTAACTTAAATGAAAATGAACTTCAGTTACGTCAAGTTTTTGCATTTTATTTTGTTCAAACAAGAAAATACAGTATTGCTTTTTACTTCTTCATATAGCCTATTTTTTCCTGACTTCTTAGTGTATAGCTTATGTCTAGAAGATAACCTTATCATTGCATTCTCTAATTCTGTAATTAATAATGACAAAATCTGATTTCCCAAAATCACTTCCAGTATTTTAATAAATTATTTCCAAGCTAGAAACATTTCTTCCACCACCTCTGCAACATAAAGCCCATAAGCCAAAGTATTAAGTCCTACCACAACTGAAAACAATACGTAGTACTTCTCCAAACCACAGTTCAAGTTGTATCAATTTTCTTTGCTTCTACTTCCATACATGAAAAGCACAGACAACTTTAAGATCGCAAGTGCAGACCCACCATCCATTATGCCCTTGCAACTGAAGAGCCTACTTCAACTTTATTTTTTAGTGCAATAGCACAGAACAACAATTACCTAGCATGAAGAACTACTGATGTGGAGGTAGAGGATATGATTAAAATCATTATTCATAGATATTTAGGGATGATGCTCAAAACTCCTAGCTTTATCAAACACGAGCAAGCTACAAGTCAGTTTTACAGAGAGCAAAGAAGAGACTGTGTATGAGGAAGGAAGCACATGTTCCTAGCAGGAGCAAAACTGTCCACATAGCATCTAGAATGCGATTTTTGGCTGGATGCTGATAAAATTGCTTCCTACATCTTTATTTAGCACACGTTAGGATCTGTTACCAGCATGAACACAGTTCTCAGTACTGCTTTTCTTTAAGCAAACCTTTAACAAAGCTTAAGGACCCCCATTTTTCAGCTCAGCAATAAACTGATAATCAAGCTAAAGAATTGCAAATGCCCACAAAGCAAACTGCCAGAAAGCTCAAATACAGGCTATTTAGACTGACCACACATACCAATTTAAGGTTTCTGCCTTTGCATTTTTTACTCTACATCTTTTTCAAGTAAAATGAAAGACGAATTCTCATTTTGTCTTGAACTACCACACACTACCCCAAGAACCAAAAAGTAATTCTGCTTTTATAAGCGGTTGAATAGGTACATCCACCACTTGTTTAAAAGTGGCTTTTGAAAAAGGTCAGGGAAATTTCATGAGTAATTTTCACATTTCAGAAGCCAAATAGCATGTAATAAATACTGCATCAACATCCAACTAAGAGGTGCTGAAAACCTCATCTTTGAGGTACATAAAACAGTATAGATGGTCCTTTATCTCTTCACAAAACAAGACCAAGAAATACAGTCCATCCCTAAGGCTACCCAAAATCCACATTTAACTGCTGGGTTCTACACAGCTTCATCTGTGAATTTCAATGCAAATTCTTTAATCACCTCATCTGCACATACACACAGATCTGATCTCCAAAAACCAGCTGGGATTTGCTAGCCATGAAGGAAGTCTGAAATTCCATACCTCAAACTGTTTGCTCCATGCATTTCCTCAGGTTGGGAAAAAAAGGTAATAGTTATGCCAGAAGAAGGTTTTAAATCATCTGTGCAAGGCAAAATATATTGCCATTGCAGTGCTGAGGACCAAATAAAACTCTTCATGTGTAAAAGAAGCCTTTCTGCTTTAGGAGATGAGGAATGGACACTCCAGGGGGGAAAAAAAAAAAAAGCCAACACAACACTACTTACCATGTTTCATTAACCCTAATTATTGGTTACAGTAAAGATCAAAGTAGTGGCTCTATACAGGTATTATGTCAGAAAGGAGAGACCTGCGTTAGCACATTCAGGTTGTTCATTCATAGACATTCAGACTCCGAGAAACTATTTGCTCATGCTTGTACAATCATACCATTATGGCATTTTTTCCACTCCTTTGACCTGTTCCAATGTGGTCTCAAGCTGGCAATCCAGCCCCAACTGCAACAAAGTCTGAACTAGTTCTGGGCATACAATTCCTCCTCCCTTCAAGGAGCGCAAAGGACACCATTTACCAGAGAAACGTGATAACTGAGGACAAGAGTGTGTGCAACACAAAAATCCTGACAGGCAGAATGGAAGTCCAAGTTGGCTGGAGCACAGACACAAAAGATAATGACAAAAATAGGAGAAATTTCTCCACTGACATGTATTTTTGGAACACACATTATAGGAAAATTGTGCCTAGCAGGTTAACAAGTTTCGGAATGAGATAATAAAAGTTCTGGTTTTCAATGTTCTCAGTTTGCATACATTATAAACACAGCAGATTACTTCTGGAAAGTAAGATTTACTAGATTAGTGTTAATCTGGAATTTTGTAACTGGACACTCTTGCAGGTGTGAATGATCCCCATTCACACCTGCTACCTAGCAAGACAACAAAAAAAGCAAACTCAAATTATCCTGCAAACATCGGTATTGCTATTAAGACCTACAGCTGAAAAACACACTGGAGGAAAGCAAGTACTGAAACATTGTTCTGGTTTTGAATATACGCTGGAAGAACTGAAACATCTCAGAAACATTTGCACCTCAGCAAAATCATCTGAAATGGAGGAATCAATAGATTATTCAGAATCAGAACATTACACTGAAAGCTTATAAAACAACTAATCTATGCAGCGTCAGGAAAAGTTTGGTGAACACTATAAAGATAGGTAACAAGTGGTTAAAAAAACCAAACCAAAATAGAAGAGGCTATTTGCTTCCTCAATATTTTTGGAGAGCAAATTCAAATTAACAAGTTCTTGCTATGTTCTGTGGTAAAATATCTTGAGCATCTTTGAATGCCGTTTTTCTTGGGGTTTTTTGTTTTCAAAAGGCCTGAATAAACTGATTTGCATTAATTGGACAAACAGAATGCCAGTTACAGCACGTTGGGAATAGAGCAGAACTGAAATTTTACTTTGCCAACCTGAACTGCATGGCAATGACTAAACCATGCCATTCAAGAGAGGAAGTGTTGCTAAGAAGCCCCTGGGGAAAAAAAAAAGGGGGGGGGGGGGGGGGGGGGGAGGGTTAGGGACAACGACACAAAATAACAAACAAACAAACAAAAAAGCAAAATAATCTGGGATCTGGAGAGATAAGCATGTGCTTGGTTGGCATGCAGACATCAGCAAAGCCATAGGAAAAAAAAACACTGTTCCAGAGGGTGGCTCTTGCATTAGCAGTAAACAAACTAAGTAAAAAAGCCTTCCTAGAAAAGTTAATTCTACTAGAATAAACAATGAAACAATGAGCCGTTATTAGGAACATGGAAGAGTGCTTTGGTCTGTTTGCCTTTCCAAGTAATGGCGCAGGGCAGGGGGACACGGGCAGCCGAGATGGGGAAGGAAACCTGTGAACTTGGAACAGGCTGTTACATCTAAGCAGTAAGGCCATGCACTAAACATGGTAGTCCCAACCAGTGTGTTCAGTAATGACAATAGTGAGTCTAAGCACAGTTCTGATATTTAGCTAAAAAAAGCCATCAGATTTTTTTAAAAGGAGTGTGGTATTACACAAAGTGTGTCCCCGTTTGTTGTAGTGGTGGTGGTAGTGTTTTTTCTTCCCAACAGCAATCTAAAGCATGAACTTCCTCCAGCCATGTAAACCAGCCATTTATATACCCAAAAGAAGAGCATTTCTTCTGTCTTTAGGAAATTTACATATGAAAGAGCAGTAAATAGAAGCCCGTCACCTGTAAAATTTGTCTCCATAGAGCTGCCCTTGTTTCTAACAACCTGGATAAGAAAAACAACAAAATCACCCTACCAGCACATGCTTGGCTGATGTAATAAATTTCCTCTCTCTGCTACTATCTAGTCAGAAAGTGTGCAACACAAACAGCAGCGTATCAGCATTAAAATCAGCTTAAACCCTGGGCACAAATGCTTGTTTATTTCTGAAGCAATAGGAAGTAAATAAGGGTGAATGATCACAACCTCTTAAGTTACATGTTCATAGTATTCCTAAGTGCAAAACAAAACAAAACAGCCCAAGACCTTATAATTAGTAATTCAGACCAGAGATGTACAGAAAAGCAGTAGAAATACTTGCATACCCATCACTACTGCCTTTTAGACAATAACGGACCTCTTCCAACTATGGCATTATTCCACTGTGTGTTTGCACCCAACAGGAAGCTGCTGAACTCGACCAACCCCTACACATTGCCAGGCAAAGGCCCCTCTATAAACACTGTGGGGAAGCTGGGCATTTAATAGACTACTCTTGAACTGACTTTTCTTAGATGGGGTTCCCCTACACTGAAACTAGGATGGTCCAAAGACATCCACTGAGCTCCACTGGAACCACGTGCTGCATACCATCATAGAATCATTTAGGTTGGAAAAGACCTTTAAGATCATTGAGTCCAACCATTAACCTAACACTGCCAAGTCCACCACTAAGCCACATCCCTAAGTGCCACATCTACGTGTCTTTTTAATACCTCCAAGGATGGTGACTCAACCACTTCCCCGGGCAGCCTCTGCCAATGCTTGATAACCCTTTTCAGTGAAGAAATTTTTCCTAATATCCAATCTAAACCTCCCCTGGTGCAACTTGAAGCCATTTCCTCTCGACCTATCACTTGTTACTTGGGAGAAGAGGCCAACACCCACCTTGCTAGAACCTCCTTTCAGGTAGTTGTAGAGAGCGATAAGGTCTCCCCTGAGCCTCCTTTTCTCCAGGCTAAACGACCCCAGTTACCTCAGCTGCTCCTCATAAGACTTGTGCTCTAGACCCTTCACCAGCTTCATTGCTCCAGCAGACACATTGCCACTCGGAAATATTCCTATGTTTCATGTAACTAAGCAAGTATTTTAACAATGGGGAAAAGGCACTGTCTTTGCTCCTCACCTTCCCTCTCTCCTCCTCCTCCCCCACCCCTTCTCTGTTGGGTGGCAGATCCTCTGGGGATGATAGTCACAAATTGCAGATTAAAGCAATTTGATCCTTCTCAGTCTCATCTTCAGCCTTCAAACAGCACATTGTGCCCTGAGGACTTCAGGCAGAGCTTGGGCTTCACCTTGGGCTCCCAGCCCTGGCTTTGGAAACAGCCTCCCCACACTGCACATGGAGACGCTTCTCAGGAGCCTCACACAGAGTGAAGAATAAAGACAAAATAGCTGATTATGAATCTTTCCTTACAGAAAACAGCTCTAGCTCCCCGCTAACACGCAAGAGACATTGCTGCTCCCAGATGGCCAGGGAGAGTCTGTCAGGAGGGCTACCAGTCTTGCAGAGGAAGACTGGGACAGAACCAAGGCAGGATATAGCTCTTCTGATTTAGAAGTACTCCATCAGAGCCACAAGATTTCCATCCCCCAGCAGTGAACCTGTCAGAGAAAGGATTAAACAGAAAAAAAAGGGGAGGAAAAAAAAAAAAACAATCCACAAAACCCACACAAAACCCACCCCACGCCAAACCAACCCCAAACCAAAAACACACAAACACAAACCTACAAAGCAGACTAAAACTGTGGACTTTTAAAGCAATATTAACTGCTCAAGTGAACGCATTCTTCCAGTTCTCCCCAGTTATTCAATCAAGTATTTAGCACGGCTGAAAATTTTTTTCTGGTGTTTACCAGCACACTTATTACATGAGCAGAGTGGGTGTAGATATTCTGGGACATTGAAGTTGGTGTCTCTCATACAGGGACAAAACTGCAACATTTTCAAAAATCCATGCTTATTTAGCTTACTTTTTATTGCCAGTAATGGGGTTGGTGTGTGTATTATTTACTATAACTGCTTTCAAAACTATTTTTGTTTTCTTCTCCGTTACTCACATTCTACTCCTGCTTGGCAATGACGACAACATGGAAGTTATATTTCACAGTGAATAAATGCTTTCTCGACAAAAGTTTATGCAATATACTGCAAGATTAAATAGGACAGCTAGAAATCCCTAAAAAGTGAGCTTCTCTTACTTGAAGAGGAAAAAATATGAAGCCTATATGGCACTCAGACAGGCAGATTACTATTTTAATATGATGGGTTCTTCTCCAACTTTGTTATATTAGACAATGTTCTTAGAAATGCAAGTCGATAACAAGCTTGCTTCACAGCAGAACTACTGCACTTGAGAACAGGCTCATACTGGCTGTATTTTGAAACCTATGGACATGACAAACTGAAATAAATTATTTTATTCCTTAGGTGGAATGACAAATGTAATCTACCTATTTTCCACTTATTTCTGTACAGCCAACATCCTAAACACAGAAAATTATTACTTACAGTATTCGAAATATCTCTATATTTTGACTAAATCTCAGCTTGTCGTTTGGTTCAGTTTCTCTTTATAACAGCAAGTACAACTCCAGAAGAGTCTGACAACAAGAACAACAACTTCACACAAGCTAGTCATGTAATTAATTGTTAGTCTAGGGCAGGGGGGAAGAACCATGCAAAGAAATACCAGTAGTTTGTATTCATTTAGGTCTCATCCTACCTCGAATTCTTGAAGTTCAGTGCAAGCATCTTAGTTTTCAAATCCTCTCCTTGTAAGATATTACTAATAGGAGATGGCAAGTTCCTCTGCCTACAAGCCACTGCCAGCCCATCCTTAGTAAACATCCTCCCGGCAGTCAGGCGGACCGCCGGAGCTTTGCGCCGCCATCCCCCAGCGTCGGCTGTACCAGTGCCCAGGCTGGCTGGTCTGATTGTGGAGCGCAGCTGGTCGCTCCCGGCGAGCATGGGGATGTGAGAAAGGGAAGATGAGAAAGGGAAGAACTGCAAAGCTGAAGGGAATGGATTCCTCCTCCTGCCTTACAACGCCAGGCCACAGTATCTGATATAGCTGCTTTAGAAAAATAAACCAAAATCACACAAGCAGCAGAATGAGACGAAAAACTGGATGCTCAAGTAAAAAGACACCTGGTCTGCAATACAATCACTGCAAATGAGAATGACGTATCACAGCTTACAAATGAATTTGTAAGATGACATTCTTCCTGCTTTTCTTCTCATAGAAAAGTAAATTTGTTTAAACTTCAGTTACAATAGAACTAATTAGTCTGGAAAAATAAAAGGAGTACAAGAGACTTCTTACCAGAATCCAGATCAGGTGCAACGTGGGCTTTCCTAACTAACTTTTCTGCATCTTTTTTTTTTTTCTTTTCTTTTTTTAAACAGTGTTTACTATTCTAGCTTGCAATGCTATTTTCATGCACAGCACCATACAATATAGAACAGCTGGTTTGGATCAACACTGCCAGGTGTTTTGTTTTAATAACAACAACTATTCAGAAGTGGTAGGATTTCCCAAGGAAATCTATTATCAATAACTGGTTACTCACATGTTATGTCTTGCCACTGTACTAGCCCTTTTCTCCAGTAATAACGAAAGGTACAGAAAAGAAATTAGGATTGAAGCTGCATCTCTCTGAAAAAAATTCTCCCAGTGCCACAGAAGGATGCTGAAATGACTACAGTGGTCACTGCTTTTTAACTAAATTTATCCCAGAAAAGCACCTGAACATCCACACAGTAAAAGCACAACTACTGAAGCAGAGTTTATTCCCATTCTTGCCTTGGATTGATCTACACATACACACAATACACACTCCAGGAAACATCCTTCCTTGCTGGAGGAAAAAACAATATCAGCAATGACAAGCAAAAAAAAAAAACCACCAGTAATTGTGTATCAAATGTGTTGCAATGTCATTTACAGCTACAGAAATCACTTACCAGTTATTTATTACAAGTCCTAGCTTCTGCAGTGCATCTGTGAAAGTGTATGGACTCACCTGGACACCCTGCAGAGTGCTTGGCCATTTCTAGATGCAAAGAACCTGGGGACAGAACTTGCTCTCCACAAGCGAGAGGACATGACTTTTTCTACACTATCCCTTGTCTCTAGTTTTGCATCCCTACTGCTTTGACAGTAAGCAGTGCACAAAATGAGGATAACTACTCTTGTTTATTTTTAAGACAAACACAATGCAATCAAATAAGTGAAACCCAGCAATATGTTGCCAAAAAAAAACACATTAAAAAAATTAGGTAAGTGCTCAATGCTAGGATTTAATTGCAACAAGAGTACCACAGCAAAGGCTTCTTCTCTTATATGTCCATATATTCCTTTACATTTTTACCATACGTTCCTTTCTTTAATTTGATTTCACTTCTCTGTCAGAATTTGCAGATGTTCCCTCAAGTATGCACTCCAGGTTGCTCAATCTGGGAACAAGGAGTGAGAGAAAAAGGAAGGTGTTTGGGCTTTTTACATCAACTTATTTGATAATAGCTGTTATTTGAACAAAAAAAAAGATGCTCTAAAAGCTGAGTGATTTACACAGAGCTCAGAGGGGTAGCAATATTCAGGTACTTGAAGTAAAGGGATTTATTCAAGCACTGTTACGTACTACATAAAATGCATACAGACACACACATTCCCACAACCCATCTGGATAACAACAGCCTTCAGCACAAGAGTGTATCCTGCACGCTGAAAAGTAACCACACAGTCACAGTACCAACTTCACTCTTGTTACCAAGTTCAAGAGATGGCATAATTCAAAAGATTGGCTGGTTCAAGACTGACAAATTGCACAGAAGCAACAAAGTTGATTTACTAGCAAAGATGCGCTTTGCTGTAAGGTACGGGGCCTTTCACAGTAACTCTACATTCCGTATTAGAGAAAGCATTTGTGCAAGGCTTCCGTATTAGAGGACTAAATAGAAGATGTAGTAAGATATCCATCACTACCACAGGAAAAGGTTTCATTGTCCTGAACCACCAAGCAAAGTAGAGTGTAGTAGCCTCTCACTAGCACTTCTCTCATGCAGGTATTACAGGGGTGACTTTTTTGTCTTCTTTTTTTTTTTCTTAGCAACACTGAAGAGTAAACAGTATTTCTAACAAACTCTTGCGGCAATACAGCCAGATGGCAGCCCACTTCTCCACTGTAATAAAAGTTACTTATAAAAAGTGTTACTTATCAAAGTTTCGTCTTCCAGCACTTTGAACAGTTATTCCTGCATCTACAGGAACATGCCTTTGAGATTTCTCCTGGGGCAGCTTTTGAAGTTCTAATCAAACAAGAGAGAGCTCTAAAACTAGGTTTACTGTGTCTCCAGCTTGTTTCAGTTCATGGGACCTAGAGTCTTTCCAAGGGACTGCCTAAGGCTTGCCTTTCACAGGCTATCACTTATCAGTAGTAGCTCTTCCAACACCCTTTATTTGGGACATAAGATGGGGCACAAAACATTCACAGCATTCTTGCTATTCCAATTACGCCACTGGTGCACCAGGTCTCTGCTGCTAAAGTGTATCTATTATCAACTTAATTTGTAGTTTTGCTAGAAAAACATTTGCTAGGATACCAAAGAGCGGGAGCCATACTCCAAGAAGTCAGGAAAACAGCAGTAGGGATTACAGAAGCAGAGAGCAGCTCTCCACGGAATTAACCTCAACAGAGATAATTTTTCCTCTCACTACGCTTCACATCCATGAGAGACTATGGCATCAGCAATAGACAGGAACATGTCAAAGGGAGTTTCAGGTATTAATCTATCGCTAACAAAAATAACTGGGAATACCAGTGTGAAATATTGGTGCTACCTCTAAGGAAGCCAGCAAATCCATCTTTCAAGATAACCTGACAAACTATGGGAAGCGCACTGTGTATGCAAAAGCATGGCACGCAAACTTCCCTTTCTATAATGGGGAGCTTAAAACAAAGCAGTATGTCAGACTTCTCTAACACTATCCCAGATGACAATTATTCCCGCATTTCATATCTTATTCTACAAAAGCTCTTAAAAAGTATGGTCACTCCTCCCTACTTGTACAACTACTACAAATAAACAAACATTAGGACAAAGTCCTGCAAGGAAAAAGGCTTGAGGTGCTGAGAGAAGCACTGATAACTCCTCCAGCAACCTAGCAAAAAGGACACAGAAGTTATTTTTCCCTCATGTACATCTTCAACAGGCCAAACAATAACCCACATCATGAACACCTCAAGCACTGCTTCTCCGTGCCCCACTACCCCTCCATCCTTCCTGAACCTCAAACAGCCACTCAGCAGCACATGTTTTGGACTGTGCACACAGAATAGCAGAAAGAGAAGGGGGCTGCAGGAGCAGCCTGCTTTCAGAGTCCAGACAAGCTGGTTTACCTGCATTACAGAGACCAAACAGAAGGAAGGCAGCCCTAGTGTTAGCTGCCTACCTGGATCTGTTGCTATGCCATCTGTGGAAAAGCAGGGAGGTGGCAGTGCTAGAAGCCTGCAAGAGCAGCTGCCTACTCCACAGTGCCTAACCTTCTGCTCCCCACCAGCACAAGAGAAAAATCCTGGGACTTTCGAAGTGTGTTGCTAACCTTCCACATGTGTAACTCAGCGGTGTCCCAAGACCTCAAATCCAGATACACCATTTTTTAAGGTAACAACCACTTCCATTCAAGTACAAGTTTTCAGTGCTGTGATTTTAATAAAGGATAGAAAAGTACCACAAACAAAAGAGAGTGTTGGAAGAGGCCATCCAACTCAGTAAGCTCAATATACTTAGGTTATATACACTGACTAAGTTATTGTGGTATAACAAATAAACATTGGGTGAGTCACATCAAACAAACACACACAAACACTTAGCCTACCCCAGTTACAAAGACAAACACCTTAATATAAACCCTTTGTGGTATCCATACCATCTGCTCCCAAACTGAAATCATCTGCACATTTTGTAATTAGACCCTACTCGATCATCTAAATCATGGATGCCATTATTGACAAATCCAGGCATGGCAAGCTAGTAAGGAAGCCTACTTCAAATGCCTTTCCAGGTGATCCTGAATCCCTGTTAACTGCTCCACTGAACCATTTTCAATAAATTTTGGTCCTGCAGTACAGTGATTCAAGAAAGATCCCATTTAAAAAAAAAAAAAAACCAAACAAACACCATACTACATGTATTGCATTCAAAATAACATCCTTCAAAACCTTATACACTTCAAGTTGTATCACTTCTATCCCTTCCCTCCCTTATGAAGTAATCCAATTCATCTGTCAAGGAAGCAAAATAATCAGCTCGATATAATTTTCTCCCTGACAAATTCATGTTGGTTGGCTGTCTTCCCTTATCTCATTATCTTCTACGTGTTTATAAACTGCATCATGACTTTTACTATTACCCATGTAGCTGCAGGTAAGTCATGCCACAGCTGGAAAGAAACTCAACACAGCCCCACAGAGAGCCTGACTGAATCAAACAGCAGGCTCAGGTCTGAAAGGAATATAACAGCAGCAGCACTAAACCCAAGCTAATAAGCTCTGCCAGTTCTTGCATGTCCTCAGAACTGGAAGAACAGGATGCATAAAGTGCCAAGGAAGTATTTCCTACATAAGTATCTGAATAGTAGATCATGATACTAAAACAGGCTTCACAGACTCACTAAACAGTCTACATTGAACAGCCTGCTTGAAACTAACTGCTTTTACCAAGTCAAGAGGGAGACTAATGAGAGAGGAGATGAGCCTTTTATCTTGTTTTATTCTCCATAAAGCAGAATATATTTATAAAAATTAAAATCTAAACACAATAGGTTGAAGGGAGCAAGGTACTTTCTATGGAAGTTAAAAAAGACATATTCCTATCAGACCCCCATGTGGACAGATTTCCCCCCCCCCCCCCGGTAGCGAATAAAACATTGCAGACTAAAGAAGCAGCACAGAGCTAGAATGAAAGCACTGATATTGGAATGCAGGATTTCACATGGAAGGATGCATTTTGGGGTTTTTGTTCTTCTGTGTGCTTTTCTTAAATTAGAAGTGATACCTCACCTTGAACATTTTACAACTCTCAGTTTTATAGCAGGTAAGATAAAGATGGTGAGAACAGATGAGTAAAGCTGTCCATGAGAAATGGCACCACTTACAAGAATAGTTGTTAAGCTCCACATGCCTCAAAGAGCGACACCAGCTAGCATTTCCTTCTACTAACGGGTCTTTTTCCACTGGGTCACCTCTGCACTTTCTGTGTCTATGATGTGCTGCAGCATTTCTTCCACTGTGTTTTTTTTCTTCTTGTTCCAAAAGGGTCTACATGTTAAAGGGTATCCTACCAAACATTGGACATTACTTTTTAGTAGCCACACCGCACACATCTATGCCTTTTAAGTAAGCTAACAAAGTTTAGAACTCCTTTACAGTAACCAGACAGGTGTAATAGGTTTTAACTCAACTGCTCCTATGGAAATTCAATTCTTTGCTTGGGAGCACTTCAACATGCCTACCTCTTCCCCTGCCCCCCGCAGCTTTGTCAAATTTTACTTACTACATTCGTTTCTCACCAGCAAAACAAAACATTACCGAATTTGACAGTTATACAAGCTTTTTTGACTTCACTAGTTAATAAGAAATCCATCAGGTGATAAATCCACTTAATCTTCTTTAGCTTTACACAAAATACAAAAGTAAACTAGATTGAATATTCTACTTGCAAGAGGAAGCCTCTTGTAGGCTGTAATATTTGTAGCAGGACTTTGTAGCTCTTGGGCAAAATACTCACAGCAAGCAGTCTATCCAGCTTGTACATAATCCAAAGAAACTAGGATATAAAACCAAAATACAAGTCACTCGAGGCAAATGTAGAGATACTATTACCCTTGTGTGGATAGATTAGACCTCTGCCAGCCTGTCATTCTACTGAAGAGGAGGAGTATTCTTCTCTCAAAGTAAAAATGAGAGACTTGAAAAACTCAAAAAATAATCATGTATTATGATCTCATGTATTATGATTATTCTCACCTTTTTTTTTTTTAAGCCTATCAATTAAAAACTCAAAGTTTAACACAGTTTGATTCCGAGCATGCATTGCACCACACAACTTTCTCTGACCACCCAGCTATGTATTTCTGCAGCATCTACACAGATAAACAAAACCCTAAATTTTGTTTGGGTAGAGCAATTATAAACTGATAGTGTTCTGACAGTGCCCGAATTAACTCTCTTTCTGTGACAGGCAAATGAACTGGTTCACACAAGATTTATTGAAGAGTGTGCCAATTACAAATCAAAAGGCAATTTTTACAAAAGCTCTTAAGCACCCACGTCACTAACCTCTACAGCATTCCTGGGATCAGAGCAAACAGCTTCAAGAGAACAGGGCCCATTCCTTTCCGAGGTTTTTCTTCAACACCAAAGCTGTTCTTTCACTAGGTAAAGTAAAAGGGAAAAAGGTTAGAATATAAATGTGACAATAAAGTCACAGAGCTTTGCCACTTTGAAATGGAAGAGCAGTCACTTCTATGACAAGTGGACTTTCATAAACCTAAGAAATCTTTTAAATACCTCCTGGAAAAGGAGCTGTAGCAAACTAGAAACTGACACACAGCATTAAGCTTAAACAAGCATTGTCTTCCCAATTAAATGATACTCACTGAGAGCACATGAACTGCTAAAAGAGTTACTATAAAGTGCAAGCCCAGTAATTAATGCACTGACACCCTATGATCAGCAAGAGCATCCCTCTGAGGAACTAAGTGATTTCTCACTATTACAGCAGGAAAATAAGAACTAAGCTGCACTGACCCCAACCCAGCTGAGCAACTGTGAAGCTACTAAATGCACCTAGCTTTCCCTGGCCTCTCCCCTAGTTCTTCTGCCTCTTTTTTCAGAGTTATAAAATGCTTATCTTAGAATTTGCAAGTGGACACACATAAGCCAATAAGGGGCACAGAGTCTGAGCTTACTTCAGCATGACTCCATGAAGCCATCATGACGAGATTCACCAGCTAACCCAAGGCAGGTGGCAGAGGCAGCAAAACCAGCACTATCCACTGTTGGGCCTGGCAAACAAGTACATACCGTGGTGAAATGCTGCACCTTGCTTAATTAGCCATGAGATGGCAGACCATTATTTTACCTCTGATTCCCAGTCAGCCCCATTCCACACTAGTAGTTCAGGTGTTCCTACACTACGGTGCCCTACACAGTACAGGCATACCTAAAGCAACTGGGAAACCTTTATAATACAATCCACATCGTTTGTTGTTTTGGGGTTTTTTTTTGTTTTCTTTTTGTTTTTTTTATTAAAAGGAGCAGGGATGATTTGGGCTGGGGGGAGGGGGGAATTGACACAGGTCAAAAAAAGCAGCACAGTATCAGGTACCAAAGAAAGGCTTTCTGAGAGAGATGGCACAAATGCAACAAACTTGCTCAGAGATGTTGCAGCGCTTAATAACACAAAAACATTTTGTTACAATGTTGTTGTATGCACTAAAAACTTAAGTAACTTGCTGGCAAATGCAAGGGCTCAGCATTAAAGGCTAAAGCAAGAAGTTCTCTTCTAACTCCATCCTCCTTGACCATAAAATCCTCTGCTACTCCTAGGACAGGGAAGGGAAGTCATTTAACCAAATATGCCATTTGAGACTCTCGAGAGTTTTTAAACTGTGTTTATTTTGTTGTAAGACTAAGGGCCCTTGCTTGTTCAGTGAGGCCTGCTTTTAGAAAGAACACTCCTATTTTAATCTAGGAAATTAGAAAAGGCATCTGAGCAACAAACTAGAAACATATACCAACACCCCCAAGTACACAGGACAATGGGCTAACGAGTTCGATTTCCAGCGGGATCCATCCACTCGGGCACTTCATGCGCTCACCCCACTACTATTCTCAATAGTATCTTTGCTACTTTAACTCACCTACTGCTCCTACCCACAGGCCACATGGCATCCTCTTACAATTATCTTCTCAGGAAATTAGCTCCAGCAACCCACCTGCAGTGCTCACCGTAACCAAAATAGATAGACCACCAGATAACCCTAGAATCCAGCCTCACACGTGTCGCTGCATCTATGCCAATGATTTACGCAGTATCTCAGATGCTTCTTTGCCAGTGTGAAAGTCCAGTTCATACCAGGCCTGGGCGACATACTGCAGGCCTGTGCTGCCATGCAGAATCATCAAGCCCAGAGAACCACCCTACAGTATTCTCACCTTGTTCAACACAATGTGCCTGTGGAAAGCCTTCACCCTCCGCTTCTATCCATCTCATCTCCCCTCACAGTCATTTCATCGTCATGCAATGGTTCATGAGGAAAAATAAGGAATGGGCAGCTGGTACCAAATACTGCGTGTGTGCACAGCGTGTAAAACAGTAGAAACTGCACTGCAAAAACTCAGAAATGCAAGAAGTAGGGTGAGCACTTTTATTTTTACCTCTACAGAAGCACGTAAATTTTAAAACTAAGGATAAACAAATGGTCCTTTTGTCATAGGAACAGTTACCGAGACTAGCTTGGCAGTAAACCTCAACACAAATAGGGAATTGTAGTTTCCGCTACCTCCAACTGCATTTCACTCTATTAAGACTTTATTATAGCACCAACAACCTCTCAGATTCAAAACGATATATTTTTATTTTTAAATACAGACAACACAAGTCTCAGGTATGGGCTCCAAATCAGATCAGACTCCGATTAAGCCAAACTTAATTAACACTTACTATATTTGCAAAGCTCAAATGACCAGTTACACTACAAATACTCAAAACCCACAAGCTTACTTGAGCAGAAAGCAAAGGGTAGTATCAGCATCTTCTCCAGCTAAAATTGTAAAAAACACCATTAGGAAGCGAAACCCCAAAGACAGCTTGCAACCCTCTTTCATATGTGTTATTTACTTGGTCTAACAGAAACTAGGTGCACTAAAAAGAATGCATGTTGTGGGAGCACCAAGGAACCATGCCTCCAACCAGGTCTTTCGACACCTGAACCATCTAGTTCATCTATATTCCCGCAGCACACTTGGAATGCCTTGTCTCTAAGTCTTGATTCCCTTACATTTATCCTACTTCCATATTTCAAATTTGTTAGGGTCACAATGGCTTGAGAAATACTTCATCAAAAAGCATGTGCACAAAACAAGTTGGTTTGACTTGCAGTCTCCCTCATGGGGGGCAGGAGGTGCTGTTTAAACATAGTTAACAAGAACTAAATGCCTGCCTTGGTGCCAAAAATAAACCGCTCCTACTTCACTTACATCAACCAATCTTTAGTATTGCCCAAGCTTAAATTCTCCCTGTGGTCATCAGCTGAGTTACCAAAAGTGGCTGCAAAGCCAATAGCACACCCCATTTATACTACAGCAATGACAAAAAGGAAGACATTTTCAACCTTGAATATCCCAAAAGACGGACACCCTCCAAAGAAATATAACTAAACTAAGTAATAAAATAGCTTAGGTTTGAACCCACTGGTCACAAACAGCACAACTCTGGAAGCACCCAAGACCGTTCAAGTGATGCCAGTCTCCTTGCATACCCCAGCCTAGCGAAGGCTCAGAAGCGCCCCAAGCAGAAATGGCAGCTACTGTATGCCCTCCAACTACACTATGCTCAGACAAAAACCCTGCTGCAAGTTCTGAGAATGGAGAACCCTTTCTGGTCAGTGACAAAGGGGTGGCATAGCTTGGTTACTTCCCGCTTAATCAAGTCTCCGCTGTAAAGGAGAAATGCCTCTGGGAAATACAGTGGCATGTTAAAACACTGAAAACAAAACCCTTCTTCTTTGCGCTTGAGGAAAGGATCTATGTTTTCCAAACAATCAAGACTCAAATTTACCTTTCCTAGAAGACTTCTTAGGGCATTCAACCTCTCTGCATCCGAGCTAGGTTCCTGACTCTCTGCAGGGACAGTGGCCCTCCTGGTGGCCTGTGGGCACATAAGGGACTCCATGGCTGCACTGCCTACAGCCTTCCTTACCCATCTCTGTCCACTGGAAGGGTGCAGAAAGGAATACAAGTTCACCCTGAATCAGACTGCACCTTTCCAGACACGCAGTGAGAAGACATGCGGCACCTTGCTCTCTAGCTAATGGCTTTCCCATTTGCAGATCCCACATTATCCAGAGGCTGCTGAAACCCATAATGGAATAGAAGCATAGCAAAGAACCAAACTGCCCATTTAGTATTAGGTGTATTCTCATGACCACTTCAAAAGCATATCAAGTGGCAATTACCTCATGAAAAAGTAAATTGCAAGCCACAAATATAATAAAGAGTTGCCATGTTTCCACTTGCTGTGCAAAACAAATACCTTCATGATTTCTCATCCACCAGAATACATCTGCCCTGATGTACATACAGGCAGCGTGTGATTCAGCAGACGCCAGCACAACTGCAAAGCCGTGCTGCTGGCTGCCAGCTCTGAGTCACTTCATTTTCATGACCCACCACTGAACTCTGGCAGCAGCCACATCTATTATTTTCCAGAAATCAAGTGTCATTCAGAAAACAAGTTTCAGTCACCAAAAACACCCCCACCCATGGCTTACATAAAACTCCCTGCTGCACTGAAGGGCTTCCTTTGGTTCAAAGAGTTAGAACATGTCATTTGCAACTATTTTTTCAAAACACAGTATTAGAGTGGCCCACTTGAGCATGACCAATAAAAACATAAGCAACACTTCACAGCAGTTACGATCAAGTGTAACAGACATTTTCTTTTTCAGACAAGTCCCAATCATCTACAGGCATTTCTTGAAGAGTTTATTTATGTAGCTCGCATAATTACATAAGAAATATTTTTCCATCAGATGAATAAAAGCTTTTGGGTTTTTTAACTACACAATACATTGGATCAGCATATATTTTATAATAAATACACTTTTTTTTATTATAAACATCTTTTTGTTAAGATAAAGGATATAGTCAACTGAACTTTGACTACTGCTTATCCAAACACTCTTGTTCAGAATTGATGCTGATAAGTTTAAATCAATTTCTAATAATATGTACGTATGATTTGAATAATTTCTCTTAGATGCCATTACTTCTTTGTCCTTGTCATTTAAATAATTTACTTGCTGTAACATAAAACATTTGAACTCCTGCATCCCACTAGGTATTCCACCAGGAGTTTTAGTTAGGTCTCTATTTTTATTTCAACTGAATATCTCAGTACTCCTAGGCACTGTTTCTGGAGTTTAACAAATCAAATAGAATTCAACTGCTGCCCTCACCAGACATCCCACAAAAAGTGCTGAATAACAAATCTCAGCAATCACAAACTACTTGGTTCTTGCAAAGAAGCAAACTGATAAAGTAACATGATAAAATCTGCTTTTTTGTACATCTCATTTGTGAAAAAGAAATGCAAGTGTTATGCAGACTTCTAACTTAGCTGCGTTCCCCTCACTTAAGATATTTTACAGTATTCCTCTGTGGATAAACTATGTTTATCAAGTTTACACATACCATACTGGTGCCATCAGAATATTAAAAAAAAAAGAAAAACGTAAAACAGCATCAGGTTTCTTCTGTGCTACACACCACAGGTATTAAACAGAAACCTATTCAGACCTAACCAGCCATTTTCCTACCTGTTTCCATGTTTTGCAAAGTTAAAAAACTCACTTACATTTTATATCAGAGAGAAGTTGAGGAAGACATCACATACAAACAAAATGCACATCAGTGGGAGCTGAACAAGGCATTGATGTTGAAGCCCAAACCAGTTGTGGCTAGGAATTACAAACTGAGTGCTCGTACTTACTCCATGTCTGATAGAGATAAAATCCTGCTTCTAACTGAAAGAAATCAAAGGGATCATAAACATTATGTGACCCAAGTCCAATTTCTGCCTTTTCTAGTACAGATGTGTGCTTAGCACACATTCTCTAAATCACTGGTGCACTTTCAGGTGCACTGCAAGGGACATGAAGACAAAGCACATCTTTAGCCAGATAAAGCAAGAGGTCAGGACCATATATTGCCAGCAGGAGCCGATATCTGAATTCACACTGTCTACAATGATGAGAAATAAGTTAGGTTACAATATATTTCTGCTGTACATAGAATTTGAGAGAAGGAATACAAATGTGGGCAATACACTGTCTAAGTACCTCTAACTATTTTAACAGCAGGATCAGGCTGAAAGAACCAGACGCTTCCCTTTGACAAAGAAAAGACCTTAAATGCCCACAGAAGGGTCAGCCTCATTTGTAAAAAAACAAACAAACACAAAAAAAAACCCCAAGCCCACCAAAAAAACCCCACAAAAACCCACACCCACCAAAAAGCAAAAAACAGGTAGAGCACTTCAGTTTCTGGCTCCCTCCAAAGCCCTCTTTCTTTACTGTTCCTTATTCACTACTTCTGCTAAACCAAGCTCTAGCATTGTAAACCTGAATGAAGGGACAAGTAAAGCTACCACATCTGTTTTCTTCAATAAAGTTCACAACTCCAGCAACCTGGGTACTTTCTTCTCCTCACAAGTATTACTGGATTCTTTTGCTTTTTGTTTTTAAATCCAACTGTTGGCATTCTTGTCATACTTCCAAATGAACACATACTTTCAAGCAAAGACTCCATTAACCTCCTCATGCTCAAGAAAGATCAAGAAGGAAATGCATTAAGGCACACACTTCACCTTCTCATAGATCAACCCCAGAGGTTCACAGTAGAAAACAGCAAAAATGACACACAGAAGTCTACCGACACTTGTCACCACAGATGGTTTAAAAAATTTTCAGCAACTATTACTCCATCCATCTTCAACTTAAAACAGAATATGACCATCCATAACTCAGTGTTCTTGCTGTCCCCAAGAGCAAGTGTAACACAGCTTGGAAAGCAAGCAACACCAGAAAGATGATACCAGCTGAGGGTATGGGGCAGGGAGGAAACACCACCACACCTTAAACACAACTTTCTGGGGGTGTAGGGGGCAGATCTTACATGCAGTGATCTAAATTACAAATGTCTCTGCTTTATGACTATTTAAGAAAGCATGATTCAGGGCACAAAATTCCGCACAGATGATGTCCTGTCTCCAAGCTCCAGAAATGCACATGGAACAGATAAGCACTGTAACCAGATGACACCTCTACTTCTCACACATAACGACAGACAACGCTGTTTGAGTGGGCAATCCCAATTACAACCAGGCTAAAACAATGTGAATGCTTTAGCTTATATTCCCAACAACTAAGCATCTTGGGAGGTGGGAGAAAAAAAAAGGAAGATATCCCACTCCATGAGACAACATGCCAAGTCCCATGTCAACCCTGAAAACACAGACACCTTCACACTCAACAGCGAAGGGGAGGACCCTCACGGAAGGGGTCATAATGACAGATCATTACAGCTACCTTACTAGATACAGCTCTTAAATGTTGCTCCTTTCCACTGAAGTCATCCAAGAGCCAAAAGCAATCAAACTACAGAAGGCTTGACAGATGACGTCTCAGGCACCATGGACTTCTATGCCTTTCAGACAATAGTCCCCTCTTACCTGAAAAAGTCTAGACTTTAATAGGTTGCATTTCAGCCAGATTCTTCTCAACATAGCAAAGCACTGAAAAGATATATATGCAAAGTGACGAGAAGATATATACGCAAAGTACCAGCCAGGTACAATAAAAGAAGACACCACCCTAGAGAAACTGCTTGAGCCGTAGCTGCATTCATGTCTCCTCCAGAAGCATCCTATACACAGAAAGGCAGAACACCAAAAAAGAATTTCAACAATTTGGAAGTGGGTAGAATTTAAAAGCAAGGAAAGATTAACACCAACAACTCAAGCTTTTTTAAAGCAAGACAATGGCAGTCAAGGAAATAAATCCAGTCTCATTCACTGCAGGCAAGCTCTGTTGGAGAGCCTAAGCCTTGCTTTGATGTTACCACAGTCATTCGGAAGAGTCAGGAAGACTTAATGCAACCCCTGATTTCTACGCCACTGAAAGAACAAGTGCTCCATAAACTGTGCATTTATGTTAAGTCAAGGCCAAAATTAGACTGAAAAAGGAACAAGAAAATTGTCATACGTGCTTGATGTTACTTCGCTCTTTAATTACTTCCTAATTAAATTTGCATGCTTTGATAATATCTACTATTATAAGTTGATGCTCCAAAGGGAAATAAATGCTAATTCCCCCTTCAAATGAACCATCAAAATGATGTACATTTAAATAGATTAGTAAAATTTATTTCAAGTTGTCTTCAGAATATTCTCATCTACTGTACTCAATCCTCAATTTACAAGTCTTTGCCAAGGATGCATTAATCCACAATCACCCATAAACAGTCTTCTACTCTTAATAGCAAAGAAACACGATTCTTGTAGAAAAAAATCGTCTTCTGTCAGCGTTAAACTCAAGATGCTCCCTACATAGATACACTGAACTGACTTGCATGTCACCTGTGACATAAAATTTCATTAATTAAATCACTTGATAAGAAGCATTATCTTTTTACATAGAGGTTTTCAAATTAAGTAATTGGGTCTTAATGTTACAGCACTATGATTCTCATCATAGAAATACTGGATGCTGTTTACATGCAAGTACCGAATGATATAGGCTGCCAGGCACCTATGAAGGTCATGTGGCCTAACCTTTGCTCAGCACAGGGTCAGCTTAGATCAGGTTGCTCAGAGGTCTAGGTGAGTTCCGAGCATCTCCAAGGGTGGAAATCCCATTACCTCTTCGAGAAACCAACTCCAGTGTTTGACTATCTCCATGGTGTAAATTTTTATCCTAGTTGTAATTTACATTGTTGCTGCTTGTGTCCAGTGCCTCTCATCTTATCCCTGTGCATCTCAAGAGGATAAGGATAGTGAAGCTTTCTACAGCGGTCATCTCTTCTAAAATAAAGATTAGTGACCATGTACATACTTTATAAGTTGATCAAATATTGAAAGACAGGGCCCTTAATCAGATCAGTCAAATACACTTTCAAATAGTGAGTTTGTATTGTTTATACAAGCTATTACTTTATTTATGAAAGAATAAAATAAACCTTTGTGAACACACATAACATTTTGCTTCATCAAATTGGAAACAAAACCCAGAATAATAGACAGGGGTTCTCTGTTTATTTCAGGAAGCTAATGCCTTGCTAATCCTTTAGCTCTCCACAGGAATGAATAACTCCCTCTGGATACAGACACAAACCCTGATTATCTAAATAACTGGTATCTAAAATTCTGAAACCCAAAGGTCAGATACCTCCCTTGAGGACAGATGCTCTGGCGCTCCTAAGAACAGATCAGCTACCTTGATGATATTTGGAAGCTTGCAACACAATTTTAAGTACTATGTTCAATTGCCTGGGTAGTGGGGGAACAGTTATTTGTTTCATTTCGTAAAAGAACTGTGTCAGTTTTTCCAAATAATACACTCAAAAGTAAACAAAGATTTTTCCCTCTTAATTAGCATCTGTCTACATGCTAGCTTGCTCAATATAGCTATACTCACTGATGTTATATTGCATAATGTAATCAATATATCACTATCATATCCCTGTCATTAATTCCAAGCTCATATACATTTTTATTTACTTTAATTAACCACAAAGTTACAATTTCCTAACAAGGAGTGAAGGCTGACCTATATTAGAAGGTGCCACAGGCTATTGGCAAACCAAAGACGAAGCCAGGCTTTTCACAGCACTGCATGGTGGGAGGATGAGAGACAACAGGTATAAATTGATACAAGACAAGTTCAAACTGCACGTAAAAATAAGCTTTTTTCTCCTATTGAGGACAGAGAGGCACTGGAACAGGGCCCAGAGAGGCTGTGCTTTCTCCAGCCTTGGAGGTTTTCAAGGCACGACAATATCAAGCCCAGTGCAACTTGGTCCCATCTCACAGCTGGTCCAGCTGTGAACAGGAGGTTGGACTACAGGCCTGCCAAGGTTTCTTCCAACCTGAGAGTTCCTGAGAGGTCCTGTTCCCCCACCGTCATGTATATAGTGAGTCTTAAGACTCACTATATTAAGAATCCCAGTGTCCCAGTCTAACATTTAATGTGCAAAGTCAGTCGACTTATTGCTCTCCTTTCCCAAATCTCTCAACTGTATGGTTGCTTTTAACTCTGATCAACAGCCTTCAGCTTCCTGCCTATTCTGCTAGTTTACAACAGGAAAAGTAAAATCTTTCCACCAGTGGACATAGCTTTCTCTCCAGGCATCTGCTTGGGGGCCAGAATAACAGATATTAAGTCTGCAGTAAATGAAAAACAGGAGGAAAAGAACAGAAAGCAGACATATTATAGGACACGTTGGGCAGAGGACAGGCCTTCCCAAGCATACAGACCTCCTGACTAGCAGAATCTTTTGTATTTGACTCGCATCCAGCCCTAGAAGATCCAAGCAGGTTCCTCAAGAGCCATTACAGCTGCCGTGTCCTGCAGCACGAGTCCCATGACAAATTTTTATCCAGCACCTCCAGCATGGGGGCATCATTTTGACCTGCATTAACAACCCTTCCTTAATAAGGATCACAGAGAATCATGGCATGGCAACATTTTGGTGGTCCTACCTGAAGTCACGTAGAGTCTAGGGCACTGCCCAAAAGCAGCCACCCTGATGAGCTGCCTTTGACAACAGCACAGGTATTTACATGGTGCAGTACTTCAGGTAACATTTTCATAAGGGCGAGAGCTGGCCTTGCATCAAGTTAGCTCTTGCATCTGTAAATTTGTGGTTTTTGTCCATCTATGACATGGAGAAATTGCCCCACAGATAATGGAGAGGTAGCGGTGCTTCCGGGCCAGCAGCTCTAGCCTACACATATCTCAACAGCGTCCTCACCCAAAAGCCTGCAACAAGGCTTCACAACATACACAGCACCAAGCCACTTGCTCAGTGTGTGCTGGGTGACAGGAAAATTAGGGCAGCAGGCAAAGGGGAAGCAGCCCTCCAGGTAACTGGCCAGCCAGGCTGCACACATTTCCCACCACTCTTCCTGCCCGGGGCTAAGCACACTGTTTTTAGGCTGCGTGCTGCGCAGCTAGTGTCCAGGTATTCCCAGACAGCAGAAGAAACAGGTTTGCAGAGGAGGTTCAATTTCTGGGTTGCCGGCTAGCTATTTCTGTTCTACAAGAACTCTTTTCTGGTCAGCGACCTTGGACTTGAAGCGCATGTATTCCAAGAAATCGTTTCCTCTCTGCTCTAAATGTTACTGTTCTCAGAAGGTCTCTGGGTCATACCTCTTTTTGCTTGAGAATTTTGCCAGCTCAGACAGAGTTAAGGCAATAAGCAGGCTGACCACCAAAAGTACAGATCAGTACATATTTAAATGTTTATGTATATCCTAAAGACTCTGTTCAAGGTTGCAACTGAACAAGTCGAAGATGATGATATACATAAATCCTAACAACAAAGGTTTACTTATTTATTCTATCACACGCTACACCAGGAATCTTCAGCTCCCAGACTCTGTTTCCAAAGCACATGTACAGCTATGAAACATTTCTGTAGCTGTTGTGGTGCTAGCCATCTCACCACAATTTGCCAGCCTCCACCTCTCAGAAGAGAGAGGAATTCTCCACCTCACAGAATTCCGATTCTCATGTTGCAGAAGAGTCTTTTCACTCAGCTCCTTGAACTCCCATCTGTAACCAGTTGTTCATGAGTTTGCAAAGCTAGCATATACTCGGACAGCTCTCTCCAAGTCCAAGTAATTTCTAACTTAACTGAAGTTAACAAGGCATGAAAAAGGCATAGAAAAGGAACATTAAGACAATCCACAAATATCTATTTTACTGCAGTTTACCAGCTTCTGATGGTAAATGAGATGATGCCTTATTCCAGTAGCTACCCGGAAACAAAGAAACCCACTGAACTACTACCACCATCCTGATAGGACAGAGATCTTCTGAATATTGTCCAAGATTATTTACCATGTTCCTGGGGCTCAGGCTCTATGGGAGAGCATGTTCTGCAGACTGCCTGCAAAGTCCTTGCAGCTTTGGGTTCTGCCCTCTTGGCAGCTGCTAGGGATCTCATTTTGAATCAAACTTTTCCTGTCTTGACTGGCTTAATATAAGCGTTAGAAATAAATTTTTTAAAAAATCCCAATACCAGCAGACTAAACCAATACTGAATACCCCAATAACCGTTTCAGCCTGCAAAACAAAACCAAAGATAGTCCAAAGTAAAAATTCATCTTTTCATTTAGCGATCCCTAAGTTGAACAGAAGACTAGCTCCACATCTTTTTTTGGGTTGGGGTTTTTTTGGGGGGGGGGGGGGGGGGGGGGGGGCAGGGGGTGGGCAATCAGACCTCCCCATGTGGCTCATCGCTGGCACTTAAATATACTAACTGATTTTTCCTTTTTCTTGAACCAAAGGGAAACTAAGGTACTGCAGATCAAGTCCTAAAAAGAAATAAAAGAACTACCTAAATGGAGTCGCTCTTAAAGTCATCCTCAAAAATTATGACCACGTGCTTGTTTCTCCTTTTCCAGAAAGTAGCACTCAGCACTTGGAACATGCTAGTCTGAGTTTCTCAAAAGGACTCTACTTTGTAACTGGGAGAGCTCAACAGAACGCTCAGCTCATGGACTTTAATTTGTTCAGGCACGATGGCTAAATTTTCATTGTGTGCATATTTAAAATATTCCCACGCAGTGGATCTCATGCTGTTAAATTCACATTCAAAATTCAAACCAACTTTAGTGTCTTCCCCAGACAATCCCTTCATTCCTCAGTTTATTCATTGCTTTTTCTTTTCCTTTCTTCTGAGATGTTACATCCAGAGAGGTATCCCAGGCCAGCAAAGGTATCTCATAATATACACATTCCTGATCATTATTAACTCGGGTCAGATTCATTTTTATCCTCCAATTAACCGTGTTACTTGATGTATTGCCTAGCAATCCTAAGAAGCTGAAACTGGAAGAATGCAGGTAACAGATTTAGGTTTGAATGTCTTCTTTCTGTCCAAGGGTGTATACCACACAAAGAGAACTTGTCTTGCCAAGACTTCAGACATGTATTACACAAAAAAACCATGGGTATATTAAAGCCTTCCCTTCAAAGCACAAGATCTGTAAAAAGACTCAGTAGGAAGTAAGTTTCATATCCAGATCATTTCAAATGGGTATGTTTCAAAACACAGGGGGAAAAAATTATTAAAGATACGAATGACTTAAGTCAAGGAAGTGTCACTTGCCAACACGAAATTGTGATGCCTCTTCAGTCATCCAGTAACCTCGTTATTTGAGTGGTCTGTATCATCAACCATGAAGAGATATCTTAGAGGAAGTATCAACAGATCATAATTTTTACTCATTTTCCACAGTTATCCAGTTCTTCCTGTTACCATGGGCATAGAATCATATCTTTATTAGTAAATATTGCTAACGGATTTGTAGTTATTGAGTTTGCATATGCGTGAATTTTAAGTTTCCGTCTGGACTTTTGTCTTGGGTTTTTGCAAGGGGGTTGTTTGGTTTGGTTTTGGTTTTTTGCTGATGGAGAGAGAGAGGACAACATTTAGGAAGAGGAATATTGCAGCTACTTTATGATACCGCTTGATCCTTCCTTCCCCTTAATGCATTCTTACCCAACTTGCTCCAAATATAATTTGAAGAATGTCTTCTTCCTCTGCCTGTAAGCCACCACCAATATCATTCTTTTACAATTTCTTCCTCTACTATCCATCTGGAGTATTTACCAAATGAAAAAATCCTAGTACTCTTCTACTAAACACAATTATTTTTCCTGTTGCTAAGTTAAAACTATTCGAAAATTCTGCACTAGAAATATCAGAGTAAATCAGAAAAAACATGATTCTGGCTAAAATTATTTGTGCCATAACCAAAGCATGCAAAAAAATATGTCCATAATGAAAAAAAACAAACCACAACCCAATACCATAAAATTTTATTACCATTCTACAACGTAAGAAATAAATGAACATGAAGTAAAAAGCAAGCTAGAAACTGGTGAGGTATAAAAGCTGTCTGTTAACACTATTTAAACAGTCATTTATTTCTGTTCAGATTTTGGGGGGTGGGGGAGGCAAAGGGGGGAAGCGTCCTTACAATTAGTTTGATAAATATCATTAAAGACACCAGCTAACCATAATTTGATGACTGTCGATTCCTACCAATTCTGTAAAGAAATGTCACATTTGGCTTGCTGCCTACATCATTAAAATAACTGTAATAAATCAAAGTTTGTGTGGTGTTATTTTGAAGGAATTGGGCTTTTCACAACATAATCAGAAGTCTTCAGGTTTGCGGTGACAAAATGAGAAGCAATGCTGAACGCTGCAAAGTACCAGAATAATCACATTTACAAATTGAGAGTTATGTAAACAGAGCTCAAGAAGGGTATTACAGAATCAGGAAACACCATACAAGTCATTAAGTTTATTGATGTCATCACCTTCCTAGTTTATAGGGACTTCAGTATTTTTTTTTTTTTAAAAAAAAAGCGTAACCAAGATACTAGACCTGCATGCTTTTCAACTTCGAAACACCATAGATTTTCATACTGCAACCGAGATCTGTCACAAGATCTCAGGTTGGAATTAGTTCCTTTAAAGAGACCATATTTGGCAATAATATTTTGCCTTCTTTGCAATGAAACATCACCACCTTGGTTCTCTTCCTGATCAAGATTTGAAATGTAAACAGCCTTTAAACAGTGCGATCAAGCACCATCCTTGATCAAAATTCTTCTCAAGTTTCTCCTTACCAGGTAACACAATTGAGATTTACTCTTCTAAGAGTAAAGATGCGATGGACAGGTTAGTTTGAACTCTCTCTTAAGAGGATTAACATTTCATGGATATGCCCTTAGTAGTTACTTACATAGAAAATCCAAACAGCACTTAATAGGAGACACATTACAGACTGATCAAGAAATTCCTCAAGAATATTACTGAACTTGAGCTGCTGTTCATTTCCAGTGTGTTCCTAACACCATTGTTAATTGGTACCAACCCTTATCTGCAACTTGTTAGAAGCACATGTAGAATTATCATTTTCCATTGCCTTCAGCAGAAAATAAACTCTCCAATATCCAAACTCAGCAGTGCACTAAGACTCAAAAATAACAAGGGGAGATTTACGCAACTGCAACTTGGAAGAGAAACCACCAGATTTCGGGGGGGGGGGGGGGGGGGGGGGGGGGGGGGAGTTTTCTCCAAAGCAGCAAAGAAACATCTTCCACCTAAATTGTTCAATTTCTAAGATTTCTGGCTCAACTACTGACTATTTTGGAAACCAGTAGTAAGAAAAAAAAAAAGCCTCTTAAGTTACTAATCCATACCGGACCTTGTCAAACACACCACTACAACCAGAGAATCACACGCTAAGTTATGCATGTTTTCACTGAAACTGCTAAAAAAATGGTTAAATCTTCTCAAGGATCATATCGCTTAACACTAGATGAATCAATTCCAAGAACCACATGCACAAAGCAGACATGGAGGCAAATAATAAACACTCGAGGAACACACTGATTCAAATAATCGCCTTTTTTCCTGCAGCGGACAGGACAGACACAGATTCCTTACAAATCACTCCACTGTATGTTTTTAAGGAATCACTATTACTTTGGAATTCAAATAAGTTCTTTGGCAAATTCCTGAACTAACAGGTTTGCATTTCAAAAAACATCTGACATATTTCTCAAGTCCAGGTTAAACCATGTGTATTGACTTCCATTTCACTGTCCTTCAAGTGTTTGTTTTGGTACCTGGAAATACCACATACACAAATCTGACACAAAGATGCTTTATGCAGGGTGATAAGGTGATGTTTTTCCAAAAAAAGTGTTTTGAGGCAGGTCTTTAAGGACCTTAAACCCTTATCCCCAATTCATTTCCTAGTATAGGACACTAAGCACTAGAGCCTATTTATGACTGATAGAGATCACACATTTGACATGGAAACACAAGCAGTGTAGTAAACAGTGTGGTATCACAGATCAACTATTATTTCTCCTCTGTTGGGATCTGTATATGGTATACTCAGTTCATCTGTAAGCAGAGAACAGCGTTACAGTCTAAAAATCTACCGTTCCTTGTTCATCACCTGGTATTGTACAGGCAGGTTTCTGAAGGCTTATCACAGACCAAAACAGCCTGTCTACAGTCACTTAAGCTCATGGGAAGCCATGTAACCTTAAATGGAAACAGCATGACATAAAACTGTGAACTGAAAATGAGGTGTGAAGAGGGTAAGATGTACAGCATTTTTAAAATGTATCTACTGCCTTTATTACACTGCAGTTACATCACCTGGCTGTGAAAGCATGAGGTTTACAAACTACCCCATCTCACACACAGGAGTGCTATATTTTATTTGGTGATCCCGGGGGGGGGGGGGGGGGGAGAGAATTAAAATTTCTCTCAGGCCCACCCTTTGAAGAAAGAAAAAAAAAAAACCCCACGAACATCTTTTTACATGCTTCTAGTATCATGAGAACACGAACTCGTAACTTTTGACCTTAGCTTCAAAGGCCATTGGCAATAACATTTCATTTAGATCCAAGCAAATGCCTTTTCTTATATACCCATAAAGTATCAAGCAATTCTGCTTCTCACAAAAAAAATCATTTCTCTATACGTTTCATACTTTGCATGATATACAAGAGCAGTTTGATTTTGCAGCATACTGAATTGAAGAATAAACCCAAGTGAGCCACTGTCTCACTGGCATTGGAGAGAGAAGGAAACAGCAACACAGAAAAGAAAATAACTTGTTCACAAACGAAGCAGGGGGCGGGGGAGGAAGAAAGAAAGGGAAAAAAAAACCAGCAAACAGAACACAAGCAGCTGGCGCTCAGGGACTAGGAAGGACGTTAGCTCCACAATAACAGGACCAGTTGCATAATTGTTGCTGCCTGAGAAGTTATACAATGTCCACCCTTCTCCTCAGGAAAACAAGTAAGCAACAAAAAAGTCCTTTTAGCGCACAGCAGCTAATAAATGAAATACCACGTGTCAAATCCTACTAAAGAGAAGGCCGTCTGTAGTTTCAAACATTACTTTTTAGCTTAGTGGAAAGTAAAACATTAAATTCTAATGTTAACCCTTACTAAAAACATCTTATTCCCCCCAAACACATCCAGTGCCAACCCACAAGAATTTACCACCTGGCTTTTCCAGCCCTGCTCTCAGAAGACATGCTTGCGTTGGAGAAAGCTGTCTCTAAGGCTAAGTTGCATGAAACGTGACCTCTCCTGTTGCCGCAGGACTTCCGAATTCTGTGCCTATCACTACATTTGAACCGGAATTATAAACTATCAAAAAATCCCAAACAGTAACACAATTCTAATTCCATAATTGGATATTCTGCAAATACTTACAGCAGAACTGGCAAAATATTCATAAGAGAAATGAAGACAAATCAACATACAAGGAACGACACATCACTGAAGAACGAGCAGGAAAGAGTTTTTCCTGAGTGGTTACGTATTGTGCAGACCTGTACACTGTGGCATTGCACAAAGAGTGAAAAGTGAGGTTTGACTCAAGCGTGAAAGACCATGAAGATACTGCATGCTTATTAAGAGGCAGTTGAATTTTAGCTTGCCAGCACTGAATCCATAAAGATAATTCTAGCCTAATTATAGCCCTCTCACTTAAGGACTTGGACCAGAAGAACAGAAGTTTTATCTCCTCATCTAAAATTTGCACTTCTCTGTGATTATCTCTTTTCTGCTGTTAAGTCTTGCCCATTTGATTCTTCTTACGTCTGGGTCAGAAGGTTTATATCTTCCCACTGTGATTTGGGCTCATAGCCCAATGCTGCTGCATTGCAGAGTCAGCAAAGACATGATGCAGCAATATTCCGGAATTTCTTTGGATGTGGAAGTACATGTCATTGCTGCCAAACCCTGAAAGCCATCCAGATAAAACTCAGAAGCCCCACGGCACTTCAGAAAAAAAAAAAAACCAAAACAAAACACTACAACAATGACACTAAGATGGCCGTCTTGGCCATTTTAAGCCCGGTTTTTATTTTCTAGCTACTGTCCAGCATATTGCAAAATTCACTGATTGTGCAAAGACAGAACAAACATTCACTCTTCTGCTCACTCCTACAACTCCAAGCATTACCCCTGTGCTCAGCATGGACCACTTTCAGCAACAATTGCAGGAATCAGCAGCTCCCCTTGAAGAGAAGACGCCACCTGGATGCTCACAAGTCTATGGGGCCAGATGGGATCCACCTGAGAGTACTGAGGGAGCTGGCGGAGGAGCTTGCCAAGCCACTTTCCATCATCTATCAGCAGTCCTGGTTAACAGGGGAGCTCCCTGATGACTGGAGGCTTGCCAATGTGACGCCCATCTACAAGAAGGGTCGGAAGGAGGACCCGGGGAACTACAGGCCTGTCAGACTGACCTCAGTGCCAGGAAAGATTATGGAGAGGTTCATATTGAGTGAACTCAACAGGCAAGTGCAAGTCAACCAGGGGATCAGGCCCAGCCAGCATGGGTTCATGAAAAGCAGGTCCTGCTTGACCAACCTGATCTCCTTCTATGACCTGGTGACCCACCTGGTGGATGAAGGAAAGGCTGTGGACATCATTTACCTGGACTTTAGCAAAGCCTTTGACACAGTTTCCCATAGCATTCTCCTTGGGAAGCTGGCAGCTCATGGCTTGGACAGGCGTAGTCTTCGCTGGGTAAAAAACTGGTTGGGTGGCCGAGCCCAGAGAGTAGTGGTGAATGGAGTTAAGTGCAGTTGGCAGCCGGTCACGAGCGGTGTTCCCCAGGGCTCCATTTTGGGGCCAGCCTTGTTTAATAACTTTATCAGTGATCTGGATGAGGGGATTGAGTGCACCCTCAGTAACTTTGCGGATGACACCAAGCTGGGTGGGAGTGTCGATCTGCTGGAGGGTAGGATGGCCCTGCAGAGGGATCAGGACAGGCTGGATCAATGGGCTGAGGCCGGTTGTATGAGGTTCAGCAAGGCCAAGTGCCGGGTCCTGCACTTCGGTCACAACAACCCCATGCAATGCTACAGCCTTGGGGAAGAGTGGCTGGAAAGCTGCCTGGCTGAAAAGGACCTGGGGGTGCTGGTTGACAGCCGGCTGAACATGAGCCAGCAGTGTGCCCAGGTGGCCAAGAAGGCCAACAGCATCCTGGCTTGTATCAGGAATGCTGTGGCCAGCAGGAGCAGGCAGGTGATTGTCCCCCTGTACTTGGCACTGGTGAGGCCGCACCTGGAATACTGTGTCCAGTTTTGGGCCCCTCAATACAAGAAAGACATTGAGGTGCTGGAGCGTGTTCAGAGAAGGGCAACGAAGCTGGTGAAGGGTCTGGAGAAGAAGTCTTATGAGGAGCGGCTGAGGGAACTGGGGTTGTTTAGTCTGGAGAAGAGGAGGCTGAGGGGAGACCTTATCGCTCTCTACAACTAGCTGAAAAGAGGTTGTAGTGAGGTGGGTGTTGGTCTCTTCTCCCAAGTAGTTAGTGATAGGACGAGAGGAAATAGGCTCAAGCTGCACCAGGGGAGGTTTAGGTTGGATATTAGGAAAAATTTCTTCATGGAAAGGGTGGTCAAGCATTGGAACAGGCTGCCCAGAGAGGTGGTGGAGTCCCCATCCCTGGAAGCGTTCAAAAAATGGGTAGACGTGGCACTTTGCGACATGGTTTAGTCTAGTCTACCCTTAATTGGTTTAGTGTGGACTTGGTAATGTTAGGTTAGTGGTTGGACTGGATGATCTTAAAGGTCTTTTCCAACCTAAACGATTCTATGATTCTATGATACCAGGATATGTATTGCAGTGGAAGCACAGATCAATTTAAGAAGAAAGGGAGACACCTAACCTATATTCCCCATAAGCCACAACTCCAGACTGTCAGCTCCTGGGTAAGTAGACAGATGGCACGGAACCATCTCTAGTCAAGGGAAAGAGAGAAGCTACCAACCTGAAAGCCTGAGCAAATGAACATGCTGGCCACAACACACATTGATTCTGTATATCCAAGATATTCAGGGACCAGCAGTTACAGAAAGGCCCGCTCTTCGCTGCTTAACTCACCAGCCCTGAACCTGCCTCAGGAAAATGATACAGATGCTATTCTGCCACACCAGCTTCTTGCTGTCACTACACCTGCAGCAGACTGTCTCGAACAGTTAAATTTCTGATGCAGTGGCCAGGTCACAGCAGTATTTCACTAGCAACCACCATAACAGGAGAGCACCACATTTCAAACTCCACTGTTTGGGTTTTTTGGGTTTTGGGTTGGGGTTTTTTTTTCACATTAGGGATTGCTGCAGATGGCAATAATCCAATCCTTAAAGCCCCTTATTGTGAATATGCTATGAAGGAGCATTGCTTTTATCCATAATGTCTCGGCTTTGAATTAAATAAGCCACTTAGCTTTCCTAATGCTTCTGCAACAACTCAGAACTTTGATTAATGGCCTGCTCTGCACCGAGTGCCCCTTACACCAACTTCATCAGCAGTCCCCTCGCTCCCCTCCTGGCTCTCTGCCAAATGCTGTGAACAATTCTCACATTCAGGACTCAGGGGAGCCATTTTACCTGTTCAAAGAATAAAGCAACTCCAGCCCACTCTTAAAAGACTACTGTACACTAATCCACATGCAACTGGAATAGCTATTGTGCATCAAGAGTGTGATGCCCTTGTGGAGAAGACAAGAAGATCTGACACCCCCACACACTGCCATTCTTTTTGGTTTTGGTGCTAAGGAAGGAGGAGAAGGAGAAAAACCTAAAGTGCTCCAGGACTCCAACATGCAGAATCTGGCACTGTTCATAAATTTATTTACAAGATAGATGCCTAAATGCTAAAAACTAAGTAAGTCAGAAAGCTCACAGCTAAGCTTCCAATGCTACTAACTCTGCTACCCACTCTCTAATGCACAGAGAAAGGGCTTACATAAAAATACTGTCTTATTAGTAAATTTATACATCTAAAAGATAATCAGCTTAAATGACTCACTTTTTAGGTGTCTAGGGTTGCTCTATGGTTCATGATTTCTGATTAAACATCTCTCTGGAAGTATGATCGTCAAACCAGCATCTAAGATAATGGGAATCAAGTACCTACAAACAGCAATTTTTTCCTCCCAGGGCAATTAGGGCATCCTTCACATCTATCTTGATTTTGGACAGCTGGATCCACACACTTAGGAGAGGTGAACTCTGCCCTCTGTGTGGCTCAGTTGATGAGCAGTTTCTTTTAACTCAATCACCCGCTATCTGCTATCAAATACTTCAAGTCTGTAATGACCTTTTTTTCAATGAAGAATGGACAGACAGTTGTCTGTCCATTACTTAGTTGTCTGTCTAACTTAGACTCATTGGAAAACCCCTCCTAAGCCACTAGGCTTTTTATACCCAGGTAATTTGCCTCTAAGCTTTGCAAATATAATTGAGACTCATTCTGGGTCGCAAAAAATCTTCACAATTAAATTAAAAATATCTCTTTCTTCAAAGAGGGAAAGAGAGAAAGGCACAAACTAGAATGAAAGAGAAAGGGGGGGGGGGGGGAAGGCAGCATAATGGTAAGCAAAGTAATTATCAGTGACGTGGAAAAAAATGACAAAATTGAGTGGGCGAGCCCTGGATGCAGGAGACACGAGAGGTACAAGGAGATACATCCAGAAGACATGAAGGAGATGCAAAATGAAAGACAGACTACAGTTTTGTGGACACAGAAGTCCTGAAAACCTATTTACTTAAACCACTAGAAGCTCAAATGCACATGTTCAAATCTGATTATTCCTGCTTTATAGCCCTAAAGCTTAGTTTGGTAAGAGGTCAAAAAAATGAAAGCGATAATAGCATAAAGCAATGAAAATAATTGTCATTTGTTTTTCCCTTTAAACCATTAAAAGGCTTTTGCCTGCTTTCTCAGTAGCATACTCTAGGAAACCCCAAAGATTACTGTGTTTTGGCCTAAAAAGAACACAAACATGAACATACCATTTCCTAAATTTGTCAAGTCTCAACAACTACTCCCCTGCCTAGCAAAAGAAACAAACACGGAACTTTCACCCTTACATCATCTCAGTCAAGATGAGTTAAGAAACTAACACAAAGAAACAAAATTAGGATTTATGTATCTTGTATAAAACTGAAGTTCTTTAACTCACTGATCACCAATCCTATGGACAAAGGGAGCCAATCCAGATTCTCTGAATCAGAAACAATTATGCTGATCCCAAATTACCTGTACGCACATACACTGAAAGAAAAATAACAGCAAAAGATTTAAGCCTAAAAAAAGCAATAATATTTGGAATGTCAATGATATTCTGGATTTAGATGAACCGAAATTATCAGAGGCAACTAAGGAAGAAAAAAAAAAAACCAACAAACCTCTTTTGTGTTCAGTGTATTCTCCCTTTGATTTTTACTGATAATTAACAAGACCTCCATATCTTTAAAAAAAAAAAAAAGGCGGGGGGGCGAGTTTTCACAAGGGTCTGGGTGTATCAGCCCCATGCTGCTGTCTGTGGTTTCTCCCCTGCTCTGAAGAATTTCCAAGAGGACACTGCAGGAATTCTCTGTAGCAATCTTTTTCTAAGGAATATTTTGGCATAAATTCAAAGCATTTGTTTTAAATCTGAAGTCCATCAGACTTTATCAGCAATGGACCTGTAGAAAGTCCACAAAACAGTTTTGAAAGAAGAATTTTCTTTCAAGGGCAGATCAGGAAGGACATGCAATTGAGATTATGACACACAAAAAAAGACCCACAAAAGAACCCCAAACCAGCAGAAAGGATAAATGAATGCTCTCACAAACCAGTACACACATACACACACACTCTCCCTTGCTCATTCTCATAAGCGGGGCCTTTCGAAAGAGCAGAATATCAAAGCAAACTAAAAAAGGAAAGTGAAATAATGCATTTGTTTCATTCAAAGCGCTCCCAGGAGCAAGAGTAGCACGTATGCCAGGCTTACAGGAACAGACACTACAAGAGAAACACTGTGAAACAGAGATGGGTCCCTAACCTACGTTCTGTTACTTGTGGCAAGCTGACACATTCCTTTCGTCTGCCTGTCCAGACTTGTCAGCATACCGCTTGGAAGCAGCTGAAAAACTTATAATGATGTTGATAATGCAGAGTGTACATTCAGACAGCACCTCCTCCTCTATCAACCGGTGCTGACACCCCAAGGAAGAACAATTATTCTACCATCCAGCAAGAGGTGCCCAAAAGGGACTGGTAACAACGAGGCAGGGTGTCACTAACCAGTGAGATGAAGGAAACAAAGAGTATGAATAAAAACTCAAGGGTGACTGAAGAGCAAACAGCATCAGCGGTGGAAAACAAATATTCCCTTCCCAAATCCCCAAACTCTTCCCTCCAATTAAAAAGCAGGGACAAAAGCTCTGTCTACGTCCAAGTGAGACTGACTACTGCTATTTCCTAAACTGAAAGAGGATGAGAAAGAGTATTGCGTGATGACTGCAACACAGTATTCTTTGGCTTGCAGATCCACTAGGGTACTTTCTCTAGAAAGCTCGGAAGAGAAATGGTCTTCCAAGAACAACTGAAAGGGATAACCTGCGAATTTTTGTATCACGACCACGGCACAAATGACACTGCTCTGTCTCCACCTCCCTTTCCCTGCCCTGTTGACAACATAACCAGCATAATGAAAGCTGAAAAGAAACAAATCGGTTTAGTACTGGGAGGACCTCATATTCTGAAACCATCTGACATGTTTAAACTACTGGGAGGGGGGACCAACCCCCCCAAAACACCCAACAACACCACAAAACACACCACCACCAAAAAACCCACCCCACACCAAAATAACAACAACAAAAAAAACCTACCACAAATCAAACCAACCAAAAAAATCAAAAAAACCCAACCCCCTCCAAGTCCTCGCCTGCTGGGTAGAGTAATTAAATTTCTACCATTTTGAGACTGAATTATAAGTGACTACGATAATGTTGTTTAGACAAGCTATATTAGTTCAGATTTTCCAGATATCTTTCTCAAAGGCATTTATATTTGCTATCTCACCCACATTGTTAGATTGATCATTTTGTGATAAACATGGTCTCCTCACATGAATATACTCATTCACTACTAAAGCTGGCATGTGCTGCTCAGCATCATTAAACTGATACCTTCAGCTCAGCAACTTCACTTTAATCACATTAAAGTTACACCAGCTAATACAACCAATATATTAACAGCAGCCAGTAATTCATGCACCTGGATGAACACACAGGGGGATAGGTGGTAACTGATGATTGACACCATTATTTGGATCTCTTCCTAGACCAGGCACCTTCTAACGTCATCCATTTTAGTACAGTACATTTAGCACAGTTACATGCTAGGAACCAGAGTGGGAAGAAGGGATCAAAGTACATAAAGCACATATTCCAAAAGGGACAACCAACAAGCCCATGGCAACAGGAGTTACATGACCCTTGGATGCAGCAGGAGGCACCCCTTAGTGGGGAAGGAGGGGAGGGTTTCAAAGCAGGCAAGAAATATTACTCCATATACCAGAATGCTGACAGACTACCCTGAGACATCGAAAGGTCACTCTTAAAGGATCACTTTTAAAGCTCAAGAGGGCAGCGAGAAAACAAATAACGACCACTAATCACTTAGATATATTTTATTTATCACTGAAAGCTAAATTTATTACTGAAGGTCAAGAGAAAGTTAAAAAGAGACTGGGCCATCTTCTCTGTATGCAGATCATATTTACATAGCACAGGGCTCTTTGACCTAGTGGATAATGGTATTACAACACGCTCTGGAAGGTAAGCAAACTCACTTTCAGTCTGGAAATAAAAAGCTCTTAGGACAGTGATAATTGGCCAGGAGAACATTACTAACCATGTAAGATATCCCCCTCAACTCAGAGCCATTCATTACACAGGACATCTTTCTAAAAGACACACTTCCATTCAACTAAAAGATGTTGCAACCAATGCAGTGACGTGTCACTGCTTATGTGGAAGGATAGTCATTTCTTACTGGAAAAAACATTACAATCATCCAAAGATCACCACTGAAGTACCAGATTCTTTGAAAGACAGTTGTTTTTAACTAAGAAAGGACACCACAGAGAGTGAAAAGATGTCAGGCACTGTAATTATACTGCACCAGCACACACATTTTTCAGATCCTGCTCCAAAACATCCATGTTCTTGGTTCCTTTTTCTTTCTCTCCTCCTCCTTTTTCATGCCTTTTTATTGAAAAAAATCTAATTTAGACTGGGCTAGCTATTCTTCAAGACGAATCAACAAGACCTTGCACAACAAACAGCAGAAAATAAGAATAACCTATTAAGAGATATAAATTTTGAGACAGTACTCTATTTTTAATACAGGCCTCCAGCTCACAATGAAGTTTTGCCATCGTGTTCTTCCCAGCCCTGTTCAAAATACTCTGTTAGATCTTAGGAATCCCATCTCAAAAACACTCACTACAAATGGTATAAAGAAGAGTGAGAAGCTTACTTACTAATATCAAAATACTTAAGCATAGGAATGAAAAAATAAGGGAGGGTGAGAACACCACTTTCTGTAAGAGAGAAACAAGGAACAGCATTAACGCAATATGCATGAACACATACGGATGTGTCCTGCCATTTATAGTCAGTTCAAAAATAAAAGGGAAAGACACTGAAAACAGGAAGCAGAAAGCTGCAAGGATAAATTAGAAGAAACTTAGGTAATGAAACTCACTACCGCTTTTACCAAGTTTGCTGTAATTAAGGAAAAGCATTATTCCTCCATTGGACACAATGAACACTGCCACGCTTCCAACAAATGGTGTTTCAAAAACACGACTATAAACCCCCGTATGTTGAGGAGACCAGTCACATAAGCAGCAGCTTCCCCTACGGACAAGTGATTTCACCTATCAGCCACAAAAACTGTCCTTTCTCCAGCCTGTGATTTTTCTGGGGCTGGCCAGCATCAGACTCATGGCTGCCCAACAGGTCACAAATGACAGCAAGGCCCATACTCCACATACCACCCTATATTATAGCCCTAACGTGCAAAGCCTAGAAACTTATATTTCAGAGCACGAAAGCAATCAACTGCCATTCTTCTCTCTTGATACAGTTCGGCCTAAGCGTTATTCTAACAGTACCTGACGAGAGAGCTGGAGGGCAACAGAAAACTTATTTTTTACCCCAACACTCAAAGTCACAGTGAACTGGTTGAAACAAAAACCTCATGATTTGTTTGCCAGACTGCTTTTTTGCTCTTTTCCTACAAAAATACTTAATTGTTGTTACCAAAGAAACCGGGGGAGGAGGGAAGGGGATCTATTTTGCTGTTTTTACTTTTTATTGGTAGATATTTCTCATTAATGGCAAACTGGCCATGGCCATATAAGTAGTCATTAACATGAAGGGGAGAAGAAAAAGGTCAAGTATTCTTGGCAAAACAATTCTACAAAATTCTTCAAGATATCTGCAGACAAATACCTCTTACCCAGTCTAAAGAAATGGTAGCAATGTTTGTGTTAACGAGAAAATAACAGACAAATAATACAAGTCTACATGAATTAGAAATGGAGGCCTGATGAAGACAAAGCTATCTTCCTGAAATAGTTATAACGAAAACTACTCAGGGAGAGTTTCCATACTTCAACAAGAAAACGCAACACTGTGCACCGACCGTGATTTTTTTTTCTTTAAATATCAAGATCATCCATTAATCCCAAGCAATAGTGTTTCTCTAAAAACCTGGGTTATTCAGAGACTTTTTTCCAAGCATTATTTAATGCTTTAACAAGAAAGTATGACTTCTGACCAATATTCTTCCTGTGTTCCAAGTTAATACTGAACTTTCAGTCAAGTCAGTGTTCCTGACAGAACTCCTGCCCCCTCGCCCCTGATTAACTACAGGCTCATTTCCTTGACATACAACCTAAGCAAAGTAAAAGCGTCAAAGGATACTTATTGTTTGTAATTGTTTAAATTCACAAAAGCAGCCCACTTTCTCCTCGGCAGAGGCAAGAGCCTTTCACATGCTGTGCTAATTTTCCAGTGAGGTTTACATTACTCACTGCCGGGACCTCATGGCCGCCGACACCAGTCCCTGCTGCCCACCAATCCAAGAGCAAATGCAGCAGAAACGTAAGCAACAGACCAGTTATAAGCCCAATGGTGAAAAACAGTTACAGTAAAATATCCAGTACTTCCATATCCCATCAAATAACAAATGATCTTACTATTTTCATTACCACATCAAAAAAAAAAAAAAAAATCACCTTCTGCCTAACTGCCATAGTGCTTCACAGTGTACCTGAAAGATTCACATGTCTTCATTTGCTGCTTAAAGCACATCAAAAGCTCACCCCACACCCACCATCTCTTATCTCTTTCTGTAAAAAGTCAGGCCTCCAAACCCTATGCTCCCAACTAAAACACCCCAGCAAATGTCCTGCTTCAAGTAGGACTCGATGTCCTTTCCAACCAAAATTTCCTTGACGTGTTCAAACTGTCCTAGGTGAACTTAAATTTTAAGATGAGTCCTTCCTCCCAACACATAATAACAATCAGTACTCAAAGACAGCAGTGGTTAGTCTGTTGAACCCAAGTCTTTCCCCATCATTAACACCAGAATAAACCCTTCAATGTGGTCCTGATACCCATAGATACCAGAGAGCCCTTCTCAGAGCATCAGAGAAATTAATTTTAGAACACATGACATAACAGGACTGCTAAAAGCATCTGGTTTTGCTGGGCATTTTGGACAAGGCCCAAGACATAAAATAATTTTTAAATGCATTTTTGGAAGTGGCAAGAAGTTCATCATGCCTCTTTAAGCACACTTTTAAGGATAAGTTTGCAGAGGTAGGCTGTGAAACTAAAAAAACCTGACATCCATCCATCCCTCCCTCCCTCTCCACACACACACACCAGAACAGTCTCAAAACATAGCTGAATCCTGTATAACTTATTACAAATATTCACAGAAATAGTTATAAAGACAACTGTATTTCAAGAAAGCTCCTAGAAGTAACCTTCATCCTCTTATAAACAACAGAGAGCAAAAGAGACTACTGGTTTCTGGACACAGAACATCTGGCCCTCCATCACACAGATTCACAGGCTGGTTAACTTCTCTGGTAACTTAATGTTACAATACCAGGAAATTAACCAAAATCAAGAAATGTATTTCAATTGACCATGACCCTGCAGTGTCTGAGATTAACCAAAATCAAGAAATGTATTTCAATTGACCATGACCCTGCAGTGTCTGAGGTGCTCCACTTTCCTACTCAGAAGCAGCATTGAGAGGAGTTCTACAGAAGGCAGACAACAAGCAGGTCTTCTAAGGATTTCCACTTCACCACCACAACCCTCTGCTTAATGCAACAATGAACTGAACTCCACCCAACATGAACACTCACTAACGATGGTATTCCTTTGTTTTTTTTAAATGATTTAGATAAGCTTATTCTCATGTATTTTGCTATTACATTTTCATTTGAAATGTTCGTCCTTACTCAGGCTGCAAGTTCAACTTCATTTCTCAAAGGAGGATGGAAAAGAGGATGGGCAGGAAAGAGGAGGAGAGTTCATCTCTCAAATTTATTCTGCCTGTGCCATAGGAAGCTAAACCCTTACTTTGGTATACTCATTACTGAAACTCAGCTACTTCAGAGAAACATCAACTATATTGATCTCCTTTTATAATGAAAGATGACAATTTAAAGATACTTACAGCCAGAGGAAAACCATTTTTCCAAGTACATTATTTGCAATACACACACCCCCGTCCTCTGCTTCCATTTATTTAAAAAAAACCCAAAAACCAAAAAACCACAAACCAACCAAAACCCAAACATTCAGATAATCATATGTGTATATATATGCTTCAAATATACATGTGCTTTACTGAAATAAAAATAGGTTATAGCTTTAGGTGGTTTAACTGATCAGCAGGCTATTCCAATTCACACCAAGAAACTGTTCAAGTAACTAGGGAAAAAAAAAAAAACCCAGCCACTAATATAGCATATCCAGATTCCTGTCTCCCTAACTACAGGGATATCACCAGTGAAATTGCAAGTGATTTCAAACAGAGAGCAAGGAAGCCTTCCCCTCCACACCCCAATCCAACACTGCTAGGAACATGGTTATGCTCCTGGTAAGAAACTGGAAGCAAAATATTTCTGTCTCCAGAAGCTACTACAATCAAAGTAACAAGTGTTGCTACTGTACACTCTCTCATAATGAAAAGCTTGAAGAGATACTCCCTGGTTACTTCATGACCCACTCGAAACCTAAATTAAATATTCTTCACTAGCTTATCCTTACCGCTCAGAACTGTGAAAAAGAAACTTTTGCAAACCTAATTAACAAGCAAATTAGCATTCTCTTAGATCATATCCACAGAGACTTTGTTTTTGCATTTCTATTGTGGCTCACTGCTCAACCGCTACAGACTCAAGTGTTAGCATTTAATTTGTGATGCAATACCAAAACTATTTCTATGCCTATTCCACATGACTGCTTATAAAGAATGTTTACTTCTGCCTGTTCAGAGATGCATCCTTTCTTCCACAAGTGTAAAGAAACTCCCAAATAAAATGAATTTCACTCCTCTTCAGTCACTTTATCAGACAGGAAACCACTGATGACAAGAGTATTGCCAACTCTGACCACATCCTTCTCAATCTCATCATGTTCATAGCATCCTGACTCCGAGCATTTTGCCATGTGAAGATTCCAAAAATGTTGTAGCCCTCACACTTGTGGGGAAAATTTGACAACTGCATGCTCAAGGCTCAAAAATCAAAAATGAAATCCATTTATTTTGTGCTTTTAATGCTTTAAAATGCTTGAGTCAATCTCACAACTGCAGGCCTGCACTGTGACATTTCAACTCTTAGGTTAGCAACCCTGAGAACATCAAAAAGCTCAACTTTTACATTAAGAAACATACTCGTTATCTGCTTTGTCTGTCATTCTACCATGCGATACATTCTGTACTCTGTGCACTCACGCAAATACAAAGCAAGTCCTTGATCTCATTGCTGGCTCTCACATGAAGACCCAAGGACCTCCATAAAACGTCATTAGAAGTAAATAAGTCTTGGCAAGAATACACCCGCAGAGACAAGTCCTAAGATGATCAATGGCACTCTGAATGCTATGGACGTGGTGAATCTTAGTGAAAAACCAGTAGGTAGTGGTCCTGTTATCATCAGCCTGCAATGAAAGCACTCTTTCCTGTTGCAAAGTCAGAGCACTAAAGCCCACCCTCTCCCATTCAGTGGGGATTCAAAAGCTTCTGGCATTAAAACAAACACACACGGGAAAGCCCAAAGTCCTGTAAGTCTCCTCCACTGTCAGAACAGTAAGGCCCTGGTTCTACAACAAGACAACTTTGACAGATACATGGGCTTATAGTATTAATCCTGAAGGAGCTGGGTATTCCCAGCTCTTGGTTCCCATTACTCCTTTGGCTGTCCTCAGACAACTGCTTTGTTCCCTTTTTTCAAAAATTAAGGATCATTTCTGAGCTTGCTGCAGTAATTCCATACAAGACTTGCCCCCTGCTCTCCACAGTCTGGGTGCAGGAACCACTTCAACTAGTATCGCCACTGAAGCCTCTTTATCATCGAGCCAAAACAAAAAAAATGCTTCCACTAGTACAGTCCACCCACTGTGAACAACTCAAAGGCCAATACTCCACACCAGTGTAATAAACATCAGACAAAAGCTGAGTCTGATTATGCCAAGTGCGCTTCTATCTGATTAACGTTCTTGATGATCTTTACCCTCCCTAAGGCATTCTGAACTGTCTTTCTCCCTTTTGGGATTGTCCATCATCCAAGCACTTGAAAACTCTTTTCAAAGTTTTGTTACCAGGCCAAGTTGCTATTTTGTCATATTTTTAATGAAAAAGCACATGCATTCCCTCTGTGTGCTTTTTTTTTTTTTTTTTTTTTTTAAAACATCATACCTTCTGGACACCCTAAGCATTTTCCTAGCCCTGCAATTTCTCTTTCTATTCCCCTAATCTCAAATTATACAAAAAAAGGATATACTTACAGTGCCAAGTAACCAAAACCAAACTTTAGGAAGCCCCTGGTGCACAAACACCCTCTTTCTATTATAGCTCATCTGTGAGTTAAGATTTTGGTCCTCAGCAAGAGCTAGGGGTAGCAAGCAACACTACTTATCACCATGGCATTCAAATACAGTCCACTTCCTGAAGCAACATCCCATCAGCTACTAGTTTACAGCAATCAAACCACCCTGCTTTGAATTTTACTGAGATTTTTACCATGTCTTCATCTGAAAGTAATAAATCATCTGGTAATGTAAGAACATAAAACATGGTTCACTTGAAGAATGATACTGAGAAAAGCAACAGCAAGACAATTCAGGTAGAGCAACCCTCTAATACCCACTGCATGGTGATACCTCTGATAAAACCAGTAGTGAAATAGAAAGCCAGATGAACATTTCTCTCAAGAGCTCCTGATCCACATTCTCACTAAAGTCACACTGTTCCAAAAATGAAGGACCCTAGAAAAGGTCTAAGGAACATGCAGAAGTATATTCCCTTTCTAGCCATGTGTCTATCTCATCACTACCAAATTGTCAACTCTGAAGGTTCTGCTTTTTCTCTGTTTGCTTATTTGACACAGCTGCTTTAAGTTAAGCATTGATTTTGGTAGCTCCCCCCCTACTCTGAAACCTTCACTGCAAAGCTTCAAATGCACATCCAAAACCAAAACTGGTATGCCATTACAAAGAAAATGGATGATTCAAGAGAGGGAATAACTTCTTTCACCAACTAGGAAGTTCACAGAAAAAGCTGCTGGAAAAAAGTGGGCAAAAACCAACTATGAAGGGTCTGACTTCTCTAAGATAGGTGTCTTAGAATTAGAATAAGCAGCTTAAGTTAGGCATGTAACTGATAAATACCCACCCAACCTGAAAAAGTAAGAATTTAACTCTTACATACTTTCAGTGTAATATGCAATTTCTCTAGAGCAAGAGAGAAAGGGATGAAATAAGCTATCTGGAAACTCCACTTCTTCCATGTGTTTTCAAATTTATTACTGTCTGTACACTAAGTTAGCCAACCTGCCTAAAGCTTTTTCTTTGTAATAAAATGCATAACATGGAAATAACAACATTTGTGAAGGTATAAGAACTAAACATTCTTTTAATGCATACCTGATTGTTATAATTCAGATGTATCCATCTTATCTTTCTCCTACATTTCTTAATGTTTACCCAAAAATATGAAGCTATGTGCCTTCATACCATTCAACATCCCTTATCGTTCATTTCTTCCACACAATTCACTCTTTCCTAGCATAACACTGTTCTGTTGTTTAAGAAATTTTAGAAGATACTGTAGCATGTGTAAAAAAAGTAAGTTCTGCAAATCTGTTCCTATTCTGCAATATGACAGAAGCATTAGAAGTCACATGCTTAATACATGCAGAAATCCATCACAGGACATTGATGAAACAGCAAAACCAGCAAAGCAATCAAAACCATTTTCCCTTAAAAGGGAGAGATCCCAAAAGATGGCATGTACCTCTCACTGGAATAGTCGAATTCCAAAGAAACATCAAACAATTTTTTTCCCAAATCTCAATAGAGACTTCCACACTCACAGCTTTGCGCAACAGGTGGTGAGAGAAAAGAGGGAAAAAAAAAAACCCCAAAACACCACACCATTAAAAAAGCCAAAAAGATTCCCTGCTGTTATCCAAAATTCCAAAAATATCAGCACGATTGTCAAAAATTATGTCAATTGCACATTTCCACACAGAACAGAAATCAAAATTTTGCCCCAGAGCTGTTCATGGGGAAAAAACAAAAGATGTCATCTTCACTCATAAAAGACTTCAAGGAAAGGAAAGAAAAAAAAAAAAAAAAACCTCCTGCACATTTAGAGCAAAGCAAATAGAAAAGGAACAAGACCTATTCTTCCTTCTTTATAGCTACTGGACAAAGCTGCACTTCACACCTGTTTTGAAAGCCTTGGTACCAGCCAAGAGCTCCTAGCAGGTATCAGCCAGTTCCCCCAACAGTGACCAGCACCTGAGACTGAAGCCAAGGCCTCTTCACCAGGCTGCTGCTATCTAGTCCTCACCACAGTCATCAAGTCCCTTTTTGTAGCAGCTTCTAGAGACAGAGGAAGAAAAAGATGCCCAGTGTGTAAAAACCTATTTCAGTTGAGTAACTAGCTATCTTTGGTACCTTCTGACTAACCTTCATGAAAAAGGAGGTACGTTGAGCTGGGCAAGGGGCATGGGGAATAACCAAAAACTCCCCAATACCCTTCAGCTGCCTTAAAGACCAAGCAAAAAAGCCAAGTTCCCGCAATCCTTACAGTTACGTATTCAAATGCTTTATAGCATGTATACTACAATCAAATTAGCTACAGACTTTTCCCCCTTCACCACTCATACAAAAATTCCTTTCAATTACAGGTGAGTATCAAATCAACATAGAGAGGTTTAAACAAACCACTTGGAGTCAGAAAATGCTACACAATACTAACCCAACAGTTTTACACAGTATTTCCTATTCCACCTTCACCTGCTAAGCTCTGAGACAGTATTAGCATAAAGATTGAGCAAGGTACGCAACAACTGTGCTACAGATCATCTAGCTTTGCTTAAATAATCATCCCCATCATCTGATGGGTGACCCAAACACAAAGAGTCTGTAGGTACTGTGTTATCTTTCACTGTCAAAAAAAGGAAGGTGCTGTACGCACTTACCTGTAATATCACAGACAAATGGGGGATGCAACCAACAAGCAAAAGCTTGCAACACCACATCACGAAACATGGGTTGCTTGCCAAACAGATGCTCTCAAGGCCGGATCACCAGTAATGCATATGCAGTCTCACAAAGTTTGTAGTGCTATCACCTGAGCCAAGACGCTGCTCTCACATCCGCACCAATGACTTCAGTTAAAACGTTACAAGCCACTAGCAGAATTTCATGCATAACATCAGAAGCTTTGGCAATGAGAGTGCAAACAGGAATATAAGGTCCTTCTATACTGTCTGTGGGACAGCTGGTTAAAACAAACGCACATAGGGGCCTTATAATTACATCCTGTCTTCTCCTACCCAGTCTGGACAAGGTGTGAACAGCCCAACAGCAGGATGTAGGGTCGCCAATAGAAGGTAATAGGAGCTATACAAGAGCGAAACTGTTTATTGCAAGATGAAAACTGAAAACCAAATTACAAAGCTAGAGAAGTGAGCTGTTCCAGGAGACGTGCCAATCTTATGTCAGCGCGCCTCAGTCCCTTCAACACTGAAGGGTGCGTGAAGTCTTACAGTTATAACTCAAGTTGTAGGTCCCTCAGGACACATAAGTAACAAAGAAAGTATTTTTAAAAACAATCAGCATTGCCAATAACTCAAAGAAAGTAATAGTGTAAGCATTTGTCACAACTTGGGCATTTTAAATGCTGTACTATTGCAATTAGTAACACCACCACTAACAACAAAAAGAATCAAGGAGGAAACCAGTGAAGTTAAAAGCTTCAGTATTAAAGCCATGAAGAAGCCATTTGTTCTCCCCCTACACACATACCTCAAAATTGTACTATGGACCAACAAAAGATTCTACTTCCCATTTCAAAATGCAAGTTTCATTCCAGTAACATATCATGAGAACAGACTTCCACAGTTAATTATCAGAAAGGCAAGCACTAGGGGGTAAATTGTGACTAAAATGCATGGTTTCTCACAGCATACCACATCCGCTCTCTCCAAAATCTGTTTATTTTGGACAAATGGCACAAGACTTCCTTATAGCAGGAAGTCCTGCAAGTCAAAGGCCACTGCTGAAACAGTATTTCCACTATTTTGCAATAGGAACTTAACATCACTTACAAACATGACGAAACTGCTAATCAACATCAGCAGATTTGTCCTTCAGCAATTTAACCATCAGAGAGGGAACTACCAGCTTTTCTTTACATTCTTCAGCTTAGCACATCTTCAGAAACCCAAGTAAATCCCCACAACCCAATGCTACAAAACAGTTAACATCAACATTTGGGAAGTGAAACACCATGTTCCAACACCAAAGTTTCCAAACAATCTCATGACAGTCCTGAGCATTTCAAAGGGTAAGCAGAACATCTGCCTACACTTATCACATACTCTGCACATGAAGCATCCCAGAAGTTTTCTGTATGCTAAAAAATCCAACTGAACACCTGCAGAAAACTATGCAATAAAGTAAGACAGGCAATTGAAACACATTGCTGAATTCCTCTATCCGCAACACACATCAGTACATCCTGAAGACCTGATTGCCTGAAATACTTCTTCTGGCAGTTTAGCTCCAGTACACCAGAGCTAAATACCAAGGCTTTCATACCTACCCAGATGGCTGTTAGCACACCTTCTCAGACAATTCTTGTAGCGAGATGCAACAAGATAATGCAGCCTTCTGAACTAAATTTGTTATTTCCAGCTTGAAAATATTAAGAATGGTAATAATCTTGTTACTTGGCATCTTTCTGTTACTGTTTTGAAAGAAAAATCAGAGTTACTTTCCCATAGTACTGATACCACACAATACTATCAAGCAGCTGATCTTGATGCACCAAACTGCAAATAAACAAACAACTGACTGGACATACTAACCCTTACTTAAACCTTGATATAGAAATGTTGTAATACATTTTTAAGTGGGTGCTGAAGACATTAAAAATCACAGCAGCATTGTGCTTAACTTGCTTCAATTTGAATCAAATAGATAATCAGCTTGGTAAGAGCTGCAATATAATTGTAACCATATAACCCAAAACATACTATATTTTCATTCCAAGTCTAGCAGCCTAAAACTGCCCAGCAAATTGGAAAAGCAAACAAACATGTCCAGTTCCTAGCAAACACATACTAAACTGAAGAATACTATTCACTGATCTCTAGTCTACCACACTGATATGTCAGGCATTCTTCTACCCAAAACACGTTGCTATCAACAGTGTTGAGTATTCCAAAGCTGGCTCCAATTGAGCTCAACAGATCCACACCACATAGCGTGGAGATACCCATTTGTAGTCCAAATATGCAGCCAAAGTTAGATTACCAGCACTTCTTGACCATGATCATGGAGCAAAGGCACAACACTATATTAACATGGATGCATGTTTCCAGCACCCAATGCATTCTGCTTCGTAAACATGCCTGCCTATAACCTAAAAGCACAGAGAAGGATTTGGTTGGCTTACTGCAACTGACCAATTCGCACAGCAGTAAGTTTCGCATTTGCAAATGCTGCGAGTCTACCAACATTGCATAGGATGAGCAAAATACTGCAGAAACACCAGTTCACGCAAACTGTACAGTTTGTTCACATAGCCTACTTCAAGATACTGCTAGCTTGTCACCAAAATGTGCCAAGGATGCAATCAAGCTGGCTCTCTGCAGAACCAGCCTGGATCCATGGGAGTCTTTGAGCTCAGGAACATCATATGGCTGTACGGCCGTAACTGGGCACAGGGGCATGCACAGGCACCAGGTACCAACACAGCTCTGGTACAGTTTATGACTTAGCTAGTAAATTTTTGCTAAATGTTTGCTACAACATGCAAAATTTACTTTACCATTTGTTTTCCATAGTAAAATATCATGGTCCAATACATGGACATGCACAGACCTTGTCACAAACCTACACTGCCAAGTAACCAAAATTCAGTCATTAAAATAAGGCCACGACTTGCAGGTCTACACTGAAATCTTGGCAGTCACTCTAGTTAGCCAAGAAATGTCAGTTAGATTATTCATGAAACAACATGTCAAAATACATACATTTACTCCTCTGCACTATTTCTTCCCTAAGCCTTTCTCTATGCAGGCATACATAAGCACAGCTAGAAATGATGGTCCTAATCTTTCAAGGGGAACATCACACGGGGTCTCAGCACCCAGCACTACTGACTGGCCTCTGTGTAAACCTCTTTCATCTATGCAGATCACCTCCCAGAATTGCAGGGCAAAAACCACGCTGAAAACAAGCAGGTACCTCAGCACCTCCGCACATCCCCCCGCACCATGCTTCGGACCCCCCGGGAGCCACAACCTCCCCGTCCCCGGGGACGCACCGGCGAGAAACCTGCCGGGTACTTTAACTTGAATGTCCCTGGCGCACCACGGCGTCGATAGCTCGAGGACTGCCGCCACAATAACTAACTACATAAAAAATAGAAATAAAATTAAAGGAAAAAAGCCACCTGCCTGCGAGCCGGGCTCGCTCCCCGCGCTGGCCTCGGGCGGCGGGCGGCCCCCCCCCCCGCACCCCAGGGCTGGGGCCGGCGGGCCCCCTCCCGCACCCCCGCCGGGGCCGGGGCTCCCGCGGGAAAACCGCCCTCCCCGGCCACAACAAAGGCCGCCGGAGCGGCCCAGCGCCGCCGCAGCGCCCGCGGGGCTCCGCCGTCCCCCCTGGGTCCCCCTCACCCCCCGCCCCGGCCACACCAAGCCGAGGCCCCGGCACAGCCCCCGCCCGCCCTCCGCAGCCCGGCGGGGCCCAGCCGCCCGCCCCGCAGGCAGCCCTGCCCCGGGGGCCGCGGCCAGCGAGCGGCCGCTGAACTAAAACATGAAAACAGCGAGGGGGGGTTGCCCGCGCAGTGACAATGATCCATCACCCCAGGCACCTGCGCCGCCGCCCCCTCCTCCAAGCCGGCGGAGGGAGGCGGCCGCCCGCACGGCATCCCCGGGGATCGGGGCGGCCGCCGCGGCCTGCGGCCGGGCCGAGCCAAGCCGGGCCGGCACCCCGGCAGGGACGGGGGCCGTAGCCCGGCGCGCCGGGCCCGCGGCGCGCCCGGGCCCGCCGGCGGTGCAACAAAGCGCCGGGGCCCGAGGAGCGGCGGGCAGGGCCGCCAGGCACTCACCGGGAGGCGGAGGGGGTCTCCGTCGGTGCCGCTGTGCCCGGCCCGGCCCGGCCCGCCGGCCCAGGGAGGGGGCAGCGGGCGGTCTCTCCTCCCGTCTCCTTTCCTCTGGTCTCTCCGCTCCTTTACCGCGGGCACGGCTCGGCGGGGGCGGGGGGGGTTACGCGACGGGGTGGCCGCGGCCGGGCGGTGCGGGCCGGGCCGGGAGGGCGGCTCCCCCGCTGCGGCCCGGGCGGGCTCCGGCGGGAGGTGCCGCCGCCGCTGCAGCGTCCGGGCGCTGGGGTCGTTCCGGCCCCATCAAGGCCGGGCCGGGCCGAGGGGGCCGCGCGAGGCGGGGCGGAGGGAGCGGGGCCGCTCCCCGCGGCGGCTGGTGGCCATCTTAGTCCTCCTCCTCCTCCGCGGCGCCGAGTGCCCCCTCCCCGCCCGGCTGCCAGCGCTGCCTCCTCCCTCCGCTCCTGCTCCTCCTCCTCCCGGCTGGCTGCGGTCGCCGCCGCTCCCGCCACCCGGCGAGGCCGCCTGAGGAGAGCCGGTCCATAATGGCGGGCGGCGGGAGAAGCCCCTCAGGCGGCGGCCCACCGCCCCCTCCTCTCAGCGGGAAAGGCAGCGCGCCGAGGGGCTCCTCTCCTCACCCGGACCGGGTCGGCTCGGCAGACACACCGGCCCCCTTCTTAGTTCTGGGGCTTTTTACGATTATTTTACTTTTTAGAGCGGTGGGTTTGGTTTCTCCCTGTTTTCTGACAGAGACCCCGCTCCTCTAGCACTGACAGCCGGTGTCCTTTCCCCTCTGCCCCGCCACCAGCCCTGCCACCACAGGCCCGAGCAGCGGACGCGCGTCCCAGCCCGCCGAGAGGAGAAGCCGTCCCAGCCAGGAGCCTGCATCTGGGATGAGGGGAAGGAAATGCAGGTCAGTGCAGGAGCAAAGAAGCCACCTTCGGGTTGGGGTTGAGGTGCTTTCCCTTAGCTTTTCGTCAAGTGTACATCTAGGGAAAGTCCACTGGATATCCCTAGTATCGACCACAGAGAGGATTGTACACCTGTGCTGGCCAACCCATCTCATCCGTACGATCCAAATGTTTAAACACAGAAATAGTTACTCTTTTCCTAATTAAGCCAGAAGTTCAGTTAAATTCCCAATAGCTGAAGGACTCCTTTTTGTCAGTGGGACAAAGCATCAGTTTAGACACGTGCTGGGTACACAACGCAGGGGGTCATTGCAACCCTGGGGCAAGCTTCATCCACTCGGATACTCCTGGGGAACAGTGCAAAGGTGTGTCCACATGCATGTGACCAGATACCCTTCTGCCTTTTTCCGTCATTTATGAACTTAGCTCCTTCAAGAAATCAACTGCTAACAGCCATTCACTCCTGGCAGTTTTGTTTGGGGTATTTTTTCATTTACAAAATCCCTTCTGAAGTCTTCACTGAAAAGACTAAGTAACAGTTTGGAGAATCTGGCTGCAGGGGTAATAGCTGCAATAAACAATGCACAAACCATCCAAGACCTCTGTGTTTCATGGGCAAATTATCACAAGCACCAGGAACCAGGGCCATTGCCTCTGCTAGGGGGTCTTATTATACAAAGCTGCGTACCCTGTTGTACTTGAGGACAAATGGAGTAAATGCCATTTATCCAGTCTTCCTTCTCTGGCCATTAGCATTGAGCATGTAAATCCATTTAATGTTCTTAGTGGCTGATGTACTGCTGTTCAGCTGGCAGTGGAAATCATCCCATTGCCGTTTAGGTGGAGGAGGCCTCTGCTTAAGACTCATGGATGTCGGGAGCAAGGCTAACTCTAATTCAGCTGCTAAGGAGCACTCACTGAAAACAAAAGTATAACTCCAAATGAACAAACCCTACTTCTCCCAACTGAAAAACAAAATAAGCAAGGACAAGTTGTTAACCTCCTTGCCTACACAGTACTACGCTGCCTTTACTTGTCAAAGGCGTCTTCAGACATCCCTAAATTCACTGTATTAACAGGAACAAGATTTAGCCCAACTCAGGAGAGCAGCCCAGGCTGTAGTTCTGGTTGGAATGGGGATGACTGGCCCTTTGCAATACCTGTATTTTTTTTCTGTGCAGGATAATCAGTGAAGAATAGGCACCGAGAGAAAAATCATGCACAGTATGTCAGCCATATTCCTATCACAGCAACTGTAATGTGATCAGAGGAAGAACATCTTAGATAGTATTCTTCTCTTCCTAGAAAAAACTTGAATTTTATGCCACATGTATCTTGTTTTGTCCCTTCTAACTAAATGCCTACTTTTCCCCACTTTTGGGACACAGAGCATTTTAACAACCTCTTCCTCAACCACTTTTTTTCTACCCGACCGTTCTTTGCAGCCTCCTCTTCCCACATCATAGGCTAACAGAAGTAATTGTCACTGTCTGCTATGGAAAAAAAAAATAAAGTTGTCTATGGCTAAAGCCATATGAGAAACATTACAAGAATAGGAGGGAAAAGTGAGGAGGGTCAAAACATGGAACTATACATTTGCTTTCAGGGGATGCCTTTTGAGGGCACTCACTGTTTTGTGTACATCGTAGAGTAATATGTAGACAGAAGGAAAAATTATGTGTTGAGTTACATTCTATCACGTACCAGACTGAAATAATTTGCCCCTGGAGTGAAGGCTAAGCTCAAAATCAGTGGAGAGTGTGTTTGTGCTACAGAACAACCAAGGTCTGCGTCTCAGTCCATTCAAAGCTAATATGTACATTTTTTTGCATGCCCAAATTTTTACAGGTGTGTTCTCCTTAGTTAGTAAGCCATGCCAGTCTAGAAGCAAAAACAGCATGCACGCTACTAGGCAGAATTTGGCCCCGTTTGGTATATTTTCATTATGGACTGCAGCAAGGGGAAGCACTGATTTCATCAGCTTATTTCTACAGTTACTGCACTTACTGTGCAAGATGCAGTCTGTGAATGGTACATAGCAGTTACACTTCACAAAACAAACAAATCTTTACTGTAATTTATGTGTAGGAGGATACTTGCATCTTTCATATGTAAAGGATTAACAAGATCTATCTTAGCCAGCTCTACTGAATAAGAATCAAAGCTTACAGAGATGATGCTGTTCCTAGATTCTTTATTGGTAGAGGTAAACTTAGTCAGAAATCACAACAATCCTCCAGGATGGCAGTAGGAGTTGCATGGACAGCTGTATGCCAGATACAAGTTTTGCTGCGTGCCAAGTTATATTGCTTTTTTCTTCTTGCGCAGTTAATGCTCATTGCATTACTATTTATAGTCCCCATGTTTCGGTCAGTTGTCACAGTTCCAAAATAAAAAATGGCAAGCCATAACGATCCATACTGAGTGACACCAAACACTCTTTTTACCTTCTCAACATCTCCTCTCCTCTTGTAAAGCTCATCACGGGTACCTGCTTATCTTTCTCAGGGAAAGTGCTAGTTAGTACTGTTTACAGTGCTATAGTTAGACGAAAGAAAGTACTTAGAGTTAATTTTTCTTCCACTTTGCAAAGCAACTGTGCACAAGGGATTGCATCAGGCATTAAAAACCATGGAGATGTATTTCAAATTCTTTGCCTCCTGCATTACAAGGTAAGGCAAAACTAACACAATTGTCTTTCAGTGGTGCAATGACGCTCACTCAACTTTCAGGTGAGATGCTCGCAAACTTCCATTGCATTTATTTCATACTTCTTGGGCAGTAAAGCTACATCTGTCCTGTTTGCATATATTAGCTAATACTAAAGTACAGAAAAATCCAGAACTGGAAAGAAATTGCCACAAGAAAGTGAAAGAAAATTGAGGGAATTTTAGACTTTTTTTTCATTAGAATATTTTTAACAGAAGAAAATGGCACTGTTTTCCAAATTTACGCAGCCTAACGTTTTCATTATACAAGATTCTTATGACTTCCTTTGAGAAGTTCTGTTCCCTCTCTCCCTCCCTCCTTCCTGCTTGTTTATAGATAACTTTTGGTATTAAATAAGAGGAAGGGTGGAGTTGTGGAGGGTCTAGTGTCCCTGTCCTGTGACACTCATGTTGAATTTGGCTGAAATTTGAAAAATTAAAAAAAAAAAAATACCCCTTGTCACATATGTTCTTCAGAAAAATAATAGGCTGCATGTCAGAAGTTAATAAACTAAGCAATCCACAAATAGTCTTCAGCTGAGCTCATAGCATTTGTAAAGCATTAACAGAGTCACCACAGCAGAAACACCAGCAACCTGATGGAGTAACAGTGGGAGAAGGCAGCAGCCAGGGCTACTCCTCCTTCACCCTCTGGGGCCCAGCACTCCAGCCCTATTTTGGATAAACAGCCTTTCTTCTGCTGACTGTTGATGTTAGTCACATAGTTCAAGTAAATAAACATTTGCATCCCAGCACTGCAGGTTCAGAGTTCAAAGGTTAATGAATTACGAATAGTTTGTTACAGCTGGACATAATGTGGGTTTTTTTCTTCTATGACAAAACCACTGATAAAGCAGCGTTGGATTTATAAGCAAGAACATGAGGATGAGGGGAAGAAGCAGGACAGAGGACAGTGCAACAACAGAATTCCCAGCCCGCAAAGCTTTACGCCACATTTGTAACTATAAAAGAAACCATAGCTTGCAAAGCTAAGTTCTCAAAGTCCCTGCCCTGCCTCAGATTATTTGTGCAGAACAGTTCTTGCTACAGAGGTTACAAGCCTAGTCACACATAACTAGTCATACATAACTGGTGGACAATGAAATATTATTACAAGATTCAAAGAATAAAGCATTGATAGAAAAGAACACACACAAAACTCGCTCGTAAACAAGAATTACATTGTGCATGCCTGTACATGGAAAAGAGCGGGTAGTTAAAAAGAAAATCAAATTAACTGCATGCTATTTAATATTTAGAGGATATGAAAAATTTAGAGCTTAGAGCCGTATTCACTGGGTCTAAATTTTTACATGCCTGTATGCTATGATTCTTATGGTTTCTCCAGCCTGCACAGGCAAAAGGCAAACCACAATTTCAAGGGCCTGGATTGTGTTCAGGCCACCTGAATGTGACTCCGCACGTCCAATGAAAGTGGGAAAAAGAGCAGGTGGTGACAGAGAAGGTGCAGTTCAGTTGAGGTCGTGGTGGCTTTACGCAGCCTCAAAGCCTGATGATCCCAGGAGTGAATCAGAGAGGATGAGATCACGCTCGGAGTGAGGGAAAATGCTGCCATCTGGTGCTGCTGGAGAAATTAATAAAAAAAGAAGTTATCTTGGTGGTATGCTTCAGCTGCAGTGGTGTCAGTGCTGCCAGTTCAGTCCTACAGACCTCCGGCTGTCTTTGTTGTTCAGCGGTGTTACCGTTTTGCATGGCATATGAAAGATTACCTTGTGATGGCATACATTAAATCTCAAAACAAACAGGCTGAAAAAGTGCATTTTATGGTGGTTTGCCCAGAAGAGAAGTATCTTTAAATATTAATGTAGTCTTCCAGGCGGGTGATTTTAGGAAAGACTGTTTTAAACAAAGTCCCTGCGGTCTGAGAATAACATACACCTTGTTTATTTTGATGAAGTTATGCATACTCACACCAAGAGACTGCAAAATGCTCTATCACAAATCCTATATATACATATTTTACTACTGTGTATCAGAAGAAACTTGAAATCTGTACAGTAGACCTGAAAAAGAACCAAGAAGCTGCTCTTTGCTGTCAGGTTTTGTGAAAAAGCTTAACAGAGCAAGGAGTCAATGCATTTCTTTTGCAGAACTGACTTTGACCTTGACAGTCACTGCACAACCTCTAATGCCCACCATTTTATCCTGCGAGCACTGTAGATTATACTTAGCACATGTCAGAAGCCTCAGAGGATACAGCACAAGACACTAAACACCGCTTATTTTTATGATTTGCCTTTTACAGCAGCCTATTTTGGATTGTTGTTGATACAGCCTCAGAGGATGTGCCAAATATGTACTGAGACACTCTATGGTGTTAGAATGAGGGAGTGTTATTTTCATCCAAGATATTTTTATTTTTACAGGCTTTCACAGAAAGCTGTAATGGTAGCTTGGAGAGATTGAAATGACTGATCAAATAAAAACCCATACATTGCTCTATTTTAGATGTAGCAATAATAAAGATAGCTCTTTCTGTGAACTTAAATTTGTTTGTCCCTTGACCAAGGCATAGGAAAAATCTGAGGCCCACAGGTCAGCTTCCCACTGGAAGAAAACTGAGTGAAGTGGGTTACATACCTTATTTATTTTTAAACATATCATTTTTGGAACAAAGTGGTCATAAAACCTCAGACATGTAATCCACTTTTGCAGATAAATGAACTCCCACACCACCATTGATTTCCCAGGAAGATGCTCTAATCCAAGAATAGCTTCAATCTCACAGAATAATCTAAAGACCAGAGAGTCTTTCAAAGGGTTTCTTGCTTGTAAACTCTGCTCTGCAGAGTTGTACAAAGGCATTTGTAAAGTTATAACTAAAAGGACTTTCTCATAACTACCTTGACATGTACTTTCCCACATCAACTAAAGTACCTGATTTATCAAGATGCAAATTCAGTGCTAACTTTCTCTCTTCCAGCAAGCAACTGATGCAACCAAACAGAAGGTAAGCTATATGAAGCTTGATGTCACTTCAGAGAGACTGTTCCAAAAACTTACCCTTTCCATGGTAAGATAATTCTTCCATTTAATTCCTAACCTTAATGTATTTACAGCCACTTCATACACATTTGTTACTAAAACCCTACATTTTCATTCAAAACAGAGCTAGATCCCTCTATGACTAATGTTGCACTGGAAGAACTTGGGAGTCCCTTCCTCTTCAACATCATTAGATTTGCTTGTGGGTACACGGGGGGAGTCTGGAACTTTTAGATATGTGCGTAGCTTACTGTAGAGAAGGAGTAATTTCTTTGACAGTCCCTTGCCCATGAACAGATCAGGCAACTTGAAGCCCTTCTAGTTTTAAGAAACAACAAAAAATCTTGTCAGTGCCTCTGGCAGCCTTGTTAACAGCAACTTACATCGTCAGTCTGCCTTCAAGCTGCAGTCTGGGAAGGGCATTTCGTTTCAAACAGAAAAGTGTTTTCCATGCATCCTCCATCTCCAAGTAGAATAATTGTATCACATCAGTTGGGTGATCCAAAGAGATTTCTTATTAGCCAAACTTTTGACCATCCAAAAGTAGATTATGAGAATTTTCTATAGTAGATTGCTAGGTGGCTAAGGGCTACTTCTGACCAGGCCATGTGAAACATGACTGGAAAGAGCTCATGCCTTGTCAGTAGGCTTAAACCCAGTATACAGGGTCAACATATCCACTGGCTCATTCTTTAGGAGTCTGCCTGTTGAGAAAAGTGGAAAAACAGGTTAAAATAAGCATGACATCCAGTGTCCAGAGAGGTGAAATTGTAGTAGAGGTAAGCTACAGCCTTGGTATGTTTGTGTGGTCTCAAGGAAAACAAAACACATTTCATGCTATCTATCATCAGAAGTTACCTGGTGCCTTTTGAACGGCTAGATGTGTTAGTCTCTGGGCCCATGTTACCATGCGATTTCCTTACAACCCCAGTTAGTTTCCCAGAATATTCTAGCTATTAGCCTACAATTGTCCCTCATTGTACTTGTGCATTGCAAAACCTCTACTGCAGGGTCAAGAAATAGATTTAATGTGCCTTAGCTTTTCATTGATTTATGCAGACTGGTACTGATAATTGTCTGTCAGCAACATTGGCTAGCTGTACATTAGCATACACTACTTTAAACGTGTAAAAATGGCAGTTTACCTTGAGTTGCAAGAGGAAAGAAGCAACTCCAGGCTTTGTTTGGTTTCATTATTTTGGCCAACCAAAACTTTTTGCAAAAAAGTTTTTCTGGTAGGCATAATGAACACTTAACCAAAAGTTCTGGAAGAAGCCATGTACAAATGTCCCATGGCAAAACTACCACCAGCTCAGTACTTGGATGTGAGCTTCCTTATGCTCTTTATTCAAATTTTTCATACATAAATACTGCCTAAAAGAATGGGTTCTTCTCTCAACACCCGATTGACACTATCAGATGTAAAATGTAGTCTTCTGAAAATGAACCAGAGCCCCAGCCGCAGAGTCTGTAACTCTACCTCCTGAGGCAGAATTGGTCACAGCTTGATGTGATCCACTTCTGAAGTTCAAGCCAGCCACATGGGTTGGTCAGACAGGATGGGGTTTGAACACTACCTTGCCAGATATGCATTCACCCCAACAATGTTTGTAGCTAACACGTGGAATTATTTTATTGCTAATGGATAGCACGTCTGAAAATAAGACTTGGCTATGAAAGGCAGCAGTTTCCCTGCATGATTTTAAGCTTACTTTTTTTTCTTCCTTAGATCAGCTGCTCAAAATGCACACAAACCAGTTTGCATATTCATTTTAATCCTCTCATCTATCCCCCTGCCTCCTCCTCCTCCATCACGTGGTCCTTTCTTCCTCAAAACACCAGGTAGTTTTGTATATTGTCAGCAGTAAGAAACCAAGTGCAGGACTCTGGAATTTGATGGGCCTCTGATAGAAGACAGTCCTGAGTGTTATTACACACTCACTGTCACTGCATGACCCACCCTCTTCTCTCAAAACATGCGATGAAGGCTTCTGGAAAACAGTCCCTTCCCACAAACTCATCCTGCTGGTGTTCCCTCATTTGGAGCACAAATCTTTCCTCTCAACAGATTAGGTTTCTCTCCCCATCATTTCCTCTTGTCCCCTCTGAAGGGATAAACCGCAAACCCTGCAACTGATTTTATTTCCACTTTCAGGCATTGATCGGAAAGGTGTGGGGATATACTCTTGTCAAGTCATCAGCAGGAAACTCTGACTATCACAACTAAGCAAAGAGAGGGCAGTTCCTGCAAAATCTGTGTTCTGGGAACTGGCCAACAGAGCTTGAAAAACCTCTCTTAGCTGGTTAATAGGAATATTCACTACATGTGTCTAAAACCTTACATTTTCCAGCAGATGCTACAGGAATTAAATCAAGGTCAAGGAGTGATCTATAAGGAAAATAATGAATGTCATATTCAATTGTTCCTGAATGTTACAGAGATGGACCTGTGCAGACAACACCTCAGCTGTTCCTTCTCCATGTCACCTAATGAGAGATCATGCAAAGAGATTTTTCTTCCCCATTTGAAGGAAAGCCACAAACCACCATTTTAGAAGACTGCCCTGCTTAGCTCTTCTTGTCAAAGCCTAAGAAGTAATATTTGCAGAAACAGTTGCTGCGGTAATTCCATTCTCCAGCATCTTCAAGAGGTGCTAATCTTTTGGCCACCCAAAGCCTCAGTTATCCCTCATAAGCACGTCTTTGATCTAGCCTTTTCTATAATTTGTGACACAATATTGAATTATTATCAAAATGACTCACCTTCAGTCAGAGATAAGGACTGCAGGAGAAAATGTGCTGGACTTCAGCCTCTGTGATACAGACTTGCCAGTTACAGATGCTTATCTTCTCATTCCCCTCACCTGGGAAATCACAGCTGGTTCTCAAACAAACCTATTACACATTTGAGGATAAGACTCCCATGGAAGTGGTCTTTGGTCTAGATCCTACTCGAACAACTAGTGCAAAGGAAAAATGAAGCAAATTTAAACAAACACTGGGACTACAGCATAGAACATCCTGAGTTCACAGCACAATTCATACTAAGAACCAAATTTGTGGTAGGCTGGCAGTATTGGATTAATTTAGAGGACCTTAACCTTTATAAATGATGCAACCATAAACAGGAATTATTAACTGGGGGGAAAAAACAATCAATATAATTTTAAGTTACAGGATTTGTCTTTTCCTCCACAACTGTTTAAAGACCACGGGAAGCCAAGACAAACCAAAAAACCTTAAGTTACGTTGGGTCACATACCTCCTAACACTCTGAGAAAGGAATCACATTTCTGTGACAATTTTCCAGTAGTAAAATAGCTTCTAAATTCAAGGCAAGAGTGCTTTGTTAATAGGACTTGATGGTATAGTTGTACCTGCTGTAGGGGATTGTATTATGTAGCCTACGAATGCCAATCTATTCCCGTTTCTTCATCGCACAAACTGCCCGTCAGATTTACCTAAAACTGAAAGGTGACTCAATCTCCCTATCCAGAAATAACATTGATATTTTTTGCATGAGTGTAAGCTCTAGCTTGCACTGTGATGATGAACTCCTTCCTGAGACACCCAAGGAAGATCTCTACCATGTAGGAGTTTCCATCACTGTTCCTAGAGGCTTACTGAGCAATTCATGCTTCCCACGTACCACATTTCCACCATCTGCAGCTTTCACATGGTTTCCAGATGTCCTATTGCTACTAGCAGCCATTTGTAAAGCAGCCTCCAAAGCAGGGCTTTCTCACTGTTTCCAGGGCAATGCCAACATGATCACATCATAGCCCCAGCACACCAAAACACCATGTCCAGCCTAGGCAGCATCTCAGCACCTTCTCACCGCCAGCCAGAAGGCTAAACTCAGGCCAGACTCATCTTGCTTTAACTGCACAAAGCTGCTTGGTTTCTGATTTGCAGTTGCACCCTGCTTTTCTGCCTTTTGCCAGTCCATTTGGCAAATTCAGTCTTTCCTTTACCAGGATTTTCAGAGCTGAGTCTGCCCTGCAATCACACACACCACACCTGGAGAGACTTCCCCTAATTGCCCTCCTGCAGGTGCCATAGGGATGGGAGTGCCCTGATGCTGCACAAACGCTCCAGCTTATGTTTTTTTCTGCATGGGGGCAGTTATTTGGAACAAGAGGAATTGTGTCTAACAGGTTGCAGAGGGGATTTTTTTGGAGGTAGGTTGCAAGAGGAGAGAGCTGCTTGAAAGAGCTAGGTGCAGGGAAGGGCACAGAGCTTTTTGGGAAGGGGAATGTTTTATAAGTTGAGAGAAAAAAAAAAATGAAGAGTATCATTTGTGTATTTGAATAGGTCTAGCTGGCCTAGCCAGCTTCAGTCAGGAAATGCTGTGTGTTCTTTCCCAGGGCCAGACACAGCATGCTGGTGCACGTGAGCAGCACAGATCAGGGGAACAGACCTCTGAGTTAGCTACTTTGCACAACTGCTTTCATTTTGGGTCATCTCAATTCATATAGAAAAACCTTCATCTGCTTCTTCCCTCATCCCCTTCCCAAAATACACAAAAAGCTATTTTTTTGGCTCAACAAGCAGTTGAGAAGCAGAAGTGGCCAATTCAGAAAGATGGTCTGCCCAAAACTGTAGGAGACATTTGCATGCTATTGTGAAAAAGATGTGGTGCCTGGATAGATGACTTGATTTTCAAGTTGCTGCACCTAGACAAGTCATAAGTTAGAAATTTACTTGGTTTTTTAAATAGCTAATTCTGGGTAAGTACAATTTTTCCCTCAGGTTTGGGGTTTTGGTCTGTGAATACAGCTAAATTAGGCATTGCACTCTAGTCTCTCAACTGGGTGGGTGTTGGATCAGGTGTTCCTGGCTCTGTGGGACAACCAGGTGAGTGCACTCTGCAAGGCCACCCTTTGTGCCATGGGCTGCAGGCATCTGGAACCTGATGATGCAGGGCAGCTGGAACCTGAGAGCAGCACCTAACACCCATTTACTAATTGTTAGAGAACAAAGCTTAATGCCAATAAGGTTGATTTATAATGCATTTTCTCAAAAAACAATTACTGTGAGAACGAGGCACAAGCAATGGAGAAGTTTGCGGGGACTCAGGGAAAAAGGGAGAATCTACCACCTTTGGAAGAAGGGGCGGGCAACTCAGGAGGTGTACAGGGATCTTGTTAGGTCCTGCAGGGAGGAAATTAGAAAAGCAAAAGCCCAGCTAGAACTCAATCTGGCCAGTGCTGTAAAAGACAATAAAAAAGGCTTTTATAAGTACATCAGCAATAAAAGGAGAGCCAAGGAGGATCTCCATTCTTTGCTGGATGTCGGGGGGAACATTGTCACCGAGAACAAGGAAAAGGCTGAAGTACTTAACGCCTTCTTTGCCTCTGTGTTCAACAGCCAGACCGGTCATCCCCAGGGTACTCAGGCCCCTGAGCTAGAGGATAGGGATGGGGACCAGAATGAAGCCCTCATAGTCCAGGAGGAAGCAGTTAATGACCTGCTACGCCACCTGGATGCTCACAAGTCTATGGGGCCAGATGGGATCCACCTGAGAGTACTGAGGGAGCTGGCGGAGGAGCTTGCCAAGCCACTTTCCATCATCTATCAGCAGTCCTGGTTAACAGGGGAGCTCCCTGATGACTGGAGGCTTGCCAATGTGACGCCCATCTACAAGAAGGGCCGGAAGGAGGACCCGGGGAACTACAGGCCTGTCAGACTGACCTCAGTGCCAGGAAAGATTATGGAGAGGTTCATATTGAGTGAACTCAACAGGCAAGTGCAAGTCAACCAGGGGATCAGGCCCAGCCAGCATGGGTTCATGAAAAGCAGGTCCTGCTTGACCAACCTGATCTCCTTCTATGACCTGGTGACCCACCTGGTGGATGAAGGAAAGGCTGTGGACATCATTTACCTGGACTTTAGCAAAGCCTTTGACACAGTTGGCGGCTTGGACAGGCGTAGTCTTCGCTGGGTAAAGAACTGGTTGGGTGGCCGAGCCCAGAGAGTAGTTGTAAATGGAGTTAAGTCCAGTTGGCAGCCGGTCATGAGCGGTGTTCCCCAGGGCTCTGTTTTAGGGCCAGTCTTGTTCAATATCTTTACCAATGATCTGGATGAGGGGATCGAGTGTGCCCTCAGTAAGTTTGCAGATGACACCAAGCTGGGTGGGAGTGTCGATCTGCTCGAGGGTAGGATGGCCCTGCAGAGGGACCTGGACAGGCTGGATCGATGGGCCGTGGCCAACTGTATGAGGTTCAACAAGGCCAAGTGCCGGGTCCTGCACTTGGGTCACAACAACCCCATGCAACGCTACAGGCTTGGGGAGGAGTGGCTGGAAAGCTGCCTGGCCGAAAAGGATCTGGGGGTGTTGGTAGATAGCCGGCTGAACATGAGCCAGCAGTGTGCCCAGGTGGCCAAGAAGGCCAACAGCATCCTGGCTTGTATCAGGAATAGTGTGGCCAGCAGGAGCAGGGAGGTGATTGTCCCCCTGTACTTGGCGCTGGTGAGGCTGCACCTCGAATACTGTGTCCAGTTTTGGGCCCCTCAATGCAAGAAAGACATTGAGGTGCTGGAGCGTGTTCAGAGAAGGGCAACAAGGCTGGTGAAGGGTCTGGAGAGCAAGTCTTATGAGGAGCGGCTGAGGGAACTGGGGCTGTTTAGCCTGGAGAAGAGGAGGCTGAGGGGAGACCTTATCGCTCTCTACAACTACCTGAAAGGAGGTTGTAGTGAGGTGGGTGTTGGTCTCTTCTCCCATGTAGTTAGCGATAGGACAAGAGGAAATTGCCTCAAGCTGTGCCAGGGGAGGTTTAGACTGGAAATTAGGAAAAATTTCTTCATGGAAAGGGTGGTCAAGCATTGGAACAGGCTGCCCAGAGAGGTGGTGGAGTCACCATCCCTGGAAGTGTTCAAAAAACGGGTAGATGTGGCACTTCGGGATATGGTTTAGTCTAGTCTACCCTTGATTGGTTTAGGTGGGATTGGTAGTGTAGGTTAATGGTTGGACTGGATGATCTTAAAGGTCTTTTCCAACCTAAACGATTCTATGATTCTATAAGTTACACAGCATTTATAAAACTAAGTTGCTATATTAATCCTCAGTAAAACAATAGTTTAGTCCTCCTGCACTCTAAAAGTATACTAGAACTACAGTCTGAGCAACTGTAATCTCACTTAGGTCAAGTTTAATTAAGACTTGTCTTAATTCAAACAGTAATATCGCATCCCTGAGAAAGAGCAAGTTAAAACCCCCCTTGCATTGAACACCACCATGTTCCCAAGAGTTTCAGTGTTAGCTCAAGTTAATTATGTTTCAATTATTTCCTTTGGTGTACTGATGTAAAGATCATCTTCCCAACCTTAGAACAAGAGCAGCAAATTAAAGCTTTCTGCCCCTTACAGCAACCCCTTCCTGCCTTACCACTGCAGCCTTGTGGTGGACTTTGCCTGCCTTAGATGTTAGCACTGAAGTATTAAATCATTAAAAAACCCGTTACTTAGGTACATTGGCTTCCTACCTCTTAAAACTTCTTCCAGAGAGTCTTTCAAAATCCTTACCTTCCAAATACCTTTGTCTGGCAGTGTCATGAAAACAAAACAAAACAAATCACTGCAGCCTTCCTTCATGCTTTTGCTTATGGCTAGTCACACTGAACTTACAAGTGACTGCAAGTCCTCAAGCTTTTAAATCTAGAAAACACATTAATTGTGTTGCTAGCTTTCATCACAATGTTGGCGATTTACAGTCACCGCTTACTTGAACTTACTAGTGTAACAGCAGCAAGCTTAAAGACGGTAGCAAAGGAGGTCAGCTGGTTTTCTTCACTGCTTTGATGGACATCACTGCAGACTGGGTCTCCAGTGTGCAGCCATACTTGGACATCACAACTACAACTGAGCATAAATCCTCACCTGTGGAAGTTTTCAAGCATAGGAGTGTGTAAATTGGAAGTAATTGCTGACTACAGCACAGTTAAAGCTTCCAAGCAAGGCAATTAAGAGAAAACCCTGCATTTCTTGGGCAGCATTCCTTTTTGTTTGTTTGTTTGTTTTTAAATGAGCCCTTCAAAAAGGGAAGGGACAGGAGTGGAAGAGACTGGACAAAATTGCTCTCAATTAAGTCTGTTTTACAAGAAGTTTTCAATGTTTTTAGCCTAGGAGCATTCAAATTATAAGGCAATTGGGACCTTTTCCACATACTTGGAGTCTACAGGTGCTCTAGCCACAAAACCAAACCAAATAACCATGAACCAGAAGAATTTGTCTGAAGTTAATGTTATTGAGCTACTGTGAATAAATCATCCTTGTGTTAAAGACATGCCAAATCTCTGCATAAATTAAAAAGCAACCATGAAGTACACAAAGGGGCCTTGTCTGAGTCTGACAAATGCTCTCTTCTGAACATTTGCAGTATGTTTCTACAGACTGTAAATTAAAAAAAAAAAAAAGAAAAGAAAAAGAAAAAAAGGCATTTAAAGCTTTCTTCCTAGAGATTTACAGTTTGTGATCTGGTGGCTAGAGACAATGCCATCTGCAGTAGACAGGCCATTCTGTTGTCCTGCTGTACGCAGGTCTTCACGGGAAAAAGCTCATAAGCAGCAGAAGTCTACAAGCTATTTTTTTTCTGTCTTACAGCCTTTGTTCAAAAGGGGTCGTATGACATTTGCTGTATACCTGATGAGATAAATATGATAACCTCAATGCTGACAAATATTTAGAAGAACATAAAAGACAAATAGCATTTTTTTTGTTTTCTAGCCAAAGCTTTGGAGGACATCTCCTCAGTTTGAAGTGAGGTCAAATACACCAATGCCTACAAACTAGCACTCTTTTCAACGCCACCATCTAAAGAGATTTCTTATTAGCCAGACTTTTGACTTGGAGATGTAGGACACACAGAAAATGCTTTTATGTTTGAAATGAAATGCCCTTCCCAGACTGCAGCTTGAAGGCAGACTGACGATGTAAGTTGCTGTTAACAAGGCTGCCAGAGGCACTGACAAGATGTTTATGTTGTTTCTTAAAACTAGTTTTGTATGACATGGCTAATAATACTAGAAGGGCTTCAAGTTGCCTGATCTGTTCATGGGCAAGGGACTGTCAAAGAAATTACTCCTCTACAGTAAGCTACGCACATATCTAAAAGTTCCAGACTCCCCCCGTGTACCCACAAGCAAATCTAATGATGTTGAAGAAGGGACTCCCAAGTTCTTCCAGTGCAACATTAGTCATAGGAGGATCTAGCTCTGTTTTGAATGAAAATGTAGGATTTTAGCAACAAATGTGTATGAAGTGGCTGTAAATACATTAAGGCTCTTTCCAGTCATGTTTCACATGGCTTACTCAGAAGTAGCCCTTAGCCACCTAGCAGTCTACTACAAAAAACTCTCATCATCTACTTTTGGAATAGTCAAAATGCTTCCTAGCAGAAGCAGGGTTATCTACCTAGTCTTAGATTATCAAAGATCTTTTGGTTTAATTGTTAGTGCAGTGGCGGCTTGCGTCCCCACTCGGTGACATTCTTGGCCTTAAGAGTTGCTATGAATGTCAGTCTCTGGGCTTCTTTTATAGCTATGCCCTGTGTTTCTCTTTGGATAGGAAGTGTTTGTAAACATATTTTTGAAGTGTGAAATTACTTTAGTTGTATAACAACTATAATTTGTCAGTTTACAACAGAGCAGGCTAAGGTCAAATTTACATTCTGCTTTTGAAAGTACATCTGGCATTAGAAGAGGTGAGGATGCTGCAAGCTGAAGGAAAAGCTTTCCCTCACCTCCATTCACTTCACTGAGTGGCCTCCCTAGTTTTTGTTTGAGGCTGAAATTAGCTAGCTTGGGACTGGTTTGGAGACATATCTTTGCTGGAGAGAGGAGGGTCATTCAAGCATGGGAAAAGCTGTTTAATAACAAGGCGTCCAATCGCTTTGAGCCCAGGTTGAAAACCTGAATTTTTCCTTTCTATTTACTAAGTGTATTTAGCCTTAGGTACTACTGACTGTATGGGGGCAATCTGGTCACTCTGCTCAAGCGTCTGGCTATAAAAGCCTTCAGGAGAAAATCCATCAAGGTAAACCAAAGGCTTTCAGATCAACATGATGGGTTTTGATTAAGCCTATTCCAGTCACTGTGAAAGCTAGAGTTAGCAGCCTTTGCTGCATGTTTGGGAAGCCATATTTTTGAAATACATTGGAAGTTACTTTTGCTCAAACAGAAAGGTTATGGGGGATTTAAATACCCAAATCCAGATTTGTGCTCTGCAGGATTCCCGCTCAGCTGCTAACTAACCCTGAAGGCTTTTGAAAATGTAAATGCCTACATACTTTCAAGTTATAGCTTCCCAGGTCTCCTTCAGGGAGGAGGTCTCCTTCAGCCTAAGGATTAGCCTGCAGATCCACGCTCATCCCAAACACACCAAGCCTGCATATAGGGCCTTCGACGTCCTCTCCTCTGGAGGTGCTTGGTGTGTAGCATCTGCCAATGCCAACTTTTTCCAGAAGGGAGCTGGAAGACATGTTTGCTTCCCAGCACAAATAATGGCACTGGGAGCTGGGACTGAGACCTGCAGCTTTGGAGGGGAATACCTTGTCCTTTAGGATAACTAAGCATGCGTTTTCCTTCTCAGACAGTCTCCGCATCAAAGATTTCTGCTACAAACACCACCATGGGAGATAAGGAGGGTCACATTCCTGACATAGCACAGAGACGCTCTCAAAGACAGCAAGGAGACAGAACCCTGAGCTAGGCAACTACTCTTCCACTGCTGTATGCCGGAGTAGACATGGAGGGGTGATGGCCGCCCCCCTGTCCCTCTCCTGGGTGTGGGGGGGAATGATGGTCATTGGTTGGCTCTCAGGAGAGAATAATTTGTTCCCTCTCTTCAGCAGTAGGTACCTCACTACAAATCACAGAAACAAAAGACACTGTATTCTGACCAGAAATTTAAGCGTCTCTAGGATGTAAAGAAAGTTTTCTGCAGCTGGCTTTGCCAGTCCCCTGTTCTGAAATACCTAATTCTTACAAAAATTTCAAAAATTACCTGATGCCAAGATTATTCTCAAGTCCCTGAATACATCAGGACATCCAACTGTCTAGCTCCAAAGTGGTGTACACCTGGTGAAACTGGGATTCTGCTGAGGCACAGCTTTGCCCAGTAGAAGCTGTCCTTTCTGCCTGTGACCTGCGCCATGGCTGTCTGTCTGTTGCTGTGCTCGCCAAGGAAAGCTCACCGTAGGGCAGTCGTCTGTCCCAGGGAAGGCTGGTCTCCTGAGGAAGTGAGCACCAGGGAAGCAACCTGGGTGGAGATGCTGAACTTCAGCAGGGCTCATTTGCTTGGGTGTGGACCCTCCAAGCCCAGTCTGCATATCTGCTGAAGCCAGCATACTTGGTCAGCCCTTTTTATCTGCTCTGGTTTCCTCCACGTGATAGCCATTCTTCACCTTCCAGGTGCTCCTGTTTGTTTTGAGAAAAGCACTCAGAAAAACTGTACAAAAGATGGCTCAAAGGAGTGGAGAAGATCCCGTGACACAAAGGCTTATATCACTGCCAGGAAATTGAACTCATTTTTCCCTCTGCTGCTGCTCAAACATCTGGCTTCAAGACTTCAAGCATTAACAAGAAAATTGACTTGTGGCTCACTGTTGATGTTTGCAGCTGCTCCACATCACGTCTGGGAATAAAATTAATAGCATGTAATTGAGCCAGCCACAAGTTTTATAAAGCATTTCTTCTGAGGAGAGAGGGTTAAACACACTCTTCAAAATACAGTAAAAGACCCATCTTCAATCTGAGTTTCAGCTAGCTTCATATACCACCATACTGAAGGTTTTGAAAACCTAGTGGTTGGAGCTCCTGAAGCAAGCCCTTCTAGTCCCTGAAAGACTAATGTATTAGCACCTCTCTTCCTGGTCAAACACAGGTAATAGGGAAACTCCTCCTTTACCGCACAGCCCAGGTGATTTTGCTGCTCACATCAATGAAGTAAAACTGAGTGGTCACCTAATGAACAGCAAACAGGCCTCAGATCATCCCATGCCAGGAGTTTTGTCTTCTGTGCAGGAGCTCAGCCTTGGATATTTATTCAACTCTGTCCTCTGTCCACAAAGCAACTATTTCTTCAAATTTGATTTGGAAAACTGCCTCACAAGAAATAAATCATTATAAGCAACTGCTTAGTAAAGTTACTTTCTGCTAGAGGATTTATGAACGAGTCACCTCATGCACCAGCACCCATTGCACTCAGAGCAGGCCTCCCACATTTAACCAAGTGTCGCAAATGGAGGTTTGTGAATCCTGCTGGTTATGTTAATATATCATGAATGAGTGACTTTACACAGTTTGATTTAGTAGCAGTTTAGAATTTACTTGTGACAAATTGCAGGATTCCATTGTGATATTTTAATAGCACTCAATCATCAGTGATTAACAAAGTGATTAGACAAAATCGATCAAAGCAGTGACTTTGTTACAGATTTGAAGATGGCAAGGTTCACTCTTTTACTACATGAAAGTGCATAAAGGAAAATTAAGTTACACCGAGTTGGAATAATTCACAGAGAGATTGTATATACAGGGGATAAGGAGGACCCTCCTGTTGAATCACGAGGTTCAGAATAGACCCCCTTGCTTTCTAAACTCCTTCTCAGAAAGGAATCTAGGTGCAGCTAGGTCTAATCGTAGTCTTGGACTTGGTCAATGGTTTATGTGAATAAGGATAATGCAGCAGTATAAGACTCACTTTATAATTAAATCATACATCTACAGACTACTTAAATTGATTTACACATGCATACACACAGACATGAATATATAAAAATATATATATATGAAAGGTATACCTGTTAAAAATTCCCCTCGAGTTCAGTGAAATAGTCACATCGAATGCTTTGGCATTTCTCAACGGGCGAGGGCTGAGCCTCAAGGAGTGAAGGGTTTCAGCCCAGGTTCCACTGTTGGTCTTCAACAAGGGGCCTGCAACTTCAGCAAACTTTAAGAGTTTGCTAGCTCTGAGAGGCGTCCCACTCAGAGGGAGATGCTGGTACAGCCCGCTGCAGTCCAGGAGAGCTCAAAGGGCCTCACTTAGGACTGCTGTTTGTAGGATTGTGAGATGATTGGCTTTAATCATCCATCCGAGCCACGATCTGGGTCGGTAACTACTGGAATTCCAGTAACCATAGTACTGCTCTTGTTTCAAGGCTGCCAGGTAACTCGTTGTTCTCATTCACCGCTTTTGTTTCATTCCTGCCAGGTAACTGGTTGTTCTCACTCCCCACTTCAACCAAGTAGGAGTTCTGGTACAATTAAGGGGCGCCTAATTGACCAACTCACTACACAATGGTCACAGTCTGGCAGGAGTTCCTGAGGTCATAAAGTGGTTGAAGAGAGAAAAGGTGCGGGGTGGGGGGGTATGCACCACCACAATCCAATCCACCCTGTCACAAGTAAATTCTAAACTGCTACTAAATCAAACTGTGTAAAGTCACTCATTCATGATAAATTAACATAATCAGCAGGATTCACAAACCTCCATTCGCAACACCAAGGCACAAACTGGATTCTCTGAAAGGCTTAAAACTATTAAAAACTTAAAAGTATTTTCCTTATGGAAAAGCAAACTGGACATTGTCTCCCCTTATTAACCCTCACCTCCTGCTTCCCCCCTCCCCCCTGCCCCCTGCCACAGCCACAACGTTCTGGTTTGGTCTTCCTGTCTGGTCTTGCAGGTGCCCCACATTCACCGCAGCCTACACCGCAAGCTACGGTTGTGTGAAGACATGACACAGGAAGCAGGGAAAGGTTATTGCACACATCTGAGCACCACAGAAAAGTGCAGTGTGTTGCACATTCGCCAGGACTTACAGCAGGGTTTGGACCACAGGCTTGTCTGGAGGACAGTGGGCAGTTAAATGGGCAATTCTTGTCAGAACATCCCCTTTCACCAGTCTTTTTGCACCTCTTCCTTTGCTTGAGCAAGGCAGAAACCTTGTGGGCAACTACCAAAATGTAATGGGAAAAAATCTCGGTGAAACCTTGTTCTGTTCGGGTCTCAGGGTCAACAGGCAGCTATGCAAGGAGCAGGTTTTTCGAAGTCAACACACACAATACTGACAGCGAAAACTGACTGAGGGTCCTAGGGCTGGCAGTCAGTGGCTCCAGCACACGGTGTGCAGAAGGACATGAGGAAGAGAGATTGTAGTAGCGATAGAAATGGCAGTCTAAGGATACCTACTAATGCATAGATTGTCAGTGTCACCTCTTTTCAGATCATGGAAACAGATCATAATGCTAGAAACTTCTGACTAGCTTTTAGTGGATTACTCTGCACTACTGAATTAGGGTTTCCAGAACACCACCTGTTTTAACAGTGTACCCCGTTGTCTTGGCTTTTTCCTGAAGCTGACACCCAGAAAAAAAAAATGGTAGCACAACATGCTGTTGCAAACTGGTTCAATCTTAACTCTTAACTCCAGGTAATAAATCAGTAAGAAAATGTGGAGTAAGATCAAATCACAAGTTACTCAGGGCAAGCTTTGCAATGGGCAGCACCGAGCATCAGCTAAAGTACTCATTCCCGTGCTCTGCAATTCAGCTGCATGGTCAGCTAGCTGACCGTCTGGTCCTTGCTGCTGTTGCTATTAATAGGAGACTGGCTGGGATGACAGATGCCACAGCTTTCCAGACTCTTACAGCTTCTCTATTTTTAAGCTGGTTATATGAGGGGTTTTTTGGGTTTTTTTTCATCAGGGTGATCATAATCTAAGACTGCCTCAGCTAAGGGGCTGTAGCTCTCTTCAGCACTGAGCAGCACGAGGCTGCAGCATCTCTCTTAAGGCCACCCGTAGTTGTGCAGTCCCAGCCCTCAGCATTTCCACATCCCCTCGCAGGGGAGGGCCCTGGGTCTGCCTGGAAGCCACAGTGCTCTGCGGAGCGGGCTCATGTGAGGCATATTCTTCCTGGTGTTTCCTCATATTCACCAGCTGCTTGCTTTTTGGCTTCTGGAACCTCAGGAGGCTTCAGTGCAATAGATAATCTTTTCTGTGACCATAACACCACCACTTCACCTACTAGAAATGTGAATTTTGTCATACCCTGATGAGGATGCTGCTAGCCAGGCAGGGAGGTGCTCTCTGCCATGGGTCAGTGTTCTGCAGCAGGTGTCTCTGCAGAGCTGGTCCTTCCAGATACATCCATTTGCAAGGGGACTGGAGGTCAGGCTGAAGGGAAGACGCAGAGGAGGAGGAAAAGAAAAGGGTGGTTGGAAGCATGACAGGGCATAGCATTGCTTTTGTCAGTCGTTGCAGGGGTTACCTGCAGAGGTACTAATTTGTGCCTTGTAAAATCATGGGGGATATTAGCAGAAGGGATTTGGTTCCTGAAATCTTCACATTTACATTAGCAACCTCTGCATTTAACCCCATGAAGTCAAATATGTCCTTATCCTGAAAAGCGCAAGCATTGCAGACTTCATAAGCATCCCTTTGTGTGAACACGAGCAGCCATTTGAGAAGCCAGCTGCTGAAGCCCCGGTGCAGGCGCAGTGAAGGTTTTACTGTACCCGGCAAGGCTCCCCCTCACAGCTCCAGCCCTCCTGCTGCGGTGTCTCTCACCGAAGCTGCTTTCACAGTCCAGGCTTGCCAGTTCCTTTTCCAAACTGTGAGTGCATTACTATTTTAGCTGAGTTGGCAGTCTTGTCCTATCTAATCACATCCCTTCTCATCTAGTACCTTCCTCTTTGTAACAGCCTTTTACTAATTTCTCTTGTGTGTCCCCTTTCAAGTCATCCCTTCCCTAGACTGACTCTGTTGGGGTGATCCAGACATCCCTTCTAGGCTGCGTGTTTGAACCTTCCTCTGATCGTGCTGTTTCCTTGAAAAAACATTCAGTCTGGTCAGTGTGTTTCTCGTAGTACCGTGCTTCAGTGTGGACTGCCCACTCCAAACAAGCTGAGTAGAGCAGAAGTGTTCTTCTGTGCATCTGGCGCATTCCCTCCTGCACCTAGAAACCAGCCAGCCTGCTCCAGCTGCTGCAGCTGGAACAACTAAAAAACAAAACAAAAAGCAAGAACCAGTACTGTGGCCACCATTATGTGGCCTACTGACAGCAAGCTTGTGGTCCCACTGGTCCTCAGACAAAGAGCAGGAGAAGCAGTGATGTGGCACGTATCCACTGCTTAGGTGTGGCTCCTTCTCCTTGCTGAGCTGTCCCCAATAACTTTTGCATCATGCCTGGGTTCTGGCAGCCCCCGTGCTTGTGTCGCTTGCAGATGCAGCGATGCTGCGCTCCTCCGCCAACCTGCCGTGACTGAGCCCAGTCTTGGCCCACTGCTGGGAAACACGCCCGGCCATAAGTCTTCTCCTCCCATAAGGCCTCCTGCCCTGCCAGGCTGGAGCAAGAGCCGCAGGGCCAGCAGCGGTGCCCGGGTGGGGGTCCCAGGCGGGATGCGGCGGACAGCGGGGGGCCTGTAGTGGCACGCCTGGCCCTGCCGGCAGGAGCGCACCGAGCCCAAGTGTGACTTCAGGTCCTGCTGCTCCGCATATGCTTGGTGAAATGCTTGCAGAAAAAATGAAGTCTGTTTTGTTGGACCACACAGTATGCTTTGTTTAAAAGAGGGAAAAAACAAGTTCAGTGGGAGTGATGTCCATGTCCTGCGTGGTTGGGTCCACAAAGTGAGGCTGGTTGCAGGTGAAACACACTTGTTATTTAGCCTGACCCTATTAGGGATGTTTGAGTCTTACAAACTGAGCCTAAAAAGGGAGACCAACAGTTAGACAGGACAAGGAAGTTCAACAAAAAAAGGGCTGTACTTGGTCTGACCAAAGGTTCACCTGAGTGTCCTGTGCCCAACACTGACCGTAAGCAGACAGCAACAAAAGCATAAGGCCAGAGCAGGTATTTAGGATACTCCAAGTACTCTTCTGGCCTTCCGTAATTTTCAGATCACCCTAGGCCACATACCCGTGTTACCTGTTTAACAAACGTCAGTGTTGGCCAGACTTGCCTCAAACCCATGTAAATAGTACGCATCCAGAAGATCCTTTGGCAAGAAGTGCTGGAGGTTTGCTGTCAGTTGGCTGAGAACCCATCGCCTCGAGAGGCATTATGCCTTGAGAGACTCGCTGCCTGGCCACGCAGCATGGAGACCCTGGCTCACATCTGCTCAGCCCAAGCCATCCCCTCTCACGCATCCTCTGTGCCACCCAGTAGCCTCCCTATGTCACGGGGCTCAGCCTCTCCTCCCCACCACAGCGTGTTGCCTTGTGCAGGGGGGCAGAAGGCGCAAGGGGACGGGGTCTGCCCACTGGTTACCTTGTGTTGCCACCCATGCACTGAATGAACTCGGTGTTCGGGGTTTCACCCCAGTACTGGCAAGGATTTGCTCTGGAATGGCCGCTCCCCACCTCCATCTTCTGCTTATGTGTCTCTTAGAGTGAGTGTCTCTGGCTGTGTTCAAGATAAACACGTTTTTCTCCTCCGGTACGTGAAAACCAGGTTAATTTGCCCGGTGTATGCTTCAAGCTTGCCGAGTGCAACAGTTCCAGAAAAAAAAAGAAGCTTATGCTCCTTGACTAGAAGCCTGAGGTCCAGCCAGGTTTAGAGCCTGGTCACTTACCCAGGTGGGGGCTTAGGAGGACAGGTACCGAGGGAAAGCCCTGACTTCTCCAGTGACCCAGCACAGGTGGGCAGCTCATGACCAGAGCCACACTGACACGAGGCTTCTGTAAGACAGGCAGCAAGAGGGATCAGGCCTCCCCCTCCAAGCTGTAAATGTTCTGGGGCAGGTGTCTGAGAAAACCAGGCAGCAGGTAGGACGCTGTCTGCTGGGCTCAGGTATAATTCAGGTGGATTGCAGCGTGGTAGTTGAAATACCTTAAAGCATTGCTAGTGCCAGTTGTGCAGGGGTTGAGAGTTAGCCTGAAGGACACTGTACGAAGAAAAGGTTGTGCACAATTAGGCACGATTAGACTAAATGCAGACATGTTGGTTTTCACACTGAGTTTCTTCTTCAAAACAAGTATGAGTCAACTGTCCGGAGGCTTGCCTGCATCTTAGTTGCTGCAGGAAGAAAGGACCTGGCCTGTAGTTTTACAGAGCTTCTGACTGAATTTGAAGTCAGAAACTTGTTTCGGTGCAGCTGGACATGCACCGCACGGACTCTGGCAGAGCTTGCTTCTCACTGTCTTGGGGTAGCCCACATGTGGCGGGTATGCCAGTTTGTCACACCAGAAACAAGGTCAAAGTACGCAGAGCTACACACGCCCTTCAAGTACATACAAACCCCAATGATTAGCCACAGCTATGTGGTTAATATAAGCCACTATTGAGCAATTAGAGCTCTCACTATGTTTTCTTTAGAGGTGTGCATGATTTCTGCCAGATAACACAAGTATTTAATTTCCTGTGATCAAAGAGCAGGGTCCTAACAGCAGAAGTGAGAACCTATCCTCTTGCTCCGAAACCTGCACGTGGGATTAGCTTCAAAACTGGAGTCCCTGCTGAGCCAGGGGCGGCTGGCCTGGTTGCTTTGCACGGGAGCAGCAAGCGCTTGAGGAAGCAAACTGCTGCCGTTGCACCTCGACTTTGGCAGGTGCAAGTGAACTGGTGGCAATTAAATGGGGCTGAAGCTTTATAGCTTGATTTCCCTATGACAGTATGTTGCCTTTTCATACTCACTTGCAAAGGATATGTCTGTGCTAACAAAATCCTAGTGAAACCAGTCTTTCTCACCCGTTCCTTTAGAGATCAGAACATGTCCCTGTAATTCGCAGAACAAGCATCAGTACTGGGAAGTCAGGTTGCGACACATATGCAAGGAACAAATCACACTGTCTGTAGTATTCAGCGGCACATTAATGGTGACCTTGGTAGGGTTAGGTTAACAGTTGGACTCAATGATCTCAAGAGTCTTTTCCAACTGAAATGATCCTGTGAGTGTAGGATTCTCTATGTTTATGACACTTACGTTACTGCCCGTTTCTGGAATCCTGTCAGATACAGGACTTATGTCTAAGTTTATGCAATTTGAAATTGCTAAACCATGGAATTGAATATCCATTTTATAACTGAGAAACTATTTGCAAGAGAAAGAGCAATTGTACCTTAGCTATGTGCAGGTTCTAGTACAAGCTGGACAAAGGGACTCTCTGCAGTGTGGCTTAAACGTTACATAAGACAACTGAAGTTAACATTTTTAAAAAAAAAAAGTCACTAATTCCCTCCGCTGCAACTGCATGACCAAGGATCACTTTGGCTGTCAGGCCAGTCCACTGCTATGCTAGCATGCCTGAAAGCAGCACCTTCCAACTGCCTCAGCAAGCGGGCCTTGAAAGGTTTTTTTTCTGTTGAAGATAAAAATTTCCTGTTTCTGTGCAAGTAACAGTCCAAAACGTTATCTGCCTAGCGGGAGAAAACTCACCACTAACTGTCCCCTTCCTTTCCTCAGAAGAGCGTCAGGAAGCAGATGCAGGCCACGGGAAAGCTCCCTCCGTGCTTCCGAGGAGGTGCGCAGCGCAGATGTGATTTCCTGATGGTGAGTGTTCAACAGATGTTACAATTGTCTTTGTAATTTAGAAACGAGATGCATTTGTTACCCAGCTTGTCTGAGGCTGCGGGAGGTGAAGGACCTCGAACCCAGGACTTAAAAGGGAAGGAACAGGAAAGCAGGGGAGAGGCAGCTGCCAGCTGCCGCCCCATCATCCCTACGCACGGTGAATACTGACAGGCCTGTGCCAGCGGCGCCAGGAATAACGAACAGGAAGTGGGGTTCCAAAACAAGAAAATTTCACAACCCCCAACACCAAGAAAACTGAAAGATTACTCACGTTTCCAGAGGCAGAATGTGGCAGGGTGGGCAGAGGAGTCACTGACTCCTTCCTGAGCAGGAGCTTTAGTCTTGGCATTGCCGCACCCTCCCCCCTCTGCCATTTCTTTGCGGATACCTGGAGTGGAAGCAAGAGGGACCAGTGGCAGCCGGGAGCAGCAGTGCCATCCCGCTGACACAGCGGGGGCCCGGACACCAGTGGAATTCCCACCCGGCTGTCCCAGGAAGCCTCCCTAGGAAGGGAGCTCACCCTCTGAGCAAGCGCCACGCTCGCTCACCGCAGCGCTTCTGGTTGTCCAGTCCAGCCCAAGGGAGTGACCTCTCTTACTGCCTGTGATCCATAGGGAGAACCAAGAGAGCTGGGGTCAGGCCTCCGTGCCTGTGGCAGCCTCTTCCCGCCTCTCATGGCTGTGCCCTGGAGGCGGCAGGCAGCAGCATTTCCTACATGGAGGGAAGTAATTGCCGAGGGCAACCAAAGCGTTGCTTTTCCACTCTGTCAGCTGCAGGTAACTGCAGTAGCCACGCTGCATTGCACACCGTACACCATCCACGCGGGGGGAAAAGCACGGAGTGACGAAGTGAGCACCTTTTGGAAAAGATGACAAGTTTGCCTGTCTTTGGAGATAAGGCACATCGTACAAGTTGCTTGCAGCAACAGTCAGGGATGGCCTGAAGTCTTGAGGGGCAAAAGGTAGGAAATGAATAGCAGGCTCTGCTATTAAGAACACAACTTTAAGGAATAATATAAAGGAATATAAATTCTTGTTAAGAAATGTCCACCCACTGTGGATGCTATAAGAAATACAAGACAGGAGGATTTCTGTCCCAGTTTTATTTTTATTTTTTTTTACAATGCCTGCTTCAATGAAAGATTGAAACAGTCAAACTAAAACAGACATTATATGCTCATACCATTTACAGTATTTACATAATATACATTTTTTTTTTTGCTCAACATCTAATTATAGCAACTTGGAACAAAAGTGCAAGTTAAAGAATCACTGGTGTAAAAAGTTAAACTTTCCTGTCAATCATGTTGCAATGCTTGAACTAACAGAACTAACAAGTGGGATAAATGCACTACATAGTAAGCCAGTGTAGCTGTCACTTCACAGTGACAGGTCCTGCTGAGCTTTATTTACACCAAGCCTAAGCCAGCAGGAAGCTATTACTCTATGCAGAAAATCGATGAGTGAGGTCGCAAGTGATCCCATCTTCATTTTAACATGGAACAGCAGAATCGCAGTGTTGAACTTTTGATTGTGCAAATAGATAGCAATTAATTTCAAATGCTCTGTTGTATTAAATGCTAAAATATATTTCCTTATTATACATGCTATAAAATTACACTAGAAAGTTCAAGTTTCCGAAGTAACAATTGCCTTTCTATATATATTCTATATATATTTTTTAAATGTTAATTTTTTTTTTAAATACCCAGGATAAAGATATACCAACTCCAGTATGGCTGTGTTTTTTCATAAGCATCTACCAAAGTCCCATACATAACCAAAGCCTCATCTAAAAGTTAGTCTTCCAGGTATGCTACTTTGGTCGCCCTCTCATTTTCCCTTCCCTACTTTTTAAAGCACCTTTCCTCGTGTCCCACTACCTGGCTGTGCTACATTTAAACCTCAGGCTGTACTGCCTTTACGGTGAAAGCGCTGAAATCCAGTCCCCTCCAATTAATAGGCCAAGTTGCATGGCCGCTGATGTACAAGCAGCTGGCGACATTTTTCGCCTCTTGCAGTGTTCCTTCAGTACAGTACTGCAATCTCCAGGTCAGGCGTAATTGAATTCTGTCAAATACCCAACACAAACTACTTTAGACCTGGATGTCATTTCATGGCCGTGTGCAGGGGTGCTTTTCCATACACAAGCTGCACAGACGCTACCATGGCCTAAGTGCAAAACAGGGTGCACAGTGGTCTCAGCTGCATGGTGTTCAACAAAAAGCAGTCTGAATTTTAGAGATACAGCTTATCACACACCCTAGTGGTTTTCTCCATGGTTTTATCCTCAAGTAGCACCAACCATTTAAAATTTTCACCTTTAATATATATACACATACACCTTTTAATATTTTATATATACATACACACACCCACACATATGTGGCATCAGTACGTTCACCACAGGAGAAACTTATTTACAATTAGTTGGAAAAATTAAATTGTATCAAGTTACAGTATACCAAAACAAAACTGGCATTTGTGCTTTCTGTTTCTACAGGAGTAATTTTTGTCATTTCAAAAAAAGTTTATATTTTTATTTGCATCAAGACATGTCACATGACGAAGAAAGTTAGAAACAGCTAGGATTGAGAATTACAGAGCATTGGCTTTCCTCACATGCCCCACTAAGTCTACAGAATAGCTGCTTTCTATAAAAATTCTCCATTCAAGCTTGCTTGAGGATCTTCTTAATAAATAATAACACACAGCAGAAGAACCATGCATCCTGTCTTGCACTGTGCACATTCATGAGATAAAAGTTTCTGCCTTCACTGAACAACACGTTAATGAAACAGCACTTAAACTTCACTTTTTACTCAGGACCTCAAAGTGCTTTTAAAAAGAAGGAAATACCCTCATTCTACACAGTAGTTAAGAGGCACAAGGAATAAGGCTTGAATTACTGTCTTCAGACACTGACCAGGCTGTGGAAACCAAGGGCTTAAACTCCAGATTCTCCCCAATCTGCTTCCTGGGTTGGAGGATCCCATTATCTCAGGTAATCTCTACTCTTGGATGTAGACGCTTGTTTATATCTGTAACATCAACCAAAACAATAGCAGCTCCACAGCCCAAACAGCCCAGCTATACTTCAGTAAAGGTACTTTTCTCTTGAAAGCATGAAATAGTTTCATAAGAAACCTGTTTAGTTAAAAACAGAGATAAGTTTAACCTTCATAGCGATTTCGTAAATACAGGTAGTCTGATACAGCCGGCTCTAAGTTCCTCTTTGACCGGGCTAACAAGTCTTTTCTGGCCAACTGTAATTTCAGCACTGGGCCACATAGAAGTGACCACCTGGCTCATCTGTTTACAGTTCAGTAACCACTGGAGACCAAAAAAGTATTGCTAAGATATACAATATTAAATAACTCATTAAAAACTAATGGTGACTTTTTTTGTTTGTTTTTAAAAAAATACAAAGCCGGTCAGGCTGGGTGCTGAAGGAAGACTCCTGCCATCCACTTCAGGAACTAAAATATACAGCATGTGTACTGTTACTTTGCAAGCATTTTAATTATTTTAGGAGTAAGAGATTTTCTGTGTCCTAATAGGAAGTCATAGCATTCACATTTAATTCAGGAAACATTCACCTCTTTCAGACCACAAACTACTCTTCCTTTAGCTATTATCTATGTGCACATTTGCGATGCTTTTCCACAGGTTTCTTGTAAATGGAGGTTTCTTCTAGTCCTCCGTTTTGACAAACTACACTTTCAGAGATGGCTGCAGGATCCCTTTTTCGACAAGGTGAGATTTCAGGGTTTTATACACGCTTAGTTGTTGCTCAGGCTGAAGTATCAACAGCTGTTTCAGTAATTTGCTGGGATTTGGACCCCTGCCAATGAAAAAATAAATTTTTTTTTGTGAGCAGCAGCTCTAAAGAAACTTTTCAACAGGTTTCCATTTTCCTCTTGCTGCACAAACAATGCCTTCCCTTTTTTGGGGACACCAAGTTATGGATTTGTCCCAGTCTATCTCCTCAGGATGCATGGGCGAGCATTACTGGTAAAGCATACTCCTTAGCTCAATCTGAATAGATACTAAAAAGCATTTCTTGTATTTGCTGTCAAATGGGGATATTAAGAAGGTTCATGACAAATAAGATTCACTGATTCATCCTTAATCACTGTAATCAACATTTTTCATCAACAGATCTTTTTTAGTTTAGTATCTGTTGCCAGATAAGCTGTGTACTATTGAACTAAATGGAAAGTTGGCCAAGACAGCAAAGAAAACTGCAAATTAAATCAAGCTTTTCTAAATAACAGCCTCATTTTTAGCTAGTCATTTATTTGCAGTCTACTTCTAAGATGGAACGAATACGAGGCAAAGAATCGTATAATTAATAATTATTTAGCCATATGTGTTTACAAAACTAAGGGCATGTTATCAGTTTGGACACCTACAGCCCCTTGATCCCCCCACCCCAGGAGCTATAATGACTGACAGTGAAAGAATTGTCATTCCCATGATTTCTTCTTGAAAGCTGGCATGGTGCAGGGAAGATAAGCAGCATTTTTTAAGAAGTTGTCTCCTCTCTTTAACCATAGTGTTTTCATCTTAAACAGAAAAACCCAAGTCAAACAACAGAAATACTGAAACTTACAGGAAGAACTGCGGCCTCCCAACCTACAGGCTCTTCAGGAACCACACAGGGAAAGCAAACGCTGCAGCAACCCTCCTGCCCAAAACCCCATCCTCATACCTCCCTGTAATCAGTAAATTCTCGTAAAACTCCTAAGAGGCTGCTACACAAAACTTTATGGTATTTAGGGTACACAGGTTACCTGTAACAGCAGTCATAGAAACATTAAGGCATAGCTTGAACCTGACACAAATCCTAGGCAGTGACATATGTTTTCTTAATAGTTCTGTATTTGAAATCATTGCATAAATCAGATTTAGACACCTGCAATCTCCATTATGCTAACAGTGCAGAACATAACTTGTATGAAGTAACTATGGTACAGCTCCTATGCAAGCTCAAGTAGTTAATATTGTAAAAAGCCCATACCTTATGAAACTGGTGATATAGACATGAACAAAAGTGGCCATCAAGTACTGACAATCAAAGCGATCCATTATCCCACCATGCCCAGGGATTGTGTTTGCAAAATCCTTTTGGGTGTGAAGGACGGGAAGGGTAAAAAAAAAACAAAAACAAAAACAAACAAACATGGTCAGTGATTCCAATGAAACACACTAACGATGTATCACTTGACGGCAGCACATGAAGGCTGTAATTAAGCTACAGTTTCACTGCACTCAGCCAAAAGTTAGCAAGAGCCTCCTTTGCTAAAGGAGTTTTTAACTGCAAAGGTGAGTCAAGGGGTGACAAGAAAAAGAAGAGAGGAAGCAACTTGTCCACTGTATCACACAAGAGGACAGTGGTAGGTCAGGTGCTGGTTTGCCAGTACTGAGTACACTTGCGTGCCTATATATATGTACACTTCCTTTTGTAGCAAGCCTCTTAAACAAATGGCTGTCATTTCTTGCCTCTGCAGAATCTAATTCTCCTCTTTAATATTTTTATTGCTTTATCCTCTACTGGTAGCTGCTGCTGAAGCACTTGTTACCAGGGAATATATATTTGCTCTAAGAGAAGCAGTAACCTGAGGACTCCTTCCACTGTCTAACACTGGCTTTGCCAGTCATACTGCCCATTCACCTGCCCTTTTTTTGCACTGGGTTCTTGGTAACCATAGTTAAAAACCGTAATATGTGCATACAGTATAAATATATTTAACAGAATCAAAAAACCCTGCAGTGAAAAAATTATCACTACTTTAAAAAAAAATTCTGATGCAAACAAAGCTCAGTACACTACCTTTGTGTTACCCGATCTTGTCTGTAGAACAGCTTTATCAGTCAAACTACCCTCATGTATCCTTTTTGTCATCCATACTTACTTGTGTATTCGCTGGGTGAAAACCCTGACCTTACTCACATGGGGTGACTGCCAACAAGTTAAACCTGTCCGGTGCCAGTGCCACTCCAGCCCTCCAGCACTGGGCAGTCTAACCCAACCTACGCGCTGCCTTCACTAACAATTCCACAATACCCTTGTCTTCCTGACGGTCCTTTGGTCACCACCTTGGGGCCCAGAAGTATTAAAAAAAAAAACCACCAAACCAAACCCCCACTACTTTTTAATGTTCTATAAGAGTAAGTGCTGCTTTTCAGAAGCATTCTTTTCTGCCAAAAGCCCTTCTTCACACAAACAGTCTTTCGCTACCTGGACATACAGGTATGACAGCGCATGAGGCTGTAGCTAGCAAAGTGCCGGACAAGCTGCTCGGACCGGCATAAGGAAGAGGGGTAGGTACAAGCACATGTATGGGAGTTCAGCACAGAGAGGTTTATATGCTTCTGTGCAAAGCACATGCCAAAACTGGTGGACATAGGGAACAACAGGAACTACAACAAGCAACAGGATAAGAGTTACAGCAGTCCTACCAAGTCATAAAGAAGGCTGGGAGAAAATTTGCAGCTGCCCTCTTCCCATACTCCTGCTGCCACTTAATACCAGCCAGGGGCAACACTGCCGCAAGCAACAGTGCACACCTTGCAGTAAACAGAGGTTAGCACATCACATCATTTGCCAATACACGCTCTTGTTACAAGGCAGCACTCTATTGGCAAAGGCAGCCAAACATCTCATGCTTTGGTGAACCTGACACGTCAGCATCTGCATATGACACAAATACTACTGGTAAAACACAGCCAGCCACAATCTGAAGGGTAAACTACTGTTGGTGCTTCTTAGGCATCTACAGATTGTCTTTCATGTCAAGTATAATATCTCTCATCTTGCTTGTCTAAACCACTTCTGCAACATGACTTGGAAGAGTAATCAACCAAAATACAAAACCAAATCATTCTTAGATTTCCAACACTAAAGTCACATGTTGATTACATAAAGTTTTAAGAATAACACATACATATATCTGATAAAACTAAGTACTGCTGCTGATGCTAAAAAACAGCTCAAACATCATCCCACCTTAGTAGAAACACTAGGTACTACAATGAACAATTAAAAAAAAAAAAAAACCCAACCACCAAACCCAATCCACCAATTTATCTAATGCAAAGAGAAGACCGAAACAAAACCAGCTTAACAGGAGTCATTACACACCTTGATTTTGAAAGCTCTTTTAAATCCACTGGCGAAGAATCCTCCAAATGGCCCAATTAATGAGGCAAATGTTGACAGTGCAATGCTGTGCATCTGAAATGGGTACATATTCACAGTTTCCTACAAGAAAAATAATTAGCACTGTATTTCAATATGTTTGATTGTAGGCATCTTAAGCTTAAATATTTTAAAATGGGGCTGTTACAGAGCAAATTTCCACAAAGCTCCAGTTTTCCTGACACAAAGTAATACTGTAAAGAAAGGAAAGGTAGACACGCTGCTGAAAGGTCTGGTCATGTGAACAGGATGAAGTATTCGGGGTTGCTAGGGCAGTTAACTTTAACAAATGATGTGGTTTTCAGCCAATCCCTTAGTTAATCACAAGGAATACAACTACTAATTCCATAACGTACAATGAGACTCTCTAGTCTTTCCTGGCTCTGCTTTTCCAGCTCCATTTCCTGTAAACAAAGGAGCCTTCCACAAATTCCTAGTATTGCTCTAGTAAGTGGCCCAATGCTCTCCACAAACTTGTCATCTTCATGCAATTCACTGTCACTTCTTTCAAGTGCTCTCATGAGATAGATATGAATTTTGCACCAGTCCACCATACTGTCACCTTTGTGTACATGGGGCAATAATGGGAGATAAGGTTTACCCCCATTAATACTTTCTGGTTTGCATTTAAACAGATATTGTTCCCTTCAGCCTTTTCACGGACTTGAAATTTGTTTTGATCCATTCAAGTTCTTACAGATAAGGGAGACTTCATTGGCAACAGGTACCTGTTTTCCTTCCTGACACAGATTAGAAAAAAAAGGCATTTTCGTGGTTGGTTGGGGTGTTTTGGGTTTACTGGGGTTTTTTGATTGGGTTTTTTTTGTTTGTTTGGGTTTTCTGGGTTTGGGTTTTTTTTGTTGTTGTTGTTTTTGGGGTTTTTTTGGTAACTTAGCATTGAGCACTTTCAATTCAATGGTACAAGCTCCAGCCTTTGAGGGAACACTATGCTGGCCTCACCCCTGAGAGCAGAGCACACCTTACCTGGCAAGTCTTGATAAACACCATCTGTAGGTGAAAAATCCTGTACCTTGTGTTTCTGATTTGCATCACAGCTGGCCAACACCAATTTGACTTTCTATGAAGAGTGCTAAAACTAATTCTCTCCTCAAAAGGCTTGTTAGAGCCTGGCAAAAGTACTCCAGAAGTGCACATGGAACTACCATCTCTTTTTAGGGTTAACTGATAGCTCTCTATTAGACTGCCACAGAGCTGGGCTTTCCCATCTCCATGCCCTTTACCAAAATACACAATATAGCTGGACACAGTAAGATTTCTCTCTGCTCAGTCCACATTATGTTTTTATGCAGAATTTTAAATTTGCAATCAACCCCACAGTCCCTGAAGCAACAGTATGTTCATCTGGTATGAAAATATCCGAGCTCCTTCTAGATGTGATCTTACTTTTCTAAGTACCAGCTGTAGCCATTAATTACTTTTAGTCTTAGGTTTGGTTGCTTCAGTTTCCAGTTTGTGCTTTCTTCTTGTAACCACATCAACTTCTGTCCTTAAGTGTTACACCCATGTAACCACAGGTGAAGCCCACAGCCTTCCCTAGTGCTGTGCACTCACTCTCTGTGCTGAGCCACTGCACAAGCGAGGGGAACACTGCAGAACCCACTTGCTCTGCGTTTATCCCAGTCACTTCCTCTTTGCCCTAAAGGAAAGATAATGACAGGCTGCTTTGTTTCTGTTTGGCATTCTCTTCCTGTTGGAGGGCCTCTGGAGTCTGTGACTTCAGAAGCACTGCTACGTATACTAGGATAATTGACGACCTATTTCCTGACAGGTAAAGGTACAACAGCTCACTTAAAAGAGTTTGCAGGCTGGGTGTGAGGAAAAGGGTCGGTGACTACAGTACATGGAACTACTACTGGTACTGCTTTTTCACTCAGCACGAGAGTAATGGCACTAACGCACAAGATGCTATGTGGTGAAAAAAGTACAAGTCCAATCCTAACAGCAGTTACACACCAGCTGAAAATGGAATGAAGTTCTACAAGATTACTTAAACTTGCTACTAATTCAGGCCATAAAGAGCTTTTGTCCACTTTCAACAAAAATTTAAAGGTTACTCTTCAAAAATAGGTTTGTCTGCAAAATGCTTAAGTGACATCCATTTCCAGCACAAAGAGAATATAGGCCACAAGAACACAGGCGGGTTTCCTCAGGTGACTCCAGCATTTCAATTCTGCCTGGGTGACCACATCCCCCATCTGAGCAATGGAGAGGCTCATGGTATCGATTCAGTTCTTACCCTTCAAGCCTGACCAGCATTCATATACCTTTCTAAAAAGGTTTAGAAAAAACATTCAACCTGGGAAGTATGGTTTCAATTTTAACCAAAGCCTTGGTTTTTTCCTTACCCATCCCAACACAGCCTGAAGCAATGGTGGCACAGAATACTTCTTCATCTGAAAGAGCTCTGAAGGTTCACACTCTGTCACAAATCTGTTGGTTTCACTGTTATATTCCACAGGGCAGACAAAGTACTGATGTTGAGCCAAAAAATAGGAAAACTGAAAAGCAAAACATGGACTCCTGAAATAGGCATTTGTTGTTATGGTAAAAAAAAAAAAAAAAAAAAAAATCACACTGTAATGGATGGCTCTGTCATTGCAAGCTGAGGATAATGAAAATCTTTTTAATAACAAAGAGACCCAGAATGAAGTAAAATCGGCCTGTTAAGTTGGAGAATGTCTCAACAAGGCAGACAAATGTGGACATTCAATGTGCTTAGTGATGATTTCCCAACTTGTTTTCCTTTTTGTTTCTCTCAGATTCGTATCTACTGGATGTTTCTGGATTATAATATCCCAGAACGTTAGCCACTCATCATTTCTTTGCAGTTCACTTCTCCATTAAGACTTGAACTATCGCTTCTACCAAGTTTGGGAGTTATGAGTTCTGCTGACCTTGGTGATAAATTACTTATCAGAATAGTTACTGTATGCTGTTGTTATCTTCTATGCATATCATCAGTGTAAACTACTTCTCAGGAGAAATGTCATTATAAAGTACGTAATAAAAAAGTACTAATTTACAAAATGTAAATAATACTATCAATAAACTTGAATTTTAAAATAGGGATGCAACTAATAGATAAAACAATTCCAGATATAGTAACAGTAATGGCAAAAACGGTAGATACAACCTGTTCCTGTTCAGGAGAGGTGCAAGCCTTGCCTAGCCTTTCCAGCTAGTTACAAATTGGCAGAATTCTCTAACCAAAAAAAAAAAAACCCTAACTCTTAGGCTTTCAGCAGTTTGAGATGACCAAATTTGTCAGTAATTTTACTTTGTAAAACCAGGAAGTTGAAGACTGAACCTATACAAGGAAAGTCCTGTCGTACTTACAATAAATCCAAATACAACCGTGGAAAAGAAGCCTCCAATGAACCCTTCCCAGGTCTTCTTGGGAGACAGCTAGGCACAAAACAGGTAGCGTTAGCCTCATCAGTTGCATCACTGAACCCTTTTTTACTCTATTTCTAGACCTTGTTTGTGAAAATTAAGCTCCTACTTGGTTTTTCAAAGGTATGTGTGAAATATTGAATGTCAGCAGCTGCAGCCACTGAACATGATAGATACAGGAGTATGGCTAGGACCTGTCCCAGGCAAGGAGGGAAAGTGCCACAGTTTGGCTGGTGGCACTGGGCAGCGTGAGGGAACGGAGACCTCCCTTCCCATCTGCTGCTGCTGTCTGGAGGCTGCTGCCTGCCTCTGGCCACAGCTGACCCTGATTAAGCAGCTGAGCTCCTTCAAGCAGAAGACTTGGAAACCTACACAAGCGCACCATCGCTCTGCTTGAGGCCTCTGCTAGCAAGTGCACATTTAGATAGCAAAAGAAGCCTGGGTGTTAGACAACTACTGCTGGGGATGCTCCTCGGGAGACACTAGCTTCCTACATACAGACAGGCAAACTAATACAGCAAATAACTGCAGGCCTAGAGACCAGCGTAGCAAGCTATTTTCTTCATCAAATTCTATCACATTTTCAATTTAGAAGCAGTTTAATATCGGAACCAACTAAATACACAAAAGTTAACATGGCAACATCATGAAAATAATAATTCATGGCTTTCTGTGAGGTCTTGCATATTCTACCAGAGTAGGAAGATTACTGCTTGAGGCCTTCTCAGTGCTACGCCACCAAGACCAGATGAGGAATAGGTATATATGACCTAGCACCTTACTTCAAATTACAGTTTCTGTACAGTAAGCATGCAGTTAAACCTGCATATGAAAGCCAAAAACCAAAGCCATTATAAATGATGATGCAATAGGCTCAAACTGTATTACACTGTAATGTCAGTATTACATTTACATTAATCCCAGTTTCCACTTACAAATCTTCAGAAACAGGATAGTCGATTTGTTTTTTTAACAAAGATGTGCATCATGCAGTACAGCAGAAAGTATTTTTTCCATGAACATGTTTTTGAACAAGTATCAAAAATACTATAAATTGTAAAAGCTTGTAAGTGAGGAAGTGCCTAAGTACATACCTTAATTAACGGAGTTCTGCCAAAGAAGAATCCAAAAATGTAAGCGGTAATATCATTGCAGATAACACTTGAAATTGGAACCAGAAACCTAGAGAAAGACATCAGAAGTTTCATGGAGAAAAAGAAAAGCTGACTGAACCTAAACACGCGGCAGAAATTGAAACAGCAGCATTTCTTTCTGAGAAATTTTTCTGTAGCATTTAGAAAGAATTATGTTTCATAACATGTTCACCTAGTTCCCCCATGAGCAGCATATTTAGCTACACTGGTTTTAGTCTTCAGCCAATCAAGACCATTACAGATCTTGGTTAGTTCAAGTTAAAATATGATTTTGGTACATGAGCTTAAAATGTGAACAGGCTGGCTTTTTCCTTATCAGGCTTGAAGACTGGTACCAGTTAAGAAGAAATCAACAGATATAAACATGTTAATGTTATTGGTAACATCAAAGCAAGCAAATTCCTTGTAAAGTTTAATTATATCTAAATTAAAAAAAAAAAAGTTTTCCTTTTTTTCCTCTTGTCAGTTTGGAGCAGCCTGTGTTAGTTTTCTAAGTGTTCTTTGCATGCAGACAGCATCTGAATTTGTTACTCAAGCCTGTTAACCTCTTTTTTTCCCCTCCCTTTTCAAAGCAGGGATGTATTAATAAACTAAAAGTCAAATTTTGTGACCATCCGCCAAATTGCCTAGCACCACTGAAAATAAGAAATAGTAGGCTAGCAAGGCAACAAGGTTCAGTTTTTGGCACATGAACATGATCACTATGAAAAGAATTTGTTTATACAAACTTTGTCAAAGGCTTTGAGTTTTCTTTCTAACTATGAGCACACCTTTTCTGCAATAATCTCCCCAGTTGTACATATATCAGGCAAAGAAAAAAGGAGAACATGCAGTATTATGTCCTTAGAAGAACACAAATCATCTTCCATGTGCTACTTCCTTCTTTCTCAACTTGTAACTTACTCTGTCCCTAAAGAAGTGGGGAGGTGGGGGGTGGGACAACACACCGTCTCTTTGAGGAACGGTTTTAAGTAATCAAGTTTAACTGCATCATCAGAATGTAATATATCACTGGAAATGGGGCATTAAGATGAGCCAACAATATCAAGATTTAAACTCTTAAAATATTTTAAGTAACCTGAATTTATCTGAACAGGGAAGGTGGGAGGGAAGGCAGCCAGATTTGGGATTTCAAATTAAATGGTCCAACTTCAATAGCTCTGAGCAACCTGAAGCTCCCAAGTAATTGAAAAAGAATTCCTGGATAGTTATTCCTTCAGCAAAATGCTATGGAAACTGTTTCACCAAGCATGCAAGCAATCCTATTCCTTGCAAGTAAATGAAGTGGTTGTTCAAAACTATCATATTTGTGGCTGCCAGTCTAGGTAAAGAGGTTTCTGCTTCCTCTCCTGTATCCTTTACCTCTTTGCTCCCAATTCCTCTGACTCCCCTTCCAACTAGACATTAATGCTCCTTTAATTTGTGCTGCTTTAACTGTTCCCACGATCATTCCCTAACCAGATATATGTAAAAGAACCAACCTTTCAATGCAACAGAGTTACAAGTCAGTTTATTACTGTCCCCTTACCAGATCATGCCTTCAAAGAGATTTTGGATGACAAGATGAGATTGAGTTACAGTGATCAGCAAAGTGACATGAGTCCATGCGAACTGTTAACAATGCAACAACACAACAGTTAGTGGAAACACTGATTCGTACACCTTGATAAATACTGGTGTGTCAGCTAGAAGAGCTACTTAGTTGCTCACAGGGAAGACCAGTTCTAGTGATAATGCAAGAGATGTGTGTATACAGTATATCACAAGTTAGCTGGCTTTCTGAAGCAAGTACTGGAACTTTAACAGGTTTCCCCACCACTTACCTCCACCCAGAATTTTTTAACGTGCAGTTTAACATCTGACTTAATAAGACATACACCTTCAGCATGAAAGCAAAGAAATGTAAGCAATGTGATATTCTGTATATACATATAACAGGCATGTTAGAACTGTAACAATAAAATGGCAATGAACTACTCATGAAAGAGTCATGTTACACAGATGTGGATATCTCTCATAACAGAATACCAGTCCTCTTATGAAACATGAAAATTCTCAAGATTAGCAAAAACAAAGTGTTAATTTTTATGTGCATGGTCATTTAAGCAGTCATTTTCCTCAGTATTAATGTACATACTTGGTGCTTATTCTGTAGCGCCAGTGTACAATAAAGTCATTTCCAAACAGTTTACCAGTAAAGATTCTACAATAGATTTTATTTTCCAAAAACTTTAAAATCAAGAACTAGTAGTTTTTCCATGAAATACCAAATTTAAGCACTCTAAATGTCTGGGCGATTTAACACTCAGAATGTCCTACTTCTTTAATTATTCTGTGTTTTCCTACAGCAGCCAGCATCTACTTCCAGTTAAGACAACTCAAGAAGGCTGAAAGGGGTGGGGGGTGCAAGAACTGACTAAAGGTTTCTGAAAATATTACCTGCTGGTTAATTAAAGTATCTCTGCAGCAAAATTTTTAGTATTTGCACAGTGATATTAAAACACCACCTAAACCCAATTGACTACTCTCCTTGTCTGTCCAAACACTGTGTTGCTACACAGTGGATACACAGCTTCCCTCTGTTTTACTGCAATTCTTAGGTAGTCACACCTTAATGTTTTCTGGGCAGGCACCAAGTCATATGACTGACACTACATTGTTTCTGCCTTCTTTCCAGAAGGGGGAAAAGAAAAAAATTATGGAAAATTAACTTATTTACCAATCTGAAGATGAGGACTTTTTTTGCAGATTAGAAGATAAAGACCACCTCTCCCTAGAAAAGCTACATCTCCTTGTCAGGCAAGTTCTCCCAAAAACAGGGTAAATTTTTTTGAGTAATAGATTTTTTTACATGCTCATAGAGGGCTCAGCTAAGTCCTAGTCTAGAATTAGGGATCCTCAATGGCAAAGTGCTACCTAAAGCAGTGTAGAAACAGAGGGGTTAACTGCATCCCTGGAGCTTTAGGAAATCATTAAGGTTGTGCAATGGCTCAAGTTCTTTAAAGACAGCAGCTGTAGTCATTATTGTTTTACTGTGCCTCTAATCATTCCAATATAGAAGGGGGGGAGCAGGGAGGGGGGCGGGTCAGTGGGGTTTTTTGGGTTTGCTTTGGTTTGATTTTGGGTGGGTTTTTTGTTACCTGTGATGTTACAAAATTAGTTTTCGACCTATAATTACATGGAAGAAAAAGGTTCATGCTCTTGATTAGCTACTATGCTGTCTATTAGGTAGGCAAATACAAGAGATGAGAACACTGGTTTCTTTTAATAGATTAATGATCTCTTGAGGCACAGCAGAGCAGAAGACCAGAACTGCTGTTAAGTGTCACAGAATAAATCTTCCACATAGGGGTTAAGATCAAGTTCCCTTCACAGTACTTCAGTGGGGCCTCTACAAAGTAACACTTGAGTCACAGGAACCACTTCCCACGCTATGCTGAACTATTTGGCTTCAGACCTGGGAGGGAGATGCACACCCCTTTCTCCAGGAATCTCTTTCGTATCAGCCTATCACTAAGGGAAACGTATCACATTGTATATGCACAAGGCCTCACCAATGACAACTTATATTGACTGAAAGGCCACATTCCATGATATAATAAGCTGCAAAGTGAACAGATACTGAACAGCCCAACACCACTTGATTTCATGTTAGTGTTGGTTTAAGCACATTTTCCACACCCCTCTTCCAAGCTCTTTTATGAACATAGGGACATGACTGTTTCTAGTGGCATTCATAACGTGAGCGACCACAGCAAAGTGGGTAATACACACCATGTAAAACTGCAGACGATAATGTTTCTTCACTAAACTCAAAACAAACATGCAGAAGCCTGTAAAACAAAGCAAGTGTAGTTTGTACCATCTTATATTTAATTACACTGAACTGTGATATACCAGTAATTCTCTTCCCTTGAAACAGCTGTTAATCCCTCTGCTGCTAGGAGCGTTTGCTTGTATTCAGTTAAGTGTACATATAGAATTATTCCCATTAGAGTACAAGATTTCGTTAACATCAGTAAAGAGCACGCATTTCATTACTTACAAGGTCCCATCATAGACATCAATTTTTAGGGGAGGAGACCATCACCTTCAAAAACCACTCAAAAACCAGGTCGACAAGCTGGTTTTGAATAATTAACAGAAACAATTGAAAGGAAAATACCAGCTTTTCTCTTTCCCCAGACAGGCATAGGGAGGGCTGCATGCAACGTAAGCATGAAGTGCAGGCATTGGAGAATTCAGCTGACTGAAAGAAATGTTCTGGCTGGCTAACAGAGCACCACTTCTCCCCTAGGGCGACTTAACCCTGGGGACAGCCCCTAAGTGATGCCACCATCCCAATGCAGCAGCTGCCAAGGGACCCTGCTATGCTCTGCCTCCTGCTTTTGCTCATGACTGGCTTGTCTCATGTCTCCCCTCACCGCCCTTCAGCAGTCACGAGGCATTAGTTAAGTTAGTTTCCTCAAGCCAAAGCCAGCTGAAAAAGGTCGTGTTGCAAAGCTGGTTTCAAGTTTGTGATGTAAGCACCGAGTAGAATTTTTACCTGGTTTAAAAAAAAAATTAACAGTAGACAGACTGACAGTTCTTCATGAAGATCAGGTTTCTCAATATATTTTACAAGTATTTGTAGCACAGCAGTCTCCTGTCCCTTAGGCCAATATGAGTTTTCAATTGATTTAATTTCAGGCTAAAATAGTATTAACTGCGTTGCTGAAAACAACGTGGACTGTATTTACATGTTCACAAAGAAATACCCCACAAGACTGCCAGCTTATGTCTCTTCTTCCTAGAGGAGAGGCTCTTAAAAAGTCTTTCTTTGGATAGGGAGGAAAATGTATCCATGAGGCAAGCGTTTGAATATCTTGTAGACAAAATAAAGCCTCACACATTTTGAATAATCAGTTTAAAATATATTGGTAAATCTTATTGCTGTAGACCTAGCAGAACACTTGCACAATAAAGCATCAACCCAGCACAGCAATTACACATATAAGTCATCTCCACAGACTGCCAAAATAGCATTCACGTATTCAGGTGCTGAGCCCCAGTTCTTCAGCGATCAAAATTAATTCATGCCAACTTCTCTTGAGCACTATTACTTCAACTTTCTCAAGATCATCTACTTGTTTAGGCTGCTTTCTTCTTCTCAGTGAACGCAAAATTTGTATTCATCTTTTCACAGGAAAAATGGAACTGTGAACACCTAATTTCCTCGAACATCAAGAGGAAAAAGAAACTGAAAATACATAAAGCTGGTGAGCAATTATTTAGAAAAAAAAAAAGCACAGAAACAAATGCAGCACAAAGTTCTTTCATTCTTGCAATTTCCTATGCTTACCTGTTAAATAGAGTGCAAAAGATATAAATCTGTGGTAACGAATTAGGAATTGAAGCTGTTCTCGTCTCTGAACAAATGTAGCAAAGTAATCAGCTACAGTCTCTCCATAAAAGAAGTAGTTCACACACAGCAAAAAGTACCTACAACATACAACAGCTAGCAGTTATTTTAACAGGATAATATATATTTAAGTGTCATTCTTAAAGACAAAACAAACAAAAACACAACAAAAAACACCACACAAAAGGAAACCCAGAAAGGTAGAAAAGACACATGATAAAAATAAAATTCAAGTATAAATCCAGTCTTATAGTTCTCCTCTGACAAGCCAATTTTTGTAATTTACTTCTAAAGCAACTGCACTAGAAAAACAAACACATTTTGCAGGATACAGTTGGAAAATTAATTTCATCTTTATCTACAGTACTGAATACTCCTATGCAAGTCCTTTTCAGATATTCTAAAAGTACAGAACAAGTACCTACTATCATCGATAATGACACAAGCAATTCTGCATATTCTTTTCCTGTATCCTAATAAGGGTAGTTTGTGATTTCTGCCTTGCAAACAGGAAAAAAGGTACTTGCATAACAAATCCTCTGAGGTTATAGGACAGTGAATCTGACATGGGGGTTGAGGATCTAAATCGAACTATACTTTTGCTATCTGGCCTGAAGATTCTCTCTGAAAGAGTTACTGCTGCATCTCCTGCTCAGCTCCACCACGCACTTTGCCTTTTAGCTTTCTTGACCAAGCAATAATCTTACAGGCTTAAATCCATCAACTAACTAGTAAATGCAGCTATTACTACAACTTTTTCGAAACATTTTTGTGGGAGTATGTCCACACCCAAGCTGCAACTGAGATGAAATGTCACGTTCAGCCATCTCTTTTTGAAGGATCTTCAAAGAAATTCCTTTCAGTCAAAACAGTCAGTACACAAGTAATTCTGTCACAGGTTTTCATACAAGCTCAGTTACTCAGCTTTCTGGAGTAAAGTCACAACGGGATCCTCAAATGCCAAGGCAGCACTCAATAAAAACCAATAAATAGCAAATCCCAAACCACTAAGAGATGCACCTCTCTAGGCAACATACTCTTTGGCTTATTACCAAAGTCAGCCACAGAAGATAAAAACTTGTGATTCAAGACTGGATCTCCAGATAGTCTCAGAGCAATTAGTACTCATTCTCTTCCCCCCAGTAGATGTTAATGCTCACTTTGCAAGGCTTCACATCTCTAAATAAGCAAAATAGTTGATCTTCCAAATACTAATAGGATTCCCTCATCTCACTGAAATGTCTTAATATTTAGTCTCAGCAGCAAGATGTTGGACTGAAAGGAGCTTTGATGTTAACTAGTGTGGCAATGCAGAGGAGTTGATTTTGAGCTGCACATACAAAAGTGACAGTGGTCAACTGCCAAAGTAGACTAAGTGGTAAAGTGCACATCTTCTCCTCTAAAAATTTTGGCAAGACTGCAGAATCATTCATGTATGAGTCTGCTCTAGCTGTAGATCCAGAAGCCATGGAATAAAGCAGATAATAAATCAGTCCCCTGGATAATCCAGGAGTGACCAGAAGGGAACTGATTAGCATTTACAGAAGAGCCGACAACAGGAATCCACTGCATCACACAGTAAAGTTGCTTCTAGAAGTGAAGAAGCAATGTGACAAGAGACAGGGAATAACCTAGATATTTCAATTCCTTAAAAACCCAAACCCAACAGAAAACCAAACCCACACAACATAGGTCATGTCTGAAGAATTATGTCCTTAAGCACCTTAGAGACAACATGTGCCCAACACCTTCCCATAATGCTGACTTTAATCAAAAGCCTTTATCTTGCCTCCCAGAATTCAGGAGAAGAGTTGATTTCCCCAGTTCTATCCAGCCCTATATAAGCTGGACGTTGTCACAAGTATCTGGGATTTGCCAGAAAAATTAATCTCGTCTTTTGGCTTTCAGAAGATCCCTTAACACTATATTTATGCAGTCCAGTGATTAAGTACATGACTGGAAAGGATTTAAAACTTGTATGTTATTATTTTAATTCTTTGTGTGTGAAAAGGAGCCTTTAAGGTACCTGTTCTATTTATTTCTTGTGCAAGGTTAACAGACACACCAAAAAAAAAAAAAAAAATAAAAAAAATCAAAGCAGTTCAGGATTACATATCAGGTCATTATTTGGCTATGCACATTTTTAGATAGCTTACACATGCTCAATTCTGATTTAAAACATCTATGCATACATACATACACATGTACGTATATACATATTTATAACAAGGAAAAAAATTGTAGCAGTAAAAGGCTGACTGACTTGTCTAAATTCACAGGTGGAAGACAACTACAGAATCCTGTATTAGAGACAGATGTCAAGTTTTATGTCTGCACATGACCTACAAAGCTATCATTCCACCATGACGGGATATGAAGAACATGAAGACTTAAGTTTCACATCCCTACTTATTGACATTCTTGCTTGTTACTCACCAGCTGAGGGATCTAAACCATGGTAAATCATATGAGTGGTAGACTCTGTAACCTATAGTAATGATTTCATGGTAACACTTCACTTGGATGCTTAAGACCTAAAATAAGAGAAATAAAAAACTATGTAAATATGCTGCAGTTGTTTCTTAAAGGCAGTAAGTAGTACTGCAACCTGCATTAAGGGGAGAAATTATTCTGAATTCAAATTCCACACAAAACAGACAGCTTCAAAGCAAGTCCAAGGAAAACTAAAGCTCCATTTATACCCCTGCAAAACCACTAGGCATGCTGAGAAAAAACACATTGGGCTTGTGTCCTGGTTTTGGCTGGGATAGAGTTAATTTTCTTCCTAGTAGCTGGTATAGTGCTGTGTTTTGGATATAGGATGAGAATAACATTGATAACACAAGGACGTTTTAGTTGTTGCTGAGCAGGGCTCACACTAAGTCAAGGACTTTACAACTTCTCATACTGCCCTGCCAGCAAGGAGGCTGGAGGTGCACAAGAAGCTGGGAGGGGACACAGACAGGGCAGCTGACCCAAACTGGCCAAAGGGATATTCCATACCATATGACATCATGCTGAACAAAAAAAGCTGGGGGGAGTTGGCCGGGGGGGGCACGGCTGCTGCTCGTGAACTGGCTGGGCATCGGTCAGCGAATGGTGAGCAGTTGTATTGTGCATCACTTGTTTTGCGTGCTCTTCTATCATTATTTTTTTTTCCTTCCTTTTCTGTCCTATTAAATTGTCTTTATCTCAACACAAGAGTTTTACCTTTTTTCCAATTCTCTCCCCCATCTCACTGAGGCGGCGGGGAGACGAGTGAGCGAACGGCTGTGTGGTGTTTAGATGCCTGCCAGGCTAAACCACAACAGCTAGCTGCAAGAATACGCTCATGAAACAAGGGAAAGCTCCTGACTTTTCATTAAAACAGTTTGGCAGCAGCAGGTCAAAAATACTTCTTGTAAAGAAGGCTCTTCTATTTCTTTTGGTTAAGTTTTATCTTTTAATTTAGTTTAAGAAATATTTTCTAGGCCCAATGGAAAAAACTAGCTGTGCAATACAACTTGGACACCCAGGTCTTCTACTTGCAAGTGTCTCATTAAGGGCAATTAGCATTGATGATTAGAAGCAAAGCTCGTCTAACCCAGGTCTGAACATCACACCCTCCATGGCCTTTATTTTGTTTTGCTAATCTCACTACTTCAGTGCTTGCCCATGCAAGTCTGGTAGCAGTCAGTCTTTGGGCTCCAAAGGACTTTCTGCCAGTTTTGTCTAATCCACAGTCACCAAGCAGATTGCCCTGCCCAGATATCAAGTATTGCCAAACACAGGTCATCAGTAATCCCATGCAGAGGCAGGAGTAAGAACCTACCCATGCTGACTGCGCATGTCAGTGTGCTAGGCTTTGCAGTATTCTTTTACCACCTGCATTCATGAATAAATTTCATCTTGCTCAACGTGCGAACACAGTTTAAAACAGCCTTACACCACCTCAGTGAGTTTATTTTGAAGCTCCCCTATCTTGTGCTCTTTCTTCTGCTTGGCCTATGTTATAAAACTTAAATGCTATATGCAAAAGCAACATGAAAGGATTGCACCTTACAGTGGAAAAGGACATCGGGGTCCAAAGGCATGGAAGCTTGTGCCTGTTACCTTAGTAGCAGGCAAACATAAAACTTGCCTCCCAACTTTTTAGAGCAGGCTCAGGGCTTGTCCTCCAAACTACACTGGATTACCCTTCCTACAAGTCTCTGTGCATTTTCAGTCTCAGTATTAAGATTTGGTTTTAGCACAAGTCTTGTTTAGATGTAAGCTATTTGATTCCAGTGAAATGAAATAATTCACGAACAAACCTGTTTTTTCCCTCCATTCTTCTTTTTACGTAGTCTGAAATGTCAACTTTATAGAATCATAGAATCATAGAATGCTTTGGGTTGGAAGGGACCTTCACAGATCATCGAGCCCAACCCCCCTGCAGTAAGCAGGGATTGAACCTGTGAACTTGGCGTTATTAGCACCGTGTTCTAACCAACTGAGCTAACCCGGCTATGAACAGTTTATTACATTAGAAGATAGAGGTTTTGCTTTATGGTACAACAGAGGAAGAACTCTATTCCAATTCTGTACTAACTTTAATTACTTTTTGGTTCATCTCTTGATAGCTTTGCCCATGACTGCAATCTCAGAGTATACTATGAATATACTGAATCACACTGCAAATTGATTAGTTCCTTTTTGTTTGTTATCATCATTCTCAAGTGTAACAGACTACTAAAGGAAGGATTGCAAAGAAACAAATCTCTCTACAATGACCTACACTTTAAAGGGGCTTTTTTTGTTGTTTTCTTCACACACACAAAAAGAAAATCCTCCACTAATGAAAAAATGAATTACTAGTTTGTTATGTCCTTCACCTGAAAACAGGAAACATAAACCAGACTAATTCAGATGTAGACACTGTAATGCAGACCATTAATACTGGTGAAACAGCATTCCAGTCTCTTGAGACAGTACAGAGGAAAAAAAGGGAGTTTATGACCTTTGGAAAAAGGGGCAGGCAACTCAGGAGGACTACAACAATGTCGTGAGGTTATGCAGGGAGAAAATTAGAAGGGCCAAAGTCCAACTAGAACTTAATCTGGCTACTGCCATAAAAGACAATAAAAAATGTTTCTGTAAATACATTAGCAACAAAAGGAGGGCTAAGGAGAATCTCCATTCTTTACTGGATGTGGGGGGAAACATAGTGACAAAGGATGAGGAAAAGGCTGAGGTACTTAATGCCTTCCTTGCACCAGTCTTTAATAGTCAGACCAGTTGTTCTTGGGGTACCCAGCACCCTGAGCTGAAAGACAGGGCTGGGGAACGGAATGAAGCCCCCATAATCCACAGGGAAATGGCTAGCGACCTGCTACACCACTTAGACACACACAAGTCTATGGGGCCAGATGGGATCCACCCAAGGGTACTGAGGAAGCTGGTGGAAGAGCTCACCAAGCCACTTTCAATCCTTTATCAGCAGTCCTGGCTAACTGGGGAGATCCCAGTTGACTGGAGGTTAGCAAATGTGACGCTCATCTACAAGAAGGACTGGAAGGAGGATCTGGGAAACTACAGGCCTGTCAGTCTGACCTTGGTGCTGGGGAAGGTTATGGAGCAGATCATCTTGAGTGCCATCACGTGGCATAGAATCATAGAATCATAGAATGCTTTGGGTTGGAAGGGACCTTTAGAGGTCATCTAGCCCAACCCCCCTGCCGTTAGCAGGGACAGCTTTAACCAGATCAGGTGGCTCAGAGCCCCAGCCAACCTGACCTTGAATGTTGCCAGGGATGGGGCTTCCATTACCTCTCTGGGCAACCTGTTCCAGTGCTTCACCACCCTCATTGTAAAAAACTTCTTTCTTATGTCTAGTCTATGTATGCATGTACAGGACAAGCAGGTGATCAGGCCAAGTCAGCACGGGTTTATGAAAGGCAGGTCCTGCTTGACTAACCTGATCTCCTTCTATGACAAGGTAACCTGCTTAGTGGATGAGGGAAAGGCTGTGGATGTTGTCTACCTAGACTTTAGTAAAGCCTTTGACACCGTTTCCCACAGCATTCTCCTGGAGAAACTGGCTGCTCAATGGCTTGGATGGGCATACTCTTCGCTGGGTAAAAATCTGGCTGGATGACCAGGCCCAAAGAGTTATAGTGAATGGAGTTAAAATCAGTTGGCAGCTTGTCACAAGTGGTGTTCCCCAGGGCTCAGGACTGGGGCTAGTTCTGTTTAATATCTTTATCAATGATCTGGATGAGGGGATCAAGTGCACCCTCAGTAAGTTTGCAGATGACACCAAGCTGGGCAGTGTTGAGCTGCCTGAGGGTAGAAAGGCTCTACAGAAGGATCTGGACAGGCTGGATTGATGGGCCGAGGCCAATTGTATGAGGTTCAACAAGACCAAGTACCAGGTCCTGCACTTGGGTCACAACAACCCCATGCAGTGCTACAGGCTTGGAAAGCTGCCCAGCGGAAAAGGACATGGGATTGTTTGTCAAGGAGATGGATGAATATGAGCCAGCAGTGTGCCCAGGTGGCCAAGGAGGCCAACAGCATCCTGGCTTGTATCAGACATAGCGTGGCCAGCAGGACTAGGGAGGTCATTGTCCCCCTGTACTCAGCACTGGTGAGGCCACACCTCAAATACTGTGCTCAGTTTTGGGCCCCTCACTATAAGACAGACATTGAGGTGCTGGAGCATGTCCAAAGAAGAGCAACAAAGCTGGTGAAGGGTCTAGAGCACAAGTCTTATGAGGAGCAGCTGAGGAAACTGGGGTTGTTTAGTCTGGAGAATAGGAGGCTCAGGGGAGACCTTAATGCTCTCTACAACTGCCTGAAAGGAGGTTGTATCAAGGTGGGTGTTGGTCTCTCCTCCCAAGTAACAAGTGATAGGACAAGAGGAAATGGCTTCAAGTTGCACCAGGGGAGGTTTAGATTGGACATTAGGAAAAATTTCTTCACTGAAAGGGTTATCAAGCATGGGAACAGGCTGCCCGGGGAAGTGGTTGAGTGCCCATCCCTGGAGGTATTTAAAAGACGTGTAGACGTGGTGCTTGGAGACATGGTTTAGTGGTGGATTTGGCAGTGCTAGGTTTACAGCTAGACTCGATGATCTTAAGGGTCTTTTCCAACCTAAATGACTCTTCGAATACAATCCAAAAGGTGTTTCACAGGAGGCCATGAAAAAAGTAAAAGCACATTTTGACAGTTAAACAAACTTAGAGTAAAAAAATCAAAGCAGTTAGCCAGAAGTACCAATATCAGTGTTTTAGAAGCCACATCCCTGCCTGTTACTTGCCACGACTGGGAACGATAGTTAAACCATTATTCAATAAAAATACCAACAATAAAAATGACAGAAAGAAGCAGTAAAGGTTGATCAGGTATGCAGGGTGTATGAATATTATTATTATTACTATTATTATTTAACTTCATGACCTAAAAACACACTTATCTCTGTACCTTGGAAAGGGATCTAGCTCCATTCTACAGATAAACCTGAGGCCACAAGGCCACCCCGTAGAGAAGTAGGGAATTAATGGAGCGTGCCTGAGGAAAGCCTTTCAGTGCCAGTCACAAACAGCAGACCAGAGCTGCCTGCTTTCCTCAGCCTCAAAAATGGAACTCTTGTGTCTTTGGTTTTTTGTTTTTGGGGTTTTAGTTGGGTTTTTTTGGTGGTGGTGAGGTGGTTTGTGGTTGTTTTTTTTTTTTTAAAACAAGCCTCAAAGGATGTAACAATAGGTGATGGGAACTGGACAAGGAAATGGATGACAGTAGTTTAGTAAACTTCAAGGCAACAATCGTTCAACTTCTTAGAGTTACTTTAATTCCTACTTAAAAAAAAATAATTATGGTAGACAAGAAGTCCTTAATCCACAAGGCCCAGTTGTGAATCTATCGAGTATTTTTCGAAAGTATTTACATTTACACAAATAAAATGCTCTGAATTGTCTGTGCAGTTTGCTTCCAAACTGTGTCTTAGGCACGATGAACGAAGAGATCATGTAACTCTTGCATGGTAGAATGTACTTAAACAAACTTACCAGAAGCATCAGCATAAATGATCCCAGGTATATGATCAGAAAAAACACAGAAATCATAGCTAGAGTGAGAATTCCACGAATCCACCAATTTTTCCATCTATTTAAAAAAAGGAGAATAAAAAGCAAGCAGTTATAAATGAAAATAAATGCCACTTCTTTACTAACTAGAGATTAAAATGTATTAGAAACAGTGGGAGTTCCAGAAATTTTCGTGCTTAATAAAACACAGAGCAAGAAACACAGAATCAACCAACTATCCAACTAAACAGGATACACAGTAAAAGAAATTAAAGTTAGCCACCTTTCTTCTTCCCCCATGCTCCCCCCCACAAACGTCATTTGCAATTAAATGCATCGATCATAGAATCATAGAATTGTTTAGGTTGGAAAAGATCTTTAAGATCATTGAGTCCAACCATTAACATAACACTGCCAAATCCACCACTAAATCATGTCCCAAAGTGCCACATCTACATGTCTATTAAATATCTCCAGGGATGGGGACTCAACCACTTCCCTGGACAGCCTCTTCCAATGTTTGACAACACTTTCAGTGAAGAAATTTTTCCTAATGTCCAATCTAAACCTCCCCTGACACAGCTTGAGCCCATTTCCTCTCATCCTATCAGTTGTCGTGGTTTAGCCCCAGCCAGCAACTCAGCACCATGCAGCTGCTCGCTCACTCCACCTACCCCAATGGGATGGGGGAGAGAATCGGAGGAGTAAGAGTGAGAAACACTCCTGGGTTGAGATAAGAACAGTTTAATAATTGAAATAAAGTAAAATAGTAATGATAATAATAACAATATAATGATGATAATAACAATAACAATATACAAAGCAAGCGATGCACAATGCAATTGCTCACCACCCGCCAACTGATACCCAGACAGCTCCCGAGCAGCGATTGCTGCTCCCTGGCCAACCCCCCCCAGTTTATATACTGAGCATGACGTCATATGGTATGGAATAGCCCTTTGGTCAGTTTGGATCAACTGTTCTGGCTGTGCCCCCTCCCAGTTTCTTGTGTACCTGGCAGAGCATGGGAAGCTGAAAAGTCCTTGACTAGCATAAGCAGTACTCAGCAACAACTAAAAACATCAGCGTGTTATCAATATTCTTCTCCTACTAAATCCAAAACACAGCACTATGCCTGCTACTAGGAAGAAAATTAACTGTATCCCAGCCAAAACCAAGACACACTAACTACTTGGGAGAAGAGACCAACACCCACCTCACTACAACCTCCTTTCAGGCAGCTGTAGAAAGCAATAAGGTCTCCCCTGAGCCTCCTATTCTCCAGACTGAACAACCCCAGTTTCCTCAGCTGCTCCTCATAAGACTTGTGCTCTAGACCCTTCATCAGCTTTGTTGCTCTTCTTTGGACACGCTCCATCACCCCAATGTCTTTCTTGTAGTGAGGGGCCCAAACCTGAAGACAATACTTGAGGTGCGGAATGCCTTCTTTGAAAAAATAAGAGTTCTTTTTTAAAAAGAAACCAAACAACTGGGAAGTCTTTGCTGGTTTGTTTGTTTGTTTGTTTTTGCTAATTTCTAGACTAACCAAAATGTTATTTCCTACCCACCTCCTTGTCCCCAAAGGCCAGTATCAGAAAAAAATCAAGAGCCCATTTCATTTAAAAAAAAAAGAAGTTTAAAAAAACCTCATCACATGTTCCACTCTGCCATGAAAACGTTTCTAGTTATCAATAGTCTGTAGTTTAATGTTCATATTACTTTTCAGTAAGTTTTTCTCCTCTTTTGCCTGTGTTTTTCCCTTCAGGAATTTTGCCTCTAAAAGTACACTGAACCAACTAATCACAAGTTACTGCTAAACACAAAAAACCCTACTATAGCTTTAAAGAAATTCTTTCTAATGTTTTGCTTTGTATCAGTCTTGTGTTTCATTGCTGCATCAGGAGATACACCTGATTCAGGGGATGCTGTTAGTTTTGCATCATACTCCAGTTGTAATGTAAACTTCAACTGCATTAATTGATTTTCAAGGATATTATTCATCGGCAGGTTAATGGCAGCTAGAGACACTAATTGGATTTGCCTTAAGTATTAGAATAAAGGCTTTATCGCAACAGATGCTTTATGTTCCTCTGTGACGTGGGCTATAGAGCAGCAGCTTGCTCCCAGTGGCATATCTGTAGTGAGCAAGACTCCTTTAGAAGAATTCAACTTCCCTTAAGAATAATGTTAAAAAAACGCATACTATCTTGAGGGTGTTGTAAGTGCAGCACTGGAAAGACAGCTTCAGTAAGACAACAAGCTCCAGAACCCAGGAAGCCAGCTGACAAGTTTATTGTATCCTAACTCTCCACTGGGAAGTTATGGATACCATTTCCTCTAAAGACCAAATACAAAGAGAAAAAATATTTCTGAGAGTTACAGTGCAACTCACTCACGTTGAACATTATAACAACAGCTCTGGTGGGACTGCCAGTTACTAAGCTCAACGGGTGATTTTAAATCTAGCATTCATAAAGCACCAAGAATTTAATTTTGCACTCAAAGCACCTTTGTGCAAACACTCCAATAAAGAATTTTAAGCATGTGAAAGAGGAAAGGTTTTGCCTGCGCCTCTTAGTTGCAGGCTTTGAGGTATCACCATGCAAGTGCCCTTTGGAACAAGTCTGATTTGGAGACCTAAGACTTCCACAAGATTTAACATGATAAGAGGACTCTGAAAGAGACAGGAACTAGATACTCCTTGCAGTGTGATGGCAATAGAGAACATCACATTCTGCTCGCAGCTGGTGAAGTTTAGAAACATGCTTTTTGAAACCTGGGAACAATATGTTTGTTTATAGCTCCCAGACGTCACAACAGAAACAGACAACAGATTAGAAAAGGAGCACGTCAAAAAACTGTAGTTTCACAGTGCTATTGGAGATATCTGCTGGAGATCAGTTTTTTTTACAAGGACTTGGAAGTTTTTAATCATAGTCTGGATTGGAGGTCCTTCTGACTCTTGCAAGACTTAAGTTGCATCTAAAATATATATTGTATATTGCTTGGTTTGTAATGTTGAGCATAAGGTATACACAATACCAAAAAACTACCTAGTAAAACAAATGCGTGTATGGGATCTGTCACACACCTAAATGCTCTTTCACTGCATTAGTGAAAAAAAAACCCATAATGCGAATTGCCACCCCCAAAAGGGTTTGGCTGATTGAGTGTTATAAAGGGACTGTATAAAGAATTGTACTAGGGGTTTTATTCATTAACCTCCATGAATATGCAGGTGCCCACGATTAGCTATCTCTCTATACACATACACCCCACACACACACATTTGCTAGCCTTTAAGCTCCTGTGAACAAGGGTTGGAGGAAGAAACCTAGGTTTGAAAAGAGGCAGCAGGAAATAATTAAACATTGCTTTAAAAGGTATGAAAATAAAAGCTACGTTGTATTTAAGTGTAAAGAAAAATTATTTAGAAGTGGAAATGCTGTCACAAAAAGCTAGCAAAGCTTACCCAGAGAATGTACCCTTCTTCCTCTTCAATTTATACACAAATACCGCTGCCCCTCAACCTTGCATGTAGAAAATCAGTTTATTATAATGCCCAGAAATAGCTGTTCTGGTTATCAAACCCAATGACTATTCTTTAGCCCATTTTATTACAATGTTCAGACTCAGCAATGGCAAATGTTTATGTAAACTGTAGCTAAACATTGCAGCAGTTTACTTAGAAATGCATGCAATAGGCAATCTTCACGTATATGCAAAAAATACTACACTGAAGGGACTATCAAAGCATAAATAAATCAATGATATCCAGTAAAAATTTATCCTTGAATTTTCATGTCTATCATATGAAATTTAAAACTGCAGTACAATCTGTAAGAATTAAAACTGCATCATAATCTGTAAGAATTTTAGCCAGCAGCTATTAAATTTGAGAGCTGTTTTACCATACCTGGCAGACAAGCCTGACAAAGCTCTTTTGAGGATTTCTGGAGTGCTGTCTGTTAGTGGAGGAACATCAGGAACATCTGAATCACTTCTAAGATCCAACTCACCAAGTCTTTCTTCCAAATCCACTTCCTATGACCAGAAGAAAAAAAAAGAAAACCAACACAACACGCAAGATTAGTAGTTATTATGTCAGCAAACAGTATTCAGAGTCATAAGCATTACTTTAGGAACCGATAATATCTACATTACCTTCTAAAAAGACAACAATGGTGTACTAGTGAAACTGTACATGTGGTAGGAGACAAATGTATCCCAATAAATGTTTATAAGAAGTCGAGTACTCGGATGTTGTGACATTACCCTGCTGTGCTCAAGAAACTTCACATTCTAGGCACTTTTTCAAACCACCTACATAAGCATGAGGATATATGTTTCCAGAAATACTGCAGCTGACATAGAACACAGCAGTTTAACAGAAATCCCCAACCCTCTAACACATTCCCTCACCAACATCTCAAACTAACCTTTTATGGAATAAGGAGAAGGGTCTTCTGGTGATTTACCATCACATAAAGAAAAAAAAAAAAAAAAAAAGAAATGGAATGCATGAAAAAACAGTCCCTTTGTACAATGAAAAGAGGTTGCTGGCACAGTCTCATACATACATGTGCTAGGACTTGAACCCTCCGGCTTGAAAAGAACGATCCAAAAAACAAACTGTGAAGTGACCAAGTGTCCTATGGACACAGTATTACTCAGAATAATTTCTTGTACGACTCCAACACCGCAGTTGTTTCTTCAGTATTCACTAGTGACCACTCAGGAAGACACCATCTAGACAGACTGTGTGTCTGACCCAAACGCAAAATAGGCAGTACATATTTTGGTGACAATGTACAAATTGTCACCAATGGTCAAAGTAGACTGTCAAGACTCTTCTTCCCTCAGTTACAGCAAACACTGAGTGTGCTGATGGTTTACTTCACCTGTTCTAATGTTACAAACACCACAACTCGGGGGAGTCAGAGGGCTGCACTCGGCCCTGGTGCAGCGGTAAGGCAGAGAGCTGTCTCTAGCTCAGTGTCTGGCTCTCTTGAGACCTGAACTTCCTCCTGACCTCCCTGCCTTGCCTCACTCCTTTACAATCCCAACCAGCTTCCAGCCTGCCTTGCCGCCTCAGGTTCATCAGTTCTTAACAGCTCTGGGGACCGTGAAGTAACGGTGCTTAAAAACTTTTTTCACCACTGCTATATACTGCTATTTCTCAGTCTCCCTCTCTTTCCAACTTCCTCATCACAAATCTTGGTTCTTTCTCCGTAATCTATTTCCATGAACGTGACCGCTTTTCTTTCCTACTTTTCGTTAATAATGTTATTTTCTTCTCTTGTTCTGAGTATTTTCGGCATTTTGGAAGACCACAGAGATATATCCTCCCCCTCGACCCCTCCATAAGACACCGCAGAATTAAGGCAGCCCACAGTCCCAGCCATCGCACGATTGCTCTGTCTGTAGGCTGCCGCCTTTTCCTCTCAGTCCGCTGGCCTTTTCCAGGAAGTTACGCTTCAGTGTAACCACTGCCTCAGTGACTGACCTCTGTAAACGACGCAGGCGGAAAGGCCCAGGCTTTTCAAACGCCGCCGTCCAAAGGCGAGGGCTAAGCTAAGCCTACCCCCAGACGCCGCGCAGCAGCAGCGGCGGCGGGGAGGGCGGGGGCCCGGCCCGGCCCCGGCCCCGGGCGGCCGGGAGCTGACCAGGGTGCTGCAGGCGGGCCCGCCCCGCAGCCCCGGCCGCGCTGGGCTGGCGCCTCCGAGCCGCCCCAGGGCCCCGCCACCGCCCAGGGTGGCCAGTCCGAGGGAGAACACCGGCCTTTGCATTTAGGCGCTGCTTTTGCCTTTCCAGAACCCGAGACCGGGAGCTGGCGCTGCCCATACGCACCAGGGAACCAGGTAACAACAGGACGAGTAATTCTCTTTTTTAACATAAGCCTGTGCTTTTCTCACTCACTTTATGTACCACACACATGCCCAAGATGACGTTCTTGAATGGATTTTACATCATTTACTTCTCTGAAAAACATGGTCAGTGCTTTTCCTATCCCTTGAAACCCCACAGTTGAATAATTATTAGACAGACATTGTCTGTAATTAATACAAGTAAAAAGAGCAAATACTCTGTGATCCAGACTTCAGCAAGTCTGTAGAATGCCTGAAAAAGCACATAAATAAATAAAAATTTACTGTGCTTGCAGCCTTGTACTTTAGAGATGCTTCTCATAGTATTGTACCGTAGCTTAGGAAATCAATTACAGATGCGATTGCGGGGGGCATCACAGGTCTCTCCCAAAGCCACGTTCCAACTACTTTGGCCGGCACTGGAGTGCAGCAAGCTGTCTGTACAGTTCTAGAAGACACTACTCACTGTGCAGATGATGGGCAGTAATCCTGGCCCTAAGACCACGACTTAGCATCTTTAATATTAATCCCTGCTTGCACATGGCAGAGATGTTCTCTCTTTTAAGCACTCAGAACTAAGGATACCCCCAAACTTTCTTGTTCCATTTTTGGGCTTTCGGTATTGCAGAAAATGTTTCCATACTCAACTGGTGTTTAAACATTTAAAAAAAAAAAATTAAAAATTCATACTTAGTTTTATCCCTCTGATATTTAACACACAACTGTCACTTATGCCCCTCATTAGAAGCAATGTTTTAGATTTGCTATTTCCAATATCTGAATTCACAGGTGCATGGCATTTTTCAGAGTATCCGAACATCTTGAAGAAGGAGTTTGTGTTTATCCAACGTGTTTTTCAGTAGCTTGTGCTTCATACTGGGAGCTTGGCTGGTGCGACTTTCAAGTTGCGTAGAACATGGTGTATTCAGTCATTTTTCAGCTTTACATTGCTACAATAACCAGTGGGAGACAAACTGCCAACTACCTTCAACTTCCGTTTGTAACATACCTTAAAAATGATCTTGAATACTTTATTTTCCAGTTAATTGCTATAATGGCCACAACCATTTCCTGAATAAGGCATTTAATTTGCAAAGTCAGAAGCCAAAGAGGAAGTTGTTCACTAAAAGCTGGTTAATTGTCTTCTGCATCATGAAGCGCTTAGAGAACCCCATCACTGGGGGCAAGTCTTTCTTGCTAATTGTTTTCTTAGTTATTTTACATGATTAATCATAAACATTCCAGTTTATAGCCACGAATAACAACAATCATTATGGAAGGAAACACTAAGTTAATCACCACCAAAGCCCTCAAAAAAAAAAAACCAAAACAAAACAAACCACCAAACAATCAAGAGTCTTGCTACTTCAGCTTGACCCTGTACAAGCAGTTTTGGAGTTCAGTATGAAACCAAGCAGCCCTTCCTTCTCCTGCTCTTCAGGTCTGGGATTTCACCACGCTGAACACAGTAACAACAAGGTCCTGTGAGGGGTATTAATTGAAATGCCATGGGTTTCATACTATGAGCAGGTATTTACAAGGTTTTCAAAGGTTAATTGAAAACAGCAGAAGTTGTACTGTCCTAAGTGACTAAGACACCTTTCAACCCCAACTCCAAATTAAATGTTTGATCCGAGGTGTTTTCATTTTTTTCTAGAGTTCTCAAACTGCAGGTGACAGAGCCTTTTACATGCAGAACGTGGGCCACTCCTGTCTCCTTGATTCACATCCCAAGTGTCTGTAACAGATAGATGTTGCAATGAGATCGTTGCCTTGCTTCTCTTCATTTGAAGGCACATGTTCCTTCAAGAGAACCTATCTGATCAGCTCGTAGAATACAAGTCCAACAAGACTGAGATGATGCAGGCCTAACAAGTGCAGGGAAGAAGGTACACATGACAGTTATTCACACACTACAAACAGCTCAGCACATAAGAAACATGCCTATCTGACACACTATGACACTCATCGTTTTTCACCATTTCCAAAGTACCCCGAGGCAAAAGTTTATTTAGTTGTAGGGTTTTGTTTTGTTTTAATTTTGGTGTTCTTAAAGACAAGACTTTCATCCTTAAGCTAAATCTTCTGTACCAGACCACAAATATTTGGCCATACAAAGGATTAACTCAAACAGTCAGGAGCCTGAGCCTCCCTGACAGGGGTTCAAAACATCTTGCCACAAATTAAGCTTCCACGCAGATTTCTGCTTGCTGGCTACTTTGCAACGGCTACCAGAATACAGCCATGTGTCATGCAGAAAAAAACAGACATGTCAACCTTTCATCATCTAAAAGGACATACGCACCTGAATTGCTGTTTTGTACCACACGCCCTCCACTACAATTAACACGTGCCGAGTGAACCATGCACAAGAGTTATTATAGTTACAAAGGCACTTGCAATGTTTTGCTTGTACTGCATTTTTTTCCAGGACACAATAAGGAACTCCCAAGTAGAGGGCAAATATGTTTTTCTTGGAGAATGCAGCATCTACATGAAGAGCAACTGAGAAAACGAAGACATTTCCCAAGAGCTTACGTGGAAAAAAGTCAGCAAGCAAAAGAATTTAATTATTGTCATTTTACCTGTATAAGTGTTACTTAAAGTAAGTTTTCTCCTCCAGCTTTGACCTTTCTGCAGTCTTTCTCATAAGTTTTACAATGAAGTCAATCGTTCAGTTAGACCACATTGTAGCGTATTTAATTAGATGTAGCTTGACACCTTCCTCTGAAGTCAAGATATCAAAGTGTCAGAAGATCCTGAATAATTAAACCTTTTTTTTCCGAACTGTTAAAGCCTGACACGCACAGAAACACAAGCAAGAGAACTGCGCACACTGAATCGAAGACTGAAACCTACAGATCCTTTACTATCTGCATTAGTACTAATTCACCACCACTTCCAAGAAAACAGAGGTTTGGAAATAGTCAGCCCTTATTATTATTACCACACTTGTAGCAGACAGCATAGTGGCCAAACTTCTCTGTGAAAATTAAACAGATCCATTTTCTGGATATTCCAAAAGAAGTCTGTCGAAGTAACTAAGTGATCCATGACAGACTGTGTTGTTCCACCATAACCCATACTGCCATCTGGAATTTCATTTATCTCCAAGTGGGTTTGAGAAGTTTCGGGCATCAAAGACCCAAGTCCCAAACCCAGCTTCACAGGTCTGAGCAACTTATCTAGCAATTGATTCCTTGGAAGGGCTGTCTCATGGAACAGAAACAGCTTTTTCAATAAAGCAGGAGAAACAGGGGTCAGTGGTTCCAGGCTTGTTTTAGTTACAAATAATTAACAATGACCCTAGGCAAACTTGCACTTGTTCCCACGGCCAGCGATGCAACACGATTCCACCACCCCTCCCTGTCCTACTCCAACAACTCTGCACAGTACAAAGGGGAATAACTGTGTGATTACTTCCAGGATACGCTAATTTTTTTTGAAGTGTTTGAAAGCAGTGTCACTTGCTTTTTAGTAAAGAATGCAAACAACTGGAATTTTAAAAGAAGCATTAACACACGCAGATTAATCTGTAAAACTTTAACTGACTTATACACATTAAGTATCTGAATGCCAAATCGTTCCTCTTGCTCCCAAGGGCCACAGAGTATTTACGAACGCACTTTGACAAGACATTCTTAGGAAAAGAGCGTCCAGGGAAAGCAGCAGCAAATAAGAAATGGATGACCAAAAAATCACTCTTGCATGTCACAGGACAACACAAAGAAAACAAACTTGTGAAATTGCAAAGCCCTGCAGGGCAAAGGCATGTTCACAGGAATTTTGCAAAAACTCATCAGCTCAACAAGCTAGTGAGCAACTGAAGACACCGAGACTTGCAGAGCTTGGGAACTTCAGGAAGAAGCTTCACAAAGGGCGTGCCATATTCCTTCATACAAAACCAAGGAAGTTAACTTTTATTTGAAATTATATGGATGTAGAAATGGCTACCAGTTGTTTCCAGTTAATGGTAAAAAAACATGCAAGTGAGAAAAAAAAAAAAAAAGCTTCACTTAAATTCAGTAGGAAATGAGCATCTATGGACATAGTAAGCCTAACATGAAAAGTATCAGATTACCTACTGAAAACAGGACTAAAAGTACAAAAGATAAAACCCTACAAGCATAGTTAGTGCTGGTGGAGTTCTTCAGCAAACACAGAGCGTTTCTCTACTTTGGCAAACAAGGTGCTTGAAAGCATGTTGCCTTTACATATCTGGAAGTCTGGATTGATTGGGTCAGCAACAGCAGAAGCAGCACAAAGCAGTTACCATATGAAAGGAGACAACCAAGTTTTCTCCTTCATTACAAGTGAGGAAGAGGCTCATGTTTCTGAGCTGTGTGCTAGGAAGCAGTGGAAACCCACTGCATCATGGCCGTCCTGAGTAGTTAGGAACAAAAGAACAAGTTTTGGGTCCAAATATGCAATTACCATGCCAAATAGGTCATATAGCCAAAGGACAATAAGCTATCCACTTGTTGTAAGGGTCAGGCAAGAGGTAGAGCAGAAAGATAACCGTCTAAGAAGGCGGATAACGTGGCATCTGTGAATCCAGATGACCAGATGCTTCCCATCAAATCACCTACAGCAGAGAGTACCTGTGTACTCATACTCAAAACTGAGAGCCAAACTGTGATCCACTGATAGAAAACTCAGTACAAAATGCTGGTTTATCTTTTCAGTTACCAATGGCACTAAAGACAGCTTAATATGTAAAATCAATCCTTAACATCGCTTGTGAGCCACGATAAGGGTCACCGGCACTGTGCACATCGTAGATGGGTTGAACAACTCCAACGGAAACAAGGAGAGTCCCCCAAATAATCCATCAAAAAGTCTTCTGTGCAATGGAAAAGGCTTTCCGTATGTAACAGTTCAAGTGATCATCACAAATGTATGCATACTGCAATTAATCTCCTGTAACCAACATCCTAGCTGCATACACAGGAGCAGTCTTTCTGTTCAACACCATCTGAAACTGGGTGAAACACTAGACTGTCGAGCAGCTGAAGTAAAAGCGCAGTAGGCCTATAGGCGAGAACAGCATTTTCCTCTCCAGAAATCACGCAAGTAAACCAAGAATAATATTAGCAAGTTTTAGGTACGCCCTTCTGAGATCTGGAGAGTAGAGGCTTTGAACAGGAAGAATTCTTTGAAGGCAGCTCACTGTGCACCTCAGAAATGAACCTAGCCTATAAAATAAAGCAAACCTGAACAACTCTGCAGCAAAACAACTTTTCGAGCACACTGCTACAAGACACCATGTTTAAAAGTTAATTCTCATCTACAAAGAAATACTCTCTGCACAGCTATAGTCTAAACGTTACCTTATTTGATCACAGCCCTCAATGCGGCACAGGACTGCAAATTTTCAAGTTCATTGGCTTTGAGTTCACGCAACCAAAGCACAGAATAAAAACCGACTATTGAGTTTCACTTTCCAATTCCTTGCCACAGCACCTAAGGCAGACTGCACACTCTGCAACTTCGACATCCGTGCCGGTTTAATAAATAGTCACCGATTCGTGAGCCCTCCACCATGTATCGCAAACTCAATTTAGCAATCGGAAAGCTTTTTTTTTTTTTTTTTTTTTAATTCCAGTTACCAAAATGAGAACATCTCTTTCATTTTATTCAGCCAATTAGCAACTGCGATGCGCTTAGCTTTTGTAGAGATAAGCCTTAACTCCACGGCAAACAAAAGAACAGCACCGTGGCTGTTTTGCCACTATAATGAACCTGATGCATAGACTTAGTATTTCAAAAACCTCTTGCCTTAGCAGAAATGCCATACTGTAAGTCCTTTCTGGGCCAGAGGTGAATGCCTGTCACTTAAAAGGCCATAAACCAGAAACGGTTGCTGGGGAGGTGCTGACACAGCCTTTCACCGGCGCAGATCACCGCTCTTCGCCTGCCCCAGCGACTCCGGCGAGGGGGGAACCACACCACGCAGCCCGACAGCTCAGCGGCGCTGAGCTCTTGCTGCGGGCCCGGAGAGAACCCGGACGCTCCCATTTCAGTCTCGCCGGGGGGGACGGGACACGGCAGCGGGGCAGGCCACGCGTGGGCCCCTAACCCCCGCGCACCGGGCGCTGAGGCCGCCTGGCGCGGCCGCGCGGGGCGGGGCGGGGCCGGGCCGGGTCCCTTCCCCAGGCAGGGGGCGCGGCGCGGCGCCCCACGCGCGGGGCGGCCCGGGCCCGCCGATCCGCGGGGGGCGGCAGCGCCGCTGCCCGGGCCCGCCCCTCCCCTCGCCGCGCGGGGCCCCCACAGCCGCCCCAACGGCCGCCAACGGCCCCCGGCCGCGCGCCCTCACCTTATCGCTACCCGCCTCCTCTTCCTCCGCCGCCGCCGCCTCCTCCTCCTCCTCCTCCTCCTCCTCCTCGGCGGCCGCCCTCCGCCGCCGCCGCGCCGACATCGCGCCGCGGGAGCCCAACGCCCACCCGGCGGCGAGCGGGCTCAGGCGGGGCCGGGCCGATCGGGACGGGGAGGGCGCGGAGGCCGCGCCGCGGAGCCCGGCCGCCGCCTCCTCCTTCTCCTCCGAGGAGCCTGGCGCTATGCCCCCCCCCGGGGCGGGGGGCGCTCTCGCTGCGGACGCCGCCGCCGCCACGGCTCGGGGGCGCGGCCGGAGCCCACCGCCCCGGGAGCGGAGAAGCGCCCGCGTCCCCGCGGCGGCGGCTGGGGCGGAGAGGGCGGGGCGGTGTGGCCCAGGTGCGCCCGGCGCCCCGCCCCCGGCACTGGCCCTGCCCCCGCCGGCGCAGGGGGCGGGGCGGGGCGGGGGCAGCGAGCGGCCCGGTCCCCGCCCGCGGCCGTGCTTCCCGCCACCCCCCCGCGCCTCCCCGCAAGCCCCCGCCACGCGGGCCTGCACCTCAAGGTTGTTCTCTCCTGGGTGTGGGAATGGCCCCGGCGTGCTGCGTGCCTGCGGTCCTTCGGTGAAATGCCCGGGGAGACGGGGGCGGGCATCTCCGCACAGCCCTGGAACCAGCTCCCTGTGGACACCCGTGGGCGCCGGTGCTGGCATCGCTGGTTGCCTGTGGAGTGCTTGGCTTTCCTCTGGGATACTTCTGCCCACCTGCTGTATGTCCATTTAAAAAAGCAGGTTCGGTGCGTGCCCTGTTCCTGCCCCACCATGCCACGCACCCTGCCAAGCACGGTGCCACCGGCCTGTACAGAAACATACCGCGCCTGCCTAAGAGTTCACAGTGAAGAAAAACGCTCTCAAGGGCAGTTACACGTGCTCTGTAACAGATACCACACTGTCAGCTCTATCTCCCTCTCAGAATAGCCACTCTCTGCTGGACAGGCTACCCCAGGAGCTGCGCAGAGGGTGGCTGTGAAAGGCACGCAGTGCACGGGCCCTCTTCACCCGAGCTGCACCTGTGCAGGAGACATCGGGGGCAGGCTTGGGTGCGCAGCAAAGCGGAACGCATCCCTGTGCCAGGACAAGCAGACCCTGCTGAACACCGTGACCTGACGAGCTGTCCGGAAATCACCCCTGTCAGCTGGGACTTGCCACAGTTTGGTGTCATCCCAGCTCTCTGGTCCAGTTCAGATGACCGTGTGGGAGTGCCTCTCAGCTCTAGCACACTGCTGTTGGGTGATCAGGAGAGCAAACGCTACCTTCGCTTCCCAAAGCCTGCTCAATTCCTCCGGCTGCCCTGTTACAGTGCCCGTCCCGCTCCACCATGTTTGTATGGCTACTGACAGTCTGGCCATGGCAACAGCCGGCTGTCCCAGAGCATTCCTGTAAAGACACTCAGTCTAGATGTCACCTCGGTGTCCACATGCTGGCTGACTGTGTCTGCAAACACAGGGCCAGCACCTTTTGCAAGGCAGCATCTAGCAGCGTCTGCTGTCATTTATGTTATCCCTGTGGTGACTGGTTTCACTAAGCTTGATTGGTTTAATCTCATGATTTAGTTTTATTATGTAAATAACATTGTTATTATGTCCCTCCGAAGGTATGCTCGGCATGTTTTTAATGACAACTCCGTGGTTCAGGAAGTCAGAGTGAGCTGCTGCGAGTGGACACAGATTATGGCATTGATAAACCAACTCCGACCTTGCTGCTGAGAAGCACGGACCCTGCGGTGTTCAGGAAGAACAGCCGTTTCTATGAAATGTTTTACCCGTGCACCGCTGACAGTGTCAGGAGGTAGCATTCCTGCAGCGTCCCTAAGCATGTGCAAAAATCTGGTGTGCTAAGAGAAGGGCTGCTTCAGCAGCAGGCAAACCAGAGACCCAACACCAGACCAGACAGGCCACAGAAGCACAGTTTCTGTCATCGGGTCCCTTATGGATAAAGGTGACAGCGGCAGCCCACTACAGATCAGCAGTATGGCCATATGGCCTGGATCCTCCAGCACTTCACTCTTACTAAGTATAATTGTAAATGTATTTCTCCATAAGTGAAATATTATGGGGGAAAATGGAGTTAAAACTCAGCACTCCTTCCTCAGAATATACAAGGGTGGGAAACAGTTCTGCAGCAGGGAAGGAACCAAAACCATACAGGCTGAGCTGCAATGGGTAACAAGGTGTCCTTTCCACTCCCTCCTCTTTCAGTATGTTTCTACTATTGAGTTTTCCCTTGCAGATGTTTCTCCAGCAAAGCTTTCAGAAGAAACCAGTTTCCCTTACTTCAAGCGCAAGACGTGCACTTACTCTGTTGGCCCTGCAATGGGACTAGCTGTCTAGAGGAAAGCATAGAAATGTATTTTCTCTGCGCAGAGAAAAGAAGTGCTTTGCCTGGTCTCTGCAGCTTTGCCACCTGTGGTGGCTGCAGCGCATGGAGCAGACATCCAGGCTGTTTTCCCCAGTGCACGGATCCCACATGTGGGTCAGGAGCCTGGGGTGGGGTGGACACCGACTGCCCTACAGCCACCATGGGGCAGCCAGGTCTAGCAGAAGAAGTACATGCCTTGTTATAGACCTTCCTGGTAAACCTGGCCTAGCAAATACAGGCCTGAGAATGACTAGATTCTACGCTTTTGCCACGGAAAAGGCCCTTCTGTGGTCAACAAGACAGAGACAATGCTTCAATACCTGCATAAAGATCATTAAGCAGATCTTTACATCCCATCCAGGAGAGGAGTAAGAGCCTCCATTTCTCCTACATCTTTGCTCCATCCTTAACCTGAACAGTGAAGGGGAAAAGAATTCTCCTAGAAAAGCTCGGAGGAAAAAATATTTGTTTAGCAAATGGCGTGATGGAAGAAAGTAACGATAATGGCGAAGGAGGAAAAGGTGAAGTACTCAGAAACTTATTAATGAGCAGAGGCAAGGTGAGCGCAAGAAGATGAGTCACTGCATTTTGGGAATAAGAAAGAGAGCAAGCAATGAACAGCTGGTGACAGTGGGGTGAGGGAATGAGCAATCTTCTGGGCAGGGCCACCAGGAGAGAGAGAATTAAAAACAAGGGCCAGGCTCCTGCGGGATCAGGTGGGAACCCAGACCCAGCTTCGCTCCTTCTCTCTCCCAGCTGGGTGCTCCCGCTGCTGCCACGCGCCTTTTCAGCCATGGAGTGTTCAGAAATGCGAGGAGGGCCAGCAAGACATCTGTATCGCAGCAAAGCATTTCAAGCCGCTCCAGCCCAGAGGAAAGAAGCAAGGTGTTCCCAGAAAAGCTGCAGGGCAGGGGGCTTAGAGAGCAAGCAGAGTGAGGGATCGTGGTTGTCCTGCTTCTTGGTCGCAGCCCCTTGCAGTCATGGCAGCCCAGTGTGTCTCTTGAGTAACAGCTGGTTAGACTGGTCAGATGGGAATTTTTCAAGTCAACACCCTGTTACTCAGGTTCCTTTGGGGCAAGTAACTACACTGGCTGGAATGCAACATCACTTCTCCAGACGCTGTGACCCTGCGTGGTTTCCCAATGCGTGGCAGAAACCTGCGTGTTCTCTGCGCACAAAGGTATTAGCATGTCAGCTGCTAACTTTTCTGATATGCAAATATTATCACCTGTCTTGTTCAGTATCTTGATGTGTGAGGCCTTGGAGGTTTTTGTTGCTCTGTCTTGCCTTTGCCTTCTCCTTGTATTCCCACATGAATTTAGTGGCTCAAAGCTGCCAGCAAACAATGAAAACCTCAGGACCTGGCCCAACATTTTCTGCAGCACGGGAAAGCCCCTAACAAGCACCTCCCTGTACTTCCCCCAGGTGCCCAAAGTTAAGATGCATCACCTGCCGCCGCCACGCTCCCCCCTGCCCCACGCTCCAATTATCCGCAGCAGGCAGGTTTGCCTTGCCTGCTTAGCCAGGAGCTACCTCTCTGCTGTGTGCCTCGACCTACGTACAGAAGCAGGAGTTCTCCGCAGGCAGACGCAAAACTAAAGCCTTGACATTAAAACAGTTATATAAGCCCTGCGTTAAAGCACTTACATAAGCTGCATACAGCCTCCCGACAGAAAGGCAGCTGGCTAGGGGCTGCTGTTGTCTCCGCGGACCAACAGAAAGCCCCCTGTGCAGGAGAGAAGCAGAGCAGGGTTGCTTCGTTGCTGCGGCAGCAGAAGCAAATGGAAGGAACTGGTCCTCTGTCCGCTCAAAGGCTGAGGAACAGAAGGTATCCGGCTCAAAATGCGTGCTGGAAAGAGCGGCACATCTGCAGATGTAACGCTGAGTAGCCCTATGGCTAGCAGTCTCGGAAACAGAAGTTGTTTGCAGCTTTTGGGTTTTTTAAATGGATTCCTACTAATGTGCAGAACAAGTGAGACAAGTGGAAAATGTCGATACCCACTTGTCAGCATAGACAGCAATGTCAAATGATGTCAACAACAGCTTGGTATCCCCTCAGATAATACTAATTATGAACGATATTGTAATGCACTGCATTTAATCAGTTTATAATCTTTTTGCATCCCTAGATCATTATAAAGAGGATAACCCCAAGCCAGAAAGAAGGAGAAAGAACAGCTATACAACAGCCTCAGATCACGCTGAGTGTTTGTTCTCCAAAGCACAAGGCGAGCTATTAATACCCTGTGCTCCCCTGACAAAACCAAGAGCTGCAAAACACTGCCTGGCACTGCCTTGAGACTGCGCGTGGGAGCAGGGTGCTGGAGCCCAGGTGCTTGGGCTATGCTCAAAGCTGAAATTCCAGGCCAGACACTTGTTATTACACAACCCGTGCACTCTGAGATGAATCCTCCTCCAGCTCTAAGCAGTAGACTCAGATGCTGAAAAAAAGGAAAGCTGCACAGGAATATAGGAGCATATGAGTCAATCACGAGGCTGCTTTTCCCCCTCTAAATGAATATAGCATGAGCTCTAATACTGTCTTGCTGGGTTTAACATGGGTCAAAAGCCAATGATGCTTTGCCAGGGCATCCTGAATAGAGCATACATATCTATATTTTAGTAATTTAAATCCACTGACAGCACTGAACTGTTCTTTTGTGTTTAGTTAACATGTCACGTAATCTGTTTATGTTTGCTAGTCTGGCATAAAAACATCATAGTCCATGGTATTTGTGGCCGAGAATTATTTACTTATTACTTGCACATTTGAACTTCATAAAGTAGGCCACTTGTATGCCAGAAAAAACAAAACAACAAAACAAACTGACCTCATTATTTCCAAATTAAGCACGAAAGTCTGAGGAACATAATCTAGTGACCACCGTGAAAGGTCTGGCTGCAGAAACCTTTGCCCCAGGCAGCTGTCACCTTCTCTTTGGTCCAAGTGGCTGAGTATTGCACAACTACTGAGTTATCCTTGATCCTTGCCTTCTACCATAATCCCTGGGATGCTCTTGCTTTTTCCCAAAAAAGGGTTCATACATGGTGGGTGTTTGGCAAGCTGCTGCTGTTTTCATATGAGATGTGAAATTAATTCTTGAACTTACTTGTTACGGTTGTCTGAACATGCCACGAATCTGCAACACCCTTCCTGTGAGGTTTCACATGCACTATATGTTATATTATCCATGCAGATCTTTTCCTTTAATACAAACCTCTGTTTGGAATACCATAATTTATCGGCTTGCAGCTCTTCACTGCTGGCAGGTGTACCTTTTGCAAGGAGTGTGTGGGCATGGAAAAAGGCGGGGACAAGCCTGATGAGGAAACAGACTAGCTGATGCCAGGGGTAGAGACTATACCTTTGCAACTCCAGCTGGGTAAGGCTGCAGGGGAAGTCACTGGATGCTTTAAAAGGACTGATGGTACCACTCCGTCAAAATGGAAGTGACTGCCAGAGAGAAAAGAGGAGCTGGCTCTGTTCTAGACAAGTCCCACAAAATGTAGCACTGACAGAATCAGCTCTTCCTCACCGAATTCAGTCTAAAGTCTTCGGAGAAATTAGCTTACCCCCTGAGTGCTTTGGGCAGGGCTGAAGAGCAAACCACTCTCTGTAAAGTTTTACAAGATGCTTTTAAAAAGGCCTCACTAGATACACAATAGTTCCTTGAGGTGATCCCACAGCTGGGGCACGGTGCGGCAGCTCACCAGCACCTTCGGAGTCATGCCAGCCTGGCGGAGACTCAGGGGGTGCTGGGACACCTGGTCCCTCACAGGACACGGTCCAGAACCCTAACCCACCGCCTGCGGCGGGCAGGGCAGGAGGGAGGAACAGGAGACCTATCGCCTCCTACACAGACCCCACCACTGTTTGGCAAAACCTCCTTGACAGGAGAAACTTAGCCAAGCAAAATCCTTGTGCCCAGTACACTTCCCAGCGGTTTCACTGGAGGTGGAGACCGTTTATGTTAACACACAGATGGCTGGCACCAGCCTTAACACTGCACATGCCTGCATCTAACAGCCAGCTGTCCTCATCTGCAAGAGATAATCCCTCCTGCATGATCTCAAAGGGACTGTGCTTGTGCCCAAACTTTATTTTCCCTCTTCAGTCTCAGGTCATTGTGGTTCTTCCAATGTAACTGAGCAGACCATAAAGCGCTCTGACAGTTGGGCTCTCAGGGAAGGGGCTTTCCTACCACACTATGAGCAAACCCCATTTCGTCCCGTTGCAACAGACGTGCTCCCCCACATGCCAGATACGAGGCTGAGTCCCACCAACGGGTGTTTTGCCATCTTGTTACGCCGAGGCAAAAGCTGTTCTGCAGTTTCAGCAACAACTTCTCCCATTCTCAGGTCAGAGTAACGCTTCCACCTGAAGTATTTACTGTTTACTTGATTTGTGGTGCACGGAGCACAGCTTGCACTTCTCTCTGCTTTCTGTCACTGGAGTTGCTAGCCTCCTTTTTATACTGCTTTCAAAAAATTTTATGCCATTTCATTTAATCAAACTCTAGTATTACCCACCCTATTACTTTCCAGTTCATATGAAAAGTTCACCTAAGGCATGAGCAGGATATCACCATTGATTTTTAGCAGTTTATGAAATACCACTCGGTTTTGCCAGCAATACCATCTTACTATCCTATCTCAAGGGACAGGTGGAGCATTATGGCACACTCAGAGTGTATTTTATAAGTGGCAAGTAGTCGGCAGGATGCAATTAGGCCAAGCATTACAGTCATGATCTGGAAAGGTTGCCCTGTAAAGTCCTGGTTTGCTGCCATTTTGTTGTGGTAGTCTTCAGATTGAAGTATATCTTGTGCTTTACAAAGGTACTCCTACATATTGATTTAGGTGAATTCTCTGAGAGTTATCTTCCAGTGGTATAGTCATCAAAATACACTAGAAATTACTAACTGCTTATACCTTTAGCATTTTTGCCATCTTTCTCCAAACCCTGTGGACTGGAACTGTGTTATATGAGACCCTGAGCTCTTTACTAGGTTGAGAGAAGTGTCTTCCCCTCACCTAAAAAGAGCCAAGAAAACATGAGCTACAAAAGACAGAGACTCAAAGCCTCTACTCTTTCTTAAGTTTTCAGGATTGTGATTGAAAGCTCCTGAGCAAATCTTGACTGGTGACTTCTGGATGTATGCCACAGCACTCCTGTTCCTGATCTCACCTCTCCCTAAATCACCAGCACAGATGGAGGCAGCTGTCCACAAGTTCTTCTCATGCCTCTTTTTCTTACCTGCAGGTGCCAGATTTATTAGAAAAACACTTGATCCTGAACATTTTTAGCTCCCTCTGGGGCTCTGACCAATCTGGCTGGTCCTCAGTCAGGTACAGCCAGAAGAGCAAGAGCCAAAATGGGAATGGAGAGCAACCACAGCAAGTGGCTTTCTACTGCTTCTACTGTTGTGCCAGATGGCTGCCTGCTTACCTGAAGCCTGCAGTGCAAAGCCAAAACAAGAGAAAGAAGTCCAGAACCATATCTTCAGGCTCACTCACTCTTCGATCCAGGTTTTTTTCAAGCAGTTGCAAACTAAAGAACTTCCTTGCTCGCCAATACAAGAAGACGCACTTTCAGCCAGCTGCTGTACCAACACACCCAGAAGGTGCTTTTGGAACAGCATCCTTCATGCCACCATGACAGCTAACCAAAGCTAGTATTTGAAGAAATTATTTCAAAATAGCAAAGCATCAAGAACACTCCTGGAGGTAGAAGAGACAAAACCCCTGGGTATCTTACTGCAGCTGAGGATTCCCTGCTGCCCTGTCCCCAGTACCACTATAAGTTCATGCAAGCTGCAGAACATGACTCCTATTGACACCATGGGCTATGACAGAGAAGAAAGCAAGCTTGAATGTGAATAGGAGAGGAAGCCGGTAGAGATGACTAAGAAATCTGTAGAAAAATGACAGTTTCCTCTGTGGGGCAAGAAATGGCAGCATGCTTTATCCCAGGACTCCTTGGCCACTGCAAACTGAGGTGGGAATTTGGATTCAAACTCTCACAGTAGGAAATTGCCCCTTCCAGCTCCAGGTTTTTATCAGTCTGCATCTCCTACCCTTCTCTAGAGAGAGGAAAACACAGGGAAATAAACAAAACCTTGAACAATCCTCCTCTCCTAAGGATTCAGCTATTTACAGAAAAATCTGACCATCAGTCTTCCTGCTTCCCTCAGCAGCTCCCAGGCTCCACAGCATTCTCCGTCCAGCGCTTCCCTACGGCTGTAGGGCCAGGCCGGCAGCCCTGAGCGGCTGCAGGCCTGTTGCCTCTGTCGTGTGAGGCACTTTGTCCTCTCCCCTGGAGAATAGACTTGAGTCTGGCAGAAGCCACCACATCCCCTGAGGCCTCTGAAGGTGCCGCTCAGCTCTCAATGTAACAAAACCCCACGCCGTTGTTGGGGCTGGTAAGGCGACCCGGAGTTTGCAGGGCTGGATGGTGCCGCATGTCAACATGAGGGAGGGAAGTAACTCCTTCCTGCTGCTCAACCTGCTGCCAGGCCACTCTGCTCCAGCAAATGGCCAGGAAAGCAATGGCGCACACCTGAAGCAATGGTGCAGCTTACAGTCCTGGCCCTGTCCAGGAGGAGCCACTCTTGCCTCTTCTGTTATGGCACAGCAGCCTCTGCTGGCATGGGGCAGGCGGAAGCATCACGTCCTTCACAATTATACAAATAGGTTTGTATCTCCCCTTATTATATTCTAATAAAGCTACAAAGCAAGCAGATGGCCTTCGTGCAGGACATGACCTGGTAAGTAAGGTTTTACGGTGATGGGAAGGAGAGCGCAGGGTCTGCTCTGCTGCTCTGCGGAGGCAGGGGGACTGGCCCAGGCAGCACGTCCCTCGGCATTTGCCCTGGATATTTGCCTGCGCACTGAGACTAACCAGCCGCTTGGCCTCTTGTCACTGGCCTGTGCCAGGCCAGGTCCAGCATGGCCAAGACAGCAGGGCCTTGCTGAGCTGGCCCAGGTCCAGAGAAGTGAGGCAAGGGGCTTTGGAGCAAGGGAAGCTCAGTGTGACCTGAGTGTGTTACAGTGATTCACAAGCGAAGGGCTTGGGGGTGGCAATCCAGATAAAGTTCCTTATTGAGATAACCCCCCTGTAGACCAGCTGAGGTGTTTTTTCAGCAGGCTGTGAGAGAAAGGCTGAAAGCACCAAGCTTCCACCTCGGTCCTCGCACCCTTCCCTGACAAGAGCTTCTCTCTCCCAGCCTTGCTCCTCGGGAGGCTCGGCCAGGAGAGCTGGGTGCTTGAGGTGGTCCTTGCCGCTGCGGGGCTGGGGGAGAGCTTGCCTCCGCCGGAGCCCTGGCCTGGGCTGCTGGCCCCAGGACCGAGGAGGGTGGGGAAGACAGGGAAGGCCTGCCTTGCCCTGCGGATGCAGGGCTGTGGTCTGCAGCGGCGGAGAGCGGGCGGAGAGCCCGCACCGCCGGCGGCCGGGAGCGCTCCTCGCTAGGTGGAGCTGCCGGAGCGGGCACGGCGCCGGCGCCCGGCGGCAGCCCCGGGAACCCGCCGGCTCCGGGGGCACGGCCTGCGGCTTCCCCGCACGCCGTGCCCCAGCCCCGCTCCCTGAGCCCTCCCTGCGCCGGCACGCCGCTGGTGCCCCTCGGCGTGTTGTTACGCTGAAGCAAGCGAGGTCTTTTCTGAAACAAAGTCGCGTTACCAAGTGTACCGCTCCCAGTAATTTTCTCTGTCATTCAGTCTGAATCTGCTAATCAATGCAGCCCTGCCAGCCTTCGATGTGATGGAAAATGCTGAAATACGATTTTCTAAAAATCATAAAAATATGCACATAATGATAGCTACTGCCATCGCTTTCTCCCTCCCATCCCCATTTAGATCATCAATTTAACGATTTCCAGTTCCCTGACACTGGACCACCCTGTGCCAACAATTTCTAAGCAAAGCTCTCTCTGCTGATTTCCACGGGGGGCTGCTTAAAGATCGATAGCCAGTGATGGCCTACCGTACATATATTTGTCTCACAGAGTGAAAGAAACTACATAAAAGCTCCAGCTACGCCAGTTAAATTTCCATAGATTTTTGCTATTAATGTGAAACCAAAGTAAAGCCAGACATTAGTTTCAGCCTTACAGCATACCTGGTTATCCGCATCAGGAAAGGGCTCGCATGAGTGGCAGGGTAGTGCCGGGACCCATACCCACCAACTGCAGCCATGGGGACACTCACTGCCCTGCACATGCTTGGGTGGCTCGACTGGCCAACCGGGGCCAGGGGATGACGGGTGAACTTCGTTTGGGTCTAAACTGGTATCTTTATCCACAGCTCATGTGCACATACGCAGCACAGCAGGAAATTTATGTGCAGCAGTGCGCAATGGAAAGAAAAAGGGAGGTAACTTTGGAAGGGTGGCACCTTCACTGTCCTTAGGCAAAGATAAGCGAGGGAGATAGAGCACCAGTGCTCCTTGTCGCTGCTGTTACACATCTGGCCTATGACACATACATTTCAGCATGACTGTTAATAGCAGGTTTCCAAAATAGTTTCCTTGCCTGTGTCTGATCAGCCACACATGTCCAGTCCTCGTGGTGCTCCCCAAGCCCACCTGGAAATGGAGCAGGCCGCTCAAAAGCAATCACGCTGCATACTGAGGTGCACAGAGGCAGGAGCCACCCCTGGCGCTGCTGCTCCTGTTCCCAGTGGAATGAAGGGCCATCCCTACCGCCAGGACTGCGGCCCTTCGCAAGCACGTGGCTAGAGGGAAACAGCTTCTCCAAATGCTGCGTTGCATCACAGCCACATCTGTGCTGGCTGCAGCTCTCAGTAGTACCACACAGGAATAGACAAACATGGCATTTGTTGAGAAATCTGTTGCGCACTAATTAGTTAGGACAAACGGAGACCTGGTAATCAGTAATGCCACACAGCTATCGCTAGCAGGTCTTTGGAGCCAGGGTGCCAGCGGAGCACTGGGTGCACCTGCAGCGGGTCCCTGCGGCCACATTAAATAGATCTATGTCGCCTCCACACCACAGCGTAACAACGGAGGTGGTGGGCCGTCTTTGGAGATGTAAGCCGGACAAACTTCGGGTAAGGCTTGCACTGCCGAGAGGGGAGCGTGCAATGAGGGCAGAGCCTGAGCAGGGCATGGGCTTGGGGCTGGGAGAGGCGTTCAGAGCAGGACTGCCCCAGGAATGGTCTCTGGTGAACCTGTGGATCCCGGACAGACGGATACTTCGCACTTGTAATCCTCTCCTCCTGGCTTTCCCCCAGCAGGGGTCAGGCTGGACCAACGATCACAAATCAAAAGTAAAAGTAACTACTCTGCGCCAGCATCAAATATTTTCAATGCTCCGGAATGGAGAAAAATATTTTGCCTTACTGAGGATATGGAAAATACATGAGCATCTCATTTAAGAAAAGCAAAAGAAATATTGAAATGGCAACAGAGGTGGCTGTAAGCGGCAGCCTGCAACACCTGCCTTGTCCTTGCGGCTGTTTTTAAAAGGCAACGACCAGGTCCTGTTCCCACTCAGTCTCATTACAGCCTCAGCCTCTGTTCCCAGTTATTCTTCAGTGTAAACGGAAACAGAAATTCGGCCAGCATGTGGGGAGCACAGCCTTAGAGCAGCAAAGTGACATGAGCGTGTCCTCAGAAGTCACTGGAACCCCCCGGGAAGGCAGAGCTCACAGCATCCGCCACGGGCTGGGAAGGGGAAGCTGCTACCCACAGAAACCATTCCTGCGTGGTCAGACCGAATAAGTAACGCAAAGCGCTGTCAGTCCTAGGTTGACCTCTCCAGTACAGCCCTGGCTAGAGCTGGCAGCGTTTCACGGCCCTTGGCGCTCTGAAGAGCAAACCAGGGGGTCCGCAGTGGGGTCACCCGCCAAGTGATGCCTCTGCCTTTGGCTGTCACCAGAGGTCTGCAGGCAGATACTCTGGGACAAGAATGCTAAAAAGCAGGTGAGATGTATCCAAAGGCCTGGCTCCTGAAAAATTTTCTGGCCAGCTTTGCCTCGGTTTGTCACCTAGCGAGAGAGGACACAGAGGATGGCATTTCATGCGTGGAATTTTAATGATAACTTTATTATATTTTAGTGTATTATTGGCTTGCGATTTTGTCGTCTTACAAGAAATTTCCGTTTCCACATCTCCATTAAATGTCTGATTCATTTTCTTGGCTCGTGGTAATGCCTCAAAGCTACATCACTAAAGAATCAGTGCTCTGCATTAGATAAATATAAGACTGAGCCTGATTAACCTATTAACTATTTTTAATTAGCTTTTACTGTTCTTCAGATATTCCATGTTTTTGAGGAAGCGGAAAGAGAATGAGAGCACACTGGTACTATAGAGCTGTATAGAGCTAGCATATGGACCGAGATTGTTCATCATCATTGGCAGGATCTCTGCTGTAGGGAATCTTGCAACAGCATCACAATTTTCCTGCTAGAGTGAATGCCATAATGGACACATTTGCGGCGTGAATTATGGGCAAGAGAGAAAAATTTTAAATCTTTATAGCATTTTTATGCTCTGTCTTCCTTTTTGGTAATCAGAACTTGATTAAGAGATGGAATTAGCACCCAGAAGAACATTAGGCTTTCCTGGCTCAGTTCCTCTCCACCACGTAGGGCAGGCAACAAATGATTTGGTGGCTTTACAGTGCTGCTACAACAAAAAGGTGCCTAAATACCTATCCATCACTTTAAGAAGGTAACCGGCTGCTTGCTCGCCATGAAGAACATACGGTAATGGCAAAGCATTTTGTTTGCTAAATAAAGCGATTACTTGATTTAGTTCAGACAGAGCCTTCTCCCGATGACGATGACTTCCCGGGGCAAAAGCTGGGCACGGTGGGGTCCCTGGCATCTGTCCCCACTGCTGGGGGGCTGAGAGCTGCGGGCAGGGCAGGGCCAGCCCCCCCTTGGGGGCACCGCGCCGGGCACAGCTGGACACCGCAGCCGGTGCAGCAAGGCGCAGTTCGGGTCCCCGTCTCATCGGCGTGAAGAATATCTGCCCCTGCTATGCCAAAGCGCGTTGGACCTTTTAATTTTAGGTGTTCTCATGGGTTCTTTTTTCCTTTCAGATAACGCTGGGACCATTCCAGCCAACGTGAATTTCAGAGGCGCAGCTGCTCCAGCACTCGTACTTGCTACGCCTCGAACGAGCAAACAAATAACTACAGCTTTTTTTTCTGACAACGCTCCTTCCGTATACCTCTTCATTCACATCTCTTCTTCGCCTCCGCTCGGGGTGACCGGGGTCTCCATCGCAACCTCAGCCCCCCCCACCCCCCCGCCCCCGCCGCCGCCCCTGCCCGCCGCCTCCTCCAGCCCGGGCCCCCTCGCTGCCCGGGCCCCCGCCGCCCCCCGGGGGCTCCGCGGGCTCCCTCCCCGCGGGCCAGCGGGGTTTCCACGGGAGCCGCTCTTCTCCCGCGGCATTGCCTCCTTCGGGTGGCTGCTCGCCCCCTGCCCCGTCCCGCAGGCCGGCTGCTCGCCCCTCCTCGCCGCCCGCACCGCCACGCTCGCTCGGCGGCCGCTCTCTCTTGTATCGAACTTGGCAGTTGCGTTATCTGCGACAAGGCGGTGAAGCGCTTATGATGAGAAAGTGGAATTGGTGAAACGCAGCCGGGTGTGGGCGAGCACCCCCGGCCACAGCGGACCCGTTCAGCACCCGCGTGTGCTCGTGGAGAAGCGTGGCTGCGGCGTTTGCGGGCTGCGGTTTGCTCACCCCGCTGGGGAAGTTTGTGATCGGGGTGGTTTCCACTCCCACCGCTGGTAGGGTGCTCACGGTGCCCCCCACCCGCTGCTCGGCCGCTGAGCGGCACGGCACAGCCCCCGGCCGCCGGCTGAGTAACTTTGCCTGCCCACGGCTGTGCTTGGGCAAAACCAAAAACCGAGCGTGGAAAAGGAACTAGGTATCACTATTCTCAAATATTTCTGGGTGACAGTTATTAAAGACACAGAAGGGAGGTGACGTTGACGGCTGATGTTGAATCCGAACTCTTGCTCGAGCACGGGTCAGCCCTCTGAGCGCCATCTCACCTGCGACGCGATTTTTAGGAAAGAAGTTGCACGAGGCGGCCCCCAAATACACGCTCCTTTCCACGATGCCACCCGTTCATTGCAGGAGGACGGAAGGAGAAGCGGTTTGTGCGGGAGGCACTGTTTTGTTTTGCTTTCTCTAGAACACAACCCCGGCGGTGGCTGGGCGCTGAACTCCCGCTTCGGCCGGGAAGGAAGCGCGGAGCCAGCGGAGCAGCCGGTGCCGCTGCCGGCGGGCTGGGCACGGCGGGGGCACGGCTGGCTGCCCGCCGCGGCCCCGAGGGGCACGGCAGCCCCGAAGGGTACGGCAGCCCCGAGGGGTACGGCAGCCCCGAGCGGCAGGGCAGCCCCGAGGGGCACGGCAGCCCCGAGGGGCACGGCAGCCCGCGGCAGCCCCGCACCGCCGGCCCCGCACGGCAGGAACAGGCGCCGGGCGGCCGGATCCATCCCTGCGGGCTCAGGCCCCGGTTCCCCCCGCCGCCAGCGCGGAGCCGCGGCTGAAGCTGCCGCCGCTGCCGGTGGCCGCCCCTGGCAACGCTGCCTCGGGGCGCTCCGAGGAGGGAGGCGGCGGGTGCGGGGCGGCGGGGGGAGCCCCTGCCCGCTCCCCCCGAGCCAGGCCAGTGCAGACCCCGGCCTCCGCGCCGTCTCCTCGGCCGGCGGGAGGAGAAGCGGCTCCCCTGGGTGCTGGCCGCACGGCCGGGCCTCCCCTCGCCTGCCTCTACGCTTCCAAACGCGGCTTAATTTTTCTTCCCCCCATTAAAATGCAAATCGGACGCTTTCAGAGGCAGGCTTCCCCCTCCCCGCGCCCGCTGCCCGCTGCCCGAGCCGAGCCCCGGCGCGCCCGGGGCCGCGGGGCAGGTGGTGCGGGGCTGCCGCGGCCGAGCGTTCGCTGGCTCCCCTGAAACCGGCAGGAAAGGACTTTTTTGGTTCTCCTTTTCGAATATTTGAGAAGTGACCCAAGGACAAAAAAAAAAAAAAAAACCAAACAACCCAAAACAAACAAACAAACAAAAAACCAAACCAAAAAAAAAAACCAAAACCAAAAACCCCCCAAACCCAACACAACAGCCCAAAAAAACCCAAACCCAAAAAATCAAACCCGGAGACTTAAACGCGAGCTTCTCAGAGGCGCAGTTTGTGTGGCTGTGCAAAAGTTACGGCGAGGCAAGATCCTGCTCTACGCGCCCTTTCTCCAAGTACATTTTTTTCGCGGCTTTGTAAATGAAACTAAAACAATTCCGAGCAACAGGGGATATTTAGAAATAGAAGGAAACACCGTCGCAGGTCGAGGATCAACATGCTTCCGCTTTATCTAAGATCCGTAATTACCAAAAAAAAAAAAAAAAAAAAATCGAAATTCCACACCAGCCCCTTTTTCCACGCTCGAGGAAATAGAGTTCCCCACAGGCACACGCACCCGGGCACAGACAGCACAGGGTAAAAATTGTTTAGGGTGGCTTTGCACCGCTCTTCTCTCCGTGGGACGCTCTCAGGGGCCACACGGGATTTTTTTCCCTTCCAGCCCCAGCCGCCGGGACGAGCCGCCAGCAGCCCCGGGCGCTGGGGACCGGTGTCGAGGGGGCTCGTCGCGGCGGGCCGCGGGTGCACAGCCCCGGGCAGCGGCCGGGAGCCCGGCGGGACGGACACGCCGTTCCGACATGCAGCGGGTACAGGGAGCACCCACGCGTGTCGAGAAGCGTGCGGGGAGGGTCGGGCGGCGCCGCCGGCTCCATGCGGCCGCACGGGGGGGGCGGCGGGGCAGGCCCGGCAGGGACTCGAGAGGCTCCGCTCCCCGGAACCGTTCTCGGTGCGGGGAGGCAGAGCGGGGGAGAGAGAGACAGGGAAAGGGGAGAAAGGAAGAAGGAAGGAAGGAAGGAAGGAAGGAAGGAAGGAAGCAAGCAAGCAAGCAAGCAAGCAAGCAAGCAAGCAAGCAAGCGTGGGATGTGAATAGATAAGGGGAGAGAGAGAAAGAGTGAGAGGGGAGAAAAAGAGAGGAAAAGAGGGCGAAAAATGAGAGAGTGGGGGAAGGGGGAAAAAGGAAAAGAAAACGAGAGAAAAAAGAAAAAGAAAAAGAAAAAGAAAAAGAAAAAGAAAAAGAAAAAGAAAAAGAAAAAGAAAAAGAAAAAGAAAAAGAAAAAGAAAAAGAAAAAGAAAAAGAAAAAGAAAAAGAAAAAGAAAAAGAAAAAAGACAAAGAAAATGAAAATGAAAACGAAAAAGAAAATGAAAAAGAAAAAAGACAAAGAAAAAAAGAAAAAAGAAAAAAAAAAAGCCTAAAAGGAAAGGGGAACGGAAAAAGCAAAGGAAAAGGCAAAGCAATGGAAAAAAGGAAAGGAAAAAGAAGAGGAAAAAGGAGAGGAAAAGTCAGGGGAAAGGGAGAGGAAAAAGGAGAGGAAAAGGGAAAAGGAGAGGGAAAGGGAAAGGAAAAAGGGAAAGAAAAAAGGGAAAGGAAAAAGACGAGGAAAAAGGAGAGGAAACGGGAAAAAGAGAGGGAAAGGGAAAGGGAAAGGAAAAAAGGGGAGGGAAAGGAAAAAGGAGAGGAAAAGGGAGAGGGAAAGGAAGAAGTAATAGGTTGGACTAGACGACCTTAGGGGTCTTTTCCAACTTTAATGGTTCTGTTCTTTTCTAAAAAGGAGAGGAAAAGGGAGAGGGAAAAGGCGAGGAAAGAGGAGAGGAGGGGAGAGGGGAGAGGGGAGGAAACAGGCGGGAGCGGGAGCGGGAGCGGGGGGAGCATAAGGGGAAGGCGGCGGGGAGCCGGGGGGAGCCCGGCGAGGCCGCGGCGGGCGCGGCGCGGGTGGGCAGGCCCAGCCGCCGCCCCGCCCCCGCCGCCGCCGCCGCCGCCGCGCGCGCCGCGGCCGAGCCCCGCTAAAGGAGGCGGGAGCGGCGCGGGGCGGCAGTCAGCGCGCCCCCAGCCCCACGGCCGCGCCGGCGGCAGCAGCGCCGGGAGGGATGCGGGGCGCCGGCGAGGAGGCAGGGGCGGCCAGCGCGGCCCCCGCGCCGCTGTGAGCCCCCGGCCCCCGGCGAGAGGAGAGAGATACCGACGCGCGTCCGCACGGACCGGCGCCGACGCGCGTCCGCAGCCGCCCGCCGGCAGCGGCACCGCTTTTCTCCGCGGCAGCGGCCGCCCAGGCGCAGCCCCGATGCCCGGCGGGGCGGCGGGGCCGCCGCTCGGGCGCGCCGCTCCCCGCTAGAGGCGGCGGCCCCCGCGGGCTGGATGCGCGGCGCCGGTGCGGGCGGCACCCCCGGGCCGGCCGCCGGGGCCCCGCGGAGCTAGGGGCCGGCCGGGCCCCCCGCCCCGGCCCGGCGGCGGCGGCGGCGGCGGCGCGGGGATGCTGGCGCTGGGGCAGATGGACGGCGCGCCCCGGCAGGGCGCCTTCCTGCTGGGCAGCCCGCCGCTGGCCGCCCTGCACAGCATGGCCGAGATGAAGGCGCCGCTGTACCCCGCGTACCCCCTGCCCGCCGGGCCCGCCTCCTCCTCCTCCGCCTCCGCCTCGCCCGCCTCCGCCTCGCCCTCGCCGCCGCTCGGCTCCCCCGGCCTCAAGGCGCCCGCCGCCGCCTCCGCCGCCGCCGCCGCCGCCGCGGGCGGGCTCTCGGCGCTGGGCTCGGCCCCGCCGCAGCTCTCGGCCGCCACCCCGCACGGCATCAACGACATCCTCAGCCGGCCCTCCATGCCCCTGCCCGGCGCCGCGCTCGCCTCCGCCTCGCCCTCCGCCTCCTCGGCGGCGCCCGCCGGGCTGCTGGCCGGGCTGCCCCGCTTCGGCAGCCTCAGCCCCCCGCCGCCGCCGCCGCCCGCCCTCTACTTCAGCCCCGGGGCCGCCGCCGCCGCCGCCGCCGTGGCCGCCGGGCGCTACCCCAAGCCGCTGGCCGAGCTGCCCGGCCGGACGCCCATCTTCTGGCCGGGGGTGATGCAGAGCCCGCCCTGGAGGGACGCCCGCCTCGCCTGCGCCCCCCGTGAGTACCCGGCGTCGCGGGGCAGCGGGGGGAGCGGGCCCGGGGAGCCCCGCCGGCAGCCCGTTCCCGGTGCCGGGGAGCCCCCCACGCCCCGGCATCGCGGCGAGACCCTCCCGGCGCCCCCCACCCGCGGGCCCGGCCGTGCCCGGGGGGCTGGCTTTGCCTCGCTTTCTTTTGTTTTTGTTTCCTAAGTTTGTGCTTTGCTTTCTCCCTCCCCCTCCGTCGGCGCGAAAGCCTGTAAAATGTCGGTTATCGCCGGCGAAAAGCGGAGCCCTCTCGGGGGAAGGCGGCCGCGCTGCCGCCGCCTGTCACCGTCCCCGCCGGGGACTCTCGGGGGCCGGGGCTGGATTTAGGGGCGCGCACAAACTTTCCCCGAGCAGGACTTGCCGTTACCCCTCGCTTGCACTGGCTGCAGCGTTTCTAGCAAACGATGCCGATTGCCCGCTCAGATTTTCGCTCCTTAAAGGAAAAGCAAGCCGGGGGCGCCGGGCGGCTGGCGCCGCCGCCGTGTCCAGGCAGCAGTTTCGTTACAGACCCCCCACCCCCCCCGCGGAGAGAAACCCCCAGGGCCGCTTGAGAGCGAAGCGCTTTCCCAAATCCGTAGATTAACGTGTCTGTCCGTGCCTTCCCTTTCTCTCCCCCCCCGCCAGATCAAGGCTCAATTTTGCTGGATAAGGACGGAAAGAGAAAACATACCAGACCCACTTTTTCTGGCCAGCAGATTTTCGCCCTGGAAAAGACTTTCGAGCAGACGAAATACCTGGCGGGCCCGGAGCGAGCCCGGCTGGCCTATTCGCTGGGGATGACGGAGAGCCAAGTCAAGGTGAGAGGAGCGGCTCACGCTCGCACCGGGGAACAAAAGGGCCCCGCCGCCGAAACCGGGTCCGCCTCGGGCGGCCGGAGATGCTGCGGGCCGGGGCGGCCGAGCCCGCGGGCGCACGGCGAGGGCTTCCCCGGCGGCTGCCAGCAACTCGCCCTTCGTTACCTTACCGGCGGGGCTCAGAAGGATGTTTTAAAGGGGATTTTATAAAAAAAAAAACCCAAAAACCCCAAACCAACCAAACCCAAGCAAGGGTGGGAGGCCCGGTGCGTTCAGCCTGAACGCCACGGGGGTTCGGGGAAGCGCGGGAAGGGTTTGGGGGGGGTGTCAGGTCGTAGCGACTCTGGCCCGCACCCCACGCAAAACCGCCTGGCCCCTTCAGCGCCCACCGCGCTCCGTGGCCCCGGGCTGCCGGGCAGGGACCGCGCCCCCCGCTCGCACTGTCCCGCCCCAAACTCTGCGTTTTTGGAGAAACTCTGAGCCTGTGGGGGCAACGCGGAGGCGTGAGGAGTCGGGGGAGCGGGCTGAGCCCGCCGGGGACGTGCGGGGCGGCCTTTGCCCCGCGGGCGCAGGGACACGGGGCGGGCTCGGCCAGAGGGGCCTCCCGGCGGTGCTCCCGCTTCCAGACTGACCGGGAGAGCCTCCTTTGTCACGGCAAATATGTCCCCACGGCTGCGAATAAATTATTGCAGCCTCTACAATGAAAATAACCCCCTCCTCTGGCAGCGCCCTGCCAGAGAACAAATACATCTGGCGGGCCGGGGGCGGCGGGGGGGGGGGGGATTCAGCCCGAAATGTGCGTTCCCCCCTCCCCCCGCCGGGCAGGGAGGGCCCCGGGCCCGCCGCGGGGGTTTGGGGGCGGTGGGCCGGCTGGCTGCGGCCGCGGGGAGCGCGGCGCCCCGGGGCTCGGCTGCTTTTCGTTGACGGGGAAATTGTCCGACCGCTGGCGAGGCGGGGCTCGGTGCCGCAGGCCGGGGACGGGGAAGCGCGGGGCGGCGGGGCGGGGGCGGCCGGGCTCGGCCGCGCCGGCGGGGGGCGAGCGGCCGCGGGCGCCGGTGCCGGTGGCTGTGCCGGTGGCGGTGACGGCGGCGGCGGGGGCAGGTCTGGTTCCAGAACCGACGGACCAAGTGGCGGAAGAAGCACGCGGCGGAGATGGCGACGGCGAAGAAGAAGCAGGACTCGGAGACGGAGCGGCTGAAGGGCGCCTCGGAGAACGAGGAGGAGGACGACGACTACAACAAGCCCCTGGACCCCAACTCGGACGACGAGAAGATCACGCAGCTGCTGAAGAAACACAAGCCGGGGGGCGGCGGGCTGCTGCTGCACCCCCCCGAGGGGGAGGCCTCCGCCTAGCCCGCTCCGCCCGCCGCCGCGCTCGGAGATGTACAGATCTATTTTTCTAGACTCTACGCGCCCGGGAGGAGGAGGAGGAGGAGGAGAAGCCGGACGGGGAGCAGAGAGGACTGCGGCGGAGCGGGCCCCCAGCGGGCGCGCCCGTCCCCCGGCGCCGCGTGTTATTGTAGGGTCGCGGGCGGCGGGGGCTGCCCCGGCCCCGCTGCCGCTCCCGGCGGTGCGGCGGCCGCCTGTTGCCGGCTCTTTGTAAATAAACCGTGTGTCACCGCGACCATAGGCGTTCCTTACTGTGAATATTTAAAATGTAAAATACCTTCTTTTTTTGTACAGCGGGGGCCGGGGGCGCCGCCCCCCCGCCCGGCCCGCGCCCCCCGCCGCCGGGCGGCACCGGGGGGAGACCCCGAGCCCCGAGACGGGCGGCACCGGGGGGAGACCCCGAGCCCCGAGACGGGCGGCAGCGGGGCCGCCGAGGAAAAAGCCGCCGTGGCTGCCACCGGCCCCTCCCTCGGGCCGAAACCGCAGCGGCCCCGCGTGCTATTTATTAGTATTTTTGAAACACTTTCTGTTGCGGTCGTCGTGCAGAGAGGGAGGGGGGAGAGGGCGAAGGGACAGAGTTTGCTTTCACTTAACACCGTTTCCAATCAACCGCGTGTTGAAAAAGTAGCTGGTGGGAATTGTCACAACCACTTTCAGTCAAAATATAAAATTCATTTAGTTGCTGTAATTGAATTTAAAGTGTGTTTTCTTTTGTATCATACGGAATACTATAGAATGTAAATTGTTTTCTTTTTTTTTAAGCTAATAACGATGATATATCGTGATATAGCATCTTAACATTTATTAATTTATATTAAAAACAATTCGGTTTGTAAAGAGAAGAAAAGCCCTTTGCAAGACCAGTTAAATGTAATGCACTTTCTGTTTAAAAAGAAAAAAAAAAGATAAATCAATTAAACCAGTTTAAAGACGTCTGCTGCCTTCAATAAAGGGTACAGATAATCTGATCTCGTCAGAGATTAAATAATGAAACCACGGTACAGGAGCAGGAAAAAAAAAGAGATAATTTGCAGGATCTTTTGGTCAATCTCAGTAGTAGGGTTTTTTGGGTTGGTTGGTTTGGTTTTTGGTTTTGATTTTTTTTTTTTTTTTTTTTTGACACATGGAAGTTGTCCACTTTGTGGTGGGGGTTGAAGAAGGATACGAAATAAAATAAGCGGCGGCTCGTTTGGGGACAGGGATGGCGTGAGCGGGCAGGCAGAGTTTCCACCCGGCCCCCGGAGCGGTTCGTCTCAGCCTAAATTAGGCTGCATTAACTTTTAAAGCGGTGGGCGACGCAAGCTGTTTTCGAGGGCAGAGTGTTATACCATTATTATGGGAAAGAAACTGCTTTCCGAGAAGAAAACGGCGAATAAAATAAAAGCCTGGCTAAGGGTCTAGAGTAAATAGTTAGACCCAATACCGAAACAACTGGTTTAAATTGAAACTCATTATCTAGACGCGATCATTTCCATATCTAAACAGACCAGAAACAATCGCTTTTTTTCACGGCTGCAGCAGAGCAAACAGAAGCGCTGACATGAGAGAAAATGGCCAGCTATTCTGGAGGAAAAAAATAAATAAATTGGTATTCTTCCGTAAATTTGTGAATCATTTCCTATACGGGGGGGGAGGCGGGAAAAAGTGGAGCAGGGTTTTATTCCTCTTTCGGCTTAACACAATGCCGGGGCCGGCGGGAGGGAGCGACTCCGGTGCTGGGCGGCCGCCTCGGCACGGCTGCCCGAGCTCTCCCGGGTGGGGATACCGGGGGCTGCCCATCGCCCACCGACACCCCCCCCCCACCCCCAAAATAAAAAAAAAAAAATTTCCCGAGGCGTTGTAAAGGCAGGAAGGGAAAGGCCGGGTGGTTTCCAGAGTGCCGGCTCTCGCCCTTATGATTTCCCCGCGGGTTTTGCGGGGCCGTGGGAAAGAAAGGAAAATACCGGGGGGTCCGGACCACCGGGGGGGGACCGGCCGCTGCCGGCTTGAGCCCGGCCGGCGGCAGCGGAGCCCAACCGGGCTCCGCTGCCGCCGGCCGGGCTCAAGCCGGCCCCGGCTCGGAGAGCACCCGCTCCCCCGGCCCCGGGGGGGATCAGCGCCCTCCCAGCCCCGGCCCCCGCACCCTCCCGGGTGCCCCGGGGCCGCCGTGAGCGCCTCCCGCCCCGCCGCGCCCCGGCCCCTTTTTTTCCAGTTGACTGCGGCAGCGACTGAGGCTTTCCAGTTAATTTACTTCTGCACAGAGACCCAGCTGGCCACCAGTTGAAGTTGGCACCGTCGGAGTGGAATTGCGGGGAGAAAAGCCCAGCTCTGATCGCTTGGTTAGGCTGGTTTTGTCTGGGGCGCTGGAGAAAAGAGCAGGTTATTCACATGAGCTCACTGCCCCCCCCCCCCCCCCCGCCTTTTCGGGGCAGGTTTTGGAAACCAAAGCCGGCTCGGCGGAGAGGCGCAGCCCCCCCCCTCTCCTCCAGGAGAGGACTTTTTAGGAGGAGATGCAATAACAAACCTCGGGATCGCTGCCATGGACATCGCGGCGAACAATTAGGAGACAAAATGTCAACGGGCTTCACGGGGCGTGAAGCTCCCCCCCGTGCGTGGGGCCCGGCCGAGCTCAGCCGCATTTGCAGCTCAGTCCTTCACACACGCAGGAGTTTGTTGCGTGACGGTATAAACTCACGGATAACGACATGAAAAGCGGACTGCACAACCAGGGCTACAGAGACAGGCGGGCCAGCAGAGCCGCTCCCCGGCAGCCGCCCTGCACTCGGGCCCCGGCCGAAATCTCGGCGGGGAGCAAGCGGCCGCGCACACGCGTGGGGAGCGGCGGGCGGTCCTCGGCTGCGCGGTGAGAGCCCACCGCGGGCTGCTCCCGGCAGCTCCCTTCGCAAACGGCTTTTGGGTTTCCTTTCTTTCCCTAACAGAGCCCTGGGGTTTAAACCCCGCTCCCTTCCGCGTGCGGGTGCGGGATTTCCAGGCTCAGGGGAAATAAAGGCGGCTGTTTCGGGGTTGCCTCGGTCCCTGCCGTGTGCCTTTTCTGGGGCGCAGGAGGTACCGCGGCTGAAATCCCCGGCTGTGCAATCCCAGGGTGCCGAAAGCATCCTCCCTGCTTTTCCAACGCCGCTGCTTTGCCGAGCTACCGCGCAACGGGAACCCGCCGCGGTCCCTCTCCAGCCCCGACGAGCATCACCACGGGCGGGGGAAACTTTTTTTGCCCGCAGAAAAGCCCCAGGCGCATGTCCCCGCTCCGCGCCCTGCAACAGCCGTCGGCACCGGGGGGCTTCGGGGAGGGATGGAGGGAGGGGGAGAGGGGAGGCACAGGGAGGGAAAAGGGGGCCGGGGGCCAGCCCCGCCGCCCGTACCCCGTTCCCGGCCTGCAGCTGCTGCCCGCGGGAGACATGCATATGGATGTGGGACATATGGGCGCGGGCAGGGACCGCACCGCCGTGCCACGGGGCCCCGAGGCCGGCAGCCTGGGCTTCGCCCCGGGGGACGCGGGTTACAAGGGGAAGACCGGGGCCGGCCGGCGGGCAGGAGCGGCCCCGGGGGAGGAAGGAAGGGCTCTCCCCCCGCGGGGCAACGACGCGGCCACTCGCCTCGGGGCACGTGTGTGTGTGTGTGGGGGGGGGGTGGGGTCCCAGTCTGTACCCCACTGCCACCCGTCCCCAACAGGCCCTACACCAGCGCTGTCACAACCCCGAGGCCTTCGGGCTCTTTCATCCCGGCAGCAACTCCTACCCAGAGCCCCCAGGCAGGCAGCAGGCGAGGCAATGCCTGCACCCCTGCCAGAGGGATGCCCAGACCGACAGCCACGTCGGGACAGCCCGACCATTTCAGCGAGTGCTGGCGTCTCCCACCCTTCCCCTCAGGCGTGTTCGCCTTTTATGAGCTCCTGAAATCCCGTTATCGTTCATCATTCGCAGTGATATTAATTTATAACGCTTCTCATATCAAGCACACGCCGTTTTCGCCGCCGCGATGTCGTTTCGTTATATCCGTGCCGGCCGCCCCCGGGGCTTTGCTTTCGGCACCCCCTCCCTCGAGACACGAGTCGTCCCGCACCCCAGAGAACCCGGGGTTTAAAATGCGGGTGGTGGGCTTTCACACACACACCCCCGACCCCCCCCCCCAGCTCCCTTCCCGTACTGAGGCCGCTGGGGGGGAGAGGCAGCCGCCTGCAGAGCGATCCCGCGTTCAGAGCCGGCGTCGCGGCACGCAAATTAAAAAAGTAAGATGAACTGCTCCCTCCTAATTGCAGCTCGGCGTTTACCTTCTGCACAGATAGGTATTTTCCAGATACGTGTTCCTGGCAGCCTTTACCAGCTGTCTCGAACAGCGGTTACAAGTCTCCGGGAGGGACGCAAACATCTGCCCGGGAGCGGGCGGCGGGCCCCGCACCGCCCCGCACCCGCCGGGCGCCGGCAGCGGCCCCGCGCTCCGGCGGACATCATTTACAAGAAGAAAGTTATCTGCAGCACAAGGGCACGGGCAGGCAGCACCGTGCCGCGCCGCTCCGCTCCGCATCCCCCGGGGCTGCGGGCGGCGGCCGCAGCGCTGCGGGACCGGTCGGTGCCCGCGCTGCCCCCCGGGCCGGCGGGCTGCGGGGAGCGCCCGGCGCTGGCCCTGCGGCAGCAACCCGCCGCCGCACACCCGGGTGCATCCCCGTAATAACGTCCCCGATCATCTATTAAAAGTCGTGTCAAGCGAGGCCATATAATTCATCTTTATGCAAATACATCAATGTCAAGCCATTAGTGTATTGCTCGGGTTTTTTATTAAAGTGCATTCTTTTTAATTCAGCTCAGTAAAATACGAGCCCTATTGCTCAAGAATTATAGCAACTATTAGAGTAACATATGGGCAACATGCACTCAGAAAATAAAAATCAACAGATAAAGTGGCAGGGTCACAACGCGGAGCAAACACTTAACAAAATGGCAGCGGGGTAATAGATTTTCCTCCCGCGCCCCCGGCGCTGGGGTGTCAGGAGGAGCCCGCCGGCGCGATCGCGGGGCGGCCCTGCTCGGGGCCCGGAGCCCGGAGCCCGGAGCCCGGAGCCCGGAGCCCGCAGCCATCCCCGCCCGGCCCCGGCCCCTTCCCCGCGGGGGCTGCGGGAGCGCAGCCCTGCCCCACCGACACGCACCTCCCCCCCCCCCCCGCCCCCCCCCCGCTATCCCGGATTTAATGAGAGAGTTGCCCACATCCTCATCACCCCAGCATGGTAATTGAGCAGATCTATTAACTTGTTACACTAGATTTGTTTAAAGAGACTATTACACAGTCATTTAATCAATTTGTTACACTGGAGGTCCTGACTTATGAGACACTTGCCGTATGATTCCTTAATGACTGAATTAATTTGTTTTAATAAAACCAACAATGTGTACAAGCACATTTCGAGAAATGTAATTTTGGAGACGGAACAGTCCAATGCTTCATCTGATTAGGTCTTTTCTATGGTTTATCAAAGTCGGGGGTTGCCGTCATAAACTGCATGTATGGGGTATTTTTCTTTTTTATAGCGTCATTAATTTAATATGGATCATTAGTTCTTTATACACATGCATGTTCTGACAAATGTACCCAATGAATAATGCACCTAATGTGTTTGGGCTCAAATGCATCACGCCATAAACAGAAACTGCCGCAAAATAAAGAATAATAAATAATAATAACAACAATTAATATCGGAGCCGCCCCGCTCTCTCCCACGCCACTGCGCTCAAGGCCGGTTTTAGGGCGGAGGGGCCGGGGCGCCCCCCCAGCCCGGCGGCACCCTCAGCCCGGGCGCACCGCGGCGGCAGCGCCGAGATTGACGGTGAATTAAGGTTACGCCAAGAGCAGCCCCAGGACAAGAAAATCGGTTTTGCTCCTGATGGAAACTGACGTGTGCGGAATAAATGTAAACAAACACCAGGGTCCCCAAGAAACGGAACTTGATGGTATCGATTATGTAAAATAATCGCCGCATTACAAATGTTAATGCACTATGTTAATGCACTACGAACAGCCGGCGTTTCAGGTCCGACTTCGCGCAGGAGAGGGAAGGAGCAGCCTCGAGAATCGCTGCGGGAGCCGGGGCGACAACGGCAACGCAGACAGCGTTAACGACAATAATATCGCTAGTGACGATGCCGACGGCCCCCCCGCCACGGCATCACGCCCGCTGCCCGGGCGCGGCGGGGCGCCCACGGGGGCGGCGGGGCACCCACGGGGGCGGCGGGGCGCCCACGGGCGGGCTCGCCCGGCCAGAAGGGCCGCGGTCGGAGGGTCTGCGAGGGGGGGCGGCTCGGCTGCGGGCAGCGGAGCCTCTGCCGTGCGAGCTCTGCACCCACGCGTGCCGCGCACAGGGCAGCAGCCGGGCGCGCAGACCTGAAGAGCAAAACCCACTTCTGCACAGAACACCCCAGCGCCCCAATATCAATCAGAGACGGCTGAGCAGACCTTTTTCTTCTCAATTCTTGTATGTTGCCTTTGAAACTCTTCGCCCTGACAGCGTATTTTTTTTTTTTTTTTTTAAGTAATTCCCATCAGTGACCTTGTGATCCAGGAATTCAGCTGGCCATCTACTCCTTCTTGCGCACGAGCATGTATTTCCCGGAACGCAAAGCCCAAAACGTGACCCTGCTGCTACGGCGGGCACCCCCTGCCCCGGGCTGGGCAGCCCCGAGAGCAGGGACCGGCCCCACGCCTCCCTCGGGAAACGGTGACACCGGCTACGGAGCCCACCGAGCGGCATTGTTTTGCAGGCTGCGATATTTTGCCCAGAGCAGAACTTAAAAATGAAAACCCGAAGAGGCTTACTGCTGAGAAAGTACAACGAGACGGTGAAAACACGTCCTCAGAGCAGTTTTTCATCCTCCTCACACCGTTTCTCACAGATAGGCTGCCCTTTATCTTCACAGCTACATCTTCTATCCCCTTTAAAAACGCAGGCAGCACATCTCCACCGGCAATGTATGCAGTAGGTGTATTTAAGTAAATGGATTCGACCTTTTGCCCATTTTAACAGATGCTGCTCCTGACCACCCCAAAAAGCTTGTTTAAAGTTAACAACATTAAGCATTGGAGGTCACAAGGCCAATTCAAGGTCATTTTAATTCTGGCTAAAGGTTAATTAGATCACTGCATTAAAGCAAGAATAGACTATACTCAACTTTAATGAGGATGGACAGTTTTTTTTATATACCTCTTAACTGCTCCCTTTATGATAAGGATATAGGGTATATATCAGGGACGAAATCTTGCTGTCAGTTCCACAAATCGAGTTATTGGAGCTTCTCTGGCTTTACACCAGTAAAGCGTAAATGCAGTGCTTGGTCCATTTTAATTCTTTTTTCATTTGTGCGGTTGGGCATCTGTGTCTCCCATAACTCTTTTCCCTTCCCACCCCCCCCCCCCCATCCTCCCCCCCCCACCCCCCCACCCCCACCCCCGAGCAGGTTGCTCTGCTCTGCTTTGAGGAACACCGGCCTCGATGTCCAAACGAGCTTGGTGGAGGCGTGATCATCGGAGCCACCACAACTCGTGGACAGTGAGGCACTTGCCCGGGGATGGTATTCAGGTGCTAACTCACAGAGCCTCATTTGAAAGATATCGCAATATCATACTCAGGAGCGCTGAACCAAATGGGAAAGTAGTTTCCAATCTGGCAAGTGTTACTGAGCTTTCATAATACTCTGTACTCTGCACCGGGGCAAATCCAAACTTTTGTTGAAGAGTTTATTTACAAAAAAAATCCGGCTGGAAGAGACCATGGAAACGAGAGACCCTGGTTCAAGCCTGATTATCCCTTCTGAGGAAAAGCAAGGACCTGTGTCTCCTTCCTCCCAAGCAAACCCCCTGCCGCTGGGCTGCAGGTTGCTCTGGTGTGGACTTCTCTCTGGATGGAGCTGTTCAGCTTTGAGTCAGTAACTACATCAGAGCTGAGCAGAGAGGCCAGACGTCTCCTCTTTTTAGGTAAATACCCTCACTGCTGGGCCTCTAGCTAAACACGACTCTTAGCCCCCATCTCTTCCTGAATTGGATGTGTAATTCCAACCTCCTTCAGAGAAAATTTCTGGGGGGAGAACTTAATCCAAATTATGGTTTCTAGGGGAGAGATGTGATTTGACAAGTAGATATTTTCCCAGCAAAAATCTGTTTTCTAAGGAAAATACCTAATCAGTTCAACATCCATATTTAAAATTGTGCCATAACATCAGGCTAGAAATAAGGGTGTGTATTGATTATTAGACTATGGGTATTGGATGCATCACTGACAGGCAGAGATAACAGTCTGACTCACATTCCCAATACTACCAGTCCCCCAGAACAATTGCCCAAGACCACCAGGGTTGGACACACTCGAAATGTCCCGCTCTGACTTGCCACAGGAGCATGACTGGAGTCACTGGGACAGGCGAGCCACCCCAGGGCTGAGAGATACAGAGACGCAGCAAGTTGTCAGCGTGCCAGGCAAGTCACCAGAGGGAAAGAAGTCAAGAAGAGGGAGCTGGGGAGCTTATGTGCCAGATGGAACAGAAAACGTGAATTCCTGGTTTGCAGCACCCAGTCACTGATGTTATTTTCAGCTTAACAGCAGGGAGCGTGAATGGCATAGTAACATCTAGTGATGTACCCACAAAAGGAACAGCCTGAAAACAGCCCCTTCTTCACATAATTCTGGGTACCAAAGTCATCTACCAAAATCAGGATCAGGTTGTTGGCTATTTAGGATCAGCAAAAGGGCTACATTTATCGGATAATTTATTTATAATGAATAATTCAGCCAGTTCTATATGGAAGAGTTTCATTTGCTTGGGCTGTTCACTTGGGAGTCAGTGAGGCTGCATCACCACACATTTTTCAGAGAGCCTTGACTTCCTAAATTTGGTTGTTCTGCTACTGAATTTACAACACAATCACCAAGTTCAAAGCTATTTATCTCTTTTTTTTTTTTTTTTTTGTCTTGATACAGTGATTTCAGACACTCACTGCTTCCAGACCACAGCATAAAACATCAGTAGGAGAGAGGATTGCCCTTGTATAATTTTTGGGTTTTGCCCTGTATTTTTAGATGTATTGCTTCATTAAAACAGTGTTATTCTGGGTACAGGCTGCTGGCCGCCTGCTACCACTGCATACTGCATCACTGTTTCCTTGCACTCTCCTCCCACAACCACCCACTAGATCTCACCCCGAGACTGCCTGCACAGCCTGCGCCTGCCTGTGTGCAGATCCTTTGCAGAGCAGTGTTAGCTCCTGACCGGGTCAGCCACCGTCTTCCCCAGTACTTCCACCAGGACTACTAATTCAAACAAGCACTTGCCCCACTTTCTACTTTCCCTATAGCTCAGGCGATTCACACACAAGCCACAGATCGCACCTTCACTGGACCTTCCCTCCCCAGTCACCTTAGCTTATCAAGAAGCTCACTTAAGTATTTATTTTTTTAGTGATATGATGTCCACAGGCAATGGCCCTCTGCAAGAGGAGCTCTATGGACCATCTTCTTGTCCACATCCTGAGGAGGTACTTAGAGAAGACAGTTACTTGATTTCTCTCTTACTTTTAAGCGTTTTCTTCATAGTACAATGTTTTCCAAAATCTCACTAGCTCACATCCTTTAAAAAAATCTCATAAGATTAATACTTGTAATGAACAATTGTGCAATAAATAAATCAATAAGCCAAGCAGTCACAAACCTTGTTTTCTGCTAGGAGAAACTACCCTTGCTCTGCCAGGTCACCCACTGAGGACCTTGGCAAGTGTCTTCTCTCTGGGACTGACAAGCTCCTGACCAGATATTCTCACAATATCTTTATAATTCTGGCAGAACTATGTCTTCCATTGGAATAAAAATGCTGAGGTCTTTTTAATATATATATATGTGTGTGTGTGTAAAAAATATATGTGTATGTAAAAGAAACCTTTACATATCTAGGCATATCCCTGTACGCAACTTTATTTGAATAGCTGTTAATCGCTGACATTCCCCAAGGAGGCCACCAGAAAGAATGTCAGGGGCCCTGCTCATAACCCAGCCGAATACCTGACTATTTAAGGTACTCTGGAGCTGCATGAATCAGAAAGAAAACAGCTCCCCCTACCCATTTTATTAGAAGGCAATAAAATCTGGTGGTGTCTCATTAAATTTAATGAGCCTTCATAAAATAACCATTACACTGTGGAGGTAATGAAAAGAATAACTATGATGGTTAGTAAATAAACCAGCAAGGGTGATACTATTAGATGTCCCAGATACCTACCAGGTATCAAACAGGTAAATGACTCTCAGAATTAATTATGCTATCTTACAACACTTTGCACCCATTGATACCTTCTTCTATATCAGTTTTGAGGAATTTCTTTCCTCTCTTCCCATATGACATCAGCAGGTTTGATGCAATGCCGTTTGTTTTTATAACGCTAGGCTGTACGTGTAAAATCCTGAACGAATCAGCGCACAGATAACGTTAAAAACTAGATGCAAATTTCCATGAGTGTCCATGGGTTCTGTGCCTCCCCATTTCTGAAGTTTCTTTTAAACTAGCCACCACTTCTGAAAATGACACAACAGAAGTTTCTGGGACAAAATCCTCATTTGGTATAAATCAGTGCCATCCCATTCTGTACCTTCTCTAATCACAGCAACAGCTGCAGGCACTAAGATTTAAAAAGGTGGCCGAAAGTTCAAGTCTTCCTTACCTGGCTCATGCGTGCCACAGAAATAAAAGAGTCAAGCTAATTATGGGATCAACTCCATTGAGAGTTTATGACTGCCCATAAAAAAGCAAGAAGAGGGGCTGAGCAGAGGTTAGCATAAAACTCCAGAAGGTTGCTGTGGGAAATGCAAAAGTTGCATTTCCCATTTCACCCAAGTTGGCACAAGGAAAGATTTCAGCACAGAGGGACTATTCATGGGAGCAAATGAGGAGGATCTGATCTGTGGACTTATTTCTATATCCTTCCTTCTGAGATTCCTCTTGCTCCTACCCAGGTCAACCATAGGATTATTACTACTTCAGTTGCTGAACAGACGTTATGTGTGGGTGCGACGTGTCAGAGCTATAGTACAATACCTGCAGTGTTTATTTCTGGATTTAATTGTGGAATACAAATACAAATACTGAAGACTAATCTTTCTCTGCATTTTTTTTTACATGAATGCATCACACAGGATCTGAAAGAGGCTGAGTGATAACAGGGCAGAAGTTGTGTTCTTCCAGGTAGACTATTTATCAAGAGATGACTACTTTCCCGAAACTCATAGCTTTCACCTCCTGAAAGGACAACATGTGTGTGTGCGCTTCTCTTCTGTGACACACCATGTACAAAACTGGACCATGAGATTAGTAATTTTTGTTTATTGCTATATTTTGTTTCCTGAAACAAGCACGGTGGCTAACTTCCTAGATCTCTCCCATTCCAGAGATCTTGTACTGCCCTACGCAACTCAGGGGCAGTAGAAGCCTAACCTAAAAGCTTCTTCAGGAGGCAATGGCCAAAACACTCCACTGGGTCTTATTCCCCACCCCTACCTGGCTGCTCCTCTCCTGTCCCAGCTGAAGGGGATGCAAACCTTCCCTTCATTGCTGTTTTGCTGCTCCCTTATCCAAGAGAAAGATGAGCAGAGCTGGACTGTCCCGTGGTCCTGCTCTCTCTGCACTTCTGCGTGCGTACTTCTCTCTCGCTTGCTCTGGGATGGGACTCAACACGGGGGTAGAGCACCATGCACCTCTGGGCACAGACTTCCTTCCCACTTCTGTGGGAGGAGACCTTTGTACCAATGTAGCGGCATGGAAAGTGGTCTTAACAGTGAGCCCTTTGGCTAACCCAGAAGCCATTTCTTATCAATTCACAGTCATTATTGTTATTTTGTGGTACAGGCAGTGCAATTTTTGTTGAATTATAAATATTGCAGATCTATTTTTCCCTCCCTCCCCAGCAGTTCCCAAAGACATGTAAACCCATAGTGTGATTGCTCCCTAATCTAGCTGAGGTGATGAAATGGTGCCAAAACTCTCATTGCAATTTCATTAGCATATTCATGGGTCGCACTTTTGCAGTGTTGCAGAAACAACACAAATTGGTTTGTGAATTGTGAACTCCCCCTTCTTCGCTGTCGTCGTCGTCTTTTTCTTCAGAATCACAAATTGCGGATTAGCAAGGCAAGTGTGCTTGGGTGACTTTGGGACCCGACTGCTGAAGTTTGTTAATGTACCCCTCTGGTTTTCACCAGGGTTTTTCCCCTTGCATTTGCATGTGTGTGCTCCATTAATGGTGAAGGGAGAAGCAGGGCAGCCACAGGGCTGCTAGGTCTGCCACCCTGGCCAACCCGCTTCGCCACCACAGCTCTGTTTCCTCACCAATAACAAAAAAATTTAAATGCAACAGGCATAGGCAGTTCCAATTTTTGGATGAAAGGTACTTAAAGAACACAAATTGTTGATCCAGTTCAAAAGCAAATGTGCCCTGCATAAGAATGCAGCAGGATTGGCAGAACCCTCCCACAGCAAGGTCTCCCTCCCCTCCCCTGCCAGCTACTACAGATCTCTGAAGCCACTGTCAAAAATGGTGTCACCTTACTGGGAGAAATTCCCCACTTCAAGGTTGAAAGGCAGGTGGGTACAGGCCACCTGTGAAGATGGCAGCTGCTGTGGAAAAGGCAGCAGCCTTTACAGGTTCGTTGCTGGGCTCCTTGGAGGGATCACTTGGCACAGCCGCCGCATAGCCTTGGCAGGTGTAGATGTCTGTACTGGCCACTGGTCACTATACGGTGGGTGGGATGCCATGCGGGGGACGTGATCTGAAAGGAAAGTTACCTGAAGCAATGGAAAACGTTATTCCACTTCACTCCAGGATCGTATAAAACAGCAATGAAAAAGAACACATTGTAAGAGCCCACAGAGGGGTTGTGTCAGATGAGGATGGTTATGTCATCTTGTATGCAACGTGACGTTAACGACACAGGAGATCCTGGCTGGAACAAGAGCTTGAGAACCACGCAGGGCACCAAGTGTTGCACACCCCTCTGCCCTCGGCACTGTGCACCTGTGGCGGACCCATCCCGAGAGCCTGGCACCAGCTGGGCCTGCCAGTGCTCGGCAGCTGGGACACACTCCCGAAAGGTCTTCTCTGACCTGCCAGCAAGGTGTCTGGCACTTATGGGTGACACCTGCAGGTCACAGCTCATGGGATGGTTTGTCTTTGCAAACTGCAACAGAGCTTGAGGTATGGGTCTCCCTGCAGCTGGATGGTAGGTTTGGATGCTGTAAGCTAAACCCTGCGGATTAGAGGGGGAAATATATTTGCAGATGACACACAGCCCCTGCCTTGCGCTGAGTCACTCTAGCAGTACAGTCATTAAAGCACATTGGAGTACGGTACCCACTCCCTGAGCACACGCGCCTGCAGCTGAATTTCACAATAAGCGAGCAGCTTTTAAATACGTTCCACTCTAACTAAACATCCAAAGAGAGCTATTCGTTAACTTAGCAGAGGCTGTAATTACATCTCTTACAGGGAAATCACTCTTGTATCCATGAGATTTTATTCTGGTACTGCGCTTGGAAAGCCCGAGTTGCTCCTGAGCTCCATGGTGGATGCTGGTGAGAAGGCGAGGTGAGAACACAGTTTCTGGGGGACTTCTCACAGCAAGCGGTCCTCTTCCGTGTGACCCAAACCTGTTACAAACACTGGATGTGAAACATTTGAAAAGGCAGACTTTCACATGGAGCTTGATTTAATTTTTCTGTGGAAAGATCACTTTAGACTCACATTGTTCACATGAAATAATGAAACGTTACTGATTTAATTAGAGCTCAGTTTTTCAGTCTGTGCTTTCTATATTGTTGAAATTGCATTTAGCATAGGACAAAACTATCAATAGATAAAGCAATTTAAAAGACACAGCTATAGAATATATTCTCTTCCCCTTTTCTTTTGCCAGTTTCAATTCATTGCTCAATTTAAGTATGGAAATAATGTTTGTCAAAGATTTCCTGACACATGAATTCCACCCAAAAAAAAAAAAAAAGGCAGAGAAAGAAAGAAAGAAAAAAAAAAGATCAGGGCATCTCCTGCTTGTACTCCTAACCCATTTATGGTACAATATACAGATAATCCAATCTACTGCTGAAAACAAGGTTTGTGCAGTTATGCTCTGCTACTTCACAATGCTTCACTTAAAACTTGATAGTTTTCTCATATTTTCTTTCTCCTTGAACTGACAAAGTGGATTGGGCAGCTCCCAGCTGACGGAAATAATTGTTGACTCCTGAGCATTAGCTCTCCGAGGTTTTATGTGGGGGCTGTGAATTAAATTTAGGGAAAACGGGAGGGTCAGCTTGTGAGACCACCACACATCCCTGAGGGCAGGGCAGGGCAGCAAGTCCCACTGCTGGGCCCTGGAGAGGGACAGGAACAGGTCAGGGGTCTGACAGTCAGGGTCCCCTCGCTCCAGGCAGCACTCCCACTGAAGAGCCAAACGAACACAACCACCAGAATCATGCCTTCTGGTTTTTTCTCATTCAGGAAAAAAGCCTGAAATATAGTTTTTGCCATTCAATTAACAGATAGTTCTTTCATTGCTAGTGCAGATGAGAAATAACTACAGCACACTAGCAACCCAGGAATGGATGCTCACCTTTTTAGTAAGACGTCCGTCAGCAGGGCCAGTGATTTTGACTTGCAAGCCCTACCAGACAACCAAGGCAATTCTCTCAATTTTCTAGTACATATTCAGGCACAAAAGTGTGTTACATCCTGATTTGAGGCACATAGGATGAAAACTGAAATAATCCCACTAACTTCACTAGTGTAATTACGAATAGTGAAGTGAGTCAAAATGAGGAAAAAAACCCAAGATGTAAAATCCTTGAAAACCTACACCCTTGATTCAAGAGTATAATCTGGTCGCATAGCACATCACCTATAGCGTAACCTCTGGCAACAAGGTCAGCTTGTTTAGACAGTAATTTATCTTGATGCTGATATTTGTGCAAGAATGATGGCACCGGTTGTGTTTCACTGCCAGAGCCACAGGATTTTTCTGTTGGCAACTACAGGGACTAAGGGGAGCTTTCCCTAGAGTACGTTTTTTTCATTGTCTTGTTTACAGTAAAGAAGCCTTTCCAAGCGAGCTGACATCCACCCTTAAATTACTTCCCCATGTAGAGTGTCTGTGTCTGTGCTGTATAGTAGGAAACTGCTCATTTCTCGTATTGATTTACACAAGGCAGGGTAGTGAACATACAATTAATAGTTGACTTCATTGGAAGCCAGCTGTTAGCCCCATAAGTTACAATGGAACAGTTTAAGAATAAGAAGAATTATACTTGTAGAAACTGTATTTCTGGGTTTTAAAGGTCAAACCCAGCTTCCAGTAAGGTTCTTAGAGACCCTAGTAGTCTGAAAATGGTGCTATGTGCTGATGCATAGAGCCATGAGTTTCACATCTTACCGCAAGAATGACTTTTATGGGACTCATAATCCTTAGCATAAGAACAGGTATTTTCCCCAGGCCAAACCAGAAATGGTATTGTTAAATCTGCGCATCTGTCTCCAGTTTTGCTCCTAAAATAGGTCTGAATTCCTGTGGCACCAATCCAATAAAGTTCCCTTTCAGAAAAACACTGATGCCTATATCTAAATCCTACTGGAGTTCAGCATCTGCTTAGCTGCTTCTGCTCTCCTGCAAGGAGGGCATTCAGGGGCATACCAGAGGAATGGTAATGGGGAAAGAGTGCCAATCTCTAGCCAACCTGAATTTCAAACATGCAACTTTCTGTGAGAACAAACTTGCAGAGACTTAAATAAGTGCCCTTCTGTTCAGAGACAATGAGCAACTGCAAACAAGCAAAGCTGCTTCTTTTAACTTTTACTTTTACAGGACCTAAGGAGCTAAGGGAAATATTTTTAAGAACACCCAGGTCTTGCTGTAAACCACAGCCTCCCCAGTTCTTCAGCACAGCTGAAACCCCTCTGCCCAGCTCTGGACTCCAGGCCAGGGTGTGAGGGTCCGGGAAGCAGCATTGCTCCCTGCTCCACTGTTTCCATAGGAAGGAGCTGGACACACAGGACAGAAAGGTGCTGATGGGCAGTCTGGTTGGACCCCAGCACAGAGGCTTCGCTGCCCAGCGCCGCTCAAGTGCCCCCTGTAAAAGCAGCATAGTGACTTTTCAGCGACCTGCCAGTTAGTTATCTGTCCTTGGGTATAACTGAAATTCCACCCAGATGTGATACAGGTACTGTACTTTTGTGAAGAAACATGAGTACTAATTACTGCATTTCATTATTCTTACATGTATTGTCCCATATATGCAAAGAAATAATTAAATGTATCTTATGTACATCAGAAGCTATATGTGTGTGCTTAAACACATGTGCGTTTGTATGCTAACAACGATATTTACATTCGCATACACATACCTACATACATATACACACAAGAAACAAAGGGAGAAAATTTCAGGAAATTATTAGCAAGTGCAGTAGACATAGCTGGTTGAACGCAGAATAGTGCCATGCGCAACGTTGTCATGCTGATCCCAAACCAAGACACAAGGTCAGACTCAGATTCCAAAGCACTTCGCAAATATCAGCTAATAACTGTAAAAATACCTACTGCAGTAGGTAACCGGTATTATATTATGCTTTAGATAGATGCAGGTAGATGAAATGAGATTAAATGCAATGCTTTTAAAGGTGTGCATGTCAAGGTATGCTCTTCAAACCCTCTCTTCAAGCCCTGCTTACAGGAGGAAGCAAGTTGGAGGCCTTGCTGGAAATATTGGGTATACCTCTGCTGTCTGCACAACGTAAACAAATACTCATTTCCCAACTATTAAACCAAGTTGTGTTGAGCGGTTCATTTCTGGGCTACTAAGCTAAAACAATGCGCACTTTGTTTTGCTTCTGTTTAAATATTGTTTGTGTGTATGTGCCGAAATAAATCCATGCAACACAGCTTAGCTTTGCAACCCACAGATTAATTTATTGACAGAGCCTTCCTCAATATATTGGGTCAAATATTAAACAGCATTTAATTTGCTGATGCCCTTGAAGCTACAACATTATTTCCATGTTTCGTCATATCAGGAATTCATCGTAGAGGGTCAGATGTTAATACTTTGTGTATGTTTCGAACATGCTTTCCTCGGCCTCTGTAAACGTAAGTGTTAGAAAGTTAAATGCTCTGCACTGCAAATAAACTGGCCTCCGCCCCCAGGTCTGATAACCTAAAGGGTGCCATTACTTCACACATTCTTCTTCCTGGTGTCACATACACCACAGGGAATATTGAAAAGAAGATAAGAGAAGAATGCGCCTTTCGCAGGAACGAAGGCCAGTACCCTACATCTAGGAAATGAAACCTGGGAGAGTTTCAGGGGCTGGCAAAGAAAACCCAACGATCCCAGGTTACCTAACACACGAGCCTGTTCCTATGCAACTTTTCATTCCAGGATTTTTAACATGAAAGATAAGATGCCCCCGAAGGACCTGTCACGCACAGCAGTGAATCGAGGCCAGGCTTTGGCACTCCCTGAAGCAGCTGGTTGTTTAAACAACTTCTTTGTGTGGCTATTTCTGGAGGTGGGTTGGGAAGAAGATGAAGTCCTGCCAAGGAGGGCGGAGGAGCACCTGAAGATTTTTAGCCTTATGTGGTAGACTCAAAAGTGCTGGAAATCTTGCAGGAGGTTGGGATCAGCGTCTGCACTTCATGGCTCACCCCAACTAGGTTTGATCCCAGGGGACATTGTCCGGCTTGCCCGTAGGCAGGCTGCCTCCAAGGGCAGCATTCATTAACAGTGCTGGGGGAGACATCTACTCCCTTTTGTCTGTGCTCACCATCAGCTTTTTTCAGTACTAAAGTGACTACAGCCTTTTCTATCAGTTTGGACAGTTCTGGCCAGGTGCACAGGGATGTTATCAGAGCATTTGCTAATGTCACTGGTTTGCACAGGAGAATTATGATCTCATTAGGGAAAATTCCAGCTTAATATCCCTTATACATGGTTTATGGCAGGTGGTGCCAAGATTCATGGCACCCAAACCTTTAGGGCCAGATTCAAATTGTAGATGTCTGCAGTTCCCTTGTCTTCAGTAAGGCTCACCCACCCAGCTGGGGCTCTGAACATGCAATGCCGCTGAGCTTTGTGGTGACTAACGCAGGGCTGGGAGGGTAACCTGGCCTCACAATTTACGCACTAGGAAATATGAAACTAGTAACAGTGGTGCTTGTTTTGTATTTGCCTGTTGTTCTGGTTTTGTTTTTATAAACACAGAACACTTCACACAGCACCCAACCCAAACCACCCAACTCCTTTGCCATGGGGCACCACACCATTATCAGGCAGTGCTAAGTTTTGGCAGCAGCCTGAACTGCATCAGTGACCCACAGCAGAGGAAAACGCTTTGCAAGAATGACTTCTCTCCAATACGTTTACTATTTCTGTAGCAGACTGAGAAATCCCTCCATTGCCCCTAGCCTGCAGCACAGCTCAGACAGCAGTTTAAAAACTGAAGCAGAATGAACCCTGCAAAACCCCTTTGGCTCTGGGGAGGGATGACTGGGTGTTTACAGGGGTGCTCTCTGCTGCTGCCCACCAGGATCCCGCGAGGCTGTGGGACAGCCAACGGAGCCAAGTGCAACAGTCAGAATAATAAACAGAGATTCCACATGATTAAAAGAAAAGTTTCTCAGAGTTAATATTAGGATGAGCAGCACACTGGGTCACAGGCTGAATTAACCCAGAAAGAGTGGGGTAGGATTTTAAATAACTTTTCCAGTGCCTGACTACAGCTGAATGCCCCTGCTATTTGGGGGAAAATATGTATGTTCTCGACATTTATGTTACTATTTTTGCATGTTTAACAGTGTTGCTCATTGAAGAGTTTAAACCTTAAGGCAATAGGGAGAGCCAGTCTCTCCATTGACTTTGGTGGACTTTGTATCAGCCCAGTTTGATGACAAAAGGTGCTGCTTGCTCACTAGCCCCATGTTTATGGTGTCAGTCTCCAGGAAAGAGCACTATTACAGGATTACCTGCTGGGCTGCAGGGTCTGGTTGGAGAATGGGGAGGGACGCAGCTGGGTCCTTACCCTTCTGCTTTAACCTACAGCTCTAAAAAATTCAGCCCTAGTTCTGCTTGCCAGATAGTAAGAACATGAGAATAAATTATCTTTCATTGCCATGAAAGTTTTCTTTCAAGAAGAGGAAGCTGGACAGAAAAAGAACCAGGTCTAGAAAGACCCTTTTCAATCCTTCTGTCCCCTTCTTCAGAGGTGCTTGATTTGGGGCACAGCGAAGAGATGGCAGAGGTGCTGCGCCAACAGGAGATTTCTTGCTGCATCCAGTGGATGCTGAAACAACTTCTGTTTGTGGTTCATCTCAGAGAGGCTTCCCTTCGAGCAAGAAAATGAGAGATGCTGTGGTTTTGTCTCTTCAAGCCAGCTGAAAGACATCGCATGGGTTTTATAATCATAATGATTATTTTATAATCATTAATAATAATTATAATCATTCTTCTATAATCATTAACAGTGAGAATGGGGGGATTAGGAAAGGAAAGGAAGTTCCTTGCAAATGAGATTAATAACATCAACTGAAAACAAGAATTCCTGCACTCTAGTTCATTCTTTGGATGTATTCATCTGGTTAATGTAAAGCAGACTTTTGTTTAGACAAAAGCTGAAGTTTTGGTGCTTATGTTGTTATCCTTTATTTGGGGATTAGGTCTTTTTTCTGGCTCTGGAATCATGCTACTTGCTCTTTCGCTGATTGTTTTAGGTTCTCTACTGATCTTAGTCCAGATCCTATTTTGGGGGTTTTGCATGATTTAAACAAACAAACAAGTGATGTAAGACTGCTTCCTCTCAGAAGTCCAACCTAGGGTAGGATGCCTGGCTCTATCGGACAAGTCCTGTGATGGTTTTCTGTAGAGAAGCAATGATAATTCACAGTAGCATAAGGCTCATCTCTGAAAGTCTTCCAGGTGCATGATGTTAGGGTATAAGTTAAAATTGCTCCAGTCACCCTCTTATCTATACTGAGGAGAGGCACGCCTCTGCTCCACTAGTGGTTATTTGATTCCAGTGGATAAATTTTACCAGCCTGAAAGAAATTTACATTTCTCTGGCCATCACTTAGACAGTTGTGTGATCACCTCCTAGCACTCCCTGATCTTGGCAGCATTGCGAGGACCATACTTTCAACAGACAAACTGTTCTTAAATAGTTTTCCCGACCATATTGGGCACAAACAGTATTTGCTTCTATATTGGGCTTGCTAGCCCTCATGGAAAGCCCTGCGTAATTTCATCTGGATGAGACCAAAAGAGTTGCACAAGGACTTTAAAGGACTCCACGGAAAGCACTCGACAGGATGGGGTATCTGATTTTTCAAAACCACCCTGTGACACGGTGGAGGGGGAAACACTTCACAGATTTCAACTACCCACATGCTGCACCCTCCTCTGCTCCTCCCAGGGCTTGCCTCGTGTGTCAGAGAGCAGAGCCCACGACTCTGGATGCAGACTTGCTAACTCTGTTCACATGCTCTCCAGACCTACATTCTCTTTGCCAAGGCCATGGGAAAGCAGGGTGAGATGAAGTAGAAAAGGCAAAGATATCCAAATAAAGCCAAATCCTATTGAAATCAATGTCCATCCTGAATTAGAGGAATCAGAAGAATTCTGTAAGTGTGAAAACAGAGCGCCAGACCCTGCCCTAGTGCAAGGTGGTGCAGTGTTGGGGAGTGCAGCCAAGCTATGTTGACTCACCACATCGGTGGGGAACCTGGTCTAGGACAGGGACTGGGAACCCAGTCCCAGGCAGAGGGAGAAGCAGAGGCGACCCAGCGAGGGCTCCCACAGGCAGGGCAGTTCCTAAACTGCAGTCAGACAGATATCTGAGAGGAATTTCCTTCACTAGACCAAAGCAGATTTTGGGGAACCCCCCCGTGAACATATGAGAGGTGACAGACACGAGTAGCAGCAAGGGCAATCCCTGTTAGGTATAAGGAGAAAACACTTCATGATGGTTGGGGTCAAATGTGGGAAGAGGGGCCCAGAGTGGCTGCAGGATCTCCACCCATGGAGAGGCTACTGGACAGGATGAGGCCCTGAGCAGCTCAGCCTGACTTTGACAGTAGCTCTGCTCTGAGCACAGGGCTCTACTGGATGACCCCCAAAAATCCCCTTGGCTAAATTGTTGCCTGATTCCAGCCAAATATTTCCTGAATCCATGTCAAGCTCACAGAAAAATGTTGGTTAACGTTTGTTTAATATTTTTCAACATGCTCACAATTTTTTTAATTGGAAATATTTATTTCTTTAAAACATATTTCATTTGATTACAAAAAGCCTGATAATGAATGAAATATTTGATTTTTCGTCAAGAAAAACATTCTATTCAATCCCACAAGACTTCTGATGGATCTTTTCTCATCTGCTGAAAAATAGAGTACCTTTGTTTTTGACTAATCCAAAATAGACTTTTAATACTCTACAACACAGGGGAATTGAAGGAAGGCTAGGTGCACAGTTTACCTACAATATTTACTCCTGCAAACAGCCCTTCTGGAAGAGAAACTGAAGAGAGAAGTATTTTGCCCAAAGCTTTGTGTTGCACTATGTCAGATTCATTGGGCTTCCCTGAATTAGTTTTTAACATGAATTTGAACTGCTTGCAGGTGTACCTGCACATATCTGCACATGCACCACCAACACCCTTCAGACAGCCAAAATAATTTACGCTGTCTCCCTGTGCGCAGCTGGTAAAGGACTAAATCCAAGTCACCTGCTGGGTAAAGAAAACTAAATGCCAACAACTTGACAAAAGCAAAAATTACGACAGGGCGTTGGAGAGAAGCGAGATTAGCATGGCCATCAACCCCTTTCTGGAGCGTGGCATAAAGAGACGCTCAGTGCTCACATCCCCCGTCGCTAAGACAAAGGGCAGCGCAGGCAGGGGCGCAGGCAGGACATACTAACGAGGGCAGTAATGACCAGGGAGCCGCCGGCTGCGAACTGAGCCGTGGATCACGCCGACAGTGCAGGAGTTTTCCCCGTCTCTCTCTTCCTTTTCAAGATTGATTTTCTTCTGATTGTTCAATTGTTGTTCATATTACAGCATCAATGCTTCCCCTGCTGACTTAAAATTGATCAGGTTCATACACTCCCTCCCAACCCGATGTTTTCTTTCGCCTCGGCATCCAACCTTTATCTTTGCATAACACAAGAGAAATACCCGGAAAACCTACCCAGGGTTTTGTTAGTCTTGTTTGCTTGTTTTGCTTTCTCCCCTGGCAACAAAAGAGTTGTCAAAAGTAATGTTTATAATAATTTAACGGATTATTTGCTTATTAGATATTAATCATTCTGCTGCGGCCGGGGTCCATGTTGGTGCTCCTCTACTAGAACAGCGATTCTGATCTCAATTAGATTATGTCTCTCTCCTTTACCTCCCCATAAATCATTCCGGCAAACTGAAATTAACAGCTACTGGAGCGCATTAATAATCTGCCTCACACATTGGAAAATGCATTAGCCGGAACCCTCCCATCACTCTGACTGTTAAGCACATCATTTTGTTTATGAAATATAAACATTTCATGGAAGAGCTCTCCCACATTTCTCTGGGCCCTGTGACAGCTAAAATGATTGCCCACAATTGCCAGTCAGTCAAGCGCCCAAATAAAGTTTGTTTAAAGCCATGGCTCTGTGACTGCCCTATTTTCTCAGGCATTAAAAAACCCGCATTTAAAATAAAATTCCTCTTTATCTGGGGAGAAAGGAAAAAGAATTGCTGTGAGTTGTACGGAGACAGATGTACAGTTGCAAAGGCTCTGGGGTTTCAATATTTGGTTTTGCCTCACGTAGGAGAAAGTGCTGCCAAATTCTTTGCAAAATAAAGCTCCAGAATAATTATTTTAAGGATGATCTAATCAAAACGTTTTATTTCCAAAAAACTGATATTTTGATCTGCACACTGAGTAACATTCAAACTTGCATTTTAAAAGCTCAGTATCGTATTATAAAGCATGTTAAAATAAAATAAAAAACCCAAAGAGTTTCATTTCAGAATGAAATATGAAAGTGCAGCATGTGAAGAACATCGCAGCAGCACGTTACGACAACACTGGGCTTTCTGGTGGTTTTCTTGCAAAGCAAAAATCAGCCGATAATTAAATTGCTTCCAAGCTGCTAGCTACACAGCTCAGCAGCAACGCTTCCACTGCAGTGTCTCTTCCACCCAGCTCCAATTTTCAGATTTGCCCCCAGCCGGGAATTTGGGATATTATATCTCTCTTACGTGTACATCTGGCACCTCAGGAAGACAAGTAGACCTACAGTGATGGCATTTCTCCCTTTCTGGGAAGTGGTAAGTCCAAGTCTTTTTCAGATCATAGATTGCTTTCATTTGACCTTGACGAGTTTGCCCATCAATACAGTATCTTGAATATATTGATAACGACACTACCTTAACCTAAAAGGTTTGATGTTCAGCTGTTACAAGGGTGAAGACCATATAGACTAAATTAAGCAGCAAAACCCAGAGAATGTACCATTGAAATATAACATTAAGTCTTACAGGGGCTTTCAATTGGTATATGTAGTTTACAAGGAATTTATGTCCATCTACTTGCAACAACAAAACCAGGATAGCGCCTGCTGTATGAATGAAGGCTTCACACCTGACTCTACCTAGCAGTCAGATATATTACTTGAAGATAAGCAAACTAATGATACTGGCACTACCTTCACTTCCACCTTTGCCCAACTCTTGATCTGAAAAGAGCACTAATACTGTAATTAAAGTTCTGTATTAAAATAGTTAGGCATTTGCGACCACCCTTACTGGCTGGGAGGACTTGTGTCTACATACTCTCTCATCTGTATCTGGGGAAGAAGTATTCAAGGCTCAGACTGAGCAAGCTTCTTGAAATGCATGCCTGCTCTAAGCTTGGGCTTCTGGGAGCGTGCTGCCCTCCTGAAAGCCAGGCACATGCTTGCGCCCTTTGCTGAACCAGAGCTCATGTGAGTGCAGCTGCTCAGGTATTGGTATGAGAACCGAGTTTGTGGCTGTAAATTCCTGGGGGTACGGGCTGGGTCATTCTTGTCGGGCTGCGGTCGTCTGTGCACTGATAAACAATAAATATTTGTAATGAATGGCAGTATTTTTTAAACACAGCAATGAGCCCATTTAAGATTTAGCTGAGTTTTGTTTATTATTCTCAAAATGCATTCACAGCATATAGAGTAATGTCTCCAGAGGGCTGTTCTGCCATGGAATATTATGTGACTCTCTATCAATAAATGACACAGCTTTTTACATGTTTTAAGTAAAAGGAATAATTGCTGCTCCTAGTGGAGTTAGGCAATTAATTGCCTAATTATTTTGTTAAGTGTCACTACTAAAAGAAAAACATTACTGGAGCTTTATGGGCAAATTCTCATCTGAACTGAGGGTGAAATTCTGGGAAAGAGCATATATGCTGTATATCTGCACCATACTGAAGTACTAAACTCCTAATAAAAATGTCTTGGACTTGGGGAAAACTAAATTTGTTTCCTTATCAGTAGCTCGGTCTAATTTTTCTATACTTGTATTTTTGCTGCCTCATCATTTTTGATCTCTCCCAGGCTTCCTCCGCAGTGCTGACATGCATCTCAGCAGAGCCAGACTAGGAAAAAGGCAACGGTGACTTCTGCTGCTCACAGCATGCATTGAGCTTTTGTAAAGCATGGGGCCTTGGAGCCCCACAGTCGTGTGTACACGCTGTAAAACACGTGTTTGATGAGGAGCAGGAATTGTAGCACCTACAGCATCCTTCCTAGCACAGATTTAATGCTGGAACCCAGAATGTGGGGTGCTCGATACCTCAGGGCAAGTCATAGTACTGCTATCACCTATTCATTCCCTGTAGTGATGCTGTCTTACAGATCTCTCCCAAGTTACCAAACTTCCTATCATTAGGGATAAAAATGAAGGCATTATCTGATCCCTCGTGATTGCTGCCAGTGATTGGCAGCAGGGGCCCGTGAGCCTCCAGGCACATAATTGCAAGTGCAAGCCCAAACTACAAACTCCTGTTTCCAGTGCAGCGGTTGTTCTTTCAGAAAGCGCAAGTGACCCTGCTCACCCAACAAAAAAGGCTGGAATGAAGGAAAACAGAGGGGAATAATGCTACCTTGACTTAAAGTTTGAGTCCCAGAGTAGCAAACCATGCCTCTCACGGCAGTACAAACCCATCCGGATGGGCCCTGACTGGCCCTGCTTGGGGCAGGAGCCTGGGCAAGGACCTCCGTCATCCCTGCCTACCTGCCTCCTCCTGTAGCAGGATTTTTCAATTGCCACAAGAAGGGATCCCAGATGCTTTTGCCCCCTTTGTCAGAAATCACAGTGTCAGGGTCACTGTGCATGGCCAGAGTGGTAGGCATCTCCCCATCTGCTGAGGATGGCAGAGACAAGGGTCCTGGGTTAACAGGACCATGCCCACAAGCCACAGCTGCCCATGGGTTTGTCCACTGATGCCTGCGGCTATATGCAAAATGTCTCCAAAGAACCCAAGAGGTTCATCTCCTGAGCAATAAAGGGCAAAAGGAAAGCAGGGCTGAGAGAAATGGGGATGCCTGCAAAGCTTTCCTGCAGCCCTCCTGTGAGAGCCCCTGGGACCACCAGCAGGAATTTCACACCTCACCTACAGACCCCATCAAAACCAACTTTCCCTGTGGGTGTGCTTCGGGTTGGAAGAGGCAGCTGGGCCTATGAACCCAGCCTGCAGTTATCAAGGGGGCTATGGAGGACTCTGTCATATAATTATCTTCATAAACCCATCAAGCTTCATCTTAAAGCTGGCCAGGGCTCAGTTCCTTCTTTTCCTATTAGAAGGCTCTTCCAGAGTCTCGTTCCTCTTCTGGTTAGGAATAATGTAATTGCTTAAATTTATTCACGGTCAGTTCAAAGCCATTTGTTCCTCTGCCAATATTGTTCTTTAGCTCAAACAGTTTCTCTGTTGCGCAATGGGCAGCAAATTTCAGTGTCTCTGAACCCAGCGTTTGGGATGCATAAGGATTAGGCAGGGGCCAACTGCAGCAGATTCGGAGTTACAGAAACAGACAGATCTGGTCTGCTGTACTATTATGACTGTTAGCCCACGTTACCAGATACTGCCTTATAACTTGACTAAAGCTGGCTTAGCTCTATTTCCTAAAAGCCTCCAAGGAAACAAGTTTCACCTGAAATTCCGGGGGAAATTTTAAGTTCAATGTTAGTGCAACAAGAGACTATTTACTCTAACAAGCCCATTGCTTACTCTCAGGAGGAGTGCTGGGGGAAGATCACGACTTCTTGTAGCATTTCATCTGAAGCCCCGCAATTTAAACAACATAATATGGTTAGATGTGACAGACATCAGCGCTTTATTCCGTCTCCACCTAAACTGAAGTCAAATGATTTTTTCCACAGACTCCTACATGCTGGGTGTAAGACAGGCAGGAGCACTGCTTGCCGCAGTCTGGCCCCTCTAACGTCCACTCCCATCTACTCCTTCCTATAGTCAGCTTACAGTTTAACAAGTAGCGCTTGCTTAGTATTTACTTTCCTCCTGCATCTCTGAGATCTGTACGAAGCTTTTGAGAAATGGCTGTCACTTGATGTTTATCAATGTTTTTCTCACTGTGTAGGAGAAAGTATGAGGGACATATTTCATGACGAAGTGGGTTTCTAGTTAACAGGGCAAAATGAAAGCCAAGCCATAGATCAGCATAATATGTCAAAAGAGAAAAGAGTTCGATTTATTGTAAATGATATCCAAGTTGGAAAAAAGCACAATGCTAGAAATCAAGATCCTGATTTAGGAAAGTACTCCAGGATGTGCTTAAAAATCAAGCATATACTTAAGTCATACTGAAACTAAGGGATATAATTGTTTTCTTCCATTAAAAAGATTACAAGAAATATCTTTTATTTAGACATCTAAGACAAAACGCAACTTCACAAATATTTTCTGGGCTGCATTAACATCAGGATAGTAGGAGATGGGTTGTAGGGCTGCAACATGCACAAGGAGCGGGGCTGAAACCCCAGCGTGTAGTCAGGTTTTTATTGCCCGATTTGACCCTGAAAGGTTGAGGAGAGCTTTGTGCCTTCTGAACTGAGCAAACACCGGGGTCACAGAAGAACCGTGGTCATTGTGTTAGTTTTTACAAGGTAAGGGTTTTTTCCCACAGGAAAAATTTTGCCTGGAAGTTTCGCACTTCATCACTGCACACGTCGTCTTTGTCAACCTGGGTATTTACTGTGGAAAACGCAGAGCACAATCTTCACAAACTTTGTGTTGTATCACTTCAGCTATTTTTCATATCTGCTGGGGGACTGAAGGTGTGGAAGACTGGTGAAAGTCTCCAACTAAAGACAACAGCTACTGAGAGCACGCAGTAACTTTTAACCTGCTATTTGTAAGCAAATACAATGATAAGCCTATGGACAGCAGCTGTAACTTAAAGGGAGTCTACTACTAAATGCATATACCAAAGCAGCTACATCTGCCATAGAAATAAATAGGATTTAACTGCATCAGGACAGGGAATTCATGACAGTTTATCAGCAAACAGAAACATTATTTTAATTTACAATAAGAAGATAACTGAAGTAGGAAATAATTCTTCTAGCTCTACATAGTACCCAAGCCCAGGATGGAGATCATCATTTGACATAGTATTTCAGGAAAAAAACAAGTTGTGGGCAGCCTTGTCCTGTCAGGTAAGACTCTGAGCTGCGGAGTCATGTTTTCTAGGAGGACATGGTCAGTGGATAGATAAAGAAGAATGGAAAATGACTGACTTAGAGCAGCTTCCCACAGCCCCCCCAAAAATTTTTTTTTAAATCTACAAATCTTTTCACCACCTCTGTGGCAGCAGCAAAGGGAGTGATTCACACCCACTGATTTTTCAACTAAGCTGGACCAATATATAGCCATTGGCTGCTACCTTTCTACCACAGCAGGATCTCCTTCAAATAATACACCCTCTCCCTTTAACGCTTCTTGACAGCTATGGAGCTGAATAGGATGAGAGAGGCAACATTGGCACCAGACTTAGATTGACAAGGAAGGATCACGTATGACTGCATCTTCCCCTGCAGCACATTAGAGAACAGCCCTTATTCACAGTACAGACCAGATGAGAGCACCACTGCAGTAATTCATGTATCTAACATGCAAATACATTCCTTATGCTAGTTTCTGAGCTTTATACAATAGAGAGCTACAAAGCAGTATGAAAATATTCATACATGCATCTTCCAAAGTGGATGCTCTCAGGTGATGGGACTTGTGTCTGGCCAGGCTTCACTAGAGAGGTGAATCAAGCAAAGTGTTTGTGCAGAGACATGGCAGAGGCATTTCCCCAGCTGTCAGGGACCTGCACCACCTCCTGCCCAGCCCCAGGTGCTCAGTGGGCCTCTTCCTCTAACTGTTCCCCCCAAATGAAGTACCATCAAAGCCTTCACTGCAGGACGGCTTTAGCAGTGGAACAACTTTAGGAGACCTCTCTAGGACTCTGTGCTTCTTCAGACCTCCTCTCCCGCTCCTTCCCCCACAAGCGCTCTGATTTATAGGCCTGGTTTGGCCTTATATGATTTAATAGGATGGATTTATTTATTTATTGACAGTGAGTAGGTGTCTCCCGACTTTCAAACAAACAGTCCATGTGCAGCCTGGGGTGGTGAAATAAGCTTGCTAAGCTGGAACCATGCTTTAGCACAGGAGCTTATTTAAAGCAAAGCAAGAAATCCATATTCCCAAAGACATAGTTACACCAGCAATTCCAATCACTACCACAGTTCTGGCTCGGGAGAGCTCAGAACACAAGAATGGAACTGGGGCTCGCAACTTTGTGCGCAGTCACAGAGGAGACTGGGCAACCCAGGGTTGCACTCAAAGTATTTCCTTATGGAAGGGCAATCGGATATGTCCCATTTAACATGCAGGCATTAGCCAATACAGACACAGATAACTCTGCCACTGGCCACCGATAAATAACCTGACTTTGCCGTTAGCAGAAGCACTAGTGGTCTAACTGCTATGGAAACTACCAGCCCACCTACATCTAGGTCCATTAGTGCTTAATGGGTGCAGCCACAAAATTTCAGTAGTGTTGGGAAACTGTAGCTTTGTCATAGCATGTGTGTGTACAGGCACGGCGAGCCACGCAGGGAGGTGTGCAATTGCACCAGCAGCTGTGCTCTGTGCCGTCCTGCTACGCCTATTTTAGCTGCCATAAATAAAAACATGAGCAGAACAGCGCCGCGGAAGTATTTACAGAATAATTTTCAATTGCTGACACCGCCAGGCTAAGCACTGAATGCTAAAGTTTATGATGTGTAATGCCTTGGGCTACCACGGCCCCAATTTGGACAAACCTGCCATTAACACCCGTGTGGCAGTTATTTTACTGGGGGTGACAGATTGTGAGGTAGGGAGAGTAATTCAGACTATTACCCAGGTGAAGGCATGAAAGCTCAGTGATATATGAAGACCACTTAAATTCATTGTATCTTGTACATCACATCTTTGATAGATTATAGCTGTGGCATTAAAATGGAAATGGTTTCTCTGAGGCCTGACAGGGGCTGGGGTGACCCGTGACCTCCCTCTGAGGAATGTGACTGACCGAATTATCAGTTAAGAGAAAAATCTATGGGGAATAGACTCACAGTGATGGAGAATCCACCATGCATATATATTTTTTTTAACTTTTGCTTTGATTGAAAGCTGCGGTACTCAAGCGTCCCCCCCACCTCCTCCTCTCCCTGTCTCCCCGCTCCCCCCCAGCCAATCCCAGACTCCTCCGCTCTGATTCCACATCAGCCGGGCCCCCGATATTGATTGAAAAATTGTTATTAGAGATAGTAGGTCTTCCTGCATGCTGCCTACTGATTTAATTTGGAAAACATTTAATTTTATGAAGCGGTAAATGATAGTGGCACGCTCTCTCGTGTTAGGGAGCAGCTGGCTCTTTAGCTGTTCGCCGTCACTACTCCCAGGTGTCCTCTTTGCAATCATGTGTTCCCTTCCCCTTTGCTTAACAAGTTATTTCAATTTCTAAACGAATGCTGAACAAGAGAAAGACAACATGCAAATTGAGATCCCAGCCGCCATTCACACATGAAAAAGTTCCCCTGGAATTCCCTCAACTCTGCCCGTCCCTCCCGCCCTCCCTCTGCATCTGTCAGGAAAAAACAGAGCCCTTGTTCTCATCAGATTGTTTTTACCAATGACCTGACACCACCATCTATAATTAATTACATCATTTACATTAGACTATTGACTAAACAAATACATAAATCATAGGCAGAGTCAATAGACGCAGACATATTTAATCATGTTCTAAATAATGATTACTGCTCCCATAATGCAATAATTATTTTCAGCAGCTGACTTGAATTAATCTTCTGTCAAAGTGCCATCTGAAAAAAGAGAGCGGACCATGATGAAGATGAAGGCGGCGGCCCTGGTGATGGAGAAGCTGTCTAGCACTTTGCCTTCACTCTCCCTGTCTCCCTGTCTACCTCTCTGTCCCCACGAGGTCTGCAGGCGGCAGGTCCTGGAGGATACTTAGCACCGTCCAGCCGGTGCCCTCACCTCCCGTTCCCACCCACTGCTGGGGAGACCTGCCGGGCCCCCAACAGCACACTGAGCATCCCATGGGGCCGGCACCGGACCCCACTTGATTCCCACATGACTCAAAGCTCCTGGCAGGCAAAAGATGACCTCCCATTTACTCCAGCGGGTGCCCGGAACTGTCCCTCTGCACCTTGCAGTATCAGGGCACTGCTTGGGCACCCTTGTGTCCGTCCTCCCTCCTGTCCGTACAGAGGAGCCTGATTTGCAAGGTGCCAAATGCGTCTGAAAACCAGACCGACGTGACCCTGAACAGACACTGCTTTCCATAGAGGCTAATGCAATTAGGGTGAATTTAACTCTCATTTACTTAAAAGCATTTCAAAAGGCATTTCATTAATTTGCAAAACACACATCTGGTCTATCATGCCGATCCGCCTGGCACGCTTTGACCATGGCATGTTTTCAAAGGGCCTCAAGAATGGTGCTGCGCTCCTCCCCTTCGTTTCTGCAGCAGCCGAAAGCCACCTCCCAGCAAAGTCCACCCGAGCATCGATGTGAACAGCAGGAGGACAGAGCCCCGGCTCCCCACAGGATCCCGTCCCCAATGGTTAGCTTATGGTGCCATGATAATGGAAGCACAGTATTTTACTGGAGAGAGAGGCTTAATCATGACAAGGACTGCTACAGCTCTCAGCAGGTATCCTCAGAGCAGAAGAAGAAGGGAAAATTCTTCATGCAGGATAAGTAGCATCAGAAAAGGATACCCCGGGTTTAGGGTTGGAAATCATCCAAGGAGGAACTGAGCTTGTCTTGTCCATGGTACCTGCTCAAAAACTCACACATTGTGGGGTGACAGCTCTATGCGAGAGCAGCAGGGAAAGGAATTTCTAATTGGGAGAAATTTGGGTAATTCAGGGTGTTCTTTATGTTGCAGCAGGCACAAGAGTGATTTCAGGGAGGGAGAAAAAAACTTTTAAGAACTTTCCCCCTCCAACTATTGACTAGACTAACAGCCTTTTGGTTAATGAGCTATTTTGATAACCTGTAGCTTGATAAAGTAGGATTGCACTGCAGTGTGGTTATAACTGTAGCCGCTACAGTCATGTCGCCATATTGCTGTGCACTGGGATAGAAATTACTCTGCACCCGATGCTGGACGAGGGTTTGACAGTTCTGGAAGAGACAAATTCTCCCACCGCAGGCACTATACAGCTTCTAACAGAAAGGAATTAGCACATCTCTAAACTGACCACTTCATATTTTTTTCCTGTCTTCTTGCATTGTCAAGATACTACATGCAGTAAGTTTGATCCAGCAAAGCCCTTCTGTCTCTGAGGGTGAAGGAAGTGCAATAGTGAACATCAGATAATTTAAGATATGGAACTGTCTAGGAAATTCAATTGTAAAATCAAAGCCTCCGTCTTTTCCCGAAAATTAAAAAAAAAAAAAGGCAAACTTCAACTCTCAGATTTTAATTTCCCAAGTAGGAGGTAATTATACCATAGGCTACTCAATAACACCATCATTATACATGTACAGCTGATTCTTCCTATCAGTACGTGTTTGTCATAACACAAATCTAAATAAGCCTGAGGAGATGTAATGAACAGCATTTGGATGTATAGCTTAGTATTCATAGGACTTCACAACATAGCACTTTTGAACGCTTTTCTAAAATAGAAGAATTGGGCAGACTACACTAAAATATTCATGAAGGATAATGAAAAAACAGCCATCAATGACAGTGTTATAGGTTGGTTAATATTGTATGATGAGTGTGTTATAACCATAAATAAACAATAAGTATAAATGATAGTGAATATAAATAATCATTAATACAAATAATAAAATCTAAGCTCAAGAGGGCGATGTGATAGAATCAGGACAGGCATCAACTACCGCATGGTTTTCCTTCCTACTCCTTGTTCTCTCAAAAAGCTTTCAGAGCTGATATTGTTATTCTCTGCTATCAAAACCAGAACAATGCACTATGCTGTGCTTCTTTCCACATGCATTGACAGCATTTCAACAATATGCTATTGTAATAAAAAATAGCAATCTTGACCTTCTAGAGGGTACAAACCTTAAATGGGCCGTGGACACAAAAGGAACGAATCAGAAGAATATATTGCCAATAATGTTATTTTCTTCCCTGGAACTGAAAGGAAGGAGCTTGTGTGAGCCATCTGTAATCGCAGTTTGCTTAAATGCAATCTTCAGCCTCAGACTTTAATCACTTGGAAAAAAACTGCTAAAATAGTTTTATTGGTTGTACATGTAAAACATTAAATGTTTTACATGGGTGTGAAATCTTCCAAAGAGAAAACAAAGAAAGAAAACAAGGGATAAAAATGCTCCTGTGGCTAAGAGTCTGAGCTGGATGGGGACATAAGAAGCACAGATGCACCCTCTGGGTTTGGTACGTGTCTTACATGAGAAAGGGGGCAAGTCAGTCAACTTTCTAAATCTCCTTTTCCAGCAGTATAACAGGAACAGAAATTCCTGTCTCATCTCTCTATGTTACAAGCTTTAATAAGAAACAATTTAGCATCGATGATGACAGCAAAACCCACCAGAAATGTTGTGCAAAGCAGCAGTCACGCAAAGCTGGATCACAGTGGCAAAGATCAGCTTAACCGCCGTAACTTGAGGGGACTGATCTAACACCCTGCTGCAGAAGGTGTTTCTCTCACCCCTAGCAGCACAGAAACCAGCATCACCCTTGGGAAACTTTCTGGAGGCACTCTCTCCCTACACTGTTGCTCAGTATTAACTGGGCATCCTGACAAGCAATCTGCAGGACACTGGTGGAAGTGTTGGAGAGCTTGAATGATTGCCCTAAGACTGCGCAGGTGCCTGCATGTAGGCAAATGTGGAATAGTCCCATCAAGGAATTCACTTTTGCTCCCTGTTTACCGGTTGCTTTAGCCTTCTGGATTTATCTTATCTAGGTAACGGGCTGTGTCACACCCAAAGGTCATACCTTAATTACCCCATTACGCCTGGGCCTTTGAACACATTTGTTGTCTTGGCCAATCTCCTGGTCCCCCTACCAACCTGAACATATTTGTGAACAGTAGATGGTTGTTGGGAGGCTGCTGTGCAGATGGAGATTTTCTCAGGGATATGCCTTGTCTAAAGTAGCTGCTCAAAGACTATTAATCAGACCCATGACTGAATTCAGATGAGAACTGCCCCACTTAGGAGCAAATTTTTCTATGGTGCCCCTGTCCCTCCTCGCTAGCAGGCTTTCCCACACCAGGGACAGGTAAAGCAGCCAGCAGCACATCAGTCACACTGTTTCATGCAGCACTACAAGGCACTCGGGTGCTGTGTTAAAAAAAAATATTCTCTGCAGAACAGGAATCCCAGTCACATCAACTTCAACCAGCTGTATGAGTCCTACACATCTTTTTTGGCACTTCCCTTCTTGCATCCCTTTTTTGCTATGTCAGGGTTAAAGCACTTATCTCCGCTTCCCAAGTCCTGTGCATAGCCCTGCCCTATTTCCCCACTAAGTTGCCATCTCAACATGACAGTGCGCCAGTCCGCCTGCGACACACACTTGCTGCCACACCCCTGTCTTCTTCCATGGTGGTCCCTGAGCTGCCTGTAGTTGAATAGTTTACTTTTATTATTTGATTTTGGAAGTACAGTTTTTATTTTACATGTGTTGTTGAAAGGATTATCCACACTATCTCGAGACTTTTTGCCTCATAAAAAAATCCTTAGTAATTTCTTTATAAACCTGGCTCTAGAATGACATTTATTAGGGACTACTTCTCCTTGATTTGTTTGGCTTTACAACAGCTAGATTTTTAAATGGCTCCTCCATTGAGGTTTGATTTTTCAAAGCCGGAAGAGAAGTCATGGCCAAGCTCCTTTTATTGGAGATAGTGACCAGGAGTTGGAGAAATCTTCTTGCCTTCCCATCACTGGGGGAATGGTTGCCTGCTGGTGTAAACAGCAGCATGGATATGAGCTCATAGCCAGCCCCAAAACCTTTAATAAAGAAATAAGGCTCACTTATTACAGACAGAGGTAAGTAGCCAAGTGATACGGTTATTTATAAACTTTTGTTAAGTCTGTCATTTTTAGCTACGCTTAAAAGCAACCTTTTAAAATGATGTTTCAGCAACACAGTCAACAGCAAGGCGAGCTGGTCTTTGGCTTGATTAGATTTTGCTCCCTTTACCTTGATGAAATGATGCCTTATTAGCATTCCAAAATGAGAGTGCGCTCTAAATGTAAGTGGATTTTAATACAATCTTTTTGAGGAAATGTCAAACTGCATTGGGTACATCTCCTCCCTGCCCCCCCCCTTCTCTTCCCTGAACAGCAGAGTTCAGCAAGGAACCGTGCCAAAATAATGAGCGAGGGACAGGGGAAATTTCAGAGTCAAAGTAAAAGACGAGAAATAAATTCTGCCAGCAGTAACGTCGCTATGGTTCTGCTGCCATCTGCTTAATTCAGTGCCTTTCTTTTGGTTTTGCACCAGCACAACCGATAAGGCTTTGGCTCCACGCATTTCTCATGACTACTCAATTAGTACTTAACACCACGTATCAAAAGCTGGAGGCTTTGCTGGTGCAAAGTGGTACCAACTGACACAGTTGTTTATACTGGCTGGAAAAGTCAACCCAAGCAGTTATCCTCTGTTGTGCACCACCTTGGTTATTTTGGGATTACTGGAGCTGTGCACGCATGGGCCTTAGGAGGTTAAAGGGCCCCTGAAAAATTGTTGCCCAAAGTTACCAAAGTCTGCAGTAAAAAAACAAAAAAAACCAAACCCAAATCTGAGACAGGCAAAGCATACCCGCTTATATTAAATTAAATATTAACATCCCCTGCTTTAGAGTTGCACCATGAACGTATTATGTGCGCTGTTAATGAACCGCAATTTATTTACACCTCAAACAAAGTGTATCCTCACTGCCCTAAAGTAGTTAAATTGTCCTCTTCCTAGTGAAATTTATTGCCATTTAAACATGCCAAAAGGCCATTCTGCCGGTCATTACAATAATCTATCATTTCTGCAACTGCTGGTATCCTGTTCTGTGGTCAAATTCAATCTGAGAAGGGTCAACAGAATTTTTCCACCAAATGCTTCCCTCTTGCCTGTCATCAATTTACTTTTGTCAACAAAAAGGGCATTACTACTGAATGAAATAGAAGATCCCCTTAAGACCTCTGGCAAACAGCGAGAGCTTCTCTGATGTATCGCATCTTTTCTGCTTGCAGATGTGTGTGTGAGTGTATGTGCTAGGACCGTAACTGTACTGAATGCATGAGCAGGAATTTTGTAGCTTTTCAAGCTCCTTTTACTCCAATAAGCATTCACATTTCTAACTACTGTGGGAAGTCACACAATATTTTCATTTTTTCTCTAGGAAAATAGTTTTAAGAATATGTTTTCCATTAGGAAATTGTGACTATATTAGTAACTCAGCTTTTTGTCACGTGACTCTTCAGCTTTTCTTATATACATGCAGTCAGAGTGCACACCGAGACTTGTTTCACGTCATATCCATCTGGTAGCAATACTGTTCCAGCTAGACACACAGACAAGGACAATAGAGCTGCGGCTTAGAGAAGCCATCAGACAACATCTGAAAATGCGCTCTGCTACTTCATGCTACTTTTGCTACTCCTCAACTCGGAGTTGCTGCCATTTCAGCCAGTAAGGCAAGGTGAGTTACTCGCTGCACATGGCTGAGGCCATTAAACAGTGACACACAGACACATACACAAAGGGTTAGGGTGATCAGTTCACAAAGAGAAGTCCAAGTTCAACCTGCTACTGACTTTTTAAGTTTTAAATGGCTAATGTCACTACTAGGAGCACCACACTGAAAACTGGCTTCATTATAAGTGCTGGGGAACCCTTGATTCCATTGAGAGCACAGCTGGATTCGGCTAGATGTCTAAAAATCCTAGGGAATAGTCTATTCCCATATAATAAAAATAATACTACTAATAAAACCACCACAGTGCACTTAAATGATTTTTAATATACCAGTGCCAGGAAACACAAACCCAAATGAAGTCAATTAGATCTCTACTATTAATCAGCATCCTCTTTGTGTAGTTGAAGGACCCCAACACTGTGCCTTGTTCTTCTAGCATACTGTTAAACACTTAGGAGGTATTATTATACCTAATCATTGTCACAAAGAGCTAAGAGACTATGTTTTTATATACATATAAAACAGAGGGAGAAATGAAAGGCAAGGAGGAGAGCCAAGTGTGTAGCTTTGAGGTTTCCTTTTAACAGGAATACTGTACTACTTTGATCTGCAAGTAGTTTGTCCCAGACACCACAGGGAGCTGAGCCTGGGAGAGAAGGCAGGGAAAGGGCTTGTATGCTGGCTGGAACAAAGGAGTCTGAAAGTGTTTCTCAGTGCAGGAGGCAAGTAATGGCTGGACACATGATTGCCAGAATAAGGAAAAGCATGACTGGGTAATCAGAGTAAGTAGGAAAGAAGAAAGCCACAAATTCCCAACAGCATGGAGTATCTAAAGCATTGACTATTGCACCAGGTTCAAGCAATGCTGCTCAACAAGCCATTTCAGAACACACTTTCATTCTAGAGCTTGCTCAGCACCAGGGGTACTGTTGCATTTTCAGCTGGGTCCAACTAATTTTCACTGTGTTTTCAGTTTGTCACCATCTATCTGCAGGCCTAACAGACATAACAGTTTATTCATACCATCTTATCTCTCCTCTGTTTTTTTGTGTGGACGAGTAGGTATCAATCTGGAGTGAGTTTTGGTGCTTTCTTCCTATCTTTGACCTCTCTAGGGTGATCAACCAGGAGAAATCCTGTTGGTCCCTTTCCAATAGGAAATGGAAAGTGCCATTTAATTTCCTATAACATCCCACAGAGCCATATGTTTTGATGAACCACTGTACAGATTCAAAGAGCCACTTTTTTCCAGTGACTCAAGGAACTAAATTCACAGGTAGCAAAGAACATGGCTTCTCTTTCTCTCAGAGCAAAAAATAATCCCTGTACTCCATCCTCTGTCCCCCACTTCATCTCTGTGGCCAAATGATAGTGGATTTTACTTGGAAAAGCTCTAACTGACGTAGCACGTGGGCTTTTCCAAAGCAAAGCACTTTCCATGTGCTACCACTAGAAGAGCATTCAGATGAAGCGTTCAAGCTAACATTCAGACCAACAAACAAAGAAGGGTTGGTAAGGGCAAGAGGCAGAGAGAGAAACAATAACAAGACAACATTTTTTGGTGAACCTGAGCTTTGTCCAGTTTTCTTCTTCAGACTGCCTTCTTGCACATGAATACGTAATGATCAGATGTTCCTTCTCAGCAGTGTCAGCTGGATGATGGTGAGAATACTGCAGATTTGGAAAGCTAATCTGTCTCATCATTTTGTTTTTGTACAGGAAACCAGAGGTCCTGACAGGCGCACTCAATTAAAAAAAAAATTAAAAAAATCCATGCTTGGAGCCAAAATTTCACTCACTCTTCTTTGAGTTCTGAAGAAAACCTCCCTCTCAAAGAGCCTCCAAAATAATTGTGTTGAAGTTATACAAATGCTAACAATTTCTTCCAAGAAAATGAAATCTGCTGAGGTGAGACTGGGAGGTGTTAAAACTTACTGAACATAAAAATATATAGCCTGGCTTAAACAGAGCTGAATTTTCTTGAGCTGGCTACAGTCCTCAGCATTCCCTCTTCTGATTTTTAATCACTTGGAAACATCCATATTATTTTTCCTGTGCTGGAAAGATGATGAAAGTTGTTCCCCTGTTTGAATATGATGTAGGTGGGGAGAAAAGCCTGTGACAGCTTATAGCAATTACTTGTCTTGACTTCTAAGGAGAGGAGTTGGCCAGCAAAGCAACACAGAGGAAAACAGAGAGATGTGAGGTGCCACTCTCTTCAAATGACCTACAAATATCCCTTGTCTCTGTGGTCAGGGGAAGAGCTTACAGGTGGACAGAGAAAAGGGGGAATGAGCAGAACTTTATCTCCACCAGCCCCACTGCATCAACCAGGAAGGCTGTACTAATAAGTCATAGCAGGAGGAATAAATGAACCTGTTCTTAGTATAGGCCAAATTTGCATTCCTTTCCACTGTAAGAAGAGAGAAACCAGGAAAGGCGCTAAGATTCTCTAAACATCCCTATATGGCTATTACCCTTCAAAGCATCAGGCAAAGCCATCATCTGAACCTTCAGAAGCAACTACTGTGACAACCAGTATTTTACTAAGCAATATACAGATTCTCCACCTGGAACAGAGTAATCCTGCTTATACATACAAATTGGGGGATGAGAGGTTGGAGAGCAGCCCTATGGAAAGAGATCTGGGGGTCTGGGTTGATGGCAAGTTGAATATGAGTCAACAGTGTGCCCTGGCAGCCCAAAGGGCCAACCATGTCCTGGGGTGCATCAAGCATAGCACAGCTAGCTGGTCGAGGGAGGTGATTGTCCCACTCTACACTGCACTGATGTGGCCCCACCTCCAGTACTGGGTGCAGTTTTGGGTGCCTCAGTATAAGAAGGACATCAAACTATTAGAGTGTGTCCAGAGGAGGGTGACCAAGATAGTGAAAGGTCTCAAAGGCGAGACTTGTAAGGAACAGCTGAGGTCACTTGGCTTGTTCAGCCTGGAGAAGAGAAGGCTGAGGGGTGACCTCATCACAGTCTACAACTTCCTCAAGGGTGGCAGCGGAGGAGGAGGTGCTGATCTCCTCTCTCTGGTGACGAGCGATAGGGCACGAGGAAATGGAATGAAGCTCCATCAGGAGAAGTTCAGACTGGACATTAGGAAAAGGTTCTTCACTGAGAGGGTGGTCAGTCACTGGACCAGGGTTCCCGGGGAAGTAGTCACAGCACCAAGCATGTCAGAGGTCAAGAAGCATCTGGACAATGCTTTTAGTTATATGGCTTAGTTTTAGGTAGTTCTGCAAGGAGCAGGGAGCTGGACTTAATGATCCTTATGGGTCCCTTCCAACTTGAGATATTCTATGATTCTATGAATATGCAGACCAGCCAGGTTGTCTGCTAAATCAGGGCCAGTACATGAAGTTTCCATGACCACATAAATGAGAGGTGGGCCAGGGCCTGTGTGACATTCAGACTATACACTGAGGCTGTAGACCTTGTAGTTGCACAGAACCCCCTAGCTCCCTTGTCTTATCAGCTACCAGTAGTTTTAATAAGAGGAACAGGAACTTTTATTACTTCCAGAAGTCCCACTGCAAAAGGGAAACAAACCAATGTAATAGCCTTTTTCACAGGAGAAACTTGCTGTAGCTTTCTGTATCTATGTGGTAAAATAAACTGGTTCCATCTGCTTCCATCCAGGAAACCGCCAACCTTGCAGAATATTGCTCTGCCCTTGCCCTTGCTCTGCCTGTCCACGGAACAAACAGCTGCAGCTTCTGGCTGTCCTTGCAACCATTTGTTGCTACCTCCTGGAAGGGGCTGCAGCTCCACAGGAAGCTCAGCTAGATCCCAACATGAGTCCAGCTCCACAGTCAGGCATTCTAGCATGACCCATCCTCATGTCCCTGTGAGTCCTGTCCCCCAGAGTATGTGCTGCGGCTCAAGTCTGCTTCTAGCAACTCAACTGGGGCAGTTGCATCTGGTTTTCACTAGGGCAGTAACAGCTTCAGGTGGTGAAATTAGATCTGTCACAGCTCAGCTGGCAGAGCCAGAGTGGCTTTGCAGGGTTTTTCTGTACAGTTTTGCTACTCAGTACCAGGAATGTAACTTGGTTCTGGCTGGAGCTTTTGCTTGGCTCGATCTTTGCTGCAGTGGTTTGTATTGCATCTGCATGACAAATTTTGAAAGCTGAATTAATGAAAGGCAGAAAATTAAAGATATTATGAGAACTGAAGGTGAGCATAAAGAATTTTGTCTCTGTCAAATAGGAAGACCTCTTCCATGCTCATCCTTGCTTCAGACCTGAGGCATGAGATGAATTTGGAAAAGGATTTTCATGCCAGGACAAATTCTCAAGTAAGAGCACTTCCTCCAAGAAGCAGCTTATTTCACCAGTAATTTTTCAGTATTTTCTTTGTCGTTGTTGAAGGTGTTTGTGTCTGAATACAAGTTTTGTTTTTCACGCAGGTCAGATTTGGTTTTGTGGCTTACAACTCAAGTGAGACCCTCAACTATACACACATGGCATCATTCTTAAACTATAAGATGAATGGGAGACTCTGTTGATCCTGAAGCAGAAACTACTGAGAGCATGATGGAAAGACAGACTGTGTGGAAAGGAAAAAGCTTACATAAACACAAATATATATGATAACTGGTAGCACAGTTAAAATCATACAGCTCATGATGGCCTTATCCAAAACTCATTGAAATCAGTTGAGGGCATCCTTGCACATTCAAGGGTTCTGGGTCATGAGTTGTGTCAATGAGTCTTATTTTACAAATTCTGTGGCTATATAGATCTTGCATTATGTTTCATCCTTTTTTGTCCCCAAGGAAGGTGGAGTGCTGAACAGTCCCCGCCAAACACAGCTCTTAGGCTTTGATGTTGTGGGACAGTTTCCCAGCTGGAAGAATGATTCAGCAGTAGTACTGGGATTTCTTGCATATCAAGAGGAGCCAAGAGAAGGAAGTGAGACATTGTCACAGTCACACAGATCGTGACAGCCTCTCAGTTTCAATCCATTATATTCAGTGTTGCCAGATGATATAGTTCATTGACAATGGTTATTTTACATAAGTGTGCTTGTTTCTCATAAAAAGCAGAAAGTCATGGCTTGGCCATACCAAAATTTAAAGAGGCAATAATTCCACTTTTATCCAATAGGGAAAATAATGACCTCCATCTCTCTGACTAATGTCAAGATGCCAGACTTGAAAAACTGACTAAGATAAACCTATCATATTTTTCAAGAAAATATTTGAAATTATTCATCTATGTTTAATAGTTTAAAAGCATCAACCTAACCTGCTCTAGCACATCAACTAGGCAGGGTTAAACCCATTAAAAATATCCTGGATCCAAGGGACTGACAAATACCACCACTCTTTATGAAAATCCCATGCCTCATGTTTTTTGTCACTGCTGTCTAGCCAGTGACAAACATCGTGCCTCAGGCAAAAAGGCACAAAACATTTCATGTCATCAAAACATGAATCTGAGCTTTGCTTGACACTTTTCCAGGGAAGGACCAGGGCTGACAGCTTATGGGCATATAGAATTATTGCTTGCCTAATGCTGAATAACATAAACCCTCACAAATCAAGTCTCACTTTCCAGGTACCCTAATAATTCACCATATAGCAACGTTTCTTCCAATGACTGTACACTAAGCCAGAGAAGCCAGCAGCAGCACTTGGAAGTGCCTGGCATAAAAACACATCTGATACTGATCATACTAAATGTTTATTTTGTTTCTTATGTGGATACCCAGCAGTTGTTAAGATCTTGATGCATAGCAGGCCTTGCAAGCAGACAAAGAATGGTCCAAAGGGGCACTTGAACAGTCAATCTCTGACTAACTCTGCCTATTATTTTCCTACCACTGAGCCAAGAGCTGAGAACTTCAGTACGACACAGCATGGCATTGTAGCTTGTTACAATGCAAAAGACACTATCTTATGCATAAAAAAGTGCAGGGCTCCAAGGCCTTCTGATGTTCAAAAAGATGCTCTGGGCACATGGAGCAAGCACAGGATTAGCAACAGTTTCTCTCCAGGCAGCAGGTGTTTTGCTGGGTTCAGTTTTTTGTTGGTGCTCCTCGTGGTGCATTTTGAAAGTGTGCACATCACATAGACCCAGTGGATTACTATCAAATTAAAAAAGCCATCCTATGTCTTCCTCAGTTAAGTAGGCTAACGTTTGTACTGCTTGTGATTCCTCAAGCTCCTCTCTACTTCCAGTACATACCTGTTGGGAACTACCTTGCAACAACTTCACTTACAGATGGGATTTCCATCTCTTCTCAGGCTGATAGATGGCTTTGTTTACAGGCTGCATTACCACAACGCCAACAAAGAACAGAAATGGTGCCCCGTATACATAGGGAGAGGGAAAAAAATGCAGGTCTTTTTCCCCCAAACGGATGGGTGAATAGAAACATAATTTATGGGTCAGACATGGTGACAGGTTATATTTCATCATATCTGTACACTACCTACACAGAAATTATCCAAGACAGACCACTGTACAAGATCTAAAGCTCTGACTGTAGAAGCTTTTTCCCCTCCTCTCCCTCAAACAGGTATTTATTTTCTGTTTAGCATTACTTGGCAAGCTCTCATTGACATTTACTCCTGGATTCCTCTAATGCAACTACCATAATTTGAAGTTATGCTTCTGAAGCCAGGTTTTGGGACTGAATTCTGATCCAAGAACAGATATCTAACAAAGGTGTGATGAACTGGTTGTCTGAAGACACTTCTCTCCCTCTGCTCTGGCTAGAAGCAGCCTGAACAGCAAGGTAAGAGGTGTAGAGCAGAGAAGCTTTGAAAATGCTAAAAAGCAGCAAGAGAGGAAAAAAAACCCAACCCTTCCTTTATTTTTCAAGTAAACTGGTGACAGGACAGTTGATCAGATGGACTGCCTGCTCTGATCAAGTCTGACAATTTCTACAGCTTTATCTTCCTGCAGAACAGAAATCCAGGCTGAACTGATACTGGCAGTCAAAACAGGCCCCTGAAACAGCCAAGGGAAACAAATCTCCAGTTATTGACACACCAATAAATTATTTTTAAAAAATCAGACTATATTAATATTTTTCAAGCGGTAATTAAGTCAATCGTTTGAAATATTCTGCTATTTACTTTGGCTCACAAGCAGACTTTCCCATGCCAGGTGCAACTGCTTTTTGTCTGGCAGTGAGTTACAATGCAAGAAACCCCCTCCCTCACTATTGGGAAAGCCAGATTTTTCACGTTTGATGAGGTTGCTCACTGAACTCCTCCTTTCTCTTTTTGCCTGCCACTGTACTTTACTTGCTGTTGATGTCTCTGAAAGGTCACTCTTTTTCCTCCTTGCTGGGCTGAGCACAGCTTGAACAGTTCAGGAGCTCTACTATGAATGATTGTGATGCCCATTCCTACCAATGCTTGTCCTGCCTTCTTCAGGGAATTATATCTTCTTGTAGCTGAGCAAGTTCCTACAGTCCACTGTCTCGATTTCCCTGCGCATAGCTCTTAATTAAAAAAATGAATACATCAAGTGGTATCTATTGAGTTTAAGAAGTCAAGATCCTACTGACAGGACTTGATGGAAAGTGACAGCTAGGAAAACCTGAAAATGTTTCAAACTAAATTCTGCTGTTCTGAACACAGGGGCCTAGAAAGTTAATTTTTTTTTTTTTTTTTTTTTTCAAGGTAAGGTTGGATCAACCCTAAGAAAAGAAATTTGAAAGAGTTCATTCTTCAACTCTGAGATCTTCCACGGGAAGGTGAACAGTAGAGCTCTGAAAAGGAACAGTGGTGAATGGGGCTGATTCTCTGCAGGCTGACAGGGAGGGCTGCACCCGGCTGAAAACCTGGACCTACACACAGGCACTCAACTGGGTTTTTTTCCTTCAAAAAGGGGTGGGCCTAGAGCCTATTGGCCAGCTCACTGCTTGCAGTTGCACAGTATTGCTGCTACCCTTCTGTTTCTGTCATCTGGCAATACCCGTAGCTATCTGAAAGCTCGTTTTAAACTGTGAGGTATTTTGGCATTACATCTCGCTGCCGCCACTGCTCCCCATCCTGTACCGAGTTCTGCCATGGGCACTCACAGGTACAAAGAAAGAGGGACTCATTATGCTTTGCAGTCCATTAAATGCCCAGAAACACCAAACATTTGCATGCATAAACAAAAACTGTTTTTCAGTATGTGCTTCTAGGTGCTGCTGCTAGATAAGCCTTACACTTGCAAACTAACAGAAATGAAACCTCCATGTTTTTAACAAGGTACAGAGCTCCTTATGGACAACATGATTTTGAAGAAAAGTATTTTCGGGGTGAAAAAATAATAAACAAGAGACCTAGATTTACCCTTCAGTCTGTCCTGACTAAGGGGCAGGACTTGGTTATGTTGCCCCGGCAAGTGAGCAAGGAATAAATAAATGACATGCACAGATTAAAATCAGTTGACTAAAGTGTGTGTCAGACTGTCTGTCTGACAAAGCATCACCCTGCACAACAAAAATGATTGAACACTCATGAAGCAGCTCCTGAGTGTCCAGTTTCAGCTTCAAGTTTTAAGTGGTCAGCATGGGTTTGGCTCATGGCCACAATGGCCCATAAGCTGCAGCAGCTCAGAAGCCACTTCTTCAGCAGGTCGGACCCCTGCCACAGAATCATAGAATCGTTTAGGCTGGAAAAGACCTTAAGATCATCCAGTCCAACCATTAACCTAACACTACCAAGTCCACCACTAAACCAATTAAGGGTACAGTAATAATTAATTTCATGCTTCCTGGCTTGGTGGCTGGATTATTTTTTAATGAAAGTAAAACTAGGAATCATTAAGGTTGGAAAGGACCTCTAAGATCATCAGTCCAACCTGCCATGTGGTGGCAACCTCTCCCTTCCCCTGTGGGTAGCAGCATTTGAATCACTCGAGTTTAATCCAGGATCACAGGCACATGAGAAGTCCAAATCACGTGCTCTCCTTGTCTCCCTTCTGCTCTGCGATCAGAAGATGTTGCATTATGCCTCTGGGGAACGGGTTATGCCTGAGATCATATTGTGAAGGAATCATAAGTCAAAGCTGGGATCTGCCCTGCCAGCACCCAATAATGACCCCAGCTCCTCCTCCCCACTTGCCTCAAGGGACCAACAGGCAAACAGCCACCACTCCTTCCCCATACCCAGCTCAGAGAGCTCTGACAAGGTCCAGGGAGGAGAATGGGAAACCTTTTTTCTTCTGTTCCTCTGTGCAGCCAAAAAGAAATTCAGCTTCATGCAGAGATCCTCTTGTCCACAAAGGCACAAGGAAGCCAAGGCTTAACTGCAGAGCCAAACCCAGCTGGTGCAACCAGCTAGGACTGGCAAGGATCCCTCTGCTCACGCGCCTGGGTTTCGGCCCCACATCACTTAATCACTGAAGCACTAGTACCTTGGCTGACGTGGCTGAGCACAGGCTAGACCTCCCGGCACCCATGTGCACTGGAATGGAGACATGGCAGCGATACTCAAAGTACCTGTGGACATACTCGTTCAGATGTGGGAAGAATGAAAGCCACAGCAGCAAGGAGACCAGCAAGAGCTGCTGTACCCTGCTCTCACTGCACTGCCGTGTGTGCACAGGTACCCGTCAACAGAAGCGGCAACTTCCAGTATGGGTATGCGGAGACAACTGCTCTCTTGCTGCTGGGTTGAACATCAGTGTCATCTTGTTTCTCCATTGCTGTTCACTCCTAGGAATCCACCAACTTACTATATATCCTTGGCACTGCTTGACTCTGATATCTACATTTGATTTAGGAAAACAATATTTACTATGAAGCAGACACTTTGTGTTCAAAGCCAAAGATATTTGCTTTGAAGGCTAGATTACAAAATCGCTTTTCAACACAAAAACATATCCTAGAAACAACATGCACAAACGTAGTTCAAACTGTGAAAGCTTTCCAGAAGGGGTGTTGCTGAAATTCACAAACTCTTTTCTCACAAGACCAGCTGTCCAACTACACAGGACAACACTTGCCAAAGGGCAGAGAAATACTTATGGGATCCCCACCGACTTTCATAGCCCAAGATTTTCCTGCACACCATACCCAGGCTAGCCAGCTCGGCCTAGGCAGAGACCCTTCCCAAACATGCAAATGCCACCATCTGTACCACCACATTATCAGGACAGTGCTGGTGAGTAGCTTGGTGAGTAATTAATGAAATCTTGTCTAAAACGTTTCCATTCCTTGAGTGAGTTGACCTTTGTGTGTCCTATCTTCAGGCCTTCTTGTATTGTACTCTTCCTTCAGTAACTGTTGGGCAAATATTTCTATACTGATTGATGAGACCGTAACAGTGGCCCATAATTCATGGTTTATACACATATTACAAATTACATATTAAACCTTAAGTTCTGTAATTAATATCTGCAGCTTATTAGCTATATTTTAACCAAGTGTAACATATAATGAAACTATTCGTCAGTGTGGGTTTTGAACTTTTCATCCAGCTGTCACAAGGTTTTGTTTCGTAGGTTAGTTTAGATGCATTATTCAACAAAAGCAATAATTGCAGGAGTAGATGAGGCATAGAACTAATCCACTTAAAAATTATGATTGCTTCACATACCATTCTGCACATATATAGGCAAATACTTGATCTACTATACACTTTAATAAAGGTCATGTATTTTTATTTTTTTCTAATAATGTTAATTTGGCTTTGCAGATGTGTCTTTTAACACTGCAGCATTGTTTCCTATACAATACTAATTTCCTCTGAGATACCTCTTTTTAAAGCTGTTGCAGTGGTACTTATTGAGTCTTTGCAGAAAACCCAGAAGCAGTCTGTGTAACACGATGAGGCTGCAGTGAGCAGCCCCCATCCTTATCTGCAGGAGGAAGCAACTTTACGGCTCCCGATTCAGAGTTCCTGCAAAATTACAAAGTGACTCCTGGCATTTAATATCCTTGCCAATTACATGTGTGGTTGATTCTACCACATTCAGATGCTTTTATGAACCAAAAGTGAGGATGCTTGCCTAAATTAAAGCCAGAATTTGATTGCATCAAATATGATTGCCCTGTTTCCAATTGTGTTTGATACGGCCGTCTCCAAGGTCTGAACTCGCCCGTCTTGAACACAAGCAGCAGTTAGAGCAAGCACATCCAAGATGACAACTCCATTGTATTTTGACAATGTCATCTTCCCTGCAGCGTGCTGTGTTCAGGGCACTGCTGCAAGTGCATGACAGACGGCGGGGGAAATGGCACAGTGAGCATATCACCCCAGTCGTCACATGGCTTTTGGATGAATGCCACTCGAGATGAGTAGCATGGAAAAATGAAATGGAAAGAAGATGGGGTGATGGTGGCTACAAATACTGACATAGACCTGTACCCCTCATTTTGAACACTGGCTGCAATTCTCAGAAGTGGGTGTAAAACTGCACTTGGATTGCTAATAAATGGCATCCAAAATGGAATCGTCATCTCAGCATTTTGCTATGCAGATAGGGTTGTGCCTTCTGAGCAAAGCAGCATGCTGCCCTCAACAGAAAGCCCTGTTTATCACTTGGAGATGCAATAAAAATAACAAATGTCCAGAGTAAACCTAATTCACTGTGCTACTTAGTGTTTGAAATACATAAATATGTCAAGCAAAAGACCTCTAATAGACCCTTTTATCCTGGTAATAGTGTACATATAATTTTCCTCTCATTAGTACAAAAACTACCTAGGGAACTATCGGCCCATCCTTCATCCATTTAATCTGCATTAGTTTACTTTTACCTTGTGTTTAATCTGCTTTCCCTCAAGGTATTTTGAATAAATCAATAGGAATACATGATTGTTTAATGATTTTTAGAAGAGCTCCCTTCGACCACAGCTGCATGATTTAGAATGACTAATTCCACTTTTTACAATTGATCCCGCCGTGCACAGCCCATCCATTCCTGCCACGTCTGGCCAAAGGGACCAGGAGCTCCATGGTGAGGGGGGTCTTAAAGGGGCCGAGGAGGGTCCCCAAGACCTTAGGGGGAAAAACAAGCGAGGCAACAAAATATTCAAAATAAATGCTCTTAATTCTTGGCAACAGACTCCAGCAGCCTAATGTAGCTCAGTGCTATAGCCGATCATGCCTTTTGTATACCTGGGCACACCACCGTCCCCTGCTCTTCAAAGTGCCTGAAGGCGAGAGAGGATTTCACATGAGGCAGCAAAGAGAAGGCCCAGTTTGGGTGCAGCAGGAGGGACTGCTGACACTGGGATTTTGGCCTCAAGTATGAACACACGTGGTTGCTGAAGCTCAGCATACAACCAGAGCTTGCTTGCTTAATAACAGAGGCAAAGCCCTCCTGATTTGATGTGCAAAGGTCCAGTCACTTCTAGCTTCCATCTCTTTTTAATCTCAAAGTCATTGTGATGGCATGAATATACCAGTGAAGAAGAAATATCACTGAAAAGGGGTGTTATACCTGTTTATCCCATTCACCATGAAGGAGGCGTGGTGTAGGGTGTATAAAACTAGGGCTGGGACCAAAAGAGTTCATAGCTATCCACATTACTGCCATTGAGCTGTTGCCTGACAGGGGATATATCCTCCTCAGCTGTTTCTCATCTCACCAGTTGTCTGAGCTTACTTAAAAAGGGCATAAATTTCCTCAAAAAACTCCAAAGCTATATTACTACATTTTAACACAGGTCTCAGCACAGCAGAGCCCTGTTGTCTGTTGGAGCCTCTGGACACTCAATACAAACAGCAATAGGTACAGCATAACCTTATTTTAATGTAATGATGGAGAGAACAAAACAGTTAGCAAGTGCCCAGCCTAGTGCCCTGTGTCCTAACCACACTCTTCTCCCAAGAGTGGGCCTGATATCCCTTTACAGAAGCTTTTCAGTGTGTAGCCCTTTCCCAGCCCTGGCATCCTCATGCAGTACAGGGACCAAATGCACTTCCCTCTCTTCGGGGATATGTAGCATGTAGTCCTTTCTATAAGTGCAGAAACTATGGGTAGGAAGCTATCTGAAGTATAAAGGTATCCACACCACGGCTGAAGAGACAGCCAGCACCCCTTACATACTCATGTCACCTACAAGAGGATGCAAGCTCCTGCTGAGGGTGATATCTATGGGAATCAAGATTGATAGAGACTGGTCTAAACCCCAAGCCTTCTGTGGTCCTCCCGGAGGTGGTGGCTGTCTGGATCTGCTGGGTCTTGCTCCACTGCCAGAAATGTCTCAATTTTGGAGGGGTGTTTTGAGCTGTTGACATAGGGCACAGAGGTCTGGGAACTACAAGAGAATTGTCAGCAGTATCACTAACAAGCCCGACCTTTTAGACGGCTGAATTCACAGGACACAGAAGTCCACAAAACCTCGCCTCCCCGAACCCTCTCTCTTTTAAAACATTAGTGGGTTCTGGATTAGGCTATACATAAAATTCAACAGTCCTGTTAAGACTAAGTTCACCTTATTTCATTGGTGAAGCTGCATGATATATGAGCACATTGGCAAACAGACCAGCATTGTATCAACACTCAAAGCTGACACTGCTACAGCACTAAAGGAAAAAATATTGGTAGTTAGCTCCAATAAGTTAGAAATCTTCTTTGATCGGGACACTGAAAGTGATTGAGACAGGCTGTGTGAGAGTCCTTACCAAGTGCCAAGGTACAGAAGACATTACAGTTTATGGTGAATAATCTGTTGCTCTAAGGTTTATAAGTTGACTGCAGTCCAACAAAGACTCTCAAGGAAGCTGGCAGCTGAGAACATTTATTATTTATTCTATTTTCAGCTTACTTAATCAGTTCCCAAAGCTCTTTGCAAGACAGTAAGGACTTCTGGGGAGATAGAGAGCTCTCATGTAAAGGTCAGAACGGCATAATGCTGTGGAAACGGGAAATCCCTGGGTGTTCAGAAGAGGTACCTACACTCTGCACTGGAAAACTGTTCCACACAACAGAGGAGCACGCTTGGGGTACAGGAGGAGGTGGGGAGCAGAAGCCACAGTCACTCACTGTCACTGCTCACTCTCCTCAGCTTGTCCCCAAGAGGAAAAGACAGCTTGAGGTTTTAGGAAGAGAAAGTAGATATTTGTGGCCACATGACAAGTTTCATAAGATGCTGAAAGGGTCCTTGAGAGCAGAGGAGTGTGTGTGTGTGTGGGGAGGGTGTTTGATAACTGCTGCCAAATGGTTAGAGCAGTGTATCAAGAAACCTGGTAACTGACAAACACCTCCAAGCAGTCCACTCTCAAGCGTCCCAGGACTGTCCCTGGTATAACTCAGCACTTTTAATGACTGCATAGGGAAAAACTCTGTGGGACCAGATCAGGTGTTACTCGAGCCACCTACACACTCCCGCCGCAGGCTCCCTGACCTGGCAAGCGCAGTCGTCCCCTCCAGCAGAGAGTGATCCCTCACCACCTGCCACAAACCAGCTCTGAACTCCACTGGAGATACAACACAACAGGAGCAACAAGAAAACTTGGCATTTCTGCTCCAGATACCCTGCCTACAGGTCAAAGCCTCTGCCATAAGTGACAACATATCCAGTTCTTCTACCTGCCCCCCAAAGCTTCAGACTGAGGTTCCTCATTTACCCCAATAAATACCAGTGATGCCCTAACCGAAAGCTAACTTGAACAGCTCCCAACCCAGAGCCACGATTAGCTGATTGGAAACTGGGTTACTGTAGTGGCAGGGTAATCCTCTCCATCCCCATCCCCTAGGGCTTAACCACGGAACTCAGAGCACCTGGCACTGGTAACACACAGACCCCACAGGAGACCGAGTGAGGATCTTTGCAGATGAAAAGTAGAGGGAAACCCATCTGGCATTGAAGGATTTTCATTTTTACACAGAGGAATGAGGTCCAGAGGCTATTGCCCAGTGTCACACAGGAATGCCAGAGATGTGAAAACTTAATACAGATATTCCCAGTTGCAGTTCTGTGCATTAAATATAGTCCCACTCTTCCTCATGTATATACTACCTCTATGTTAAAAAGAACAATTACTGAACAGGACATAAGTATCTTACACCTCCACACATACACTTAAATTCACAAGCCTGTGCATTTTCTCCTCTTAAATTTAAAAGGAAAGTATATGGAGGAAATTATTTTTCTTAGTGGTAAAGTAACATCTTACATATTTTGTTTACGTTACTTTTTGGCCGTTAGAGAATATTATGTCAACCACCTCAGAGTGTCTTTTTCTTTTTGTAGCTTTCATGTAAGTAAACATTTATATTTTACTGGTTGACCAAGTGATAAAAGTCTGTTTATATCAGTAGAGCCAGAGTGGTCAACCTGCAGCTGGAAAGGGAGAGGGGAATGTCTTTGAGAATGCAATACTTGCAAGCTGAAATGGAAAAATTATTTTCTGTTTCTTTCCCTCCCTTCTTTTTATCCTCTGTCTGTCCTCTAATGACTTGTTGAATTTTTCCCAACCTCATTTGGTTAATGTTATTTCTGATCTTTTTATTCACCCTTGAACTAAACATAGACATCTTTCTCCTGTAGCACACCCATGTAATATGACCCTGGCATCAGCAGGCGTTCCAGGCAGCCCCTGTAGCTCTAGGCTCCTACTGGTTTTAAAAGGCCTCAAATCTCCATCATCAAGTGAAAATGTCAGCAACTTAGACTCTAAAAGTTCATCTGAGTAAATCTGCAATAAAATAAGCACCATGTAAATGATTCCCCTGCTCCCCTAGTATTTTCCACTGCTAGTATTTCTTCTAGTATGTTCCACTACTGCACCATCAGACCATTTCAACATTTGTTGTTTCTGTGTTAAGATACGAGTAGTTTAGAAGTTGCCTAATTATTGCTGCATTTTTTTTAATCAGCATAAAATACATGACAGTGTTTGACCTGGAGGTCCAGCTTCCTTCCTAAATGCAGAGGCATCTAACTAGAGCAAGGTGACCTTATCTTCTGAAAAGCAGGCTCTTCCAAAAAGCCCGACACATGCACAAAACTCACTTGGCTACCATCAGCTGTGAACTCCAAGCACAGAAACCAGCTTCCTAGCCCCAGAGCTGGGAGCTACCTACCAACCTTCAAAAAATCCTGCCCTGACTGGAGTGCCCAAAAGGAAGCTGGTGAGTTCTTACCCCAATCTAGGCACTTAATCAAACCTAGCAAGTTAATCTGTTAAGCTTTTAGTGAAATATGCTTATGTTCCTGTGTTATATGTCAGGGGGGCTTTCAGTTTGTCTCGAGGATTGCAAATCCTTAGACTATATATGCTGTTGCTTACACTGTCAGCTTGTTGGAGCAGCTATGTGTGTGGGCAGCAGCGAGCACGGCACTGGTGCCACTAGGACGCAAGCAAATATTAATAACAACACGGAGTACATTCCCTCACAAGGAGCTAAATATGTTCGTGCTTGAATTGAAGAGACTGATGAGTCTTGCACCTAATGTCACCTCATGGCAAGCTTTAAGGAGCAAATAAATTACGATTTCTTTGCTCACTTACTCTATCATTGGTCACTTTCTCTACTCAAGCCCCACATATTGCCTGTTTTAGAAGCTCAAATATCAGCCCTATAGCTCTGGAATTGCTCAAGAGTGCCAGGAAACAGAGGAACAGAAACTGGCACACGCAGTTTGCATTTGTGAGCCGTGAAGCTAACTAGCCTACAAGTCTCGAATTGGGGAGACTTGATCTTAGCTGAAGTTAGAGAGATCATGCAATGTGGGGTTCAGAAGCACCAGTGTAATAAGCCCTGGGTGACATCAGCATACTATGGCACTTCTCTTTCATTTTCCTCCCTGTGGATTCCTAACAGAGAAAACTTAGTATAGATCTGTCTGTATGGGCACTCCCTCAGTCACCATGAAGCAAAGATTATGCTTTTCTGTGGCTCGCAAATCTTGCATAAGTAATTTCCAGACATGCAAAGAGGAAAAAAAGCATTAATTAGCAGTTCTTTCATAGTAATTTTCAACACAAAGGACTGGGGTTGCCCCATGCACCACAGGAAACACAGGTAAACTTTTGTTCTTAGCAGCAAACCAGAAGCAACCCTTCTGACCTTACAGCAGTACAGACGTAGTAGTTAACCTTGCTTTGGGCCAACAAACCAACTATCATGAGATCCCCCCACGTGTTGCAAAGAACAGAGAGGAAACCAGGCTGTTACTCTGCATTGCACCCTAAGGCAACACCCCACACAGGGCTGACATATCATTGACACACAAAATAAGGTGCTATACTCCTGGGTGCTATCTTGCCTGTCCTGAGAACCATTAATCCTATTAATTGCATATAAAAAGTCTGGTAGCAATTCTACAAATGAGTAAACACAGAGATAAAAGTGTAATCGTACTAGTACAGCAAATTGGATTCAGGTCCTCATTGAACAATCCTGTTTCATTTCAGCAATTTTATTATCACTTTTAGTGGAACAAATTACTTTATTAAACAGAAGGGGCTTTTGTAAAAGAATTTCTTCTTGTGGGCAATATCATGAAGCTCTGTAACACAAAACCAGCAATTACACTTGTCAGGGGATTTCTTTAAGCAATTCAGCTAATGGCTTGTGACAGGTAAGACTTGAAATGTTCATTCAAGCCTTCCCTCTGCGATATAGATACATTTTGTCAGCACAAAAAAGCACTTTCAGTGAAGTGACTGCTTTGGGCAGTGGTTTGGTTGAAATCCAGCAGAAGGCAAGAAGGCTTGGGGTAGGCTGACGTGCAAGACAAGGGGACTGGGCAGGAGTCCTGGTTTAGATTAGGAATAAAGTCTGAAGACAGTTACACAGTAACAAAGACGCACAAATATCTGCAGAGATCAAGACTAACCCCATAGCTGGGGGAAGTAGAATAGAAAAGATTGCTTTGCTGCAGCATCAATCTAAGCAGTAAGCCAAGGCAGTCTTCACCTCTTGATGCTTTCACATCAAAATGGAGGGACAACCTGGATTTAGAAGATGTTTCCATCAAAGACAAGTTATCAGGCTCATTGCAGATATAACCAGATGACCTTTAATGGCCAGTGGGTTTTGGTTTTTTTTTTTTAATGCAGTTCTGTAGGCTATACCATTTATTATGCATAAACAGAATGGTTGGAAAACCGTTGTCCTGATGAAGCATACTTTGACAAAGTGTTGCAGGATCTATGGAAGACAAGCGTCCTATAAACAAAAACACCAAAAAGTTATTTTAATCAGTATTAAAAGCTTAAAAGGAGTGTCAGACAGAGCCAAGTGCCCAAACAACACTGAAACCTGTAGACACTGAGGTCTACTTTTACCAAAGCTATTAAGCAGCCGATACCTCTGAGAAATTAGGGCCAGGGTGCCCCAATTGTATGATGGCTTTGACAGTGTCAGCTAATAATGCTGTTGGTTGGTTGTGCTGAGACATTAGACGTAATTTCCCTCTACTCCGCAGTTACCCTCTTCCTCTCATGTTCCCTTCCATGCTTATGGAAAAGGGTTGGCCATGATTTGACTCTATCACTACACAAAATGGGTAAAGAACAGAAAATCACAGATCACAAGCATAAATATGCCACCAGAAGTAAGACAACCATACCCAGTCTTGGGCATCTCTTTTACCTCAGGGTTAATGCAAGAACACAAGGGGCTCCCAGATGGCTGGCAGACAAGGCGGTGTGACTATTTCAGACACTCCACCTTTGTTGTGCTTCACTCCGAGTTCCTCTCTTGTGTAAGTCATGAAGTCAAAAGTCCAGGAGAGTTAATATAAATCCTTACATTCTCATTCCCCTTGTACATGGCTATTTGGAATCAATAGCAGGGGCTCCTAAGGACTGATGTGGAGCTCAGCTTGGAGATCTGTGCACAGCTCCATTCAGCCCTGGTGTCCTCTGTCTATTCTTAAGCCCTCTAATTCCAAAGGCAAACTTTTTTTTTTTTTTAAGGTCACCTCACCCCCCACCTCACTCTCACACACACAGAGTTCTTCAAAAAGGGAGGCCTGCACAGGCCCTGTTTACTTAGAGCACAAACATATTCAAGCCAGCGATGTCAGATTAAAGGAAGAAAGGGGAGAGAAATCAAAGCCTCTAAACTGCACATAAAAGGCAATCGCTGGCAACCAATCTGTTCTACTTCCAACTCTTTGCACTTTATGAATAAAGGTCAAGCTGGTATTGGCACCCAAATGTTAATGTTCTTATAAGGGTTTAAGCTGCTTTAACAGCTGAATAAGTGAGAGTGATCCGCAGGGCCACACCTAATCATGCCCTTACAGCAGGGAAGGCCTCTGCTTCCCAGAGCTGGCTGTCCACTGGGGCACCGGCAGACCTACAAGAGTAAATTACTTACTGATTACCTAAAGACGACTTGCGGTTAACTAGCCCATTCCTTGTTATTCTTCCATCTGCTCTGCCTGCTGGTTGCTCTTTTACCTTCACCTATTTTTGTGCTCGTTTGACTTGTTGGGCTTCTTTCTGGCTTTGTAACTGCAGCTTTCAGGACATGAACTAGTATACGGAAAAAGCACCCTCAGATACTTCCCACTTCTGACTTTCAAGGATTTCATCTGCCTTTCTTGTTTTTTAAAAATGGCACACCTCTTTTTAACCACCTTTTTTTCCATTTAAGGTTAACAAGGCACAACGCTCCATTCCCTTCTTCCACGGTAAAGAGTTATGGGGTAATGGCAGCCAGATCTGTTTCCCAGTTTTCTTTCAAAGTTGACAATGCTACCCTCTCTCTGTTTAGAAGGTAACACAGCTCTCACTTTTGCAGGCTTGCCCTAACTGTACTGGAAGTAGCCAGCTCCCAAAAGCAGCTATTAAATGATCTCACCTAACTCTGAAGGCGGCAGCAGAGACCTAGCAACTTCATGTCCACACTTCCAAATGGGCAGCATGTTGAAAAAGCTTTGATTCAAAATACCAGCTCACTGTATCAGACAGAGGCCTCCCCTGACAAAGGAAAAGAGGTTTTACTGAAGAAACAAAAAAGTCAATATTTGGGATATGTTTTCATAAAGTCAGGATGAGTGCGCTGCTAAATTAATTCATGTCTGGCATTTACAAACAGTAACTTGATCTTTCAGCTGGTGCCCTTGCCAAGTCGAGCAGTTTTTAAAAATTAAATTTTTGTAAAGGTGAATTTAGTGCTAATGGAATTGAAAGACCAGTAGCAATAGCTCGTGCAAGGCACTGGCCTGCCAGGCTCTGCAGGAGCTTCCCTTTTGCTGCTGACAGGGCATCTAGATCCTGAACTGTATAAAATTGGTTGCTCAAGTCCCAGGCATCACCTCCTCTAGGACAGTCGGATTTTTTTACTTTTTGAACGCACAGCGATAGAAACCCAGTCTTTTAACAGGCTACTTAAGACAAGCTGCCCAGCACTGAGCAAAGTTACACATTACACTATTCGGAGTCACAGTAGAGAAGTAGTTACTGAATGAGTCATACTTTAATCTTGCACTTGGGTGTTTGAGAGCTAGAGCTCTTGCCATCTGGTATTGCATTCCTGCAGTACTATCTGAAAAGGGTGGAGGTGAGCCCATCAGCAAGGGTTCAGTCAACACCCGAAAACTAACTTATGAACTGCTGCAAACAGGGATGCTTTCCTGAGGCTGAGCAGGTACCTGAAGCCACAAAGGAAGCCACCAGGGAAGCCACCCCATTTACGGGGCTGCTCTCCTCCTCCTGTGGCCCTGCACAAGGCGAACTCTGCCCAGGAACTGCCCAATCTCAGCAGGCAGCACCTCCAAGCCAAACCCTACTGATCCCAAACAGCTCTCTCCTGGTGAGCGGAGACTCTCCCTCTAGCAAACACCCTCACGGCAAATGAATTATTTTCTGTCAAGAGAGGATTAGGGAATATTATTTGAGACCAGTTCACTGGCCAGACTCCCAGTGAAAGCTCAGCTTTGCGGGTTAGGTCCTCCCTACTTCAAGAGGGCTGCCGTTAGCGTGCTCAGAGTCACCCTACGCACCACTGCACATCTTTGCAGGATTTGATTTGTTTCTGAGGCATTAGCTTTCCATAAAAGCTTACGCTCCCGTTCTTTTTTATTTGCACATTTATAGTAAAGAAATCCTCAGTCAGGAGTTCCCTCCTCTTACCTCTTCCTCGCACAAACTCAGCCAAGTCTCAGTGCCACTTGGTATCTGTTGAACTTGTTTTCCACTTCATTAACTACAATTACCTACCCAGCAAGGGGATTAAAAAACAAGCTCCAACTTCTGGCTCAGGCAGAGACACAAAGAGGAGGGCGATTTGCATATTCCAGCTGCCTTTTCGTTACCGACTTTGCAGAGCTAAAGAGCGCAATTAAAAAAGCCTGAGGAGGAAAGCGCCGTGGCGAAACGCAGGCGTTATCGTTGGGACTCAGCCCCCCTCCAGAGAGGTGGGGGTCCCTCGGCTGCGTTCAGCGGGCCCCGGATCAGGCCCCCATCACCCCCCGCCTTTAAGGACCTGTTCGCTTCCCCCCTCCCCGGCCCAGCGGCTCCCAAGCCGTGTTTCGGGGGGCCTCCCTGGCGCTCCGCGGAGCCCCCCACGCCGCGCCGCGGGGCTGCGGGCTGCCGGGCGAGGCGGCGGGGCCGGCTCCGGGCGAGACCCCCGCCCGGGCAGCGCTGGCGGGGCTGCGGCCGGCACGGCTCCCAAACGAGCTCCAGCGCCGGCATTTCCATTTTAAAGCCCCAAGTTGGTTAAACACACCACCCCCCCCCCCCCCACCAGCCCCCTCCTCCCCCTCCGCCTCACCACCCCGGCGTTAAGAAATGCAAATGTGGCCAATCCTATTTTATGTTAAAAAGCGAAAAAACATTTCAATGTATTCTTGTCTTGTATGACTGGCTAAGAGCCTCTAAATCCCCACCATTTACCAAATTAAACTAATTGAAAGAGCTTCCAAAAGCCACATCTGTAGGCTGACGTCTGTCCCTGCCTTTCGCTTTAGGCTGGGGGAAACTGTTCTCCATCCCATTGATCCCTGAATAGTCACGCCTGTCAGGAAGCCACATCAACCATTATCATTCTAATTTTACTGCCTTTCTTGGTCCCTAATCTAATTTGCAATGATGCTTAAGCATTTCGCAAGGCCATAGCACTTTCTTCAGAATTTCAACAAGAGCATTAAACCCCCAATTTACATTAATGAAGTGCACATTTAATTAGGGGAGAGGGTAAATGGAGGGCTCTTCAAGAGCAGTTTGCGTGATATGATAGGCACTTGAAAAACGGAGATTTACCTGATAAAAGACTCTCGGTGCAGCCTTCGTGGCTCATTTCGTTTCTCAGCTTCCTTCCCCGCCCCGGCCAGCCTCCCTTCCTGCCCCAAAACCGCCGACACCGAGTCCGATAGAACGGGGTCGGGCAACGAGAGGCGGCAGCACCCCCCGGCCCCGAGGGTCGACCCGTGTGCATCTCCCACAGGTGGGAAGCTCTGCTCTCGGGGGTCAGCTGCGTTTCAGGCCCCATCCTGCACAAACCTGCATGGAATCCGTATCCGGCCAACCCTGTACTTTCACGCCTTCACAGCCATGCACTTGCACCCTTGAAATGGTTAAAACCTGCCCTCTCTAGCTAAGGTTTTGCCTCCTCAAGGGCGTCCAAACACATGCACAGACCCAGACCTCAGTTTCTGAGGGCAGAGACTGCCTCTCGCTGAAGGTTTTCCTATCGCTTAACACAACCAGACTGCGACTGGAGCTCAGGCTCTGTGTGCCACCAAAGCACTGCTCATCCAGACACCACTCAGAAAAGGGAAGAGAGCATGGGTTCCAGTGTTTGAAGATCATTTCAGTATGTATATATCTGCTACACTCCTGTCCTGTTATACCTTTGAGTGGTAGAGAACTCAAATCTCCTTCTGAGCCTTCTCCTCCAAAACCAAGGAGATGCAGAAATGGAGTGCCAGCTGGAGCTGGCTGTGAGATGCTAGCGGGGCATCCCTCCCCTCAGCAGCTCATCAGGGACGCCTTCAAACCAGCCCTCCTTTGAGGGAGCTGGCAGCTTCCCATGCCTCACCTCAACCCTGTGTGCTCAATTCAGTGGCACAGGGACTTCCCTGAGGTCCAAGCCCCTGCTCTGGGAACATCTCCCTTGCTTCTCCTGCTGCTGTGGGCAAGCCGGCTCATGTTGAAGCAACCCCTACAGTGAGGCACTAGCAGTACACACGGGCTCCAACTTGCACCTCCGTCATCACATTGAGCAGAGAAAATAATTCTAGAGGAAGGCTTGGCAAGTCAGATGGCATTTTTCTTTACATTTCTAATAGAGGACGCAGCATGGATGCGATCCTCCTAAATCTCACGACGCTACCAGGGAGCGCGTTCAGTACTGTGCCACGTCAGCTAGTCTCATCTCTTCTAGCACTTCTGGTGTCCTCACCACCCGTGCTCTCAGTGTCAGTGCAGGCACAGCTCTAGCAATGCAGAAACAGGCACCAAGAAAATGGGAGTTGGGAACAGCCTCTGTGCTGGGCTGCAGGTCAGCAAGAGTTAATACTCAAATACCTCCTTAACAAAACGTGTGAATCAACTTAATATAAACCAGTTTCATAGAGAAGGCTTATGTGAAAGTTTTCTTCAAATCAAGTGCTGTTCTTTGAAAGCCTTATCGAGACTGCAAAATGTGACAGAAAAGGACAGCAAAGATGTCGTGTATACAACAGAAAAGGACCACGCAAATCTGTTATAGGAGATAACACAGAATGTGCCATAAAATAATCCCTGAGCCTCTGACAGAAATATTGTCAAAGAACCAGCAGGAGGGAAAAATGTAACAAAAGAGCACACACAGACAGATATATTACTGTACAAGTGGAGGAATCTGAGAAGTAAAATAAAGGAAGTGATTTAGAAATAAGTAAGTAGCTGACAGAGTGAGAGCAGAGTGATTTCTAGCAGCAACGCAGCAGGAGACAAGCCTGAAGAAGGCGAGGATGAGGGCGAGGGTGAAGAGGTTAAGCAGCAGAGAATGAAGACATGAGAGAAACGCGAGAGCAATGCCTCACAATTACACAAAGACTGTTATGTCAGCTGAGATACTTTGGGGAGCTACGTTTTAGCAGCAATAGCAACACGAACAAATATATAACTGTTACAGAATACTGCTGAAAACTTTCCCACCAAGTTATACACCCTCTCCCCGATGCTTTTCTCTCCAGCGTACAGTTATCTCCCCTCCAACTGCAACGTTGCAATGTTTCGCTTTGGATTATCCCCTTGACCAAAGGCAGAAGCGACGCAGCAGCTGCCGCGAAGCACAGGACGGCCCCAGCCCCAAGGCTCTCTGGGGGGAGCAGGGCCAGGCGGAGCAGGCATCTCTACAGCCCCAGAGACCCTGCAGGGGCCCCTGATCAACCCCTGCACCAGGGTCTGTCTGCTGGGGTACAGGGTTAGGGACACACATCGAGGGCCTCTTCCACCCGCCTTCTCCCCAAGCTCTCCATCAGCAGCAACTCTGACTGCCACCCAGAAACACTGGAAATGAGGCTGTGCTGCCCAGGGTAGACAAGCCAGCCCAAAAGTGCAAAGCAAATCCAACTGTGCTCAAAACAATGCAGGAGCTACACAGCACGCACTTGAGTAAACCACGCTTGCACATCAGCCACACTAGACCAAAGAGGTGCTAACATGGTCTTCAGGTGTCTCTGTCACCTGATCTCACCACCTTGCTCACTCACCACCCCCACTTAGAGTTTGTTGTCTTGCTGGGGGAAAAAAAAAAAAAAAAAGGAAGCCTGGACACAGACACATCTCTTCCTGGGAAGCCCCATCTTGCCCAGGGGACCCCACAGCCTGCCAGAAGCCCAAGTCCTCTTGCAGGCAGGTCAGACCACCTCACTTTACCACCCAAACCCCTCCTGCTCCTGGAACACTGGTGAAATAGCCTCCAGGACCAGCCCCAGCCAAGTACCCTCCCTTCAGGCATGCCAGGTGCCTGTGATGAGCTGGTGAAGCAAGGACAACCCCCAGCTGAGACCAGGGGAGCGGGGGGCTGGCCCCCAGCACAAGGCACGTCTGCGGCTCATGCCTTCAGCCCCCTGGCACAACAGAATTGGTCTGGGTACGGCTGACTGCGAAGTGGGGCATGCCAGCCCAGGTGGGGGTCTGTCTGGCCTTCTCTGATGAGTGCCCACGCTGTTTTTGCTGTCCCAGACTACACTTGCAGGCTAAAGTAGCACTTTTGTGGAAGAGACTGCACAGGGAATGGCAGGAGGAATTTCTAGGAGAGCAGGCAAACCCCAGTGCTGCTGTGAGCCTGCTTTAAGGGGGTGTTGCGGCACAGCAGCATCTTGCTTACGCTGGCTGGGGGTATCCTAGTTTCCAGACTTGGGTGACACAGGTCTACCGCTACAGACAAGACCCTTTGTTTATATAATTCCCCAGCAGATCAGGGTTTTGGCTTGTGTGCTTCTGGTGTTGCTTTTGTAAATCAGAATGGATGAATCGGTTCTTGTTTCCAGGAGTTTATTATAAGTACAGTTCTAGAGTGAGCGTCATTCAAACCCTCCCCTGGTTTGTTGACATTGGCATTGTTTCTGCTGTTACTAATATGAGGGGGTTCACACCAGGTAATAAGATAAAGCAAAAGTACTTGGCTAAATTCTGATTCCCCTGCTCACCGAGCAGGTGTATATGTATATGTATATGTATATGTATATGTATATGTATATGTATAACATACAAACTAGAGGACATGTGACATGGACACAGTGGGTGTGGATAATCTAAATGAAACTGAGACCTGGGGCTGCAGTTACCTTCTTTCTTAGGGTGGTTCTGCTTCGCTATCCCCAGCCATTGTCCCTCTGTGGGTACTGGAAGGGAGTATCTGGGTTTGGACTGCCTTGCTCGGCACCCTCCTCAGTCACCCTATCAAAATGCTCCTGTCTGACCTCTGGAGCAGCCAGAGCTGTGGGCAGCAGCAGCAGACGTACTCACCTCAGTTCCTCATTTCTCACAGCTGGGATGAAAAGCAGGTCTAAACATCACTACCATTAAGTGTCACTGTCTCTGCTATCCTGTGACCCGGAGGCAGACTGCTGTTTGCACGGCATGGGTGAGGGCTTAGAGTCTGCCAGCACCTGCCAGCGCAGATCTTTGTGGCATCAATTGCCCCTGCTGGCACTGTCCCGGCAAACCGAGCAGCCCTGGAAGAGCCACGAGGAGCAGCTAGTACCCGGCCCTGCCAAGGTCTTTGTTGCCTGCGTCCTTATTGCTTGCCATTGGAAATTTGCCTCGTCGGGTGCCCTGTAGGGGATTTTTGGCCCAGGAGTTGGCAGAGTTTTTGCTTTACAAAGGACCATGCTATTGGGCCATGCCGCCATCCATCTGTGCCTACAATGTGCTGCCTGTGGGTGAGGGTGGTGATTTCTCATTGCTGGAAAGCCAAGATACTAGAGTGGCTTCTTTTTTTCCTCTCGCTTTGATCTCATGGCACAGGGATTGCTTTTTTCCAAAACTGTGAGCAAAAGGTACAACAATGTAAAAAACATGGAGCCTTTTTCCGCTCTTTTTTTCCCCCAACAGTTTAGAGGGATTTTTTCAGTTCACAGCAGAGGAATTTGGCCCAATTTCCTTGTAAATAAAATGCTGGATTGAAAGCATGTTTGTGTCTCCACTCACAAGTAGTACATGAGCAGCAGGATCACAGGGTTGATGTAGTATGGAATCCCATTTCTAAACAGAAGAGTAGCATCCAGCAGAGTTGTTGAAGCCTAGATAAAAACAAACCATTAAGGTGGAATCAAGCAAGTTAACACAGAGCAAGAATACAAAAGCAGTAATGAAAATAATTAGTTGCTTACAAAAAGTCAGAATCTGGGAAACTGTTCACTGTTTAAACATCATTATGCCTTTTTAGTTACTTGTTCACGTAATACATTAAAAAACTGAAACTGTTCTCTTTTGATGGCCATGTGAACTAGATCACATTGTAGATGGCAGCTGTGCTAATTCATCCATGCCAGTGGCCTGTCTGCTGAGATGATAGCAAGCTTCCTTCAAAACTCCTACGGCTGTGCTGGTTTTGCATAGAAACTTCAACAGAAGTCCCCTGAAGGGCAGAAGGAACTACCAGAGTTTTGTAGCCTTAAAAAAAGTCAACAGCCATCAAATGGCTTCAAACACCTAATCATTCATAGTGCTATTTTCCACAGTGCATTTACAAAGCATCTGGGTGTTATACTAACATAAAGTGCCCTTCCAGCATACCAGGAAGCTTTCTGAAGGCATAAGACCCTCTTATAGTTCTAATTCCTCTGTCTCAAAAACACTGTGTCCAGTTTATATCAGTTTAACCTTATTTTTTACCAAAATATGCTTATATATGAGAGGACCGTGAACAAGACATTTCAGATGCCTTAGTTTCCTTTTGGCAAACTTGTGGAAGGACTAAGTATGTAAGTTATCCAAAATCATCAATTAGAGAAATTTACCTGAAAATACTTTGCTTTTAAAAATGCCTATTCCCCATTGTCTGTAGGACCGCAGGAGCTGCTGACCTCTGGTAGTGCCGTTATAAACCTTGCAGATCTGAAACCCCTTCTATAAATTTAGTTTGTGACCTGAGGTTAACAAAATACTTGAAACAGGATTTCAGTAATTTGACAGTCCTGTTTCAATGGCCTCCAGAACAGGGTGGGTTTCCGCAGATTACCGGAAGGCTACTCAGGCTGTGCATGGTGCCAAAATCAAAGCGATCAATAAAATTGAACGTTTGTAGACTTCATAACATCGGGCATAATTCAAGCATTTCCCAATCAGAGTGTACATGGAAAGTGCACTGATAGCATTTACCGCATTTTACTGACACCCAAACCAGCTCTGTAAAGAACTCTAGCCTGGAGATTCGAACCGAAATAGTGGCAAAGGTCAGAGCTTGGCATACGCAAAGTAACCCATCTTTTCAGCGTCTTAATACTGTACACTTGGGAGTGTTGGTCAATATCTAACTTCTTGGGCTCTCAGTTGCCCCTGGAAGATCCCCTTTTTGCCCCCCTGAATTTATGGAAGACCTATTGTCTTCTAAGTTGCACCTGAATCATTTCTTTCAAACCGATGGATGAAGATCTCACTTGGAGAGCAGATCAGCTCTCTACACTGTACTGCCATGAGCAGCCTAGGCATGGACTATTACTCTGGCTGGGTCTGCCACGCCACACGCTCTGCACTTGTTCTGCAGTCACTTGTGGCACCTCCACCTCAGGCAGGAGATCTGGATCACAAGATGTGCTTGCATTTTTAGCATACTTCTCCGTGGTTCCATGGTGGGTCACGTTCTCTTCTGCACACGTTTCACTGGTTAAGAATAATAGTTTTGTCATATGGCCCTTTCCACTTCTACAAAAGATAACGGGTCAGTTACCTTTCAATGCCATCCAGCATTCAAAAATGTAAACAACGAAAGGGAAAGCAAAGTGATTTCAGTCTGGAGGCTTTCCAGGGGCTGCAACAAGCTTTGAAACAGACGCTTAGTATATCAGCTGTCCTGCATATTGCTCCAATGCAATGGCACAAGAGAAAGCAAGCACTAGTGAGAGTGGGACCACCCCATCTGCAGGAAATCTCAGCCTGGTTTATGTCAAAAGGTGTGGACATTCATCAGGTTTCCCACCACTCTTTTGCCGTTTATTTGACCAGTGTTATGGAGGAGTTAACTCTAATGTGAATCTTCGCCACGTAACATGGTGTAAGTGAATATAGTGCCATGTAACTGTAAATGAGACTCCATGTGATACTGCCTGTCACTGGGTTGCCTGTGGAAATGAGACATGTATAATCACCAGAGAGGTATTCTACACATTCAGTCATAAATAATTAAGACTAACCTGCCTTCTTCAGCCCACTGAAAGAAGATAATGTTGTTTGGCTCAGGTTTGGGGAGTTTTCATTTCCCTTTGGTGCAGCTTCAAAAAGCCTTATAAATATATTGCACTGAAACAATCACCTGAGGATAACTCCAGCAAACAAACTGATTCTTACACCTGAGTCTCCCAGGCAGGGACTGCAATTAGGATAACAATCTGTGTGACAAAAAATTATATAGTAACAAATAGTAATTGCTCACTGGGAAGGATGTGGATCAGGAGACAAAGGGAGAGGATGAATGAATTGAATCCTTTAACCGTTCAGAGAGGGCGGTGGGAGGATAAGAACAGAAACAGAAACACATTTAGGATTCAGTTCTCAAGGGAGGCTGTAACGGGTTTGTTAGCAGAAATGCACTCCCACTCGGCATGCTGCTGAAACCATACAAAACCTGGTGCACCTGCATTTTTCAGTGCGCAATTGTCTCTTGCACAAACAGCCTCCTGATACACTATTCCTATTTCTAGCATGTCAGAAAAACATTTCTGAGCATACACTGGCATTTCTGAGTATGCATCTGTTGCACACTCTTGAAACGTTGAAATTCCTGCAACGTAACATAGATATTTGTGAATATTTTTCCACAGCACAACTGGGAAATGTGACCTTTTCAGATACACATGTTCCACCATGCTGCAGCCAGCTGAGAAATTCTAGCGATTCCAGGATACTACCACACCAATTTAAAATCGAATATTTGTGTAGGTAGCTATGTTCCTTTCCTTTCTTTTCCATTCTTATCTGCATATGCTCAGGTCTCAACAAATTTACTTTTTTTTTTTTCTTTTTCCAACCTTCTGTTCCTAGACTATTCTAGATTATGGTTTGTACAGCTTTACATGCACTCAAGGCTGTAAAACATTCACCACACCGTCAGGTGCCTATAAACCTTACTGTGAAAGGTAATACTGAATATTTTACTGAAGACAGCATATTCAATTTTTGCCTTTTGGTAAACTACAGAACTTTATTCCTGTACAAGTGCTTGTCCTCACTAACAAATAAAAGACAGATGTCACGTGGACCTGTGGCCTTATCGAAAGTCCACTAGTGTCACTCTGAAGAGCTAAGGGGAGCGGATGAAATGGTTGTTGTTTACATGGATTCCCGAGAGGAAGAAAAGAAGCCTGGTTTGCCTGCAGAGCTGGACTTCACCTGATTATTTCTGCATATTTCCTTCTGCTTCGGCTTTTTGTTTCCCTTGGCCCTTTTTATTTTTTACGTTTCTCTCTGCTTCATGTTTCAAGTCTTTTTTTTGGTTGGGTGCTATGTGTGAAGGAGAGCCAGGCTAGTAACAGGACTGCATATTTGTCAATCACAAACTTTTTCACTGAACAAAGCAACTGAAATATTAGGAGCAAATTAATGATAACATGCACCGTTAGATGTCAGAGCTGGGGCCATAATTATTATTTTGTTTACTGGAAACCTAAACAGTAGGAAAGGACAGAGTGATTTGACCTACACTTAATGCAGAGGATCAAGTGGTAGAAATTTGAGTGCAGTGCTCAATTAATTGGCAATTTTAGCTATACTGCAGCCCCTCCCTGACCCAAGGTTCCTATTAAAATTTAGATACTGCTTAAAATATATCCCAGAGGTGTAAGTTTTGATATAGTCAGGTCCTTTCAGGAGTTAAGAATACACTGCCACTATGGGAATTCTTCCTTACCATGGCAGCGGCTGAAATTCAGCCGTGAGCTGCACCCATCAGATACACTTCCTCTTACTCATTCCTGCTTCCTCCTACTTACTCCACAGATTGCCATGCACTTGGTCTATCAGGAGTTCCTCTTTGACACTTCCACCTCTACTTCCCCCAGATCCATGGTACATATAAATCTTCCTAGTCTGAATATTCTCATGTCTGCATCTAGTGGTACCTTTGATCTCTGCTAGCACAACTCCTTCCCTAGTGTTGATTTCCTCACAGTGAAGCTGAGCCTCATTCTGTGTTGTACAAATTGCAACTACTTAAAGCATGAGGATGAAAAATACTTCTGTGTATATTTTGAGGCTAAACTGCTGATTGCTGCACAGTCCTCAAATACCACAGTGGCAGCTGAGAATGCCCAAAACAGAGGATACAGTCTAAAAACATGTGAAATATTTACTCCTGAAGAAACATCCCAGTTATTAACCAATTTGGGAAACAGTTGACCTTTCTCTCTTTCCGATTTCATTATTTCTTCCTTTACACTTGTTTAACACTAAGTTGTCATTTCTCTACAATACTGCAATGCAAAAAAAAAAAAAAAAAAAAAAAAGAGGTTAGTCTAAGCTGAGTTTTCAGGCTTCACTCTTCACCTGTTTGGAAGACTTGTCTTGGTATGGGACGAGCTGCCTCCTGGAGCATCTGCTTGTTAGCATTTACTAAGCATTTTAGACCAGGCAGTCCATATGTAGGGAGATCCAGGTAGCCTCACCATGTCTGGCCAAGGCAGGTGAAGTCTTAGCAGAGCAAAGATCCAAATCAGACTCTTCCTGCAGCTTTTGTCACAGGAGAACAGTAATTAGCAGCATTCAAACCAAACAAAACCTATTTCAGCACTTACAAGGTGTTACTTTCAGCCAGACACCTCATTAGCAACTAGGGAAATAATTCTTTAATTCTTTTCCCAAAATCTACACCCCCCACCTCCTTTCCACTGCTTAGCATACTCTGAACCTGGTTCATTTGTTCCCTTTTGTCCTCACAGCCTTAGGCCAGAAAGGAAAAAAATATTCTATAGTATGATCAAGGAGGGTGTTCCAGTGAAAATGAAGCTTGTGTGCTTTGTTCTGAAATAAAGAATTAGGAGATATTTTTTAAATATTCACTTATGAGAACCGTAACCTGAGAGCCAAGGGAGAAATAGTTCAAAGGGTGTTGTAATTCAATGGCCTAGAAATAATCTGCGGTGCAGAAATAATTTGCTGTGAGGTTATTTTAAGATTACTGTGTGTTCACTGTTGAATTAGCAAATTTATCGACATTTCATACACAGAAAATGAGCCTGACAGAGTTGTTCAGCCTCTGTTACAAGAAGCCCCCCAAGCCAACTGGAAACTCTCTCCAAACCAAACCCTTTCTCTCCCTGTTCAGCAAAACATGACTTATTTCTAGGCTTCTACTTTTTTTTTTTTTTTTTTTTTTAATAGCTAGGATTTCAGTGGAGATCACAGACTTGGATTTCAACTCTTGGATGCATCTGGGGAAGAGAAGAGAAAAAAAAAGGAGAACACAGAGGGGCCTGGCAGTTTGGGTGGTATTAAAAAAAAAAGTATTCAGGCAGAGTGTAGTGAGAATAGTGGTTTGAAAACACAGCCCTGAAGGAAGAGTCTCCAGAGAAACAATGGGAAAGGAATAAATAAAAAGAAAGTTATAAATTCATCTATTTGCTCTTCCCTGACCCTTGCTTTTACTCCTCTTCACAGCAACTACCCTGGGAAAGGCACAATGCTTTCCCCTGTCACAATATTGAGAAAAATTGAAATGGGGAAGAAAGACCACCAGATGCTTTATTGTCTTAGGCGTTTCCACATAATTAGCTGGGAATAAAGGTCCTCTGCATGGTTTCATTGCATTGAATGAACTTGGATATTGCTACACAGTAGTGTGTTTTATGATTCATGCTCTGTTATCCATCGGCTTTTTGAAAACTGCCAGCTACTTTATCACTGACGGCCAAGCCTAGGCCTACAACTTAAAATGCAGCAATGCAAAGTTAACTGTGCATGACAGATGTCCATGAAATTGTTTAACACACGCACGCATGCACACAGCACACACACACACACTCTCACAAAGCTGTCTCTTGCCCTCCTACTCTCTCCTGCATCTCTCACTGCGTGGCCAATCTCAGTTTTAAATACAAATAAAACCTGGGTACTGCAGAAGAAATTGTGAGTGCATGGTAAGGATGACAGGTTGCTGCAGGAATCATGTGCTCTGCGAGCAAACTTTCCAGAGAGGTTGTGAGAATCACAAAACCAGCTCCTCCGAGTGCCTTGAGAGGGGGTCAGGTCCTCTTCTCTCCATCTCCTCTCCCACACACTCCCTCCTTGCAGGTCTCCTGCAGATGGGAAGCTTGGGGGCAAAGGCCGCAAGATGTTGAAGTTCCCGTTGGGTTTTCAAAACCACCAGGGTTTTACCTCAGGAGCCCCACTTCCAGAGGAGAGACTCATGGGGCATAATTGTCCTGCCGCTGCACCTTGTACCGAATTGTCCATTGACTTCCATGTCAGAGGATTAGGATCACAGGGCCTACAAAATCTTCACACGAGGTGTTCCTCCTCTGAGGAGAGTGGGGGATGCCCTCAGTGGAATTACTGCCTGTATAAACTGGGCTAAGGGAACCAGACTCTCAGAGAAGGAGTAAGTTTGGGGCATGCAGAGAGGAGTTCACTCTGGCTCCATGCAGGGAGCTGCCCGGTGCCTGGTGTCCCCTTCTGGGAAGCATGGGTCCATCCCTGCTCCCCAACCCACTTGTCAAGCACTGTGGCATAAAGCAAGAGGGGGGTGAGCATATCCCTCTCCTTTCTCTGCCTTCCATGAACAGCTCTATTGATTGCCATTGGGTTATTAGCATGGGAAGGTGGTACCCAGTGTGAATGCAAGTGACAGCAGCGAGCCAAAAGAAAGGAAACAGGGAACTGGCTCCCCTCAGGAGGAGAGGGGAGAAGTCCCTTGACCCTGCTTGGACTTACTTTGTATTCTGGAAGGGACGAGCCCTTTCCCCAAGGTTTACTGGCTGCTCTGACAGGCAGGAAATAAACCATGAGAAACCTTCCCAGTGCTCAGCAAATGGACTCTGGGGGGGACACAGGAGAGCATCAGATGAGTCTCTCACATCACAAAAAACACCCACAACAAATGAACATGCAAAAAAAAAAAAAAAAAAAAAATCAAACCCAAGAACAAAACAGAGAGGTTTCTGCTCTCCATTTTCTTATGTCTAAACAAACATGTAATTCACTCCTGTTTAACTTCAAGGTATTTTGCAAGGAAAGCAATAATTCTGCTATAGGGAATATCGGGACAAATTCTCTGCCATCAGGCAAGCATACTTCTGTATTCACAGAGGTGGCCCAGCTTCTTCTGCTTATGCCCCTGCCTTACGGACATTAAAAGCAGCATAATGCTCAGTGTCCAGTAAACTACACCCAAGTCCAGAACGAAGAGGATGGTCACAGTTCGCAGCAGACCTTGGTGTAACTTCTAGAAGGGATTTCAGGATGGGAACCAAGAGGCTGGAGTGACAGGTGTCGCTGATGCAATTTGCCCATGAGATTTCTTTTTAACGGGTATTTTTTCCCCTCTGACACCCGCTAGCAACGCAGACTTATTTTCAATTGTCCGAGTAACCAGTTCCATCTTTCACGCTCAGGGCTAAGTAAAGCTTATCTGATATAAGGCAGTCAAGATCCTCCAGAAACATCAAGAAAATGATGTGCTTTTGATCTTTACTAGGGGAAACAAATGCCACAGCTCCCTGTCAAAGTTTTCACTCCTTCAACGCAACATAAAGCAGCTCAGTGGGATGCCAATTAAGCGCTGCGGGATGCCGTGTGTGTTTCTGTATGTCTGCATGCCTGCATGCCTGCCTGCGTGTGTGTGCGTGCGTGCGTGTGGCCGGTGGGTGGCCTGCTCGACATTTTGGTGGATGTTTCATTCCCACCCCTTTTACTACGACCCTGGTCAGGCCACTTTTATGCCAGTGACAGCTTCATGAAGCACAAAACATGGAGCAATACATGGCATGAAATTGGCAACAAAGCCGAGCAAAAGAAGGAACAATTCTCTGGCAGGATGTGATCACAATATGGCTGATTGGATCTGGAAGCAGATGCCAGCAGCGGGTATTGTCCCAGTGACTGAAAAGACATGACCCCCGAGGTACAGAAGACAAGGAGGCCCTCCTTATGAACCACAGGGGGAGGGGAGAAGAGGTGAAACCAATGAATAAATCAGGCGATGGAAACAGGGGAGAAAAGAAAATGCTAAAGAGGACTTTTATGGGGGACAGGGGCAGCTCAATATGCAAGAGCGCTGCCTCCCCAGCTAGCTGAACACTTGCTCAGACAATGGCTTTTTAACAGATGGGAGCCCTGCTGAAAGGGGCCAAGTTTTGTGTAGTTGAGAATCCCTGTTTGTTTAGTCTGCTGCTCGGGCAGGTGTCTGCAGAAAGGCAATCCAGCAGGTTAAGTGTCTCAGGGGCAGTTTAAGACAGGCAAGCCGGCATATTGACAAGGACTGGTTTTATTGGCAGGGGACTCATCTTGTTAGACTTGTTCGTGAAGCCCTCGGGAAGGAGAGGAAAAAAGAGACCTCTTTTCTTCTTTCCTTCTAAGGACAGATTTTCTTGGTCTGGACAATCAGGCCCCAGTAATAAACCCTGCCAGTAAGGCTGCTTCATGTCACAGGTACCGACAGAGCACAAAACGTTGCAGCTTGCAATGTCACAACTCTGTGTGCCTACACACATTCGTTCTTTTCCTCTTTTCCTGCAATACATTTGAAAACCCAGCTGTTTACGCTACAGTTTTCTGAATGGGCTTCTTCATCTATTTTGGCATTTACTAGAGATCATTGAAATTCGACTCACACGGCTCCTGACCTCAGCGATGTGCAATTCTCCTCTGCGGTAACAGAGATGCTGCCATTCTCCTCAGTTAACGATGACATCCAGCTAAAAGGACTGTTGGGGTTGATTTTTCCTCAGTCACATAAGCACACAGACACCACATGCCACGTACAGGATCAGGAGACCCCAGCATGTAAGCATGGGGGGGTGTGTGGGAACAACCCAGAGGAGCTGAAAGCCTCACTCACTCACAAGATACTTGTTTCCAGACTGGGTAAGCAAGTGAACGCTGCGAGAAGGCCAGGGGCAGAGGATGCTGCTCTGAGGATGCCTCCAGCAGGGTTACAGCCCTGAGCAAGCCAGCAAGTGGCAGCGAGCACAGCTTCTCCTTGCACTGTGAGAAATGGCACTAATTGCAAAATCCTGTCCTGTGCCTGGTGTGGGCAGGCAGCACAGCAAGCTGGCTGCTCGCACAGCCAGCGTGCCTTTCTTCCTGCCCATAAGCAGCCTCTGATAACACCAGCCCCCCAGTCTTCCACAGAAGATACTGCCCTCTTTGTCAAACCACAAGGTGTTTGGTGATATACTCACTGGTGCCCAAGATGAGAAAATATTCTTGCATGACCCTACCCAAAATGGCAAACTTGTAACAACATGGATCGTGCAAGGAACAAAAAAATCATGGGGAGAAGGAAAACACACGCAGCATCATGCCTGAGTGGCAACAGGAGTGTCACCTCCCCTCACACTGCATCACAACAGTCATGGTAGCCCTGAATCTCAAACAATTCAAAGAAAGGATGAAGAGACACCCATGTGGGTTGGACACAGTCTCACTTGGGCTTGAAGCAGTGCAGCTATGTTCTGGACAGACCCAACTCCTGGCCCATGCTGGGCTGTACCCAGTGGCGTCGCAGTGCCATGCAGGGCAGACATGCAGCCATCAAATGAAATGTTCGCCTTTAATTCCTACCTGTGCTATTGAGTTGCTAGGTGACTTCAGACAAGAGACATCACTTCTCTGTGCTCCCATTCCCCTTTTGCCCTCCATATCCTTTCTCTACTTAAAATGCAAGGGCAGTCAGTCTTGGTAAGAGTATGGATTCTATATGCCCAACAAGATTTCCATCCTGATCCAGGTATTTCTAGCTATTCTTCCTCTCAGAAGAGTGAGACAGTGGCCTTACCTATGCTGTTTTACCTCCTTCTTTGCTCTGAAACTTCTCTGTAGTCATGATTCACATTGGAAGAAAAACATTGCTCTGATTCTACCTAAGCAGCCCTCCAGAGGATAAACAGAGACCATTACTTTTAGGGGCTGGAGGTAGCACCATGGTTGCATGATTAAACCAGTGCCTTTCTGCCTTAAGCCACTCTTGCAATCTCTCTTTCACCTCCAGGTCTGTTTCAAAAAGAGGGAGGTTAAAGCTTGTTTCCTATATATAGTGGGTTGCTGCATGGCTACTGAGCCCACCCACAAGAGATCTGCAAAGAAATGTGAAAGCAGTGCTCACTATATTGAAAGCTTCATCTTCCCCTTTCTACTTTCCTTTAAAAAAAGCCAGACCTTTCTCTGGATTGGGTTAAACAGCAAAACCTCCACACACAGCTGCACATGCAATTTCATCTTTGATATCTATCTTCTGGCATCAAAAACTTGGGTCTTGAACTAGCAACCTAGACACAAAGGTCTTTCTAGCTATTTCCCAGCTTGCAAAGCGTCTTATTTGAATATTTTTGATACAAAGTTAAACATTTTTCTTCAAAGCACCTAAGGAGCTAATGCTCTTTCTGAATTTGCCTCTTCCCATTTAGTTATCTTGGTACTATTCATTTTTAGAGGCTTAAAGTGGAGTTTATGCGGCATTAGTATTCATAGGCACATGCTAATTTACTCTTATGTTCGGATATGTAAGTGGTTTTTTTCAGATGAAACAGAGGGGATTAGATCTAGATCACTTGCTCTGAAGAAAAGTTATAGCATGCCTCAACTTTCTATTCTTTTGAACACAGCATCAATTACTAAAACTAGACTTCTTATTCCTAAAAAAAAAAAAAAGTATGTGTTGCAGTCTCGGAAAGAGAAAAAATATTGTATCCTGGTATGAGAAAGTCACAAAGTCCCCAACCCCTCCCTCCGCCCTCCTCCTTTCTCCGCAGGGACAAGGGATTATCACCACTGATCCCTAACGCCACTCTCGGTTCCTCGGCTCTGCACTGTTGCGGAGGCCCCGGGTGCACTCCAAGCCCTCGACGCGGGGCTGGCTGCAGCCACCGCTGCTCGGGGAGGTGGGCTGGCTGGCTGACCACCGAGATGCCAGACCCAAGGGCTGTGCTCTGGCTGTCGATGGTTAGCTGTTGCAGCTGGAGGGAAGGCAGTGGTTTGGGTCTGCCCCAGCCAGCCGGCGCTCAGGAAATCACCCTTGCGGAGGGGAGCAGGCTCTAAGGGCAGCATGTCCCTTGCCTAGGTTTCACAGCCATAGAAATTTGCTTCAATATACAAATGTGGCTGAAGGAGAAACTCATAACAAAAGCTTTTTCTAAATATTCAAAAGCATACGGTTGGAGAGGAAACACACTGCTTTTTGATTCTGTTTTCACTTTACAACTCAGATTTTAAATATTATTACTGCTAAGTATATTAACATTTGAAAGTAAACCCAAATTCTCATCATTTTTCCCTGTATTTTCTGTTTGGAAACAAGAGAATTACCTCCCTAAAATCCATTTATGTTGTGAATTTGATTTGGAATATGTAATCCTCCATGAGACGATAATGCACTTAGGCGGGATATGAGCAAACGTCCCGTTTCCCTCTTGGGCAGCTGTAGGGCGGTAGGGACCCAGCCCTCCCACAGAGCCCCAATGCACCCCACAGAACCCACCTTTGGCCCCGCACGGACAGCCCAGAGTCACCCCTGGACCAGCTTTGGTGTTGTGTTTTTTTCTGATGGCCTCCAGCGGCCAAGGCAGTACTGCTGCCTTGTTTGATGGGCTGCAGCGGACCAAGGGAGCACTTAAGCAACTGGGGCGGATGGGGCAGGGGAGGCAGGAGATTCAGCAAGATCATCTTCACACTGCTGTATGGGAGTGGCAGGGAGGAAAAGGTTTCATTCTGGGCACGCTTTTTCTCCAGTCATAGGTATTCCCTATTAAGGCATATTGGGTTTTTCTTTCCCCCTTAGGGAGCAAAAGGAGACCAAACTACCTCAAGAGGTCAGAATTTGCTGTGGGTTAAAAACAAGGAGGTTAACCGAGTACCTGCGTCTACATGCCATTACCTGAAATGTGTAAACATAAACTACTCACACTCTTATGAGAGTATGTATGTGTATATATATCAAAGACATTTGGTGGTGTTAATTACCTGACACTGTATCTCAGGTCCACTATGACTTTTAATGGATATGTTATATTTTGCCCTAACTGTGCCACTAATTAGCATCAACAGAAGCCACATAAGCATACAGAAAGAACTTCCCAGACAATAACTTAATACTAACTGAGTCAACCAAAGAAATGTAACATCTTCATTGAAGCTAAAGGATGACTGCCTGGCCAGACCACCAGGACCTGGGTCAATTAGACATCAAGGTCACATCAAGATGAGCGCATTAAGCAGTGAGAGGACACAGTCCTGGACATGAGGATGCAGTTGTCTGCCCCAACAAACAGCTATGACTTTCCCTGACACCATTTTGGCCTGGGCCAAACAGCATCTTCTTAAAAGATGCCCAGGCACAATTCCAGAGGGTGCATGTCCGTACCTGGGATCACTCACAATAAGCAGTGTGTGTGTTCTTCACCCTGCCCTGGAAGCTAAGAGGATTTACAAGCAAAGCTGCAAGCTGTTCCTCACCACTGGCCTCTGTGCCTGGGAACACTCCGGGGCATGTTTAATTGTGTTGTCTCGTGTAACCCAAAGGTCTGCTTTCCCCTGGGACTCTGAAATTATAGCTGTTTCTTGGCATCAAACTTTAAGGACATTGCACTGCTTGTTTTATATCAAGTTGCAATACAATTTATTACATAATGCACACAAAAGTGGGGGCTGCAAAGTCTGTAATTTCTGAGAGAGGAAATTTTGGTTTTAAAGCTGCACAGACAAATTCTGATACAATCTTTAACCATCATCACTACCTGAGCCCTTCACAGGCATTACTGAATTAAATTCTGTAAAGTCCTCATGAAAAGCAGTATTTTTAGTGCACTCATTTCATACATGGGAACCAGACACTGGGGGATTCAGGTGAAGAATACTTACCATTTCATTTTTTTGTCAATTTAAAATATTTCTGCTTGCTTTTTCCAGGTATTAAAGTTGCCTGGCTTTAGCCCTGTATACATTCGAAGTACAGTTCCCTGTTGACTTCAGCTGTTGAACTTACTGTAGGGCAATTCTTTCAGAAGCATTGCATTCCACCTCAGTCCCCAGTTCCCCTTGCTCTCTTTTTCTTTTTCTTTTTCTTTTTCTTTTTCTTTTTCTTTTTCTTTTTCTTTTTCTTTTTCTTTTTCTTTTTCTTTTTCTTTTTCTTTTTCTTTTTCTTTTTCTTTTTCTTTTTCTTTTTCTTTTTCTTTTTCTTCTTTTCCTATTCCTTTTCCTATTCCTTTTCCTTTTTCTGTTTTGTAGCTCCCAGGAACCCACTGCCCACTTCCCTGTCCTGGCTTCCACTCACACCGTTGCCTGAGCGGTTCATGCATGGCCCTGCTACTGACGCCCTCCTTTTCCTCCTTCTTGCAGTCTCAGTCTCTTCATTTCCAGATTCTTGTTTCTGTCCACCACTTCCCTTGTCCCTTCCTCACAGAGGTCACAGGTCGCTGAAGGTACCAAATGCATAGAGGATGTGCATTACCTGCTCCAGGTTGCTGTGCCCAGATGGGAACAGCAAGTAAACGGAAAGCTTTGCTCAGTTTCATTCACATTTAGTCTTGGAGTCAAGCCCAGGAAGGACAGATACCACAATGAAATCTGATTTTCTATTAACTGCATAAAATATATTTTTCACTCATCTTTCCCTTAGGAACGTACACTCTATTTAGGTTGAAACTTCACACAGTATCCAGGCACCTAACACAGAAAAGCTGCTTTAGGGCAGGTGGGTGCAGAGAAAAAGCTGGTCCTGAGAGCCTTCACAATCGCCCTACTCCTTCCAGGATTTCTCTCCAACAGCTAGGATTTGCCTGTAACCAGTGAAGCCCACTTTCGGGAACAAACTGGCTAATATTGCTGCTCTTGTTCAGGTAAAAAAGGCCCTGGCTGGTGTAAAATAAAGCATACAGAAGGTTCAAATGTGTAAGGGGAAAAAAAAAAAAAGAGGGAAAAAAAAAAGAAACAGTGCCATTTAATGTCACTGGAACTGCAGTCCTGCCAGCCCTCAATGTTTTACTGTGAGTTTCATGAAATACTCCAGTTAATGAAATACTCCAGCAGAGGCTGGACTGCACAAATGCCTCAGGTTTTCCATGGAAGAACGAAACAGAATATCTCAGTCCTTCATGCAGCACAGAGAAGCTTGAAATCGCTGCCCCCACAGGAACAGCTTCAAAACCAAAAGGCCCTTTCCCCACTTCCCAATCTGTGATTTCTGAAAAGCTTGCCATTTCTAAACCAGCTTTGTATTGCATTGGCCTCTGCTTGTGCAAGGCTTGGAGCTGCAGATCCAAACAGGGACCCCCTGTCATGTGACTCTGCATATGAATTCTGTGAATATTTCTGTTCATGAACCTGTTCACAAGCGAGCGGGAACTTAAGCCCCCCAGAAATTGGTGCGGCACATCCTAGCGGACACAGCAAGCCTCCCCGGCTGACCTCTGGGCTGGGAAAGCTCATCTCCTTAGACATCCAGGGCCCAGTCTGCCTGGGGTAGTGATGTCTGCTTACTGGTGTTGAAGCGCAGAATGGACTGAACACGTTGTCCCCTTTGTAAACTTGTTTAAATGGACAGAATGCTTGACGGACTGGGGCTTCCAGCTTTGCTTGTTTAGCAAGGAATGCTCTCTTAATTTCTTATTGTGGCACACAAGATTTAGTGCAGATCCTTTAATTTAAATGTCAGAATGTGAGCAGTAATTTATTTCCATAAAACTAAAAGCAATAAAGTCAAATATATTAAGCTCTGGCTGTGAGAGCTCAGATTATACAATATATAATTGTACAAAACACAAACAGGAAAAAACTACCCCACAAAGGATGAGTTATTATCACTCACTTAAGCGTTTGATTCAGGGCTGGTGAAAGCGGTTGCAAGAAAACAAAAAAAAAAAAAAAAAAAAAGAAAAAAAAGGAGAAGCCAAAGCATATGGGACACTGAAAGGCCCTTAGTGACAGTGAAAGTGGGGAGCAGGAACAGCTGAAGTGTCCCTACACCTGCCAGCCTTCCCAAGTGCTCCTCTGCTGCTCCTCAACTACTTTGCACTCTGAGGCTTAGTCTGACCTCCCATTTTCATACTGTGGGACTGATTCTTGGTTCCACCCCACCAATTTTCATATGTGCGTTACACCCCTAAAATTACACTCCCTGACAAATTATAAGGTATGCGGGAATAAGACACTGTATTCTTTGCAGCAGGGACCATCTTTTTTCAGCAGTCAGCACCTGGGGTAGCCAAAACCTGGTCCTGAGTAAGACCTTATCAGACACCAGTGATAACGCAACTCACAAACACAATGTGATATAGGAATTCAGATGATGATTAGCTGAGCCAAATTAGGATGACTCCACATACAAGTAAAGTTAAATAATGAAAACACATCTCTCTGAAAGGAGCGGCAGTATTTTAGCTGGTACCTGCACCAGAACTTCTCCAGGAATTTGAGCTCTGATCCCCATTCTGTCAATCTAAGCTATTCATAACATAGCTATCAAGTAATGAGGAATATAATTTTATCCTGGCAAAACCTAATGTTTGGAGGAAGCATGTGAACATCAAGGAGCACAGTTTGTACAATGGGTAAACCAGCCTCGCTATTGGTATTTAATTGATAGAGGAGAGCTAGAACTGAGGACAAAACCACCACAAATGCCATTCAGAAACGCTGCTTTATGCCACAGTTTGAATTATTACAAAAGCCACTGAAGCAGAAATACAGAAACAAAAATCTGGTAGCTGCAAACCTTCTGCTAAGCCTCCCTCCTTTCATGGCTGACCCTTATGCTACTTGCTGTGGAGAGTCTAAGGACGAATTTGGCCTGTGCACCTTTTCTGGAGAGTGAGCCACAGACCCTCCCAGGTCCACACATTCACTGGGGCTGGCATGTGCTGGTGCACCTTTTTTTTTTTTTCTTCCCCTTTGACATAGTAGAAGCTGGAAAAGATGTAGTTGTATCAGGAAGGTCATTGAATAGTGGAATCAAAGAATTATTTAGGTTGGAAAAGACCTTTAAGATCATCAAGCCCAACCATTAACCTAACACTGCCAAGTCCACCATTAAGCCATGTCCCAAAGTGCCACATCTACACGTCTTTTAAATACCTCCAGGGATGGTGACTCAACCACTTCCCTGGGCAGACTCTTCCAATGCTTGATAACCCTTTTTGGTGAAGAAATTTTTCCTAATATGCAATCTAAACCTCCCCTGGTGCAACTTGAGGCCATTTCCTCTCATCCTATCACTTGTTACTTGGGAAAAGAGAACACCACCCAACTTGGTAGAACCTCCTTTCAGGCAGTTGTAGAGAGCAATAAGGTCTCCCCTGAGCATCCTTTTCTCCAGACTAAACAACCCCAGTTCCCTCAGCTGCTCCTCATAAGACTTGTGCTCTAGACCCTTCACCAGCTTCATTGCTCTTCTTTGGACATGCTCCAGCACTTCAATGTCTTTCTTGTATTGAGGGGCCCAAAACTGAACACAGTATTTGAGGTGTGGCCTCACCGGTGCCGAGTACAGGGGGACGATCACTTCCGTGCTCCTGCTGGCCATGCTACATCTGGGTACACTGCCGGCTCATATTCATCCAGCTGCTGACGAACACTCCCAGGTCCCTTTCTGCTGGGCAGCTCTCCAGCTACTCTACCCCAAGCCTGTAGCATTGCATGAGGTTGTTGTGACTGAAGTGCAGGACCTGGCACTTAGCTTTGTTGAACCTCATACAATTGGCCTTGGCCCATCAATCCAGCCTGTCCAGATCCCTCTGTAGAGCCTTTCTACCCTCAAGTGGCTCAACACTCCGCCCAGCTTAGTGTCATCTGCAAACTTACTGAGGGTGCACTCAATCCCCTCATCCAGATCGTTGATAAAAGCATTAAACAGAACTGGCCCTGATCCTGAGCCCTGGGGAACGTCACTTGTGACCAGCTGCCAACTGGATTTAACTCCATTCACCATAATTCTTTGGGCCTGGCCATCCAGACAGATTTTTACCCAGCAATGATTATGCCCATCCAAGCCATCAGCAGCCAGTTTCTCCAGGAGAATGGGCTCAGGAAAGGCTTCCTTGGCAAAAGGCATCTGCTGTGCTTTTTGAGATGGGAGAATGGGTGCAGGAAGGGCTTCCTTGGTAAAAGGTGTCTGCTGTGCTTTTTGAGATAGGAAGGGTACAATGTGACACAGCTGCAGCATGTGTGAGGGCTGATCAGGACCAGGAGGACAGGGCACTAAATTTTGGGACCTATGTGATTTCCTTGCTGTTCCTACTTGCAATAGGCCAGAGACCTCTAAGAGTGGCTCTTCCAGCACCACTTAATGCCATCACTCGTAGGCTTCACTGAAGCCTGCAGAAATACTGATTAACAGTATTCATCCTGGACCAGGGTGTAGGCACTCCCCTCCTTTTCGCTAACCCTTAATGTATTCATTGCCTTATTTTCATACATGCTGATTGAATAGCGATTTATTCCTCTGGTGCAAGGCTAGTCCCCCCATACTAAATGTGAAATCTTTATTCTAACCAATGTCTAAATCATTGTTTTCTGGCGGCGCAGATCATGTGGCACAGATTATTAATAGCTCTGGTCTCTACACCACTTGACACGGCGCTCCAGCTGTCATTCTGCTCCCTGGCTCGTATGATTCTTGCACTGGTGAAGTGCCAGGCCCGGGCCGAGCCCATCAGTCACTGTCACCCACCACCCAGTGATGAATAGCCCTGCGAGCGCCGTGGCGAGGCCCCGGCTCCCGTTCACACGCGCCTGACTTTTACCGACTCCAGCACACCAGCTGAGGCCGGTCCCCACCGAGGTGGGCCGCGGCGACCTGGAAAGACCACCCCCCCGCACCCCGGATTAGTTAAAAATGAAACAAATCCTAATGCGATCATGTCACTAATTATGCATTTAATTCAGTTATAAGGAGCTAATGGCTCCCTCAGTGACAGCTTTTACTGCTAAAAGGCAATTCATTCCTGAAACTGAGAAATCTAATTACACAAAATGCTTCGTCCTAATCCTTTCAAAGAATAATCTTATTTGTAGACATTAACATCCCAGATGCTGCTGCTGTTTGTCCATTATGACAGTGTTTGTCCTGAATAATGTATAAATAGCTCTTTCTGGACAGTTGCATGTCACTAAATCAATACAATTTGCTGCCTTCTGTTACATTAAGTCAGCCTGGGCAAGCTGGAGAAAATTAACCTTTTGTTTCCCACTCAAAAGGGCCTTTGAAATTAGAAACAAGAAAGGGTTGGAAGGCCTATGGGAATCGTGAGGTCTTTTTTTTTTTAAGCCCACAAAGTATTCAGCAGATCCACAGGGCTGGTGATGGATATATCTTCAGAAAAATTGGCAAAACATTTCCAGGCAGCAGGGGAGGTGCAAAAGGCAAAATTGTATTCTGTTTTTTCTCTCGTCTCTTCCTTAAATGTTTCAAGTTTCTTCTACCGAAGCAGCTTAATTGCAGTAAATTCTCGCCATAGTGTTTTGTTGTCAAGGGAACAGTACTGCTGCTAAGATGTTCCTTAGCAGTTGTGGTAGCTCCCACTGCTAGCGAGGTGGGAAATATCCCCACGGAATTGCTCTCTACACAAAAAGCCCTTCAAACACACAGAAAACCCTAGAGAACACAAAGTCTTTTTCTCATGCAATATATAACTGAGAAGATGAGCTGAGGGCATGTAGCTTCAAACAGAAATACCACCAAACGCAGAGCTGTGTTTCAGTGTTTTCGCCTATTTATCTTATGTAGTAAGAAATATCTGCCTACATCTATGGCTATGTTAAAGTAATCAGCTCTCCCCTAGTTTTAGTAGGAGAGTTCCAAATTTCCATGCAATGTCCTGGCAGTATCCCAAGGGATGCTCATAGGATTCCCTAAATGTCACTCATATTTATGAAAGCCTCCAAGAGATTTGTTTTTAACCATAAACTCAAGCCCCACTGAAACCTCTCTGCCACAGACCAAGAGTGCAGCTGAGCAGTGCTCAGCACAGAGAACAGAACATGGCTCTGAGTGAAAAGGAAAACCTAGCTCCTACCAAACCCATACCTCAGCTCAAAGTAAGTATGAAGGGTACGTACTCAATGTTCCACTATAAAGTCATTAGGAAGCTAACTTATTGGAAAAAATCCAGCGCTGAGAATTTATGTCGAAGCTCCTCGTAGAGTAGAAGTGACACCTTCAGCTCTTATTCTGTCCCCAGCCTCCAAGCGTCTATTCTGTGAGCTCACCAGTAATGTCCCGAATTGTGCTGGCTTCTTGAAACAGCACAGAGGGAGCTCTGCAGGCAGAAGGATCGGGGGGAAATTAAGAAGTAATCTGCCATTCAAAAAATGCAAAGTGCAAATTAGAAAATGCCAAGTTTCCCCATTGTAATTTGGATTCTGACTTAGTAGGAACAGTTTCCACAGGCAATCTTCAGGGCACTGTAGGGGATGAAAAATGGAAAACAGGCCACAGCTTCACTAGCACAAAGGCACATGCCTGTCCCTCAGATGCAGGCTTGCACAGAAGTTAAGTGCAGAAACGCACCCCTTGCAAGCATGCAGCTCTAACAGACAATAATGGCAAAAGAAGAAATCAAAAGCTTGCTCTTGGAACCAAAAATCAAATAACAGGCTATTTACCCAGAGAAATAACAGTACAATAAAGCATTCGCGTCTGCCATCCTGTGAAAGGATAAATGAGGGAGCTCCCTGAGGCCGCACATGCACTGCATAGCATTAGGAAGAGGAGTCCCTTGCATGGTGACGGGCTATTCAGACTGCTTCCCGTACAGATAAACCACATTTGGTGGTATTACTGATTTTACTGCAATTTCAAAAGCATTCTCTCCCTGTTTTCTCATTTTGCAGTTGATTATTTCTTTTCCATGCCCACCTGGATTGCTTCATTTTATTCTTCAAGAAAATCTTATGGCAGGTTTCTCCTGTGAGGGCTGTAATTCAGCTCTCCAGGAGTTTTTCACATTTGTGGCTTCCTGGACTAACTGATGGCAGCTGCTTTGCTAAGCTGAACTTCTCTTTGCTTCCTCATCCTACCAAGAGAGCAGATCCGGAGATCTACCAGCACAGCTCCCCTTCCCCCTCTCCACCTTGCAATGCCATATTTCCATTGCTTTCCATGGAGATGGTCAGATTTACAGGGGCTGGGGGGTGTTACTTTCAAGGTCCCCTCATGAGAGCAGTGATTCAACATCACAGATTTCTTCTGGAAACACATGCCTGTGAGGTATGTGCAAAGCTGGCCTCGCAGAGAGCCCCGCAAAGCCTATTCGCCCTGTGCCAGTGGCACCAAACTCTTATCCTAACCACTTGCTCTGGCTCTGACACCGTACTGAAGCAGGGGCTGGGAATGGAGTGTAGCAATGTTTTTAAACTGACTGCACTGCTACAGAAAATGTGAAACCACTTCTTTAGACTCCCTGCTGTTACTGTTCTGTGGCTTGGAGGACATAGGTACATAGTTATGTCAGGTCAGCACTTTCCACATGTACTGAATGTATTTAAAATATTCAATGTATCCATCTGAATATTTTTAGGGGGATTAATTGTTCAAATCTAAAAAGTTTATGCCACTCTAATGGACTGCTAATGGAAGAAGCTTTTAAAAAAATCTCTGTATTGTTCTGAGACTGGACTGTGACCTAGCCACCAGGTATAATATGTACCAATATCTATCTTACACTGTGAAATTTAGATTGCAAATCCATTATGATAGAGTCTGTGTCTTTATGTATTGTGCGCTGCTGAGCAAGCTCACAGAGCTCAATAAATAATAAATGGTAGGAACTTGACCTTGAATATTAAAAGTGATCTGAACAATTCTTCACCCAGGAATTTGGGTTCATTTTCCCCAGAACCTTTATCTTGGGGACCAAGGTGCAGCTGTGACAGAAAAGCAAAGCTAGCACTGTCTTCTGGCTGGGCTGGGTCTGATTTTGAGTCCCAGATGTTTTCTTTGCTGACAGAAGCAGGAGAACAGCACTGCCTGTCCCAGAAGCTGGCAGGGCATGCCAGCTCAGATGGTCCACTGCTGCCCACCTCGCCCACAGAGTCCCCAGCTAAGTTTTCGGATGGCAAGTGCCTTACGGGTAAGCTCACCTGGGGCAGAAAATGCAGCTTCCCACAAGATGGCTTTCAGATCCCTAGGCCAAACCAATCTGACAGGTTCTGGCAAGCAAATAAAATTAGTAAAGCTGATTTGCAGTGTAAAACCCAGATCTCACACCCCTTAATCAGCTACAGAGAAAAAAGGTCGTGATTTTCTCAAGTGAGGACCAAGTATTTCAAATATTCCTGGAACAAAGACTATTTCCCTTTGATCATCTCACAAATAATTCCTGTATTGGTTAAAGAAAGACAGAGATAAAACACAGAAGTACTATCTCCTGACCACAGTGGTTTGAGCGGGTGCCTGGAACCTCATTTAGTTATCAGGATTCTGTGAGGTTACTAATTTATTGCTGTTAGTGAGGAGGCCACATAGAAAGGGCTCTCTTACAGCTCTCATGATAAATAACAGTTCCCTCCTGCTTAGTCAGTAACTATTGCTTAGTGGCGGGTTTAGTTTTCATTTAATTAAACAAATTGGACATCACCTCTAGTTATCTGTAAGAAAAGAACACAGAAACTGGAAGATGCAGAGTTGGGAGGGCAAGGAAAGAAAATTATAATATATTTTCCTTCCTGAAGGAGTCATGGGTCTTCCAAAGGCCTTTTCATCCCTCATTGCATGCTTTGCCACTGTTTTTTTGCTGTGGAAAACATTGCTGGAGAGAATAAAACATTCTACCCATGAAAGAGACGAGGACTGGGGATCAGAGTGTGACACAGATGGTCTTAAGCTACTCCTGGGGAGATGAGAAGCTTACAGTACTTTGCTTGCGAACTCTTTGGGTAGCAGATAATTTCTCTGTGCTATGTTTTACAGTACATGGCTTAATGGAGCTGGTCCTCTGTGGGGAGCTGCTTTCTGCTTCTGAAAGGCTAAAGCCTGCCATGGTAGTGCCAAGGTTACTCCACTGCCCTCAGAGTTGGCCCAGATGAGATGAGAACATGTCTGCTACAGGACGAGTGGAATTAGAGATCTGGAGCAGAAAGGCAGGCATGGAAAAGTAGTACATCAAGAAGTGATAAGGTTTCCTAGTCAAAGAGTGCATTTCAACTGAACCGATGGGCAAGATAAGGGAACACCCTTTAATTACGTGAGTCTTTTGAGCTTTTGGGTGCACTTTGAGAACCCATGGAGCCAAGGCAAAGAACTGAGTCCATCCTGTCACAGACTTGTGTCCTTCCAGGTGTGCACATGTGCCCAGGGATAGCCTCAGGAAACAAGCAAGGTGGGAGGAAAGAATGGGAATGGTTGAGTTCCTGACCTTTCCTTTAAGGTTGCCCTTCTTTTGTTTCCAGAGTTGGAGAGGATTTATTGAGAGTGGTATCTGAGGGTATACCTGGTGTTGTCATCACGCATCTGAAATAAGAAACTAATATTACAAAACATTTCCTGTTACATTAAAAAACAAGTCCTATTTCCACGCTGTGGAATAGCACCCAAAAGGAAAATCTACCGTAATGTCATTTAAGAGGGAAACGAATAGTATATTTATTCTCCCCCAAAATATACCTAAAGAAATTGGTTGGGTACTGGCTACGACATACAGCATCCTTTCCAGCTGTACTTTCATGTGTTCTAGGATTCTTCATTGCTTAGACTGTTTTAACAATCAGTGAGAAACAAGAAGAAAATCATCATGTGCTTGACATCTCTTGCCAGGATGGCAAGATTCACGTAGGATGTACTTTCAAAATTTAAAATAATAAATACCTTATTATTGCTGACCAAACAGTCAGAGCAGCAACATTTTCGTTCAAGCTGAAAACAGCAAGATGATCCATGCACAGTGCTGAAAGGCTTTGTCCCTTGGGACTGCCATTTCAGGTACACCACTTGCACTGCACACCCAAAATACCAGAGTTACCTTAGAGGCCTTTTGAGCAGCATCTAAAGGCCGCAAAGGAAAATGAAAAGCAGCATCTAGTAGACCACCATTAGCTCTGCTTCGCCACTTGGTTCATTGGAAAGTTAGTGTCTGCCTGAGCAGGCCTGTGTGGTCAGGCAGAAAACACAGCTGAGCAGCAGGGCTTAGGCACCCCTCCATCACTGTCAATAAGTGAAATGGAGGGCCCTTACATCATTTCATTTACTATTTCAATGATTACATAGATCATTGCCTTCTCATTGTTTCAGTGATAGATTTAATTAACTTCCAATTAATCACAGAGGGTGATATTTAATGCTCAGCCCTGCACCGAGCACAGTGTCACAGACCAAAGAATATATTTTGAAGGCTTCAGTAATCAAGAGGTCATGGAAGATAGATGTTCTTCACCAAAAGAGAGAGAGAGAAGATAAATTTGTGTGTCCACTCTGCTCTGGCTAACTGTTTTAGGATAATTGTTTCACATCCAAATTATAACTTTCCAAAAGGTCCATCCATGCACAAAGCTAGATAAAAGGGAGGAAGGGGGGCAGGTAATAGGGTCATGTTATAGAGACTTCATAGGGCTGTAATTCCCATCTGCAGGCAGCAGCGATGTTTGCAGCTGCAATGGTTACGGCCCTGACAAATGGGCAGAAAGAAATTTCCTGTAAAGATACTTCCATTTAGATAGAAAGACTTAAAAACCCAAACCCAAATCAATGACAAAAAGAAGAGTTTCATTACACTAAGGGTGATTACATGATGTGCAAACTCTTCATCTCATCTGCTGCCTTTCTGGGAACAGGGTGTTAACATCAGGGCATCTGCTGGTGGCCTTTTAGAAGGGGTTCAAAAGATTTCCATTACAAAGAAAAAGTCCTATTATTTTAAGCAGAAACACTTAATTGATAGCATTTCCCTGATATATCTAGTGAACGTACTTGGGGTGCCTGTGTCACTTAAGAGAAAAGTAGATGGTATGTATGACAGATCTTTTGGACGTTAAAAGCAATTTTGTTCCTTTTTACTCTTTTGACAGCATTCATGTCAGGCTTTTGCCTGAGACAGTGCCCCAAGGTACCACTGTAATACAAACAGTGACCGAGTGACCAAGGCTGAGAACCCTCCAAGTCACATCTCTGTTTACTAAGTAACATCTGATCAATTCCAAAATTTCTGGCTGTGCAAGCTGGGGGACATGCTCAGCAAGGCCAGGGCTTGCAGCATGTCAGCTCTGCCCTGGGAGCCAGAGAACCTCCCTAGCTCGCCAGTTTATAACTTCCCACACAGCCAACATGCCCCCAGACCCCTGCAAGCACAATGCTAGTGCCTTAAAAGACTAATTATCCATCTGAAAGAAAGGATAACAGCACTAAAATGGGAGGATAAGGAGAACCCAGAGAAGCTGGAAGGATCAGGAAGGGAGACAGTTTTGAAGGGAGAGAGCACCAGGCTCTGGTTGAAGGGGTCAGAGCATTTGTGATAATAGCCATGCGACATTTCAAGTAGTCCCTGAAGAAGAGGATGGCTTAGTACCTCTACCTTGCCAGAGCTGGTAAGGTAGGCTGGTGCAGAAATGCAAAGAGCTGTTGGCGTATGCACTGAACTTGCCCTGAGCATGTGGTTGGAATGACCTGGTCCATTCTTGGTTGCTCAGTCATGCTTTCCTCTGGCCTGAGCAGCTCCCTGCATCATCACCTTCCTCACCACCTCCAGAGACATGCTGTCCACTGCCTGCCTCAGCTCCCGTCCTAGCTTTTTGAAATAGTTGTGAGAGAGGGGGAATGTTTTCAAACCCTCATAACAAGCAAAGCATCTAAATCCATCCTGTCTGGGGCAACTTATTCTGCAGTCTGTAGTGTAAAAGTAAATACAATGAGAAAGGAGTGAGTCTGTGCTTGCTGAGAAATTTTCCCATAAGGATTTCTTCCATGCTGGCAGTCCTGGCTAACCTGACACTGTGACAGTAAATTCAGCTGTGTGCATGTGTGTGCATGTGTGAGTGGGACAGAGAGATAGCAGGAAACCTTCTAACAAATGCAGAGTATAATTCTTCCCTTTCCTTTCCTATGGCTAATCTCTGAGTGCAAAGTAATTATCTTTCTCACGACTTTAAATCTCTCTCTCTGGTATATTCTTGCCTGTCCAACATGACTTTACAACTCCTTCATCTGGCACACAGCTGGCATGCCTCACGGTGGATTCCTCTAAAGAGTGATTTAAAGTTGCTTTCCATCAGTGTAAAACTAATGAGCAAGAAACATCTTGACACATGGTAACTGTAAGCAACACACTTGGTCAGCTGTGTACGAGAAAGACACCCTCACTTAAGACTTTCCAACTGTTCTCTTACAAGCACTCACAAGGCTCAAAGCCCGGGATGCTTATTTATTAGTATCTTCACTTACCCAGGTGTCTCTTTTCAGATAGACACTCCACACTTCTAATGCAGCTTCCCATCTGGAAGTACTGCTTCTCTCTCCCTCTGTTTCTAGAGATGCACTGGAACCTATCAGAGTTTTAAATCACAGACATGCTCACTGTTTTCAGTTTTTCCAAAAAAATTAACCTGAAGCTTTTTCTGTAGTACTCAGCACCGTACTACCTCAGCACCTTGTCACAGCAGTATGAATACAGCCAGCCTGCCAGCAACACTGTTGTGATCCCAGATTTACTGCAGCTGAACTGAAAGTAGTGTGAAATTATTTCAGATTTACCAAGCACATGTGAGAAGAGAGCTTTGACCCCATCTAATTTATCTTCATTTTTCCCCTGTGAAACAGAGAAGCCTGAGCAGAAATGAAGCCTTGGGCCAGCATTTTCTTACACAAATAACCAAAGCGAGACTCCAAGCAGGTTCAAGCCTCTAAAGGAAAGCATCCCCATTTACTTTAATTTAATCTAAATAACTGTTGGTTGTCAGGAGTTTCAAGAATTCAGCTCAGTGGAAAACCAGCTTCTTTATTTAGTACCTGGATGTGATTTTGTGGTTGTTTTAAAAAACATGAATGCAACCATGGTGATATATACTCACTCACTATTGGAACTATCTAACACTCAAGTGTTTGCAACTCCGTGCTTCAGGAACCAAATTTTTCATAGCCAGAATTTTAAAAATGTTGACCGTAACACATTCTTAACACCAAATCAGCTGCAGGGAGAGAATATCTTCTCCTCATATGTCTGTAAGACCACTAGGTAAATAACAGGGGAGTCATAAGACTATCTTAGGACATGGAGTTGTCTTACTTGAATACACGTAACGCAAGGTTTGTAGGAACACAAACAGACCTACTTGTGGGAAACAAATAAAACAAAACAGAGAAAAAGCCTTTGCTCACAAAAGGTTTGAGGATAAGCTGAAGAAGAACTTTTGTGCCAGAAAGTTTGTCTGCTTTTTCCAAAACATAACAGACTTCTTGGGAAGAGGCTTACAAGCCTGGAAGACTGTACACGCCAAGCAGGCTAATATCACCAAACTGCTACCAACCTCAAGCATTTTCTTTAAAGTGCTGGAATTTATTAGTCCTTACTTTACTGTGCACTTTCTGCCTTCCTTTCCAATGCGTCCTGAACCTTGATTACAAATAACTGCTTTCACCTCTGCTCTTTGTGCACTCATGGCCCTTCCAAAAGCTACGTATTTGTTTCAAATAAATAAATAAATTAATAAATAATTCTGCAAGCTCTGTGGGCACCAAAAGTAGTCTTCTCTGCAGTGAGGTTGAGATGGAAACATCTGCAAGGTGCTGTAATGTGCTTCAAAGGCTGCAAATGGTAAAACTAAAAGCAACTGTCCACACAGAGAGCAGAGCATCCAGAAAGGAGGTTCATGCCTTCGAACAACTCTGCTACCCCAGCTGAGCAGGCAGATCACATTACAGACACCAATGGTCTTAAACAAATTGCAGAAGATGTTATGAGGAACAGTGAACAGATTTCCATAGTATTTCCACTCCTCCCAGAATTAAAGTGTATCTACCCCACTTCCACTGAAAATAGATGGACTCTGGATTATGAAGTTTGAGTGGCATTTCCTAACATCCCTGTCTTGCAGGTGACACTAATTTCCTTTTAGCTTTGTTAATGCATGAGGAGCTCTGCAGTTTGTCTAGTTTCTACTTTCTTCCTGCTCCCAGAAGGCTATTTCCCATTTCCAAACAGAGCTTCTTGCCTCTCGGATCTGTACAAATCTTCAGCAAACAGGGCATCCTCTGTGCTCCGCTAACACCATGGGAAAAATGCTCTCTCCATCCCTCATATAAGCTACAGAGCTGGCTGCAGAGAGCAGTGACTTGTAATTATATTTAAACTTCTCCCACCCTGTAACAAGCCAACCACAGCACTCACCACAAAATTGCCAAAGAAAAATAAACAAAGATCAGTCCCTCTCGCATTCTAGCCTTTCTGCCCCATTACAAGAGCACAGTATGAGCACTTCTTCAAAAGAGACTCCATCAGCACCGAGCAGACATTAAACATGGGGAGAGAGAGAGCATACACACACGTGAGTGTGTGGGCATGCACGTGCGTGCACCACACTGTCCATGAGTGTCTCCTTGTCAGCGTACTACTGACTACGGAAGGGAGGTCTAGCAGTGAGCCTGGAGTGGAGTAGCCTTCATTTGTTACTTCTATGATTTCTAGCAGCAGCAAATACAGCCCCAGGCCACCCAGCCAGATGGGAGAGCTGAGTGTGCCTGCGGCTCTGGCATCTGTCACTGCCCCAAGGAGACACCACCTAATCAAACACAAGGGGAGAAAAAGAAATACGGGAAAGTTGTGCAGCACGATGAAGCCACCTCCTCACTTGGCAAGCCTGTGGTCAGGCTGAATATAAAACCTACAATTTCCAGTGTCCTGGCTATGATCCCTCTGAAATACTAAAGGTAAGAAGGTAAAGGCATTTTTGTTAGGACCCAAAAATACCTTCTGCACAGACACCTCAAGGTACTCTGAGAATGAATCAGGTTCTGTTAGGTACTTTCTAACACAGCTAAGTCACTGCTTGCTAAAACACTAAGCAAGACAGAGAAGTTATTCATATTTTGTACAATACTACTACCTAGCTTTGTGAACAGCAGCAGTACCTAGGTACAACAGTATTCCCCGGAGGCTGGGTGTCCACTGTGCTTGGCAGCACTCAGGCACTTCCCTTCCAAAGAGTGAAGGCTGAGCATCGTAGAAAGGAAGATCCAGATGTGTAGAAACATCGAGTCATGTCCACATGTATCTAAACAGGGGCACAAAGAAATTGCTGACTTACTCAAAGTCATGAAAGCAGCCCAAGGCCAGAGTCTTTATCGAGTCCCATCCCAATGCCTTCAACTCAGTACCCTCCTGCTTCTCATTCCCTTCCACAGATAGGAGCAAGGAGCAACCACGCAGCCAAAATGGAAGACAAAAATTTGGATTTATTTTAAAGAGACAGTACTGGATTTTGGATATGCCTCAGCTTTGAGTGAAGGCAGACACAGGGAACTACTGCACTTAATGTAGTACAAGAGCTCCATGGTGGGAGATGCTTTTTTCAAAGTACTACCCATCCCTGTGCTAAGCCTGAGTTAGATGGTGCTTATTTCTTGAAACTGGCTAGGATCTTTCTCTGATTAACTTTCATTTTCTCTGGCCCAGAGACCTGCACAGTGTGTAGGGATAAATCCAGGTCACGCTCTCTGAAGGCAGATCGATAACTCAATCAGAAACGGGGAAGATCTGTGTTTGACACACACGTTGTCAGTGATGGAATTTGTCGATGGAGCCAGCGCATTCTTAGAGTGACTGAGGGTGGCAGTGAGGGCCCAGAGAACTGTGGGAGGCAGACATCCATCCTTGCTCTGACTACAGCCAAACCCTCCTGACAAATGCTTCTGAAAAGGCCTGGGATGGGTGTGGAGCCTGAAATTACCTGTATGGACACCAACACGGACAGACTGCTGGGGGGCAGTGAAACAACACCACAGCGCTGCGTCCCACAATGACAGAAACAACCTGGACAAAGAAGATTTGTCTTTTTGCCTCCAGCCTGTGTAAGATGACATTTAGAAAAATCTGCTGTCTAAACTTGGCCCTGATGATAGCTGTGAATCATGCAGGTGGCCGTTTCCCAAAAGTTACAAAAATTAGGGGCAAAATCCTGTTTGCAGTACAATGGTGCTCTGTAGAGCTTGCTGAAAGTCTTGCTTCTTCCTTAAAAGTATCTGGTGCTGGCTGCTGCTAACACTGGAAAAGATGAATTGCTGGTCAGATTTAAGGCAATTCTAAATCCTTCCAGCTGTCTATCTCTCCATTTGCTTTCAGAGGTTATAAAACACCCAGGGTTTGAGGAAGACATCCCTAGAGCTGAAGGCTCCTGGAGATGCAGGCAGTGAGGACCATGAGGAGAAGTGACAAGTCCTAAGCAGCTAGACCCCAATAACCTGGACAGTTTAGGTTTAAATCTTTCTCTGCAGATACTGGAATCTGCCTATACTTTGGGGGAATACTTGCTCTCCATTAGCAATTAAACATCCTGAAAACAGAGAGAGCAGGATACAGCATTCTCTCTTTTTTCAAGATGCTCATGTTAGGGGTGGAGACTGGCTCTGCAGCACCCAGGCAAGAGCAGCATGTGTGAGATGAGCGTGTCCACCCCTTTCCAGCCACACTTTTCTGTTCCCTACAAACTGTGGGTACAAATAGCATGGGGGCGAAGTCCAGGTGCCTTAACCAGTTTGGGGGATTTTGTTTATTTCAGGGACTTGGTAAGAGGACTGTCTGTCTGAATGAAGAAATGTTGAGAAAGGATGTCAGGATGAAAGAAAAGAAAAAAAGAAAGGTTTCAGTACTTTAGGAAAGGAGAGAACATTTTAAATGTCCAGCACTGGAAAAACATTTTGGAAATGGATCCTTAACCTGCCTAATTGCCTTGAAAGAGATGACCACCTGACTGGCACCAGTTCTCAGAGATGTCTCTGCAGATGCTGCTCATGGGGAGTCACACCTGGGCTGCTTCACGACACCCCCCTGCCTACCCCAGGGATTTGGTTAGCATTGGATAGATCTTCACTGTGCCTATGAGGAATGCAGCTAAACCCACAGTTTAGATGTGCTGATAAGAGTGCTGGATACCAGTGTTCACCACTTCTTTCTCTCAGATGGTCAAAGTCTCAGCCACCTCTTGGTACAGCATGTTGCTCCATTTCACCTCTTAAAGTACTTCTTCCCAGTTTAGTGTCCAGCTCTCCCTCACTCTAAGAGTTCAAGTCACAGAATTATAGGCACGTGGGTAGGTGGGAAAGAACCTCAGGGGCTTCTTTGCTCTGGACCTCCCTTCTAGTTCCCCAAATATCACCTACAGTGTTCTTTTCCATATAGTTGAGGGCATTTTTACAATAGTCTATGCTACTGAGATGGAACTTTTCAATATCCCCATCACCTTAGTGTAGTTTCCTTGTAGTCTTCATAAGGTGCAGTTTTGCTTGGCTGCACCTTGTAACTCTATTGAATGAAGACCTTTTACATTGGTGCATTTATTGTAACAAAAAAGCAATAAATTTCTATATAATTATGTGGCCCATCCCCTAGCAAATAACAAACAAGTTAAGAGGGCATCTGTCGACACGGTGTCTTGATGGATTTCAATCTTGCAACCTCTGCATCTCTGCCTCTGACTGCATCAGCTTATTTGGCCTAATTAACCTGAGTTTTCCTTGCTCGACAGAAATCATCCCCATGAAAAAGACATAGCTTGCAGATTCTGAGAAAGGTTTTTCTGTTTTGAAATATGAATGAGAACATGCTCCAGGCCATCTGGCACTGGCCTTAGTAAATTCCAAAATGGATTTATTACAAATTAAAAAGGAATTTTGGAAGTATATTTTTTTTCAGCTCATTCTAGTGTTTACATATAGCTTGAGACTGCAAAACGTGGCAATGTGCAGTCAATATTTGAACAAAGGTTCCCCCCGCAAATCTTTCTCCACTTCTAGTGATTAACCCTAAGGGCTGGGGTATTGGTATCGGTGTAGAGGAGCGGATATCATGGCTTCTCAAAGACAGCATTCTTCTTGCATGGAAACAAATGCCATGGATAACTAATGTCTGGACAGCACTTGCTCATGTTCAAGTGGGGAACAGAAGTACCTATGGAAGAAGTCAGCAGGACCCACCTGAACAACTCAAAAAACCTGGTGGTTTACCTCAACTGGTTCCCATTGCATCGGTGACTGGGTGAAATACCAGCATACTGCACACTTACTATCACTGCCCATGGCTGATATACCATCATGCAATGTACGGCAGTGGAGAGATACCTGATTTGCCACTAGCCAAAGCAACTGCAGAACTGGGAGCAGCGTACCAAATATGTGTGATGCCTAAGCGAGTACAGTTGGCTTAAAGGCAGGCATTATTAGCCTGAGCACCATGAACATTAGTGCAATTGCACTGCTAATGAGACCTCAGCAAGTACCTCCACATGGTGATGTACCAACTCTTTGGGGAGCTCAATGGTGCACATGACTGCATGGCATAGACATCCCTTGTGTGATGCTTCCAGGACATTTGTTTCCTACAACTTGCTGAAGTCTGCTTGTTTCCTTGCAGCTCGGTGATACTAATCTGCCAATCTAGCAGCAGGCACTGGGTGTTACCATCTAACCCAGGAATGAGAGCAGATTTGTTTCTCTGCTTGCTTGTTATGAGATGGGATCAGAATTTGGCCTTTTGAGTGTAAAGGAGAGAAATAAAGATGGTAGAAAATGGACCCTCACAGACTCCATTGCTGCAGGAGTGAGAGCTTTAAGCTGGCAATTTTAAAAGCGTAGCTCTGTTAAATAAATAATCCAAGAAATTGGGAAAGCTGATTTTCTAGTCAAAGAACAAACTCATTTCTGAGTAGTTTCATTCACCTGGGAATAGTGCATATTTAATAGAAAAGAAATATCTACAAAAGCCCAGATGCAAGATTTACATTCAACCAAATGACAAAGGATATTGAAAAGAATTGCTACATTTTGGTGGAAATCTTTAGCTTTCAGCATTTGTGAATTTAGGAATACTTTCATTTTAAAAAAGCTTTCACTGAAGCATGGTTATCCCTAAAAAAATGAAAAAGCAAACTTGCTGAAAAAATTAATTTCCAGTGGCTCTGTTCTATTCCCTCAGGCCTTTAAAAATCTCAGATTGAAATGGATGAATATGCAAGTGCCACTTATTGACAGCCTCCCACAAGCAGTGAAATCCTTTGAAATCATTGTGG